>NC_136382.1:16558618-17223584 GCF_965140285.1 Lepidochelys kempii | reverse complement strand
TTAACATTGTAATGGCTTACAATATTTCTTACTAAGAGAAAAGAGATTGGACAAAAATGCATTTAGCCAGCTTTAAAAAGTCTCCTTAAATACTTTTTTAAAGTTAATTTATGTAGCATGTTTTAAACAGGTTTACAAATCCTTCCATGTAAATATCAGAGACAAAACAACCATTACAACAGTAAGCTTTTGTTTAGCAAATCAGATCTTTCTATTTAAAACTTCTAATTTTGTGGTTGCTACTTTTGTCTTTATTTCATAGAATCACAGAATCATAGAATATCAGGGTTGGAAGGGACTCAGGTGGTCATCTAGCCCAACCCCCGCTCAAAGCAGGACCAATCCCCAATTAAATCATCCCAGCCAGGGCTTTCTCAAGCCTGACCTTAAAAACTTCTAAGGAAGGAGATTCTACCACCTCCCTAGGTAACGCATTCCAGTGTTTCGCCACCCCCATAGTGAAAAAATTTTTCCTAATATCCAAACTAAACCTCCCCCACTGCAACTTGAGACCATTACTCCTTGTCCTGTCCTCTTCTACCACTGAGAATAGTCTAGAACCATCCTCTCTGGAACCACCTCTCAGGTAGTTGAAAGCAGCTATCAAATCCCCCCTCATTCTTCTCTTCTGCAGACTAAACAATCCCAGTTCCCTCAGCCTCTCCTCATAACTCATGTGTTCCAGACCCCTAAATCATTTTTGTTGCCCTCTGCTGGACTCTCTCCAATTTATCCACATCCTTCTTGTAGCATGGGGCCCAAAACTGGACACAGTACTCCAGATGAGGTCTCACCAATGTCGAATAGAGGGGGGACGATCACGTCCCTCGATCTGCTCGCTATGCCCCTACTTATACAGCCCAAAATCATAGAATCATAGAATATCAGGGTTGGAAGGGACCCCAGAAGGTCATCTAGTCCAACCCCCTGCTCGAAGCAGGACCAATTCCCAGTTAAATCATCCCAGCCAGGGCTTTGTCAAGCCTGACCTTAAAAACCTCTAAGGAAGGAGATTCTACCACCTCCCTCGGTAACGCATTCCAGTGTTTCACCACCCTCTTAGTGAAAAAGTTTTTCCTAAAATCCAATCTAAACCTCCCCCACTGCAACTTGAGACCATTACTCCTCGTTCTGTCATCTGCTACCATTGAGAACAGTCTAGAGCCATCCTCTTTGGAACCCCCTTTCAGGTAGTTGAAAGCAGCTATCAAATCCCCCCTCATTCTTCTCTTCTGCAGGCTAAACAATCCCAGCTCCCTCAGCCTCTCCTCATAACTCATGTGTACCAGACCCCTAATCATTTTTGTTGCCCTTCGCTGGACTCTCTCCAATTTATCCACATCCTTCTTGAAGTGTGGGGCCCAAAACTGGACACAGTACTCCAGATGAGGCCTCACCAATGTCGAATAGAGGGGAACGATCACGTCCCTCGATCTGCTCGCTATGCCCCTACTTATACATCCCAAAATGCCATTGGCCTTCTTGGCAACAAGGGCACACTGCTGACTCATATCCAGCTTCTCGTCCACTGTCACCCCTAGGTCCTTTTCCGTAGAACTGCTGCCTAGCCATTCGGTCCCTAGTCTGTAGCTGTGCATTGGGTTCTTCCGTCCTAAGTGCAGGACCCTGCACTTATCCTTATTGTACCTCATCAGATTTCTTTTGGCCCAATCCTCCAATTTGTCTAGGTCCTTCTGTATCCTATCCCTCCCCTCCAGCGTATCTACCACTCCTCCCAGTTTAGTATCATCCGCAAATTTGCTGAGAGTGCAATCCACACCATCCTCCAGATCATTTATGAAGATATTGAACAAAAACAGCCCCAGGACCGACCCCTGGGGCACTCCACTTGACACTCCATTGTGCTTAGATATTTCAAGGGTTTAAGAACCATACATGAATTCTTATATAAACTGTGCATTACTGTGCACAACAGTTTAGGATGGAGAGCTCTCATTTTATTGTTGACTCTCGGGTGGATTCAACCAGACAACATTTTAACTGAGCTTTTCCAAATCTGAGTTAAAAACTCTGTCAGAATCTGTTTGCCTAGGACACTGTCCAAATGCTAAGCAGAGAGGTTTTCTTCAGCCTCTCAGCACTGATGAACAGTGGTGGAAGTCTCAATCATATCAAAATAAATTCCACACCAAAGTAACTATACATATTCCCTTACCCTCTGCCAGCCCCTTACCAAACTGAATTGAGTTAGATGTAGCAAGATCAGGCACTTCCATGCATCTTCTCTCATAATACATGGGGGGAAAGGGGCATAAGATGAAAATATAAAGGCAGGAATGGCAAACTGATTACAAAAAACCTTGTTTATTATTTACACAATACACAGATAAAAAAGAAAAGGAGTACTTGTGGCACATTAGAAACTCTGGAACTCTCAGTCACCAGGTCACATCGAAGCCAAGAACTCAACAGGATCCATAAAAAGGACTGGACATTTATATTCATAAATAAAATTACTACCCACAATCGCTAAGTACCACAAAATATTTCATGTATTTATCCTCACCCATGTCTTGTGTCACACCCATGTAAGATGGTGAAGTATCACCATTTTACAAGTGGGAAACTGTGGTACAGAAAGACTAAAGGACTTGCCCGAAGTCACAGGAAGCCTGTGGCAGAGCAGAGAATTTAAAACCAGGTCTGCAGAGTTCCATGCTAGCACCCAAAGCACTGGACGCTCCTTCCTCTACAATGAAGATATAAAAAATTATTAATGATTTAAAATTTTGGCAGGGATATAAACACGCACGATTTAGGGCATAAGACAGGATACTGGACTAGAGGGCTCACTAGCCTGATCGGTAAGGCAATGGTTTTTTATGAACAATGTTAAGGCTGCAATACCTGAAACGTAATGAGATATAAAAAAAAGTTTGAACGGTACAAAAATATGGTTGGAGAGCAAAAAATATTTTCCATTGTGTACTGTAACCAGATGTTTAGTCCAACATTAACTGCAGAGTTTTTCCCTTTCAGTACACTACTGCCTATTACTACAACAATCAAACCAAATAAGATAGAAGACTCAATCCTGAGCGCTGGTTGTTTCAGAATCAATTTAGATTTTTAAAAATATAAATTACAGGATTCATGCACCTCTGCACTTCTTGGTTGCATCAGAAGCAGAAGTACAAAAATCTCATGAGAAAGGACATTTTCATTATTTCTACTACTGAAATCAGGAAGTCTCACAAAAAAGCCTGTTCTTGTGAAAATACAAGATCAAACAGGTTCAAATAAAGTACAGATAAGCACTGAAACCCTTTACATTCACTGATGACTACTTTGGGCAGAGCCGTATCATTAGTGGGGTAAGGAGGAGGTGGTGTACATATAGAATACTAATCAGATAATCATCTGGTTTAGAAGGTACTGTTTTCTTTTTCCTCTCTTCTATTGCCTTGTGACAACCTAGTGATCATTTTGAATGGATGGTATCCATCACTTTTGTACTTTGTCTTTTGACGCTTACTTGAAATATATATTAGTTTTCAAAAAGCACAGGACTGGCGTGCATTCCCTTTTTTAGTTCTGCTATACACTGATATTCCATCTGCTTTTCTGTATCTCAGTTTCCCGCTTCGTGAAATAGGGTTGTTAAACCACTTCATGGAAGTGTTGAGAGATCTAATGCATTTATATCTGTAAGATCCTAGGACAGAAGGTGCTCTAATTACCAGGTAATTTTTTTTTTAAATTAAAGATATTAACAATATGGTTTTAATTTGGATTCTTAAGACAACATGCTCAAATATGGGCCACCACAAACCTTATCTTGCTTTTTCTCCTCTGAATCATTACTGGATAATCTCGTTTTAAGTTTCACTGAACCTTCTTTAAAGATATCTCCAAACCCAACTCCTCGGATTTTCTTTGGCTGTGCTATTGGTCCAGCTCCAGGTTCATTTCCGTTCCCTGGAGAGGCCACAGGCGAGGGAGAACCAGTGAAAAGAGACTCTGAAAAATTGAGAGAAAATGGTTTTAATGTATAAATTAATAAATGCCACTATTACTGTTAATCAGACAGTCTGGAAATCAAATCAGAAAATTGTTCCTTTGTATAAATGTCTTTATGTACATTGGTCTTGCCCAATAGACCTTAGAATTGCAGTTCCATCCTTAAGTTCACACATTTCCTGCTAGCTAGATATTTAGAAAGAGACTACGTCTAGGATGGAGGGATAGCTCAGTGGTTTGAGCATTGGCCTGCTAAACGTAAGGTTCTGAAGGGCCCATTTAGGGATCTGTGCCAAAAAATGGGGATTGGCCCCACTTTAAGCGGGGAGTTGGACTACATGACCTCCTGAGGTCCCTTCTAACCCTGATATTCTATGATTTTAAAAAGCATTTCAAGGCAGTTTACAATGACACTATTTCTGCACCACATGTGTACTGAAAAAAGGAAAGGAGTACTTGTGGCACCTTAGAGACTAACCAATTTATTTGAGCATAAGCTTTCGTGAGCTACAGCTCACTTGCATCCGATGAAGTGAGCTGTAGCTCACGAAAGCTTATGCTCAAATAAATTGGTTAGTCTCTAAGGTGCCACAAGTACTCCTTTTCTTTTTGCGAATACAGACTAACACTGCTGTTACTCTGAAACCTGACACGTGTACTGGTAACCCTTAGCCGCCATCAAGAAATCAGATCATTGATTTGTGGCCTGATTTCTCAAACATCAGGCAGGAAGGCAATCTGTTATTTTCATCAGCTGTACATTTTTCACCAGCTCTGATGAAATATGCTCCTGCATCTTTTTGACTGAGTATTTTTATTTCTACATGGTGTAACGAACTATGCATGTGTTATTGCTGTCAGCAGCAGTAGCCACTCAACTCAGAAGTACTGCAGAACACCTCACAGTTAATTCTTCCATGTTTGGACAGCCGGAGCAAAAGGGCAATTGTGGCCTAATTAAACATTAAAGAAAGGATGTTTCCCATCATAGCTACTAATTTAAGCTTTCCCCAGACCTCAAACAACTGATGAAAATAACTCAAATCAATTTTACTTTAATTATTACTGTTATTTTTAAAGAGTTAATTATGAACAGGTTAAAAAAGTATCTAAATTCTATTTTCATGTTACTTTTCATCATCATTCAGTTCACCAGATGCAGCTGTTCAACTTTAATCGTTGTTACATGGTGCACTATTTACAACTGATTAAAAAAAACTTTGAAAAATGGTGTTAAGGGAACCGCGTGGTTTGTTTGCGAACAATGAATGTCACTACAGTTGCATGCAGCTGATGGTCAGGAATTCAAGACCTAGGACAGGGTTGGGCAAACTTTTTGGCCCGAGGGCCATATCTGGATATGGAAATTGTACGGCGGGCCATGAATGCTCACAAAATTGGGGGTTGGGGTGTGGAAGGGGGTGAGGGCTCCGGCTGGGGGTGCGGGCTCTGGGGTGGGACCAGTAATGAGGAGTTCAAGGTTGGGAGGGTACTCTTGGCTGGTACCGAGAGGTTCGGAGGGCGGGAGGGTGTCAGTGGTGCAGGCTCCAGGTGGCCTTTACCTCAAGGAGCTCTCAGAAGCAGCGACATGTCCCCACTCTGGCTTGAACACGGAGGCGTGGCCAGGCGGCTCTGCGCATTGCCCTGTCGGCAGGTGCCACCCCTGCAGCTCTCATTGGCCATGATTCCCAGCCAATGGGAGCTGTGGGGGCAGCCCTTGGGGTAGGGGCAGCATGCAGAGCCCCTGGCTGCCCTTACGCATAGGAGCCGGAGAGGGGACATGCCACTGCTTTCGGGAGCCACGTATGTGGGGCAAGCCCCTGACTCCGCTTCCCGGCTGGAGTGCCGGAGTGGGAAAAGTCCCAGGCCCTGTTCCCCGGCGGGAGCTCGAGGGCCAGATGCAGCCCGCAACCGTAGTTTGCCCACCCCTGACCAAGGAGCTGCTTTTAAATGTTTTAGCTTAAAAGACCCCCACACTAGTATTTACAAGCAAACTGGCTTTCCACCTGAAGAATGCATGGGAAAAATAAAAGTCATTTGAAACTTAAAACTCCAATTATTTATCAAACTCAAAATACCCTTTCATATCATTTAACTTTAGCCCTTCAACTCGAGCTCTTTCTAGGGGCTCGTACGTATGTATGAACTCCTCAGAACTGCTGTGTTCCATTTCTGATGGAACACTCCCCCTCCTGCAACTGTGATTTGAGAACTGGTCATATGGGCCTTAATCTTCTCCCTACCTTCCTTTAAGCATGTTACTCTTTGTGCATCTATGAGGGAAATACCCATCTACAAAAGCACTCCCCTCCAGCTCTTCTTCTCACTGATAGGAAGCCTCTAGGCTACAAGATGCATGTTAGTCTTAAAGGATCACACCCTTATGGGGGGCTTACTCAATTGTTGCTGTCTCTGGCAAACAGGGAAGAAAAAAAAATAATGTTGCTCAAAATATAATGCATGGTAGCTATTGGGAACATGATTTTCAGAAGTGCTGAGCACCTGCAACTCCAAATGTAGTTACACATTCAGCATTTCTGAAAAGAACAGATCCTTAATAGCTACCACCAGAAAATAGGCTTTCATTGCAAGTTATGCAGAACACTATGTTTGGAAATGAAAAACATAATTTCACAGCACAGACACTGGATTTGTGAATTTAACAGCTATTTTTAAACCAACTAGTCTTTAGTCCTGATTCACAGAACAGCTGCTAAACTAATTCCTGAATTGCTCAGAACAGTTCACACTTTTGTCCTGCTTCTGATAACTTTTCCAGCACTGATGCAAAACCCGCAGAAATATTCCCCACATTAGCGTATTCTCTCTTCCAGCTCTAGGCACCACCTTGCCAGAAACTAAAAGCTCAGAGCCCCTTACAACTAAAGTACAGTCTACTGAAATTTTTGCAATGCTCTCTTTTCTTTGATCACTATGTAGCTGTCAAAAAAAACAGGTCTTAAGATCAGTTTTTGGTACTGATTTGTTCACTTTGCATATCACTGTGGACAAACAGTGTTCTATATGAGCAAGTTTTTCTTCTTCAAACTGTAAAGCCTTCTCTAAATTACAGTTTACAGAAACTAGATTAAGTCATTGCATTTCCTATAAACCATACATTTGCTTGGAGTCCCTATCAACATTATGATGCTTTTCAGCTATTACAGTCTACTTCTGCCATTCTCCTGGTCATGAAACCATAACCACAAAGGATTGAAATCTGATGTAATCCTAAAGTGATGAGTTAATAGTTGAAGTTGGTAATATTAAAAAGGGAAATTCATCAAGGACACAAGACACGGCATAATGGGGATGTATCATACATTACTGCTAATGGCAACTCTAAGCATATGAATACTCCTATTATCACTGAAGTTATGCACTTAAGTGTTTGCAAGATCCGGGCCTTAACCTTAATTTTGTGATTGGAGACATAAGAAAAAATGTAATTACATTTTTGTGAGGTTCTCTCAAATTATTGAGGTTCTCTCAAACCCGGTATTGCCAGAATTCTACTTGCTTTACAAAGGGATAGTCCCTGCCCTCACAATCTACATAACTTTCCTTTCACTATTGCTGTAGCTTTCCAAAACTAAATTCTTGGTATAAGTTACTGTGATAAGGGTACTGTATTCTAGATAATATGATGGATTATTACCTGTGTCCTCCAGAACGTCTTGTGTTTCCCCATCATCTGTCAATTCTAATTCTTTTACAAAGTTTGAAGGAAATAATCCTGACTTGCCATTTAGTGTTCCACTCCACCAGCCTTCTTCTACCTGTAAAAAGAGATATTTCCCATATTAGTAATAAAGCAAAGGGAAACAAACTCACTGATACGGCAATAAATAACTATGGCAGTATAGCTAAGAGTAGGAATTAAAATAATTCTATCACAAGACACTATAACTACACAATGTGAAGCTAGCAAATACTTTGAAAAAGTTCAAAACTTCAACAAAATTTAAAATGAAGAAAATCATGAAGGATACAGTGGCAGCCACATCTCAAGAAATGTGTTTTATCACTACTTTTCTCAGCACAGCAATTATTCTACAGCATAAGAGGGACCCTCATCACTTACTCCTATTTTGAGTGGCAAAAAAGATGTGAAATTAAAACTAATCATCAGTGGACAGATCTTTTATCCCCTCTCTCTTTCCCAAGTAGAATTCTACAAGTCTGCCGTCTCCCAATAATCAAGTGATCCAAACTTAATGGGAAGGAAAAATATTAAACTGGTTGTAAAATAATGGATGCCAATTTTTATTTTTTCCCCACTGGAGATAAGAAGTCCTGCTTAGGAGTTAAAGCCCTTGAGACCCCATGGTGAACTCTAATGCCCCAATTCTTGGGACTCACGGGATTCCAGATTCTTGGTGTTAGTTATTCCATGACCCTCCTTCAGCTGAAGTATTTTTAAACCATTAAGGAAACTGTATAATTTAAAGCAGAACTAAAAACAGTCTGACACGCCTAGATGATAAAGAAACGGGGGGGGAACAACCTGCTGGCACTGTATAAAAGACATGCTATCAAAATAATTTTTAAATAATTTTCAGAACCATAATATACACAATCCACTCTTTAAATGAACACCAGTTAAATATACTCCAAAAGTTGCAGTTTATTATTGTTTTACTTTGTGGTTTGAAGATGTGTTTTACATACAGAGGACAAAAAGTAACAGGAAAAAATATTGAGACTTTACATGGTCTGTTTTAGTCTCGTGTTTTAGGTTTCTGTGCCTGACCCAGGGCATGCTTTTTAAATGAAAGCTCATTTTCTTCATTTGAGTGGAAAGATTTACTGTTTGAATGCAAAGATCATGACTGCCCATTGGAGGACACGTTTTTATGGTCAGGATTGTCTTTCTGACCAAAGACATCCTGGTTCTCGAATATGATTGCCTAATGAGATGACTATTGTTGGGTAGTCAACGTTAGGCCTTTTCCCTGTCTTTAATCTGCACTTAAAATTCTGTAGCTGTTGATCTGGTTTTAAAAATCCCGGATCCACTGATTGGCACATTCTATATGGGACGGAAATAAAAACTGGTGTCCAAAACCTGCTTATAAATGCTCCCAAATAGCAAAAGAAAGGAACTGTTCGCCCAGTTATCACAGTTCGCCAGTTTCCTCCTCAGGCACCATTCAGCTTTTTACACCCCAAACTGTACTTCAAGAAGAAGGTAATAAAACTAGACATGTGTGCTATTCCTAGAGTACATATCACTGGAAAAGTTATTTACCTTATAGTAACTGGAGGTTCTTCAAGATACGTGATCCCTATCCATATTCCACTGTGGGTACGCACACGCTCCATGCGCCCCCAGTAGGAGAAATCTTCGTTCGCGGCATGCCCCCTTGCCCTCTTTATGTCTCCAACTGAGGAGATAAAGGGCAGAGCAGACAGACCACCTCTCCAGATCCTCCTCCTCTACATGGATCCAGGAATGATTCGAAGCAGAGGAGAAGGAGGACAAGTAGAACAATACAGATAGGAATCACACAACTTGAAGAATCTCCAATTATTAGAAGTAACTAACTTGCTCTTCTTCATGGACTGCTGGGCCCTGTGTATATTCCACTGTGGGTGACTGACCAGCAGTACTCAAGTAGGAGGAGGGTGCGAGGATACAGGAGGCAGAGCAGTTTGAAGGCCCACCATTCCAAAGGATGCATCGGGAGTCCTGTACTAAAGCATAATGTCTTGCAAATGTGTGGATGGAACTCTACATAGCCGCTTTGCAAATGTCAAGGAGAGGTATTTCCTGAAGCAATGTCATTGATGTTGCTTGTGCTCTTGTAGGATGAGCCTGCACCCAACGAAGCAGAGGAAGATTAGAGAGCTCATAGAATGAGATACCACTTGAAATCCATTTAGGGATCCTCAGAGGATAGAGCTTGACCTCAAACTCTTTCTCACTGGATTTATCCTTTGTAGATAAAAGACTATGGCTTGTCATGCTCAATGGAATGAAGTTTCACTTTTTCAGATGCATGTGGAATGGGGAAGGGGGAAAAAAAACCCAAAAAACGACAGGTCAGTGAATTGACTGGTTCAGGTGAAACTCTTAAACGACTTAGGATGTACATGCAATGAGACATGGAATATGACATAAGACAGATCTGTCATCAGTGCTCTCCCACCCTCCTGCCTAAGGTGATGGCCACTAAGAATGCAGCCTTCACAGTCAGGCAAGACATGGAACATGTAGCCACGGATTAGAATGGCAAGCAAACAAGCACTGAAAAAACAAGGTTTAAGTCCCGCTGAGGAGTAGGTTTCCTTACTGGAGGACAGAGTCTGATTAGACTCTTCCAGACTCTAGTGGTCAGAGGGTGAGCAAAAACTGAGTAACTATGTGAAGTTGGGTGGTACATACTGATTGCTGCCAAGTGGACCCACAAAGAGTTGAAGAGCAAACCCACTGTTTTGGGGGAAAGAAGATAGTCAAGAATAAGAGGAATACCTGCAGCTTCTGGAAATATACATTTCTATTGCACCCAGACAGAGAAACATTTCCACTTGGCTAAGACCTGGTCTACACTTAAAAATTAAGTCGGCATAACACATTGCTCAAGGGTGTGAAAAATCCATACCTGTAAGTGGCATAGTTAAGCAGACCTAAGTCCTTGTGTAGACAGCGCTAGGTCAATGGAATAATTCTTCCGTCAACCTAGCTACTGCCTCTTAGGAAGGTGGATTACCTAGGCCAAGAGAATCCAGCATAGGTAGTGTCTACACTGAAGCGCTGTCATGCTGTCTTCAACAATGAAAAAACTGACTTTTGAAATGACATGCATGATTCTGGAAAGAAATTCAATTAGCAATTTGAATTTCACCATGTGAAAAAAAAATAGCTGTACTTGCTTTGATAAGATACTAAATAGCTATGAACTTCGGTATTATCTAATCTTAAAAATGTAGCTATTCAAAGCTCTGCCTTCCATTTCATATAATCTGCTTCTGTTCTGACATGAAATTAATACCCAGATTACAAAAAGATTTATTTACAGTTTCAACTCAATCACTGCATTTTGTAAGCAATACAGCATGAAACTGTTTAGAAGACATTTCTGTGCTAAATATAGTGCATACATTTGTGACACATCAACAAAACTGATTTAAAATAGGTATTATTTCTGGATGTATGGAACATTAGAAAAGCATCTTCAAAGGCAAAAATTGTTTCATTAGATTATGAGACAATCCCTTCCATTTATTCAGATTCTTTTAAAAAAAACAAAAAACAAAAAAAACAACCTTGAGATCACCTACAGGAGTGCTGTCCAAAACTCCCCAAAACTTCTGGGGGTACAGAAATGTGAATTCCACTCTTCATTTCCTGCTAAGCTCACTTCTTCCTTTCTTAAATGATCAGCTAGTTTAGCAATGGGGTGGTATAACAACATGAACAGAATACTTTTCTTTCCTGGTTAAATTCCTGCCTCTGCCAGGTACAGAATTACAACCCAACAACCAGATGTGTGGTTAAATCAGGTAGATCTTACAAGAACTATAGCCCTCAGAAGCCAAACCTTCAGTGTCCAAACATCTAACTTGTCAGCATATCTCCCGAATCTACAGAATTCATGTTAACTGACTCCCAATTATCCAAGCCTTTTTTTTTTTAATCACACAAGCGATTTGGATATTTGGAATTCTACTGCATTACATTTGCATGTAACAGGTTCAGTATTGACCACAAGAGGGAGTTGCACTACTACTACGTTCACTAAACGCCATCTGTACATAGTGGTCACTAAAGAAGTTGCATAGAAACATTCACAAACATAACCACTGCAACAAAAAATGGGATAAAAATTGTGATTTTCAGATGCCTAAACAGAGGAGAAACTGATCCAAGCAAGCTCGCTCACTCCCAACCTTCAGTCAAAAAGAAATCCAGTTCTGCTGCTAACACTTACCAATTGTAAGCTTGAATATTGTTCAAAACACTGATGTTACATAATTTAAATCAAATGAACCACTGGCCACACATTTAAAAATATCGGCTGTAAATGAAAGATCGATAGATGAATGAGTCTGAATGACAGGACATTAGTATTTATTGTTTTACAGTTCTCAAATCTGTGCTAGGGGCTTAAAAGGACACATTAAAACCTTGACTGACAGCTGGAAAAAGGGAAATTGGTAGGGAAAGTGGGTTTATTATATGGCAAAATTGAGGAAAAATTGTACTGTGTTTTTGGCAAGTTGCTTTTTATGTTGGTCTATATCGGTCTTCTCTTAGACTAAGCTCTTCAAGGCAGGGACTGTTTTAATCCGTGTATGTACACTTCCTAGCCCAATATGGCCTCAACCCTTCTTGAGATCTGTAGCTGCTGCAGCTGTAGAGTATATATTATGTAGCAGCAGTAAATGTAGTAGCAGAAGTCATAAATATTACTACAAAGAAGGTCCCAATCAATTAATTTACCATCTAGTTTTGCTCAGATTCTAAGCAGCTTGGGGCACGGACTGTCTTTTGTTTCTGTGTTTGTATAGCACCAAGTACAGCGGGGTCACGGTACAAGACTGGGGCTTCAAAGCACTATGTTGACACAAATCAAATAATAATAATGATGATAAGCAGGGGTAACAAACAGAAAGAAAGAAAAGACTGAGGAAACAAAGGGCTTACAACAGAAAGATTATACAGTTACTCAGGTTAGGCTAAGCATTTTAAATATTTAAACAAATGCTTTTTAAACTGAACTAATTACTGAACCTCTTCCGACAGTCACTCGGAAGAGAGATCTCGAGGGATTCAATCTGGCATAGCTGATTATTTTTCTAATACAGACAAGCACGTTAACAGAATTCTCTCTAGCCTGAGAGAGAAGGGAATTACATTATTGTCATTTATATATCTTCTGTCTCAAGATTTATCAAGGAGCACTTTGGTCCCTCATTGAAATCAGCAACCTGTAAGGTAAGCCACATTGGGTATGTTTTATGTTTTGTAATGGTTTCCTGGAACTGTTCACATTCCTGGTTTTGCGTCTAAACAGCAAAAATTGCCCCCTTTGTCAGCTTTATCCTAAATCACGCTAGAATTATCACCATGACAGCAGCTGTATGGAAGTGTCCTGCTGTATGATTGATAATCTGCATTCCACCAGCTACTATGCCATTTTTCTAGATACAGGGAGTCCTTGGACTTATGAAGCCCAACTTACGTCGGACGCTTTTCAATTGACTGCCCATTTCGCCCCTACAACACTTGTTTCACCCTTATGATGCTTGATTTCCATAAAATTGCTTGAAATCACTTCCTGATTGTATTACAGTGATATGGAGCTGGAAGGGGTCGCTTCTGATTGGCTTTGAGGCAGCAAGATAGCTTGTTGCCAGGTCCGGTTGCCACTTATTTTTGATTGGCTCCCAGCCCCAGGCTCAGCCAATTAAAAAGCATGAACAGTGATTGCTTAGACTCAGCATGTATGCCATTCTTCCTGGCTTTCTGAGCCTGTGTTTTGCCTGCACTCTGGGCAGCATATGTGAGTTTGTGTGATTATTTGAATGCTGTTTACAAAATACAGTGTTCAGTAAATACATTGATGTTGCAACATTAGTCATCTATAATTCATTTAGTACAAAAATCTGGGTTACTGTGGTGAAAAATCATGTATGAAGCCTTGGTTCAGGAACCAATCCCCCCTTCATACCACTGATACCTACGGGAAAAGCAGTTTTGACTTACAACGCAATTCTGAGGAATGAATTGTGTCATAAGTCCGAGGACTCCCTGTATTGAACTCTTGAGAAGATGCAGAAAAAAAATCAAAAATGTTATTAACATTAGTCCTTGCAACAGCCACCACATTTACAGGATCACTCCTCCCAGTAAACCAGGGTCATTAAGTCACTTGGAAACCTGATGGAGAAGGCCAGTGACAATGCCTGGATCTATATCAAACATATACACTACTACCTTTGAACAAACACAGCTGAAGGATGCCAGGAATGAAAAATAGCATCAGGTAGCTTGTTTAAATATTGCCTTGGATCTTTTACCTTCTGTAAGGCTGCTTGGTACAATTCATTGCATCATGTGATACAAAGAATTCAGATCTTGGGATCAAAGGTTTGGGAACAGCAATTTCGTAAACATTTTATTATTAATGTCAATGAAAACTGCCTGTTGAATGAGCAATATTCTCTATCTGTGTTGATAAAGAACTTATCACTGTTATACCTAAGCATTAACTACACATTAAAAATATGAGATTTGCCTGGAGGAGTAAAAAAACTACTTATGTATTGTGATTTTAGAAGTCATCTTTAAGCCATAATCTGCAAAAGCATTTGCTCTGTTTATTAAAAATTAGCAAAAAATTCTACAAGTCAATGAGGCTTAACCCTAAACATCTGAAATCATGAGGATTGCTCTGTTCTCTGGATATACAAGGCCCTTTTTGCAACATGTATTATTCTGGGGAGGATATCAGCGCCCCTTAATAGGTCAAACTTATCTGAAGAGCTGGAGCCAGGTCAAACCGCATATTTAAAAAAAACAAAAAACGAACAAACAATAAAACACTGCTGGTTTCCATGTAGCTAATTATATTGTCCCCCCATATAATACAGTATCCGAGAGCCTCCCAAATGCTTAAAAATAGAAGGAACAGTAAATCTCCCTTCCTTCCTTCATAGACTTTAGGAGAAATAGCTAGAAAAACATGCAGATTTGAGAAAGTTGAGCTGAAGAATAAATTTTGCACCTAGGTCCGAAAATGGCTGCTTCTGGGGTCATGCTTACCTTTTCCCTAGGTTCTATACTATAGTTCCTGTGAAAGTTCCTTCTTCCCACACTCACAAGCCACCCCACTACTGGTTGAAAGTTTGACTGTTCTAGTAAAGCAGCGATCATGGGAGGATATGGTTGAGCTTCCAGGTAGGTAGGGACAATGTCATGAAAGGTTTTCAATATCAAGACAGAGCTCTTTAACTGCACTCTGTATTCAGTATGCTAATGCAAAGAGAATGCAATGGAGTGGTGTGTTCATGATGATCTGCACTCCTCAGCAAATGGCTGCCAAGTTTGATCTACTACACATTTGTTGCTACTTTGATTTGTTCAAAGGTTCAAGAATAAAAGACAATACTTTGCAAGAAAAGACAACCCCTAAAAGTCTAGTCTAATAATGCAACTCTCATCTAAGCCTGGCTCCTGTGTGTGAACTTACAGATGATCTGCCAGAAATAACCTGAGTCCGTATAGCAACACAACCTCTAGGCAAAGATCACACGTACAAACCATAAAGAACTAGAAAGTATTTTTAGGAAATTAAGGTGTAATGGAACATGATTTACTAATGTACATGTTATTCCTTGAATAACTTATAGACTAGTATTTGCTAAACACTAGGTCTTTGTTAATTCAACATTTTGCTATTCCTAAAACAGAAAACCTCTAAACTAAAAATTTTAGAGACAGAAAATCATGCCTCCCTCACCATTTTTGCAATGTTTCAGCCAAATAAAGGTTTCATTTGGGCCAAATGCGAGTGGATTAGTTCTATAAACATAACTTACCTCTTCATTAATGTCAATAACATCCCCCACCTTGAGCTCCAGTTCATCCTCGTTCTGTGGAATATACTCAAACAGCACTTTACACTGCCGCTTCTTTAACTCTGGTGGAAGGGACATTATAAAAACATAATTAAAATGAAACTGCCTAAAAATAAATTGTGTACTTTTCCATATTCAAATCTTTCAAGGATCATATCTGAACACCTGTAAATCATCCCAAGGAGCTAACTATACTTCCTTAGTTTCTAGTTTTCCAATTGTCCATTTACATCAGTATAAATCCAGCTTGCCCTGAGCTAGGTAGACCTTTACAAATACTGACTGCTTCCATTTTTGAGCTTTACACTCTGCCAATTACAAAGGAGTGAACAGTGTACTACCTATTACCAGCATATTAATACATAACTGAGTCATAGATTAAGCAGTTCAATTATTTTCAAGCTACTTCCTGTGAGAAGACTGCAACAATCAAAACAGCTGTCAGCTACCTACTGCACTGATCTAGGCATAGGGAGTAATTCTGGTGTACATTTATGAATCTCAAGTTTTATGACTACACTTTCTCGCAAACACCCATCCCTACAAAAATGTCAGATGATCTGCACAGCAAGGAAATGCTGACATCCTTTGCATGAAATAAAAATACCTTGTTAGGTATTAATTTGGGGGTAATAATATTTGTTTTGCCTGAGCATTCAGAACCTGAACATAATAAAAAAAAAAAGGGGGGCATGGGTTTCATTGGAATCTGAGGAGTACAAAACTTTTCCCAGTTCCAGCATGTAAATCAGGATATGAAGCCTATCATTTAATCAATCAGTATTAAGTGGCACAAAAAGAATCTAGGAAGAAAAGGCAACCCACTACAGGATATTTCACAGACAAAAGATACACGGCTATGCAAATATTAAAGGACTGATGGCATCCTGGTAAGAGAGAGCTCAAGCAGCTTGCAGTAGCACCACAAGCCAAATCTGTACACGTCACAAGGTTAGAGTTTTCCAGATTAATATTGAAATGACACTACTGTAGCAGCCTTGATGGTTTCTTCTTATCCCACTAGAAGTAGAACTTCTAGAAGAAGTTTTCCAGCTAATAAGCAGATAGTAAACTTTCCAAGGCAACTTCCATCTTGAATGAACATTTTTATTCTGGGTGTATTAACAGGAGTGTTGTATGTAGGATACAGGAGGTAACTGTCCCGCTTTATTCAGCACTGCTGGTGCTTCAGCTGGAGTGCCGTGTCCAGGTTTGGGCACCACACTTTAAAAAAAAAAAAGATGTGGACAAATTGCTGTGTGTGTCCAGGGAAGAGCAACAAAAACAACAGGTTTAGAAAATCTGACCTTTGAGGAAAGGTTAAAAAACTGGGCATGATTAGTCTTGAGAAAAAGATGACTGAAAGAGGGACCTGATAAGCATCTTCATAGATCTTAAGTGCTATTATATGGTGATCAGTGCTTCTCCATATCCACTGAGATAGGACAAATAATAAGATTAATCCGCAGCAAAGGAGATTTAGGTTAGATATTGGGGAAAACTTTCCCACTACAAGGGTGGTTAAATTCTGATATAGGTTACCAAGGAAGATTGTGGAAACCCTATCATAGAAGGTTTTTAAGGACAGGTTAGACAAACACCTGTCGAGGATTGTCTATGTATACTTGGTCCTGCCTCAGTAGAGTGGAATGGACTATGAGGTCCCTTCGAGGCCTCTCGAGGTCCCTTCCAGCCCTACATTTCTATGATTTTATTATTATTTGTATTCCAGTACTGCCCAACTACTGCTGGGTGCTGTCAACACATAGAGACAGTTCCCAACACAGACGCCAAAATTTAAGACAACATATAAAAAAAGCATGGGGCAACAATCTTTACTTACATGATATACATTGCTTTTTGGTTACTTAAGTACACAGCTGCTACACTGGCTACCCCCAAGTTCTACATCTCAGGAGGAGAAAAGCTATGTGCCTTCAATAAAGCCTTAAAGTTCACTTTACCAGTTGAAAAGATCTAAAAGCTGCCACTGAGATTACAGAACTGCCCCAAACTCACAATTAGAATTAAGAATGTATCACCTTAGGGGACATACAAATACAGAGGAAAACATGTTTATAATCTAAAAGAGCCAGAAGATAGATAAGAAAAACAGCAAGCAATATGTTCAAGTTCCGTATACTGTGGGTTACTTTCTAAAAATATTTTCCCTAATCTGCCCCATTTCCATACTGATTCTGTGCCATTGCTGCCAAGACAATATACCCACCTGGCCAGAAATAGGTTTTGGTTCACTGCAAGGGGGTGTTTTACAAAAAAAAACAAAAAAAGCCACCACATACATTCCAATCAAGAAGTGTTCTTGTGTTACTGAATATTGAAAGTGTAAAGGGCCTCACTGGCCTCTCCTGCCCCTCTGCTATCTTCCAGGCAGCTCCAGTTGCCCTTCCTCACATTGTGGGAGGAAGGGATGTGCCTATGCATGCTTTGTGGGCTCCTTGGGTCAGGAACAGAGGCCAGCAAGAATTCAAAAACTGGCTGAATATGTGGTCAAATGCAACATGGTTCCACCACTCCACTTAAAGGGACAGGTTGGAGAGGCTAATTGGAACATAAGCAGCTTGTGGTGTTCTGGTGATGTACTAGTACTTCATGTAATTTCATAATTATGGTTCACCTAGAACAGTGGTCCCAAAACTGTGGAGAATGCCCCCTCAAGGGGGCATGAAGGAACGTTGAAGGTGGCGGAGTGGGGCCCAGGTTAGCCCCCATGAGAGGTTGGGAGGGATCACCACCCAGCTGTGCTCTGCTCCAGCCCAACCGCAGCAAGGCCTGCAACCCCGGCCACAGGCCCGACCTGGCTCCAGCCTCTGATCCAGCCCCTGCAGGGGCATGGACAGATTTTATTCTAGCAATTTATAGCCACACCCAATATTCACATGTATTAAGTCTTCCAGGGATGGAAGATACTAATTTTGATGATACTTCGCTCAATTTCAAAAATATTTTAACTCAATACAGTAGAGCATCTTTTAATAATATGGCCCCAAGCAGGATCTCGTCACAGGAAAGAGCTCTTTATCTGCCCTGCAATGGCTTACTAATGCTGCTGAGTCAGCCACATTTTGGACTAAGTTAGTGATCTTTCTTCTCTAAAAGGTCATGAGGGAAGCAGTCCCAAAAGTGGGTCTGAAGTTCCCTCAGATGCTGACTCAAGTTCGTGACCAATTTTCTTGAGGACGTCTAAATCAAGAGGAAATTACACCACGTTTCTGCCTTGTGCTCAAAGAGACCAGTTTCCAAGCTTCCTTAAGAATGCTTCTTTGTCAAGCTTACACAGAACATTCATATTCTGCTCCTGGAGAGAAGCTCATTCAGATGCTCAAGGCAGTCAAAGGTAAACATGGCACTTAAGATTAATATAGAAAGCATGAACAAAAGGAGATTGCTGATCATTCAGGGAAACATACATTTCCACTCTTAATCTGAAGTCTTTCACGTATTACCTTGTGAGAGCCACCTCACTTCCGTGGGGAAAGGGAAGTACTGATGAAGAGAACCCACGTCATCATAGAGCAATACAAAGTCAAAATACACTGGAGCTCTTTTAAATGACGTTCACTCCTTTAACAACTTCACAAAGAACCAGCACAGTCCTTCACGCACTTTCTTAGTGGCAAGAGCCTGGCAATAAAAACAGTAAAGCCTTAAGACATTAGGTGCCACAGCTGGATCCATGTTTCTGGCTGCTGAAAAATATTTCTGTGCTAAATGCCACACTGAGCCTGGAAATGGGAGCATTCAACACAAATCTGCATATAGCTTAACTTTTGTTTTAGCTTTCTTGTTTCTTTTTCTGCTCATTCAGAGAGTTATTCAATTAATGTTCCCACCTCAGAAACTTTGCCAGGTAAGACACCGCATATGTAGCGAATGCACTTTCTTGCAAAAGCCACAGAAGTCCTCCCCCAAAGAATACATAGTAAAATAACTTCAGTTTCACATTAAAATAGATATTAAAAGCAAAAAAAGTAAAGACTTTTTAAATGTTAAATAAAGGCGCTAGTGACTACAAATATAGATAAGAGATATTGTCCCAATGCTATTAGAAACAGTCCTAAAGAATGGCCACACTCAGTAACATTGGAGAAGAATGTGCACAACAGTATTCTTCAGTCACCTTGGAGGAAGTTAACTGCCAAAGAAGCAGCTCTGTATTAGCAGTTTTTAGGAGAGGATATAGCAACATAGGTGGCTGACAAAATAAGGAAAAGTCAAATTATATAGAGAGTAACTGTCACAGGTCATGCCTGCCCTGCCTCTCACTTGCTGGCCAAGCATACTTCTGCAGGTGCTCCCTGCCTCAATTTCCTGTCCCCCAGGTTTTCTGTTTCTCCCAGGGATTCAGGTGACTCAACCCTCTGGCTGGGTCACTCTCAGAGTTCAATCTCCTTTTGGAGTAACAAAAGACCAAAAAACCCAAAAGTTACTTTTGCCCCACTTGGGCTCCTCTTCAGCCTGCCTTCTGTGAGTCTCCGCACTTTGGAATATAGCAAAGACTCCCAAGCTGCTTCCCTGGAGTCCCCTAAACCCTGCTTTAGGGCTGTCCACAGAAGCCCAGTTAGCTCTCTGTAGTTCTTCCTCCCAAACTGGGTTTTCTCAGACCTTATTAGGCCCAGGTGTTTATCAGGCTATCATCTGACCCCAATTAGTCCAGCTCTTCCAGGGGGGACAGGGCAGCTAATTATGGCACAGGCAGGGCTGACTGAACAAGGCTAGCTAGTCCCAGGCCTCCCTGTTGCAGTAACGTACAGTTCTTTAATGGAACAAGCAAAATTGTCTGTGCTGGAAATCACTGTGATAAAAGAAAGTTTTGAGTTTTTAACTCTTAGCAGTTATTTAGTGCTGTTCTGGCCTCTCATGCTGAAGAACCTGCCTGACGTTCGCAAAGTTTTGTGACATCAAGTTACTTTCCCAAACAACAATTGGCATTGAAGATGGAATCCTGATGCAGCAATACAAATGAAACAGAGTGACTGCAGAGGGCTAGGGAAACAGAAAGGAAACTTCAGCCTGGTGCCACTTCAACTGAGTAGACTGCTGATTTTGAGGGAAAAAAAGGTTAAAACTTCCTAGCTATTTGGGGAAAATGGACTTGTTTGATAGCTCAGTAAAGGACTGGCCCACCTACATAGAGATTGGAATTGTATATTACAGTTAACAGTAAAAACGGATGAGAAGAGAGTGTCCATTTCACAGAGTGTATCAAAGACTTCAATTTATAACCTGCTGCATAGTTAAAAGCTCCTATTGAATCCAGAGAAAACACCGAGTGTGGAAATTCTACAAAATCACCCACCCCTAAAGCCACTAATAACTTGAGATTATGTTCATTTTTGTATATGGAACCAAAAAAGAAAATGAAAATTTCTGAATATCTGGCTGGATTAAGGAAATTAACAGAGCATTGATAGTTTAAGTGATGCATTAAGGGACTGGTTAGCATGTGGTACACAAAATGAAGCAATACAAAAACCATCTACTGACTGAAGCTAATTTGACCCTAAAATATGCACAAGAAATTGTAGTATCATTTGAGACAGCTACTAAAGATGTCAGGGAGCGGAAAGAGTATCATGTAACCTATGCAATAAATAAACCGAGGGCTAGGCAGAAAGCACAATACAGACAACACTAAAATAAACCTGTGCTTTTGCTAGAGGCACAATCTCACAATACAGATGATTGTTGGTTCAAGGACAAACCCTGCAGAAACCATAAATTTTAGATTCATCAGTTCACAGAGATCATGGGATCCAAGAAGAATGCTATAGCATCTCTACAGCTGTTTAAACTTAGCAGACAACAAATTGGGTGTTCTCTGGATTTCTTTAACAGTGGAAGGAGCAAGAAATGGAAATACATGGATTGCCAATTTTGTTATTTCACAGTCTTAGTAAGAGACTTCCCAGATAATCTGTGGAAACCTAGAATGATTACATCACAGGCTGGTCCTCTGTTTTATTGAATAGAAGTTGCACCAAATATGTCATGGAGAAGACAAGTAAACAAGCTTTTCAGTGCAATTTCTACACATATGTGCTGACCCACTTCTAAGGAGGCATTGCCAGTTCACAGGCCAACAGTATATTAACATTTTATGAATTCATATTCTCTTGGTCAGTCAGTGTAATATAAAAAACTTGGTCAGCCGAATCCCCAGACTGAGTGAGGGAGCCCAGCTGGCGAGGACTGATCTGAGCTGGGCTTTACAACGACAGAAAACTGGAAGCTGAAAGGGGGCTGCTGGGAAACTCTGCAGTCACTTCCTAGGAGAAGGGAGGCGTGTTTGGGCCAGAAACCCAGAGAGGGGGGAAGCCAGGAAGGTAGCATAGGACTCAGGTCTTACTGCCTTTACCTAAGAGGGAACAGGCCCTTGACTACTTGCTAGAGGATCCCAGAGTAGAAGGAAGGCACTATGCGTCAGTGAATGGGAAGACTGCTTAGGATGACTGACTGAATTCTTCAATACCCCAGAAGGGGAAAACGCATAGAGGGATGATTCACGAAGAAGCAGCAGAAGTTTGTGAAGCGAGAGAAGGGCTGCAGACCCAGAGAGAGAAGCGGAGAGACTGCATGCAACCACAGGAAGGGGTGTTGACCTGACGAGCTATTCCTGAGAGTGACCAGGAGGAGGTGCCATCCTAGTGGAGTGGAGCACCCCGTCGCACATCCCAGAATCATATTAGCTTTTTTTGCAGCTGCATGACACTGACAACTCATATTCAGTTTATGGTCCACTATAACCCCCAGATCCTTTACAGCAGTACTGCCACCTAGTTAGTTATTTCCATCTTAAGTGAAGTATTCTGCACTAGTCTTTATTGAATTTCATCATGTTGAACACAGACCAATTCTCCAATTTGTCCAGGTCATTCTGAATTTTAAATCTGTTCTCCCAGGTGCTTGCAACCCCTCCAAGTTTGGTGTCATCTGAAAATTTTATAAGCACACTCTCCACTCCACTATCCAACTCATTAATGAATATATATTGAAGAGTACTGGACCCAGGAATGACCCCTGTGGGAGCCCACTAGATATGCCCTCCCAATTTGACAGCAACCCATTGACAACTACTCTGAGTATGGTCTTTACATTTGTGTATCCACCCTACAGTAATTTCATCTAGACATTTCCCTAGTTTACTTCTGAGAATGTCATGCGGAACTGTGCCAAAAAGCCTTACTAACATCAAGGCATATCACATCTACTGCCTTCCCCCAACCACTGGATCAGTAGTCCTACCAGACATGTTCTGAGACAGCAATTAATAAGCTCTTAATCTTGCAATGCAGCCATGAGCATCCAATAAATCTTCACCTCTGCTCAAGGCCCAGATTATAGCAAAACAGCCTTGCCCGAATGAACCACTGCTTCCTCTATGGGTAATGAGAATGCCCCTCCGTGATAAATGAAGGGGAGTGGGAAAGCTCCCTTTTATGGACACCCAGCTGTCCAGTTAGCTATAAAGTCCCTCTTGATGTCTGTTCTCTGCTTGCTTTACCTGTAAAGGCTTAAAAAAGTCCCCCAGGTAAAGTAAAGGGAGTGGGCACCTGACCAAAAGAGCCAATGGAAGGCTAGAACTTTTTAAAATGGGAAAAAAGCTTTCCCTTTGTCCCTCTGTTCTTCTCTCTTGGCTGAAGAGACAGGGGCAGCAGGAATGTAGTATAAAGTTTGGACCAGGTATGAAAAATCATCTCCCATACCTAGAAGGATTCATTGGGACAGGGAATGTTTAGATAGATGCGATCAGGTTTGTTTCTTTATTTCGGCTTGTGGATTTCCTCTGTGCTAAGCTCAGGTATTTTTGTTTGTTTTCTTTTGTAATGTAAAGCTGGACCCCTGGGAGCCATTCCTGGTGTTTAACCCCTTTTCAGTTACTCTATAAAAATCTAGCAATAGCCTGATTTTCCAGATGTGTTTCCTTTCTTCTTTTTTTTTTTTAAATAAAATTTACGTTTAAGAACCTGATTAGTTTTGTATTTTAAAAGGTCTGTGCCTGTGTTTTTCAATTAGCTGGTGGCAACAGCTGGGTTTGTTTGTTTTCTTTCTCTGCTTCCACAAGGGAGGGGTGGAAAAGCTGAGGGGCCCCAGGGAAATCTTCCCAAGTGACTTTTTCCAGGATTTGCAAGAGGCAGTTTTTCACTTGGGTGGTGGCAGTGTTTACCAAGCCAAGGTCAGAGAAAAGCTGTAACCTTGGGAATTTAATACAAGCCTGGAGTGGCAAGTATTTATTTTTAGAATCCTTGCGGGCCCCCACCTTCTGGACTCATACTGCCAGAGTGGGGAATGAGCCTTGACACCTTCCTTTTCAAGTTCAGCTGCCAATACCTTTGAGAGTTGTGTTAAGGCAAAAAAGGAGGGCACTGAACCTCCAGCATTTGTGCCCAGAAGACACAAACAAAAACCTGCAATGGGATAAGTTGATGAGAAAGTGAAGATGAATTCTTACAGAGGTCAAAGAGTCAACGTGGAAAAGAAACCTAACATTTTTGTCTCTTTCAGGCCCAGCATCTGTGGAAGCTACTAGAGGCCTTGAAAACTACAAAATATAAGAACATAAAAATGGCCATACTGGGTCAGACCAAAGATCCACCTAGCCCAGTATTCTGCCTTCTGACAGTGGCCAATGCCAGGTGCCCCAGAGAGAATGAAAGAAAAGGTAATCAAGTGATCCACTCTGTCACCCATTCCCAGCTTCTGGCAAATAGAGGTTAGGGACACCATTCCTACCCATCCTGGCTAAAAGACATTGATGAACCTATCCTCCATGAACTTACCTAGTTCTTTTTTGAACTCTGTTGTAGTCTTGGCCTTCACAACATTCTCTAGTAAGGAGTTCCACAGGTTGACTGCGCATTGTGTAAAAAAAATACTTCCTTTTGCCTGTTTTAAACCTGCTGCCTATTAATTTCATTTGGTGACCACCAGTTCTTGTGTTATGAGAAGGAGTAAACAACACTTCCTTATTTACTTTCTCCACCCCAGTCATGATTTTATAGACCTCTATCATATCGCCCCTTAGTCGTCTCTTTTCCAAGCTGAAAAGTTCCAGTCTTACTAATCTTTCCTCATATGGCAGCCGTTCCATACCCCTGCTCATTTTTGTTGCCCTTTTCTGAACCTTTTCCAATATACCTTTTTTGAGATGGGGCGACCACATCTGCATACAGTAGTCAAGATGTGGGCCTACCACCTTCTTAATGATTCCCAACATTCTGTTCACTTTTTTGACTGCCGCTGCACACTGAGTGGATGTTTTCAGAGAACTATCCACAATGACTCCAAGATCTCTTTCTTGAGTGGTAACTGCTAATTTAGACCCTATCATTTTATATGTACAGTTGGGATTATGTTTTTCAATGTGCATTACTTTGCATTTATCAACACTGAATTTTATCTGCCATTTTGTTGGCCCGTCACCCAGTTTTATGAGATGCTTTTGTAGCTCTTCTCAAGATAGTTAAGTCCCAAGCAGACTGCATAGTTTTGAATCATCTGAAAATGTTGCTACCTCACTGCTTACCCCTTTTTCCAGATCATTTATGAATATGCTGAACAGGACTTGTCCCAGTATAGACCCCTGAAGGACAGAACTATTTACCTCTCTCCATTCTGAGAACTGACCATTTATTCCTACCCTTTGTTTCCTATCTTTTAACCAGTGACCAATCCATGAAAGGACCTTCCCTCTTATCCCATGACAGTTTACTTTGAGTAAGAGCCTTTGGAGAAGGACCTTGTCAAAGGCTCTCTGAAAATCTAAGTACACTATACCCACTAGATTCCCTCTTGTCCACATGCTTGTTGACCCCCTCAAAGAATTCCAGTAGATTGGTGAGGCATGATTTCTCTTTACAAAAACAATGTAATGTCCCAACAAATGATGTTCATCTATGTGTCTGACAACTTTGTTCTTTACTATAGTTTCAACCAATTTGCCTGGTACTGAAGTCAGGCTTACTGGCCTGTAATTGCCGGGATCATCTCTGGAGCCCTTTATAAAAGTTGGCGTCACATTAGTTATCCTCCAGTCATTTGGTACAGAAGTTGATTTAAATGATAGGGTACAGACTACAGTTAGTAGTTCTGCAATTTCATATTTGAGTTCCTTCAGAACCCTTGGGTGAATACCAACTGGCCCTGGTGACTTATTACTGTTGAGTTTTTCAATTTGTTCCAAAACTACCTCGAATGACACCTCATATTAAACCATCTGAAAAATTCTCCAAAATCAGGGGGGAAACGGACTGAGATTAAGTGTTCTGCCCACAAATTAGTTTTTGGGATTACTTGCAATTTGATAGAATGCATGCTAGAGTGAAAGGAGAAAGGAGTTTTGCCATGTAATACTACTCGGCTTGAGTTAATTAGCACAGGAGACAGTGTCTACAACCCAAGGGATATGAAGTCACAAGATGAAGTCACATCTGTACCACAGAGAACCCTGTGGTCTCCTTTACTATCAGAAAAAGGCCTCTTTAGACTTCTTGAGAGAGAGAACACTCTTCAATGAGTCTTCAAAGAGGTGTCAGTTGAGGAGATGCAGGATTTAGCAATTTTACCAAACAGAAGAAATCTGAATGAACCAGAGAGTGACAATCTGCTATCCTGTCAGAAAACCTTGGATTCTCAAAAGAAATGACCCTAGAAACATTTCTTAAGTATCAGCAGAAGCCTGGAATTCTCAGAGACTTCAGGATGTGAGACAGAGCTTCTCTAAAAAGATTTCCAGGATACAACAGCACTTCCAGCAAGGATTTTGGAGTCTGGTCAAGAACAACAGGCTCTATGCTGGCTACTATGGAAACAGCTATAAACATTTCCTTCTGATCTAAATTATCTCTCATAAATGTCTCACGCTTTGTAAGGCACTCTCCCTTCATTATGCTGAGAGTCAAGCCTCTGGAAGCATCTCAAGGTTGTACAGATCTAGAAATGCATTAGGGTTCTATTGAAAGCAGTTTTAACCTTACTTTCCAAAGTGTTCTTGGAACAGATGCTCAATGGACCAGGAAAGCAGATATTAATCATATCTGACGTCTAATACTTGCACCCTCCCCTAACTTAACTGCTGACGAATGTCTTGCATTTGTCTCTTCTATCTTAGATTATAAATTCTTTAGGAAAGGGAACATAACTGGGAACATAACTGTTTGTACAGCACTATGCAAACTCACAATGCCATAAAAATGATTTTTAGTACCACTCAACGCAGGACAAGGTACATAAAATATTAAAAGAAAATCGAGCTAAGAGCTCCACTGAACAGACATGTTTCCTTTACTCGAGATAGGAAAATGAATTTTTGATTGCTCAGACAGAACTGACCCTCTAACAAAGGAGATGACATCACAAATTTGGCTGATTTCTCCTGCCTCCTTCTGCAGATAAGAGATCATAGTGTTCAGTGTTCAAAATGGCCTAAAAGATGCAGGATGACCACCACCCGACAATGCCAGTGAACCACCCTGCACTCCAGGTATTATGTTGCTGCACTCAGAGCTTCACCAGAGAACTGCAAAATGGCAGAACAGCAAAGTCCTTTCTTCGGTGGAATTTTATGGTGAACAAAACATTCTGTAACTTCTGCATTTTACAGTGGGCAAAACTCTGCTCTCAGATGCGAGTGCACAGGGCTTCTACAGAATGCAATATAAACGTTTTGCACATATCTGCAGGCAGAATTTGACTAGGGTACGCCTTCCCTACAGAGCCCTCTAGCTGGTGAGCAGGACCATGAAACCTGTCACTCCCCTCCTCCTCCTCCCACCACCCGACTCTTAAAGTGATAGTTTGCAGTTCCGATACAGTCCTCAATATAGCACAGCTACATCCATGGAACCACAATGAAGTCAGAGGGCCAAGTTCTGCTCAGATATAAACCTACAGTGACTGCAGTGGAGTGCCCCACCCATCACCCAGGTCTCCATAGGCCCTAAAAAAAAAAATTTCAAGCAACACTGAGTAAAAGTGGTGAGAAAACAAGTATTATAAGCCATTGATCTTAGGTACCTTATATAATGCAAGGAAAGGGGGAGCTACATACTCTTTTTGAAGCTTTTGGATTGAGGATGGGGTTGAAATCCTCCTGCTGGAAGACCGTAGGTGCTCATGCGCTGCACAAGGCTTGCTACAGTTCCATGCCTCTCCCTCTTGATTGGCAAACCATCATCCTTAGGTTCAGGGTCCTTCTTAACTTCCTGGTAAAAAAAAAAGAGAAGGCACAACAGATTTACAAAACTGAGGGGTAATTTAAGTTAGCTGAAAGATCATAGGATTCCTTCTGAGACATTCCCTAGTCTATTGTAGACTCAAGTACTCGTTTTCCATGGTGTAACGGAGAAAACACTTTCCAGTTATACATCATCTGTCATCCAAGCATCTCAAGATACTTTTAACATGAATCCTCCCTACACCCTTGTAAGTTAGATGTTGTATGGAATTAACAGATAGGTAAACTGAGGTACCCAGAGAGTCCAGAAGCAGGAAAAGAAACCAGGTGTCCTGAATTCTGGTCAACTACTCCAATCTCTATACAAAAACAACTGCATGCACTGAAATCTGGGAAAATCAATATAAAAGCTGCATTACAACATATTTGTGCTTTGTCAGTATTTCAATGTAAATTGTGAAGAAGAAGATTTTTAAAATATTTTCAGTATCACCTATTCTTTTTACCATTTATATTATAGCAGTTCCTATAGTCCTCAATCATGGACCCATGCTGCAGGGTATTTTATAAACCATTCAATAAGAGAGAGAGTCCCTGCCCCAAAGAACTTACAGTCTTGGTTAATGACAAGATGCAACGTATAAAATAAACAGGAGGAAAGAGAAGATGAGCTAATATAAGCATGTTTCTGCATAGATTCTCTGAACATTTAGATTGCCAAGTTCCTACCCGATATAAAATGTTTAAGATCTAATTTGGAAACAGCCCTGCAGTGAAGCCATAGGCCTAATCTGATGGCACAAGAGAGCTCTATAAATAAGAACTAACATTTTTTGACAGAAGAGACTCAATTTTTTCAGCAATTAATCCAGTGAATCAGATCACTTAAACACTATAGTGCTTTCATTTGTAAAAAGAATTACTACTTTGAATAAAGTAAATATGCACCCTGAAAGTTTATTACATGCTCAGTAGTTCCTGACAAGCTACTAGAAAATATAAAGAGAAACTCTTGCATGTAACATCAGCACTGAATGGTCACTGAATGGTTATCACCTCCACTACTGAATTCAGCAACCAGTGCTGTAGAATTAGATGTAGTACTTAAAATAACAGAAAAATAGTTGAAGCAATGCACACTTATTTACTAAGTGATATCAGTTGAATCCTTAAATGGGGGCATGAGTCTTGTTTATATATTGAAATACTATTTCACTAAACACATTACACACAGATCCAGCTGGAAATATATGCAGACTTCCATGTCATGAAAATCCAGCAGAGCTACTCAGATGGAGAGACACTGAGGCTCTCCAGGGATAATATGAAAAGGACACGGCTTTCACATCAAGGAGACTCTCTTCACTTCCTGTTGGAAGCGTTATTCACAAAAATCAAACTGAAATCAATGCTCATAATTTTTTTTGTGGGTAAAAGCTCCCTGCCCTATTCTGTGAACCCTCCTGTTTGCCTGCCTGCCTATTCAGCAGTAGCTACTGTCAAGGCTGAATCCTCACTCTGACACTCCAAGTGCAGAAAGTAGGGGCCCGCAAGGATTCTAAAAAATAATACTTGCCACTCCAGGCTTGTACTAAACTCCCAGGGTTACAGCTTTTCTCTGACCTTGGCTTGGTAAACGCTGCCACCACCCAAATGCAAAAAAACAAAAAGAGAAAAAAAAAAAACACACACACCACCACCCTTGGATCCAGGAAGAAGCACTTGGGAATTCCTCCCTGTGGGGTACCCTCAAGTCCTTTAAACCTCCTCCCCTCCCCAGGGAAAGAGCTGAGAAAGAAGAAAAAGGAAATTAGCTGTTGCTCCCAGCTAATCAAACGGCATATGCACAAACATCTTAGGACAACAAAAATCCAATCCTGTTCTTAAAAAAGGTAAATTTTATTAAAAAACAAAAAGAAAGAAAATATCTGAAATATCCCCACCTTTATCACTAGAACCTCTCTGTTTCCAGCATACATGCAATTTCTGAACATCTGTGCAGAATCTGATACTCTAGGAATGAAAAGTAGTCTTAACAGAAGAACTGTAATTTCCAAACCATGCCATATCAGAATCAGAAATCTCTAAATTTGAGGTAGTATTTTATTCTTTTAAATAAAGTTCCTCTAGATTTTAAAAGAGCAATTCCAAAAAATCAAGCACCCAAAATAGCTTTCTTGGGGGTTCAGCTTAAAGGTTACAAGCAAACAAAAGCATCTGGGATTAGCACAGAGGAGATCCACAAACCAAAATAAAAAATAAACCTGATTGTGTCTAACTAAACATTCCCTAGCCCAATGACTCCTCCTAGGTATGGAAAATAACTTTTCATACCTGGTTCAAACCTTACACAGCATTCCTGCTTATAGCATGGCTGCTCCATGTCCCGGCAGCCCAGAGAGAACAACCGACAAAGGGAAAGTTTATTTCCCAATTTTAAAAAGTTTTAGCCTTCCCATTGGCTCTTTTGGTCAGGTGCCCACTTTCTTTTCTTTACCTAGTGGACTTTTTAACCCTTTACAGCTAAAGCAAGTAGAGAACAGCTAGAAAGAAGGATTTTACAGCTAACTGGTTGGCTGGGTCCATAAAAGGGAGCTACCCTCTCCCTCCCCCCCCCCGTTCATTTATCGCATGCCCCCCAAATCACAGATGGTGCTGGCCAGCCTGGTTCAGGTCGGATCCACACCGGCTGGGATTTCTTCCTGGAGGTTTAGGAAACAGAATTAATAAGATACATGCACCTCTAATTTTAATAATAATTACATGAAGAACTATACAGTACTTTTTACATTTCAAGGACTACAACGACTTAGAATGCAGGGACATTTTTACCCAGCTGATTCTGGGAAACCTTCCCAGGAGAGTGCATCAGCCACTTTGTTAGAGGCTCCTGAAATGCGTTGTATTTCAAAATTAAAGTCTTGAAGAGCTAAACTCCACAGAAGAAGTTTGTTTGTTAGTCTCTGACTGCGTGAAGCCACTTCAGTGCAACGTGGTCAGTCTGCAGATGGAACCGCCGTCCCCAAATATATGGGCGCAGCTTCTCCAGAGCATACACAATGGCGTAACATTCTTTGTTCTTTTCTTTGGAAAAGAAGCCCTTGAGGAATTCCACCATGATTTCAACAATTTCCATCCCACCATCAACCTCAGCCTGGTCCAATCCACACACGAGATCCACTTCCTGGACACTACAGTGCTAATAAACGATGGTCACATAAACACCACCCTATACCGGAAACCTACTGACTGCTATTCCTACCTACATGCCTCCAGCTTTCACCCTGACCACACCACACGATCCATCGTCTACAGCCAAGCTCTGCGATACAACTGCATTTCCTCCAACCCCTCAGACAGAGACAGACACCTACAAGATCTCTATCATGAAAGTCGCTATTTTACAACAAAAAAACTTCAAATCCAGACTCCAGCGAGAAACTGCTGAATTGGAATTCATTTGCAAATTGGATACAATTAACTTAGGCTTGAATAGAAACTGGGAGTGGCTTAGTCATTATGCAAGGTACCCTATTTCCCCTTGTTTTTTCCTCCCCCCCCCCCCCCGACATTCTTGTTAAACCCTGGATTTGTGCTGAAAATGGCCCACCTTGATTATCATACACAGTGTAAGGAGAGTGGTCACTTTAGATAAGCTATTACCAGCAGGAGAGTGGGGTGGGAGGAGGTATTTTTTCATGCTTTGTGCGTATATAATAAGATCTTCTACACTTTCCACAGTATGCATCCGATGAAGTGAGCTGTAGCTCACAAAAGCTTATGCTCAAATAAATTGGTTAGTCTCTAAGGTGCCACAAGTACTCCTTTTCTTTTTGCGAATACAGACTAACACGGCTGTTACTCTGAAACCAGTATTAAACCTGTGTCAAAGTCAGATTCAAGACTCACTGAATTTGTCAGACCACTCTGTTTATTAGCAAAGCGCTTTGCCAATGCACCCAGATATATGTGAGCCCCCTCAAAAGCTCAAGCTAACTTATTTATACAGATAAGCCAAAGCCAATTTAACATAGGAGATAAAAGGAAGCAGAAACTGACAAATATACATACATATCTTATTTGCATACAAACGTTTACCAATCTCCTAGCTCAGTAGGAGCTCTAAGTTAATTAGTTTGAGAACCCATTGTCTCACACGCCTTAATGTTTCTCTTCTTGACAACTACATTTCAACAAACCTTTCAAGCAGCAGTTCTTTAATGAATTATAATTTCAATATGATTCATTCTACTTTCACAATCCCTCCTTTTGGTCAAGCTACGCAATGACCAACAATTACTGGGTTCCACATATCAATCGTTCTTTATCTCTTTGTTCATCGGTGATATTTAAAATCATCAAATTAGCACTCTGGTTTGGGGCAGCTATCTGTGTAGCATGCCTGACACAATTTTGGATACAACAGGAAAGTAACTGAAAACATACAAAAATTATTAGGATTCCAAACAGGAGAGTTAGGGCTCCCTGAACCAAACCAGTTTCCTATGCCAGAGAAATTGAAAAGGTTACTAAGCCCTGGTCTACACTAGGACTTTAGGTCGAATTTAGCAGCGTTAAATCGATGTAAACCTGCACCTGTCCACACGATGAAGCCCTTTATTTCGACTTAAAGGGCTCTTAAAATCAATTTCCTTACTCCACCCCTGACAAGTGGATTAGCGCTTAAATCGGCCTTGCTGGGTCGAATTTGGGGTACTGTGGACACAATTCGACGGTATTGGCCTCCGGGAGCTATTCCAGAGTGCTCCATTGTGACTGCTCTGGACAGCACTCTCAACTCAGATGCACGATTGTTTGCCGTTGCTCTGACGCAGGGAAGGGCGACTGACGACACGGCTTACAGGGTTGGCTTACAGGGAGCTAAAATCAACAAAGGGGGTGGCTTTACATCAAGGAGTATTTCAGGCAGGACTTCACGGAGGGTTCCAATAAGAAATGGTGCACCTAAGTTATTGTTCTTATTGGAACAAGGAGGTTAGTCTGGCCTCTGACTGATACATGGCTAGATTTACCCCGCTGCACCTTCTCTGTGAGTGACTGCAGTGTGACCTAGAGGAATGAGTCCCCTAGATGGGGGGTGGAGAGGAGGGGAGTTTGCAAATTTATTTATTTATTTGTTTATTTCTTGTTTTGATCCACTCCATCTATCTTTTACATCTTTGGCTGGCAGCAGACGGTGCAGAAGGACTGCATGCCATCCACATCTCATGGCTGCTCGGCAGAAGATGGTACAATACGACTGCTAGCCATCCTCATCTCTTGCCTGCCCAGCAGAAGATGGTACAATACGACTGCTAGCCATCCTCATCTCTTGCCTGCCTGGCAGAAGATGGTTCAATAGGACTGACTGCAGGACTAAAGAGAATGACCTGATCAATATCTTGTTCAATATCTTCATAAATGATCTTTGTTCAATATCTTCATAAATGATCTGGAGGATGGTGTGGATTGCACTCTCAGCAAATTTGCGGATGATACTAAACTGGGAGGAGTGGTAGATACGCTGGAGGGGAGGGATAGGATACAGAAGGACCTAGACAAATTGGAGGATTGGGCCAAAAGAAATCTGATGAGGTTCAATAAGGATAAGTGCAGGGTCCTGCACTTAGGATGGAAGAATCCAATGCACCGCTACAGACTAGGGACCGAATGGCTAGGCAGCAGTTCTGCGGAAAAGGACCTAAGGGTGACAGTGGACGAGAAGCTGGATATGAGTCAGCAGTGTGCCCTTGTTGCCAAGAAGGCCAATGGCATTTTGGGATGTATAAGTAGGGGCATAGCCAACGTGATCGTTCCCCTCTATTCGACATTGGTGAGGCCTCATCTGGAGTACTGTGTCCAGTTTTGGGCCCCACACTTCAAGAAGGATGTGGATAAATTGGAGAGAGTCCAGCGAAGGGCAACAAAAATGATTAGGGGTCTAGAACACATGACTTATGAGGAGAGGCTGAGGGAGCTGGGATTGTTTAGCCTGCAGAAGAGAAGAATGAGGGGGGATTTGATAGCTGCTTTCAACTACCTGAAAGGGGGTTCCAAAGAGGATGGCTCTAGACTGTTCTCAATGGTAGCAGATGACAGAACGAGGAGTAATGGTCTCAAGTTGCAGTGGGGGAGGTTTAGATTGGATATTAGGAAAAACTTTTTCACTAAGAGGGTGGTGAAACACTGGAATGCGTTACCTAGGGAGGTGGTAGAATCTCCTTCCTTAGAGGTTTTTAAGGTCCGGCTTGACAAAGCCCTGGCTGGGATGATTTAACTGGGAATTGGTCCTGCTTCGAGCAGGGGGTTGGACTAGATGACCTTCAGGGGTCCCTTCCAACCCTGATATTCTATATTCTATGATTCTATGATCAAGTCACTCCAAATTTAGTCCCTGCGCCCATGTCTGCCCAGGCGCTCCTGATCGACCTCACACAGGCGACCAGGAGCACCTCGGACATGACGATGACGGCTACCAGTCCTACTGCACCATCTGCTGCCACAAGGCAATGGGTTGTTGCTGCTGTGTAGCAATGCAGTACCGCATCTGCCAGCACCCAGGAGACATACAGTGACAGTGAGCTGAGCGGGCTCCATGCTTGCCGTGGTATGGCGTCTGCACAGGTAACTCAGGAAAAAAGGCACGAAACAATTGTCTGTCCTTGCTTTCATGGAGGGAGGGAGGGAACGGGGGCCTGACGATATGTACCCAGAACCACCTGCGACAATGTTTTAGCCCCATCAGGATCTCAACCCAGAATTCCAATGGGCAGCAGAGACTGCGGGAACTGTGGGATAGCTACCCACAGTGCAACGCTCCGGAAGTCGACTCTAGCCTCGGTACTGTGGAAGCACTCCGCTGAGTTAATGCCCTTAATGCACGTAGAGCATTTTCTGTGGGGACACACACACTCGAATATATAAAACCGATTTCTAAAAAACAGACTTCTATAAATTCGACCTAATTTCGTAGTGCAGACATACCCTTCGCCACTTCCATAAAGAACTTGGTTCTTGGTGGGGAAGATATGCGATTTGTTCTAAGGGGATAGCACGATCTATTACCTCATTGGTGTTGTCTGGTATATACACACAGCAGTGTTTTCCAATGAGAGCACAAGTCCCTCCTTTTGCTGCCAGCACTATGCCCAATGCCTGACGGTTTTGGAGGGCCATCTGTCGGATTGCCCCTGTTTCTTTGGCCAGGGCTCTTAAACTTTCTACGGTTTCATTTGCCATTATTTCAACTACTGCTTGTAACCTTAGGAGCCTTTTTGCATGGTGTATTACTCCCTGTAATGGTATGAAGGAACCGCCAATGACCTCTTCCCAGGTTAAGAGGCTTATGTTATTTACATACCATTGGGCATCTGTTAAGTTCCTTCTTTTTCGCCTGAAATTGCGGAGGCGTTCTTGAGGGAAGGTTCCTGGCACTCGGAATTGTGGGAAGAGTTGGGTGGGATAACAGATTCCTGACCCATTAGCTGGTAGTGCGGTATAAGCTCTGGTCCCACACAGCCAGTGATGGCCTATTTAGGCCAGCAAGAGTCGGTTGCACCCATTTGTCATATAGGCGTTTGCAAAGGAGAAGTAGTATCCCCAAAAGGGTACAGGGTAATTCTCCTTACGAGGAGTGGTGTTATTTGCATCACATTGAAAGATTGTATTGTTTTCACTGTAGGGGAAACATGAGATTGATTTTTCTGTTTGATCCCAGGTTGAGAAAAAATTCATATCTCCATACCCGGCCCGCTACTTTTTAGTTTTGTTTGAATAATCCCATACACCATTGGCCACAATATGCTGAAGACAACGGCTTTTCCCCAGATCCAGCCCTGTCCCATTACACACCCAACACCAATGACCCTTTCCCTCCACCACACTTATCCATTTAAATGCATTTATTCCCAGCACTTCCCAAGTGTCATTGCTGTTCCATATTTTGTTAAACAGACAAGGCCCTCCAGTGAGGTCTGGGGACTTGAGTGGGATAGCCAGGACAGGAACACCAGTTTGAGGGTGGGCTGGTATGTGGCTGCAGACCCAGCAATTAGAAATATTAATACCCACACCTGCTGCTGGATAAAAGAATTGTCATCGTGGTCTCCCCAGACCGTAAGATACCAGCAGCCGAGGAACAGGCAGAGGCGCATGTTGGAGGCAAGGCTCTTCTGGTTCTGACAACCTCAACTGAGGGAACCGCAGTCACGGTTTTACGCCCACCAGGCAGTAGGCGCTAGGCTCGCTACTGCTTTTTTTTGTTCGTCGTCTGCTTCTGGCAACCCTTACAAGAGCGTAGATTGTAAGGTATTGCAGACTGTTCCTCTATGTCTTCTTCTGGAGTCAAAATTGACTCTGCATTGTCCTGAGGTGATGATTGGTTCTCTGGGGATGGTGCCTTCTTACACTGTGAAGCATGTATCCACGCTGCAATGCCAGATAGTTTAACAGCCGTCTGTGTAGTAAGCAGTACCTGATGAGGACCCTTCCACCGGGGCTCCAAGGCGTGCTTTCGATGATGGCGCAGTACGTAGACGCAATCACCTGGCTCAAGGTTGTGGCAAGCGTCGGAGGTGGGTTCCGTGGGCCAGTAAGCTCGAACTTGTGAATGGAAATGACTTACAGCTTGCATTAGTCCCTTGAAATACTAAAGGAGAGCACTGTGAGTCAAGTTCAAATCTGGAACGGGAGTAATGGTAGTCATAGCTCACATAGGGCGTCCCATAACAATTTCAAAAGGGACTTAATTTATGCCTTTGGGATAGAGTGGATCTCATGTCCATAAGGGCTAATGGTAGGACTACTGTCCAGCTTAATCCTATAGAGTCACAAATTTTAGCAAGCTTATTCTTAAGTACACCATTTCGTCTTTCAACTGCACCTGCACTCTGTGGGTGGTAGGGACAGTGCAACCGGTGTTTGATATGCAATATACGGTCCAGGTGTTGAAAAAGTTGTCCAGTAAAATGTGTACCCCGATCACTGGACAGAGTAGCAGGAATTCCCTTGGCAGACATAATATGATTTAACAAACATTTGGTAACAGTGAGTCAGCCTTGCGACAAGGAAAGGCTTCAATCCAACCAGAGAATAAACATACCATAACCAATATAAATTCATATTGTTGACACTTAGGCATTTGTACAAAATCAAGTTCCCAGTGCAAGAATGGTGCTTGAGGCAGGCCCCGGAAACCCTGGGCCACTTTTACAGGTTTACCAATACTATGGCTTTGGCAAATGGTACAGGCTGCACAGTGGCGGGCTGCAAAAGAGCTAAAATGGGGGGCCCACCATCCTGTCTTAGTTACAGCAGAGACCATCTCCTCCTTTCCGACATGCGAAACACCATGTAGCAAGGTGGCCAGAGACGGGTAGAGCGAAAAGGGGGCTACAAAGGCGCCAGTAGGCGAGCGCCAAAGAGAATCGGGATGTAGAGAGCAACCTTGGGCAACCCAGGATTCTCTCTCGGTTTCTAGGGCAGAGTCTTGGAGCAGGGTGAGGTCAGTGAGGGATGGCAGCGGTACAGAAACAGAAAGGGAACCTAGAAATGCATCTGGGGAAGGTTCTATGGCAGCAGCATGTTTAGCAGAGGCATCAGCAAATGCATTACCCTTAGCAACATCAGTATCCGCCATTGAGTGGCCAGGGCATTTAACAATAGCTAGGGCAGCGATGTAGGGCCCATTTTTAATAGGGGTACCGGCAGAGGTAAGGAAACCCCGAGTTTGCCAGAGGGTAACAAAGTCATGTACAACCACAAAAGCGTAGCGGAGTCAGTGTAAATGGTGGCGGAGCGTCCCTCCGCCAAAATGCAGGCACGGGTGAGGGCAACTAATTCAGTGACTTGTGCGGAGGTTACAGAAGGTAAAGGCACAGCTTCCAGGGTTTCAGAGAGTGAAACTACAGCGTATCCTGCAAGGAGACTACCTTGGTCGTCTCAAAAACAGGAACTACCAGTAAATAAAACAAGGTCAGAGTTAGGGAGAGGGACATCAGAAAGGTCAGAGCACAGGATGGTGACAGCAGAGACAGTTGCAAGGCAGTCGTGGGGATCACCGTCATTAGACAAAGGAAGGAGAGTGGCAGGGTTTAACTGAGAACAACGCTTTATGGTAATATATGAAGCTGATAGTAGTAAAAGTTCATACCTGGTAAGGCGGGCAGAAGAGAGGTGGCCTGTGTTACGTTGTAGCAGGAGAGTTTCTACAGAGTGAGGGACCAGGAGGGTAAGAGGAGAGCGGAGAACAAGGGAATCAGACATTTCGACTAGGCGTGCTGCAGCAGCCACAGCACGCAGGCAGGGGGATAAGCCTTGGGCAACAGGGTCTAAAGTGGCAGAGAAATAAGCCACTGGGCGGTTCTTTTCTCCGTGCATCTGAGTAAGAACTCTAAGTGCACACCAGATTGTTCGTGGCAGGAAAGGGTAAAAGGCTTAGAATAGTCAGGCAGCCCTAAGGCAGGGGCAGAAGCCAAACCCTGTTTGAGGGAAACAAAGGCAGAATTGGCCTCAGAGGGCCACGGCATGGGGTCAGGCACAGAGAATTGAGTGAGTTCCTGGAGAGGTTTTGTAAGGGAGGCATATCGGGGAATCCACTGTCTGCAAAATCCAGCCATGCCTAAAAACTTCCGGACCTGGTGTGGGGAGCGGGGTCAGGGAAAGCTAAGGATAGCTTGGACGCAGGTGGGAGAAAGTGCACAGGAACCCTGGGAGAAGAGAAAGCCAAGGTATGTGACAGAAGCTTGACAGAGTTGTAGTTTAGAGCAAGAAGCTTTGTGACCCTTATTTGCTAGGGCAGTAAGGAGCACTAAAAAGAGTCAGACAACGAAGGGGAACAGAGGAGTAGATCATCTACATATTGGACTAGTGTGGACCTGGACAGGAAAACAAGGTCAGCAAGGTCTCGGGCTAATGCCTGGGAAAAATATGACGGGCTTTCAGTATAACCCTGGGGCAGTGTGGTCCATGTGTACTGTTGCCCCTTGTAAGAAAAGACAAACAGGAACTGGGAGTCAGGGTGAACCGGGACAGAAAAGAAAGCAGAGCACAAATCAACAACAGTAAAATGAGTTGCATCTGGTGGGATAGAAGCCAGAATTGTCGCTGGATTAGGGACAACGGGAAAGGCAGGTATGACAATGAGGTTAATGGCCCGCAGATCCTGAACAAACCGCCACGATTTACCATCAGCTTTTCAAACTGGGAGGATAGGGGTGTTACAGTGGCTGGAGCAGGGGATAATGATGCCTTGCTCCCGCAGGGCGGTCATGACTGGAGCAATTCCAGCCTCTGCTTCGGGGTTTAAAGGGCATTAAGAAAGGCGAGGCAGAGGTTTGGAGGAATCAACAATAATGCAGATGGGGTCAGTATGTAAATGGCCCACTTCAGACGGGTGAGTTGGCCACAGAGAGGATGGGACCTGTGAAATTAGCCCTGGTCTACACTAGGACTTTAGGTCGAATTTAGCAGCGTTAAATCGATTTAAACCTGCACCCGTCCACACAGTGAAGCCCTTTATTTCGACTTAAAGGGCTCTTAAAATCGATTTCCTTACTCCACCCCTGACAAGTGGATTAGCGCTTAAATCGACGTTCCCAGCTCGAATTTGGGGTACTGTGGACACAATTCGATGGTATTGGCCTCTGGGAGCTATCCCAGAGTGCTCCATTCTGACCGCTCTGGACAGCACTCTCAACTCAGATGCACTGGCCAGGTAAACAGGAAAAGAACCGCGAACTTTTGAATCTCATTTCCTGTTTGGCCAGCGTGGCAAGCTGCAGGTGACCATGCAGAGCTCATCAGCACAGGTGACCATGATGGAGTCCCAGAATCGCAAACGAGCTCCAGCATGGACCGAACGGGAGGTACGGGATCTGATCGCTGTTTGGGGAGAGGAATCCGTGCTATCAGAACTCCATTCCAGTTTTCGAAATGCCAAAACCTTTGTGAAAATCTCCCAGGGCATGAAGGACAGAGGCCATAACAGGGACCCGAAGCAGTGCCGCGTGAAACTGAAGGAGCTGAGGCAAGCCTACCAGAAAACCAGAGAGGCGAACAGCCGCTCTGGGTCAGAGTCCCAAACATGCCGCTTCTATGATGAGCTGCATGCCATTTTAGGGGGTTCAGCCACCACTACCCCAGCCGTGTTGTTTGACTCCTTCAATGGAGATGGAGGCAATACGGAAGCAGGTTTTGGGGACGAAGAAGATGAGGAGGAGGAGGAGGAGGTTGTAGATAGCTCACAGCAAGCAAGCGGAGAAACCGGTTTTCCCGACAGCCAGGAACTGTTTCTCACCCTAGACCTGGAGCCAGTACCCCCCGAACCCACCCAAGGCTGCCTCCTGGACCCAGCAGGCGGAGAAGGGACCTCTGGTGAGTGTACCTTTTAAAATGCTATACATGGTTTAAAAGCAAGCATGTGAAAGGATTACTTTGCCCTGGCATTTGCGGTTCTCCTAGATGTAGTCCTAAAGCCTTTGCAAAAGGTTTCTGGGGAGGGCAGTCTTATTTCGTCCTTCATGGTAGGACACTTTTATCACTCCAGGCCATTAACACATACTCGGGAATCACTGTAGAACAAAGCATTGCAGTGTATGTTTGCTGGCATTCAACCAAAATCCGTTCTTTCTCTCTCTGTGTTATCCTCAGGAGAGTGAGATATAATTCATGGTCACCTGGTTGAAATAGGGTGCTTTTCTTCAGGGACACTCAGTATAGCCCATTCCTGCTGTGCTGTTTGCCTGTGGCTGAACAGAAATGTTCCCCGCTGTTAGCCACAGGGAGCGGGGAGGGTTGAGGGGGTAGTCACGCGGTGGGAGGAGGCAAAATGCGACCTTGTAACGAAAGCACATGTGCTATGTATGTAATGTTAACAGCAAGGTTTACCCTGAAAGAGTGTAGCGACTATTTTATAAAATGTGTCTTTTTAAATACCGCTGTCCCTTTTTTTTTCTCCACCAGCTGGATGTGTTTCAATGATCACAGGATCTTCTCCTTCCCAGAGGCTAGTGAAGCTTAGAAAGAAAAAAAAACGCACTCGAGATGAAATGTTCTCCGAGCTAATGCTGTCCTCCCACACTGACAGAGCACAGACGAATGCGTGGAGGCAAATAATGTCAGAGTGCAGGAAAGCACAAAATGACCGAGAGGAGAGGTGGAGGACTGAAGAGAGTAAGTGGCGGGCTGAAGACAGGGCTGAAGCTCAAATGTGGCGGCAGCGTGATGAGAGGAGGCAGGATTCAATGCTGAGGCTGCTGCAGGACCAAACCAGAATGCTCCAGTGTATGGTTGAGCTGCAGCAAAGGCAGCTGGAGCACAGACTGCCACTGCTGCCCCTCTGTAACCAACCGCCCTCCTCCCCAAGTTCCATAGCCTCCACACCCAGACGCCCAAGAACGCGGTGGGGGGGCCTCCGGCAACCAGCCACTCCACAACAGAGGATTGCCCAAAAAAAAGAAGGCTGTCATTCAATAAATTTTAAAGTTGTAAACTTTTAAAGTGCTGTGCTTAAAGTGCTGTGTGGCATTTTCCTTCCCTCCTCCACCACCCCTCCTGGGATACCTTGGTAGTCATCCCCCTATTTGTGTGATGAATGAATAACGAATGCATGACTGTGAAGCAGCAATGACTTTATTGCCTCTGCAAGCGGTGATTAAAGGGAGGAGGGGAGGGTGGTTAGCTTACAGGGAAGTAGAGTGAACCAAGGGGCGGGGGGTTTCATCAAGGAGAAACAAACAGAACTTTCACACTGTAGCCTGGCCAGTCATGAAACTGGTTTTCAAAGCTTCTCTGATGCGTACCGCGCCCTCCTGAGCTCTTCTAACCGCCCTGGTGTCTGGCTGCGCGTAACCAGCAGCCAGGCGATTTGCCTCAATCTCCCACCCCGCCATAAACGTCTCCCCCTTACTCTCACAGATATTGTGGAGCACACAGCAAGCAGTAATAACAGTGGGAATATTGGTTTCGCTGAGGTCTAAGCGAGTCAGTAAACTGCGCCAGCGCGCCTTTAAACGTCCAAATGCACATTCTACCACCATTCTGCACTTGCTCAGCCTGTAGTTGAACAGCTCCTGACTACTGTCCAGGCTGCCTGTGTACGGCTTCATGAGCCATGGCATTAAGGGGTAGGCTGGGTCCCCAAGGATACATATAGGCATTTCAACATCCCCAACAGTTATTTTCTGGTCTGGGAAGAAAGTCCCTTCCTGCAGCTTTTGAAACAGACCAGAGTTCCTGAAGATGCGAGCGTCATGCACCTTTCCCGGCCATCCCACGTTGATGTTGGTGAAACGTCCCTTGTGATCCACCAGAGCTTGCAGCACTATCGAAAAGTACCCCTTGCGGTTTATGTACTCGCCGGCTTGGTGCTCCGGTGCCAAGATAGGGATATGGGTTCCGTCTATAGCCCCACCACAGTTAGGGAATCCCATTGCAGCAAAGCCATCCACTATGACCTGCACATTTCCCAGGGTCACTACCCTTGATATCAGCAGATCTTTGATTGCGTGAGCTACTTGCATCACAGCAGCCCCAGCAGTAGATTTGCCCACTCCAAATTGATTCCCAACTGACCGGTAGCTGTCTGGCGTTGCAAGCTTCCACAGGGCTATCGCCACTCGCTTCTCAACTGTGAGGGCTGCTCTCATCCTGGTATTCATGCGCTTCAGGGCAGGGGAAAGCAAGTCACAAAGTTCCATGAAAGTGCCCTTACGCATGCGAAAGTTTCGCAGCCACTGGGAATCGTCCCAGACCTGCAACACTATGCGGTCCCACCAGTCTGTGCTTGTTTCCCGAGCCCAGAATCGGCGTTCCACAGCATAAACCTGCCCCATTAGCACCATGATGCATGCATTGGCAGGGCCCATGCTTTCAGAGAAATCTGTGTCCATGCCCTGATCACTCACGGCACCGCGCTGACATCGCCTCCTCGCCCGGTATCGCGTTGCCATGTTCTGGTGCTGCATATACTGCTGGATAATGCGTGTGGTGGTTGATGTGCTCCTAATTGCCAAAATGAGCTCAGCGGCCTCCATGCTTGCCTTGGTATGGCGTCCGCACAGAAAGAAGGCGCGGAACGATTGTCTGCCGTTGCTCTGACGGAGGGAGGGGCGACTGACGACACGGCTTACAGGGTTGGCTTCAGGGAGCTAAAATCAACAAAGGGTGTGCCTGTACATCAAGGAGTATTTCAGGCAGGACTGCACGGAGGGTTCCAATAAGAAATGGTGCACCAAAGTTATCGTTCTTATTGGAACAAGGACGTTAGCCTGGCCTCTGATTGATACATGGCTAGATTAACCTCGCTGTGCCTTCTCTGTGACTGACTGCAGTGTGATCTAGACAGGGGAGGAGGAAAATGAGTCCAAAACAAATCTGGTCTATTTCTTGTTCTGACCCACTCCATCGATCCTTTACATCTTTGGCTGGCAGCAGACAAAAAAGGCGCGAAATGATTGTCTGCCCTTGCTTTCACGGGGGGAGGGAGGGTGGGAACGGGGTCCTGACGATATGTACCCAGAACCACCCGCGACAATGTTTTAGCCCCATCAGGCATTGGGATATCAACCCAGAATTCCAATGGGCAGCGGAGACTGCGGGAACTGTGGGATAGCTACCCACAGTGCAACGCTCCAGAAGTCGACGCTTGCCTCGGTACTGTGGAAGCGCTCCGCCGAGTTAATGCACTTAATGCACTTAGAGCATTTTCTGTGGGGACACACACACTCGAATATATAAAACCGATTTAAAAAAAACCGACTTCTATAAATTCGACCTAATTTCGTAGTGTAGACATACCCTTAGATGTTCAAGGGACGGGTCCAATGGGCAGCAGGGGACCAGAGTGGAAAGGGGACTTTCAGACAGCAGGGAGGCTACAGAATCACTCAGAGAGGACTGGGGGATTTGTAAGTAGACACCATTCGGGGAACGGTAGATGGTACAGCCAAGTTTACATAACAGGTCCCAACCCAAAAGGTTCACCAGAGTGGAATCCGAGAGGAGGAATGCATGGTCCGCGGAAAGGGGACCAACCTGAACTGTTAGAGGTTTTGAAAGGGGATAAGGGGTTGGGACTCCCCTAATGCCCACAGTGGATATGGTTTTTTTCGGAGTGGGGAACCTCAGGCAGGTCAGCAGTATGAACTGCAGAGAGCGAAGCTCCCGTATCAACAAGGAAAGGGAGAGAAAGATCATTAATAGTCAAAACACATTCACCCGTGGGAGTGAGAGGTAGTCAAGGAGCTAAAATTTCCTGAGGTTCCCTGGTGTTCTGTCATTGCTGTGGGACAAAGTAAGTCTGGGGACTGTCGGGCTGTGCCGACAGGGTGTCTAGCTGGTTGTTTACAGAGCTATTAGGCCGGCACAGACACTCTTTTTCCAATATCCGGGTTGTTTACAGTAATTACAAACACCCCTAAAACCCAAAAATCCAGTTCCACGGCCCCTCCCGTGACCAGGTCCCCCTCCCGGGTACTGTTTACCTTACCCTGAATAATGCTGTATTTGCAGGGCCATTAACTTTTGGGAAGATTGTTCCTCCTTGCCCTTTTGAGTGAGATGGCAGTGTTCTGCCACTGATTGCAATTTATCCATGGTTTCAGTTTCCCACCCAACACCTATTTGCTTTAGCACACTGCCAACAGCAGGTAGGAGGCCATTAACAAACGCATGAGCCAGGGCGCCCTTCCCATTTTCACCGGGTTGCTGTATACCAGAATGTTGCAGAAAAACATCAGCCAGTCGGGTGTGATAGTCACTCGGACTTTCTCCCTGTCACTGTTTACAGCAACGTATGGCTGTCCAGTTTGTTTTTGGAGTCCATACTCGAGGGATGGCCTCATGTAGGTTTTTAGCTCGGTCTTTACACTTTTTCCGGTATTCAGCGTCAGGACCGGTGTCTGGTAAAGTTGAATGGCGCTCACTGATGGGCCAATTGGCTGCTGTGAGCCATTTTCCATGCTCGCTAGGGGTTACAAGTAGCTTGCACAGCTGCAGGAGGTCTGCCGCATAGGTGCCGCACACTAACAAAAATTCCATAGGTGCCGCACACTAACAAAAATTCCTCTGCAAATGTGGTAGGATTTTCCAGGTGCTTTGGAAAGCCTTTTACAATTGAAAGGAGCTCTGTATGAGTCCAGGGTTTATAGCTCCAAGTGGGACCCTCTTGTTGGCCCCCAGTATGTAGGATTCAGAGGCGAGCCTGGATAGGTTTAGAGCCAGAGCGTAAGTGTTGAGCCCAATCAGTGTCCAGGCTATCTTTGTATGTATGGGGAAAAACAGAGGAGTCAGGCAGACTGGAGGGTTTCGGGGAAATGGGGGGGGTTTTCTTTACGGGTCTGAGTGGTACTGGAGGAGTGGGCCTGGGCGGTATTGGATGATCCGGACTGGTCTGAACTGGAGACCCCTGGGGAGTTGTTGTGACCGCCTACTGATCCAATGCAAGGACACCAGGCCAATTAATGCATCTTCCTCATCATCATCCCCAGAATTTAACAAGGGGTTTTCTTTGTCCTTTCCCACAATGAGATGGGAGTATGAAGGGGGATGGGATCGATCCTGGTTTTCTCAGAGAACAGGATAAAGGGGAGCGCTCGGTCTGGCAGCAGGAGAGGAGGCTTCTAATAAAGCTTTTAACTTATCATTTGAATCTTTGAGAGAGGCAAGTTTTGATTCTGTCCACCTGTGATTTGCCTCTTCCCACCACTGCATGAAACAATCAACCTCTCCTTTTGCCAATTTAGTTTTAGGTTGGCTGAGTTTGTCTTTTAAGACGTCTACTCAGTCTTTGTCCCAAGATCCTAACAGTGGCCACTGAATTTTGAGATTCTCCTGAGTTATCCTAGACCATTTTTCCAGAAATTTACAGGAGTCCGGACCCTTCCTAAAATACATAAAATGAGCCGGTGTTCCTTTAGCGAACTGTCCCGACTTAGACGTCTGGTTACCCATACAGGAGGACTTTCCTTCTTGTGTGATTGGTGTGTAAAGTCGGGTTCGTCAGAGCGATGCCCGGTGCAACACACAAAAGGAGCCCACAGGCTACTGCCTCAATCACCCTTGCTTTCATACCAAGGGTTTTACCCAATGCGCGGTGCGGCTGCGATTGTGCAGATTTCACTCACTCAGACCGTGGGGACAGGAACCTTTTGGTCAGCCGATCCCCGGACGGAGACGGCGCCCAGACTCAAACACACCACAGGGAGGATGGATAGACACAGAGACAAGACAGTCCTCAGACTGGACAAAACACAGAAATAATTACCTGACCAGATTCCTGATGTCAGATCCCGGGATTCCTACCATAACAGAGTGGGAACCAACAGGTTCGATGGCGTAGACTTCACTGTGGTCATGCACCCTTCCGTTCTGGCGGAGGACCACTCGGGCCAAATGCCCAGGTGCCGGCTTGCCACGGCCATCCTAAGAACCGTCAGGAGTCACACGAGCCCAGTGAAGACTGTTGCCATCTCGGTGGGACCTCCAAATTGTCAAAGTCAGATTCAAGACTCACTGAATTTGTCAGACCACTCTTTTCAGAGTAACAGCCGTGTTAGTCTGTATTCGCAAAAAGAAAAGGAGTACTTGTAGTCTCTAAGGTGCCACAAGTACTCCTTTCCTTCAGACCACTCTGTTTATTAGCAAAGCGCTTTGCCAATGCACCCAGATATATGTGAGCCCCCTGCAAAAGCTCAAGCTAACTTATTTATACAGATAAGCCAAAGCCAATTTAACATAGGAGACAAAAGGAAGCAGAAACTGACAAATATACATACATATCCTATTTGCATACTAACATTTACCAATCTCCTAGCTCAGTAGGAGCTCTAAGTTAATTAGTTTGAGGACCCATTGTCTCACATTCCTTAATGTTTCTCTTCCTGACAACTATATTTTAACAAACCTTTCAAGCAGCATTTCTTTAATGAATTATAATTTCAATACGATTCATTCTACTTTCACACCTGCTTCTCAAAGCAAGTTTCTCTGTATTTGTACAGTTCATGATAAATCCGGAAAATAGATAATCTTTTTCTCTAAGTAAGTTTCCATCTCCGCCTTTCATTCTGCAAAATTCTTTCACTCAAAACTTGAAACAGTTCATGCTGGGAGATGTTACATAAGGGGCCAGCACACCCTCAAGCTAGGTCCTAAGTTATTCATTAAGATATGGATGGAAGCACTGAAAAGGAAGGTGAGGGCATCTGAAGGGGGAGCTTGACTGCAGACCCCTGAATGCCATGGAGTGAAGAGACCCTTACAGCTTACCCTTGTTGGAGCAAGATATTCAACTTCTGAGCAGTTTCAAAAATTAAATATATACCTTATGAGTCAAGTTTTGACCTAATTTATGGCCAAGTTTAAAAAAAAAAAAAACAGTAGTTCGCTAATTATACTGAGCAGTGCTTAAATGACCCACTACAGAGCGACACAAACACAGGGATCATTAGATTTTGTCAAGTCTACTCTAACAGCTGTATATTTTCTAACTTCAGTGTGCCTTGTGGTAAAATTTACTCAGTTCATTAAACAGTCAGAAAACAAAAGGAAAAAAAAAATCAAGAGGTCCAAGACTTCTAGCTGACACCAGCTTGCATTGATCTGCATATAAATTACACAACAATACTCCAGTCAAGGTGAAGATGACGACACTGGCCTACTTGTACTCTGGTTTCCCAACCCAAGAGAGCAGAGAGAAGAGAGTGAAGAGAACATCTTCCTTTCCCAAATTATGAAGGTTCATCTCTGGGTTGAAAGAATATATTCATAAGAAGGCATGAGTGTGTGTGGAGAATCAAACATTCAGCTACAAAATGCCTGCACATTTTAATTTTAAAAAACTGGATACCTGTGCACCAGGTGCAAGAAAGTTAAGCAAGGGTCTCTCATCACTAGATCCCATATCAGTGCCTGAAAAAGCTTAAAAGCCTGTAAGCTTGTAATGATTAAGCACCTTAATAAATCTTTCCCACAGATTTTAGGAGCCCATCTCTCATGCTTTGCTAGTTTTTGAGATTAAGATCCTTAGGTCTACATCCCTCAGGGGTATGAAAAATCCACACTCCCAAGAACCGTAGCTATGCCAATCTAACCCGAAGTGTAGACAGTGCTAGGTGGATGGAAGAATTCTTCCACTGACCTAGCTACCGACTCTTGGGGAGGAGAATTACCTACACCAACAGGAGAACCCCTCACATCAGCATAGCTGTGTCACTACATTTTAAGTGTAGACATACCCTTAGACAAGCATTTAGGTATGTGGCTAAAGTGATTTACTGAATCAGGTCTTAAGAGCTAAATGGAAAATGTAAACAAACCACTTCTCTCCTCCTCCCCCCGCAAAAAACCCCACATTTTTAGGAATCCTGCCCCTGCTTTAAAAACAGCCAGAGAGATTAACCAAAAGGTGCCTTAAAATTACTGGCTATTTACCATTCAATAAAGTAGTTAAGATTAGGTTGAAACTAAAGGAAAAAATAAGATGCTTATCAGACTGATTTTAAAGGTAGATTATATCTAAAAATCTGTCAGGGCTAGAACTGATTTACCCCAGCTTTGCAATTGCAAAGAAAAAGTCTTTAATTTCTACCTATGGCAGTTCACGTTATCAGACTAACATTCAAGCAAGCAATTTTTTTAAAAAACAAAAGGTAAGATGGAAAATGTTTCAGCAGAGTTCAGTTTACTTCCTCCCCCTCAAAAAATTTACATATTCAAAAAATATCTTGCGAAGTCTGGAGAGCAGTAGTTAACGGAACTAGCCAGTCCCCCATGCCATGTAATCCATCAGTCATTATCACCCCAACCTGAATTATACCTCCCACCCAGTCTTAATTTTGATCTTCTCCCCAACTATGATGTTGGACGTATATGTTGAGCCTATGTGAAGTTTTGAAAGGATGGAGTTTCAGGGTACACTCCCACAGGATTCTATAAATTCCAACTAGGTGACATGTTGAGGGAGCAGAGTAACACTTTATAAATATAACTGGAAAGATTGATCTGTTTGATGTTATCAAGTGTGTCAATTATATAGTGTAAGTTTATGAAGGGCCACAGAGAATACGCCAAAATTAAGAAATATTTTTCTGCACACACCCAGCCAACCATTCCGCCATCTACGACCAAGATGCTGTCCTATTTCTTAGCTTACATTAATTGACTAACAAGAAGAGACAACTGGTGCAGTGTACTCATTTTATAACATAATAGCAAGAGTTACTACTTTTTTTTTTAATAGTGCTTGTAGAAGTTGTACAATCATGCACAATCAGAATTAAAAAGTGAGATAAGGCAGGACAAAAGAACAAGAGGTTTTTAAGTGACTAGTTAAAGGAGTATCAATTCCCATTTAGCTGATCACGTTCCAGTTTCATGCTACCTCGTTTGTGCAACAGGAAGTCATGTCAGAGTTAAGCAACATCATAGATTCCAACGCAAGGGACCATTGTGAACATCTAGTCCAACTTCTCGTATAACAGGGACCACAGAGTTTAGCCAAAATAATCCCTAGAGCATCTCTTTTAGAAAAACATCCAATCTTGATTTAAAAATTGTCTGTGGAGAATACACCATGATCCTTGGTAAATTGCTCCAATAGTTAATTACTCTGTTAAAAATGTATGCCTTATTTCCAGTCTGAATTTATCAAGCTTCAACTTCCAGCTACTCTTATACCTTTCTCTGCTAGACAGAAGAGCTCATTATTAAATATTTGTTCCCCATGTAGATACTTATAGACTGTAAAAAGTCACTCCTTAAATCTTCTAACTAGATTGCGCTTTTTGAGTATCACTGTATGGCCAATCCTTTAATCGCTCTCATGGCTCTTCTCTGAACCTCTTCCAATTTATCAAACACATTTCTTGAATACAAGGCACCTGAATTCGCACCAGAACTCGACACAGCTTTCTAGCAGCGGTCGCACCAGTGCCAAATTCAGAGGTAAACTAACCTCTCTACTCCTACTTGAGTTCCCCTGTTTATGCATCCCTGGATCACATCAGCTTTTTAGCCACAGTGTCACACTGGGAGCTCATGTTCAGTTAATTATCCACCACGACTCAAATCTTTTTCATAGTCACTGCTTACCAGGATACAGTCACCCAAATCAGATATTGCCACAGTTCAGGGGAACTGCACCTGTATCTCCCCTCAGTCGTCCAGCAAAGGCACCTTCTCGCAAGTTTCCAACTCCCGGGTCATTGCCTTACTTGGGTGGAGACCCACATCTCTCTCCCTTCTGACTGGGCTATTTCCAGGCTACACAGTTCCCTGACTACCCTGCGTCACTCCCAACAGACACAAGCTTCACAATATACCTTGTAATAGACCCAGGCCAGTTGGGAACAACAGAGTAGCAGAAGGCAGATATACTGGCCACTGGATTAACAGTTTTCTGTTCCCTGACTGACCAGAGCAGGGGCTACTTCAGGCTAACGAGAACACCTGACTTCAATTAACCTGCAAAGAGTCAGGTGAGGCCATTAAGCTAATGTGACCACTTGACTCTAAGGCCCCCTCTGATAATATAAAAGGGCTCACACCAGTCAGGCAGAGAGGAGCCAGAGGAGAGGAAGTGCTGCTGAAGGGCTGGTTAATGAAGACACCCTCAAGTCATTGGTAAGGGAGCCCTAAGGCAAGGATGAAGAAGGGAGAAACAGGAGAGCTGTGGGGAAGTGGCCCAGGGAAAGGTAGCAACTCTGGCAGTAAAAGGTTGGCTGCCAACAGCTGCTACCATTAGGGTCCCTGGGCCGGAACCCAGAGTAAAGGGCAGTCCCGGGTTCCCCGCAACCCACCACTACAGAAACACCTCCTGGAAGGGGAAAACAGGCCCCTGTCAGGACAGGAGGCTAAACTGTTTTGGTATGAGGCCGTAGGAGCAACGGAGACTGTGGGAACTCTCTCATCAACCTCCATTGCTGGCTTATGATGAAAAGGGCTCAGCAGACTGTATCCCTGGCCCTAGAGAGAGAAGGGCTACATGGAGGGTTGCAGTGAGCTTCTGTAGCTAGCATAAACCGCATGGAAGCGCGGGACTCACAGGGACAAGGTCAGAGCTCTGCCACAACCTGCTTGCTTTCTCTTCAGAGACAGTTAACGGTGTGACTGTGCCAAGTTATAGATACCATGAAGCTCTTTTTATGCAAGCCTATTTTATTCTCAAGATAAAAGGACTACAGAGAAGACATACTAAAAATGATAAAAAGAATCTACCATGCTCATAAGTTTACCAGAGATCACTCCAACTCTAAGACTCTGGCAGGAGCAGTCCTTCAAAATCCCACTCAAGGGGCTTCTTCTATGGTCACAATTCCTGTGATAGGATGCACCAGGCCCTTTAAGGCCCCTACCACATTCTGCCCCAGGAAAGGAGAAGTGAAGGGGTCCTCTAGAAAGGTTGCTGTATGTAGGGTCCCTGGGTTGGGACCTGGAGCCGTGGGAAGGCCTGGGTCCTCCCAGCAGCCAGTGCTGGAGTGGCCTAAGCCCCGGAAAGGTAACATGGCTAGTTTAAAAGACCAAGAAGAGGGGCTAGATTTAAAAGGTCCTAGAGACAGAGCTGAAGGCCCTGGTGAGGATAAACTGACAGTTCCAGAGGCACTCTTTACTAAGCCCTGGGAAGGGGATAAGTTTCTTTTAGAAACCTAAGCAGAAGGCTGGACTTAAAGGAGCCCACGAGGGGCTGAAGAGAGAAGGCACCCTCAGAAAGGAGAGTCTGTGTCCAGTCTGAGCCAGGGAATTGGAAGACTTTTGTTTGTGTTTGTTTTGGACTTGAGTACCCCAAAAGGGGTTTGGTTATCCATTTTAAAAACTGAGACTTAGCCAGAGAGTTGAACCTACATGGGCCACCAGAACCGAAAGTGTGTACAGGACTGCACCCGCCTGAAAGGAGGTGCTCATGAGAGGTGAGTGCACCGTCACAGTTCTTGACAGCGAGAAACATTACCCATCATCAGACGTCAACAACCTTACTCAACAATGTTGTTCATTTCCTGTAACAGTTCCACTGGCCAGAATTTTGCAAGTACTATGGTGGAAGCAAACAAACTTTGCCTCCTATACAACTCTACATGTTGCAGACTTGTACCACTAATACATCTAGCTAACTTCCCTTCTCCTTCATCCGCTGCAAGTCATGACAGTATCACGGTGGCTTGTGACAGTGCAGCGTGCATTTAGTGTCAATGACTGACTACAACTGAAGATTCAGAGGGGTAGCTGTGTTAGTTTGGATCTGTAAAAGCGGCAAAGAGTCCTGTGGCACCTTATAGACTAACAGACGTATTGGAGCATAAGCTTTTGTGGGTGAATACCCACTTCGTTGGATGCATGTAGTGGAAATTTCCAGACGCAGGTATAAATATGCAAGCAAGAATCAGGCTAGGGATAAGAAGGTGAGTTCAATCAGCGAGGATGAGGCCCTCTTCTAGCAACTGAGGTGTGAAATCCAAGGGAGGAGAAACTGCTTTTGTAATTGGCTAGTCATTCACGGTCTTTGTTTAATCCTGAGCTGATATGTCAAATTTGCAAATGAACTGAAGCTCAGCAGTTTCTCTTTGAAGTCTGGTCCTGAAGTTTTTTTGCTGCAGGATAGCTTCTTTTAAATCTGCTATTGTGTGTCCAGCGAGGTTGAAGTGTTCTCCTACAGGTTTTTGTATATTATCATTCCTAATATCTGATTTGTGTCCATTTATCCTTTTACGTAGGGACTGTCCAGTTTGGCCGACGTACATAGCAGGGTGGCATTGCTGGCACATGATGGCGTATATTGCATTGGAGGACATGCAGGTGAATGAACCAGTGATGGTGTGACTGATTTGGTTAGGTCCTGTGATGGTGTCGCTGATATAGGTATGTGGGCAGAGTTGGCATCAAGGTTTGTTGTATGGATTGGTTCCTGAGTTAGAGTTACTATGGTGCAGTGTGTAGTTGCCGGTGAGAATATGCTTCAGGTTGGCAGGTTGTCTGTGGGCAAGGACTGGCCTGCCTCCCAAGGCCTGTGAAAAAGTGAGGGACTGTTGTCCAGGATGAGTTGTAGATGACTGATGATGCGTTGGAGAAGTTTTAGCTGAGGACTGTATGTGATGGCCAGTGGAGTTCTGTTGGTTTCCTTCTTGGGCTGGTTTTTCAGCAGGTGGCTTCTGGGTACACATCTGGCTCTGTTAATCTGTTTCCTTATTTCCCCTCATAGGTAGTTTTGAGAATGCTTGAAGATCTTGTAGGTGTTGGTCTCTGTCTGAGGGGTTGGAACAAATGCAGTTGTACCTCAGCGCTCGGCTGTAGACAATGGATCGTGTGGTGTGTCCAGGGTGGAAGCTGGGAGGCATGAAGGTAGTCATAGCGGTTGGTGGGTTTTCCGTATAGGGTGGCGTTAACGTGACCGTCACTTATTTGCACCTTGGTGTCTAGGAAGTGGACCTCCTGTGTAGATTGGTCCATGCTGAGGTTGATGGTGGCGTGAAAGCTGTTGCAATCATGGTGGAATTCTTCCAGGGTTTCCTTCCCATGGGTCCAGATGATGAAGAGGTCATCAATGTAACATAGGTAGAGAAGGGGCATGAGTGGACGAGAGCTGAGGAAGGTTGTTCCATGTCAGCCATAAAAATGTTGGCATATTGTGGGGCCATGCGGGTGCCCATAGCGGTGCCACTGGTCTGGAGGTATATATTGTCACCAATTTTGAAATAACTGTGCGTGAGGATAAAGTTACAGAGCTCAGCAACCAGTTGTGTTGTGACATCATCAGGGATACTGTTCCTAACAGCTTGTATTCCATCTGTGTGTGGGATGTTTGTGTAGAGAGCCTCTACATCCATCATGGCTAGGATTGCGTTTTCTGGAAGATCACCAATGCATTGTAGTGTTCTCAGGAAATCAGTGGTGTCACAGAGATAGCTGGGAGTGCTATTGGCGTAGGGCCTGAGTAGGGAGTCCACATATCCGGACAGTCCTCCAGTGAGAGTGCCAATGCCCGAGATGATGGGGCGTCCAGGGTTTCCGGCTTTGTGGATCTTCGGTAGTAGACAGAATAACCCCGGTCGGGACTCTAAGGGTATGTTGATTTGTTCCTGTGTTAGTGTAGGGAGTATCCTGAGTAGATAGTGCAGTTTCTTCGAGTATTCCTCAGTGAGATCTGAGGAAAGTGGCCTGTAGAATTTGGTATTGGAGAATTGTCTGGCAGCCTCCTTTTGGTAGTCAGACCTGTTCATGATGACACCACCACCTCGTTTATCAGCCTCTTTGATCATAATGTCAGGGTTGTTTCTGAGGCTATGGATGGCATTGTGTTCTGCACAACTTAGGTTATGAGGCAAGCGATGCTGTTTTTCCACAATTTCTGCCTGTGCACATCGGCGGAAGCATTCTATATATAGGTCCAGACTGTCGTTTCGACCCTCAGAAGGAGCCCATGTGGAGTTGTTCTTCTTGTGCTATTGGTGGGAGGGTATCAGTGTGCTCTTCAGTGTTATCTTGCAAGTATTCTTTGAGTCGGAGACAGCAAAAGTAGGCTTCCAGATCACTGAAGAACTGTATCATGTTTGGGGGGTGGCGGGGCAGAAAGAGTCCCTGAGATAGAACAGACTCTTCTGCTGGGCTGAGTGTGTAGCTGGATAGATTGAGGATATTGCTGGGTGAGTTGGGGTACCACTGTTGTGGCCCCGTGTGGCAGGTAGGATTTTAGACAGCTTACAGTCCTTTTTCCTTTGGAGAGAGGTGAAGTGTGTAATGTAGATCTCCTGTATTATTTTAGTAAAGTCCGTTTGTATGGAAGGTTGGTTATTTATGAGAGTCTCCAGGTTGGAGAGCTCTTTTTTGATGTTTTCCTGTTTGCTGTATAGGATGCTGATCAGGTAGTTCCTCAGTTTCTTTGATAGTGTATGCCATAATCTCTCACTGTGGTCTGTGTAGTATGTAGATAGGAATGGATTTTTCACCTTCAGTCCGTTTGGTATGATGTCCATCCGTTTGCATTTGGAAAGGAAGATGATATCGGTCTGTATCTGTGCAAGTTGCTTCATGAGGTTGATGGATTTCCACTCCATATGGCTAAATGCAGTGCCTTGCATGGTGTCAAGCATCAGAGGGGTAGCCGTATTAGTCTGGATCTGTAAAAGCGGCAAAGAGTCCTGTGGCACCGTATAGACTAACAGACGCATTGGAGCATAAGCTTTCATGGGTGAATCCCCACTTCGTCGGATGCATGTAGTGGAAATTTCCAGAGACAGGTATAAATATGCAAGCAAGAATCAGGCTAGGGACAACGAACCTTCAATAGAGTGGTGTGCCAGCAAGACAGCACGCTTCTTTTGGCCCTCCGAAATGCAAGGAAACATGAAACGGTCCACCTCTAGAGTGAAATGACACAGAGAAACAGGAGTTTTCTTTCTTAGCAGTTGGCTCAAGCAATAGTGATCACTTTCAGATCACAGAGTAAAACTCACTTCTATTTCAGCTTTCCCACCACCACAACAAATAAAATAAAAAAATAAGTGGGATGGGGAGTAGGAATGAGGAGGAGACATTAAAAAAATCACGTCTGCCTCAAGGTAGAGAGAGAAAACTAGACTAGGTTTACGCTTTATAAAAAAGTCACCTGAATGTAAGGAGTTCACATACTATAATGATGAACACAGTATAAAAGGCATAAATAGCTAATTAGATGTGGTGGCACTAGCCTCATGCTAAGAAAAAACAGAAAGGACAATCAATACATATAGAGCCTGCATACCTTAAAAGATTAAATTGGGACAAGATGAAAGAAATGGTTACTTACTGTATTCCAAAGTAGGTGTGTGCTATAGATGGGCAGCACTTGCTCATTGTATTTGAAGACCCTCCCCTGGATATATGAGGTGTCACTGCTCCAACACCCTTCACTTCCTTCCCACCAAAAGTTCAGGAGAGGACTCTGATGCAGAGGGGACAAAGGTGGCTCGTGGAATATATATCTGCATCACATCTTGAAAAACCAGTTACAGCAAGTAACTGTTTCTTCTTCTTGGAATACATGTCTGCATCTATTCGAAGTAGGTGACTAGTGAGCAGTACCCACAACCAGAGGCAGGGCTTGTACTCTATCTGAGTAAGGAACACAGTACTTCTCTTCTGACATTACCATCCACTCTGGAAGAAGCAGTGATAGCATAATGGTCCGTAAGCGTATATATGGACAACCATGTGACCATCCTACAAAACGTCCAATATGGAAACGTCATTGAGGAATGCTAGTGACATTGCCTGTCTTCTCGTTGAATGTGCCTGTATCTGCTAAGGAGGCATAGCCGACACTATCTCATATGTAGTCTTGATACAAGACGTTATTGATCTGGAGATGGTCTGCGCAGAGACCACTTGTCCCCTCATGCAGTTCACATATAATACAAACAGATGAGGCGAAGCATGGAACTGTTCAGTCCTGTCCAGATACAAAGCTAGACAGCATCTAACGTCTAACATGTGGAGACATTGCTCCTCTGGGGAGGAATGCAGCTTGGGGAAAAATACAGGAAAAAACATCTCCTGGTTTAAATGAAGTTGAGAGATTACCTTGGATACACACTTCTGGTGTGGCCAGAGCATAACCTTGTCTCCGAAGGACTACATGCAAGGAGGCCCCACCGTCAGGGTCTGCAACTCACCCACCCTCCTGCCAGAGATAATGGCTATCAAGAATGCTGTTTTCCGAAACAGTAGCGGCAGCGGACAATAAGCCAGGGGCTCAAACAGAGGCCCCATTAGAGCTGCTACAACCATGTTCAGGTCCCACAAGAAAACCAGCTCTTGGACTGGAGGATGTGGGCAGAAAAGTCCTTTCAAAAAATCTCATCACTGTAGTATTGGAGAAAACTGATTTTCCTTGGATAAGTGGATGAAGCGCTAATATTGCTGCCAAGTGCACTCTCAGAGAACTGACTACTAAACCTGCTCCCTGAAGGTACAGCAGATACTCCAATATGTCCTGGATGGAAGTCTCCACCAGATGGGCCCCACAGAACAAAGACCACACGGAAAACCTCTTCCATTTAACCAAGTAAGATATTTTAGTGGAAGGCTTCCTACCGTTAAGTAGGACCTGTTGGACAGCCTCCAAGCAGCACTTTCCCCTTGTTCACCCATGCAGCAGCCACACCGTAAGGTGCAGGATGTATCACTGGATGCAAGATCCAGCCCCAGTCCTGTGTGAGGAGGTAAGGAAGGAGACGAAGCAGCATAGGAGGGTAACCTGACAGAGTGAGGAGGTCCAAGAACCAGCACTGTCTCAGCCATGTTGGCTCAATCCACCCTGAGCTTGGCAATGACTGGGACATGAGGAAATGTGTACAGAAGAATCGACTGCCATCTGCAGTGGAAAGCATCAGAGAAGGAGCCCAGACTAGCCCCTTCCAAGAGCAGAATAGATAAAACTTCCTGTTTTCACTCACCATGAAGAAGTCAATCATGGGGATAACCCACACGGCAAAAACCATCCGAAAGACCTCCACCCTCAAGGACCATTTGTGGCTCAGGGAGAAAAACCTGCTGAGATGATATGCAAGGCGGTTCTGCACCCTCGCTAAGTGGTAGCTATCAGGGTGATGTCTTTTTAGATGCAGAACTGCCACAGGTTGACTGCCTCCAGGCAAAGTGATTTGGAGTGGGCTCCCTACTCTTTTTTCGCATAGTACATCACAGTGGTATTGTTGGTGAGGATGTGAACTACTGAATGCCTGATATGGTCCCAGAAGGCACAACACACGTTGTGGATGGCCCAAAGAACCAGCACAATGACGTAGAGCAAGGCCTCCTGTTCCGACCAGAAGCCCTACCCCCTCAACGAGTCCAGATGCGCCCCCGAACCCATAAGGGATATGTTGGTAACCAATGACTTGTTTGGAGAGGACCAAGCACAGTGGACCCCTTGGCACACATTGCATGGGGACTCTCACTAGTGCAAGGACTCCAGGACTGATGGAGGAAGGAAAACCAACCCCTCCAGAGAATGCAATGCAGAGTGGTAAACTGTCCTGAGCCACATTTGAAGACAACAAAGACGTAACCTGCAAGCAGCCATGTGGCCCAACAGGCTCAGACATACGTGGACTGTCATGGACAGTTCTGACTGCAGACTGAGACAGCTGTCAAATTACCTGGAAGTGATCACTCAGCAGAAATGCCATTGACCTCGTGGAATCTAAGAGGGCCCCAGTAAACTCTATATGTTGACTGGGAGCTAAGATTGATTTCACAGTGTTTAGAATTAATCCCAAATAGTTGCGTAAACAGTGTGGTGTCAACATAGCTGAGCACCTCCTCTCTGGACCTGCCCTTCAGCAGTTAGTCATTGAGGTAGGGGAAGATATGGATTCCCTTCCACCTGAGGTAAGCCATGACCACCACCATGCATTTGGTGAAGACATGGGGAGCAGAAGAGAAGCCAAACAGGAGAACAATGTATTGAAAGTGGCAGTCTCCTACCATGAAGCAAAGAAACTTCCTGTGACTTGGTCAAATGACCACACAAAAGTATGAGTCTTGAAGGTCCAAAGCAGTGAACCAGTCATTCTGAGACAACGCAGGGAGGACAGAGTGACCATGTGGAACCTCACATATTTGATTAATTTGTTGAATCAGCAGGATGGGCCTCATCCCACCCTTGGATTTTGGTACCAGGAAATACTGGGAGTAGAACTCATGACCCTGGTGTTCTCATGGAACTTCCTCCACCACTCGCAACACTAGTAGAGAGCTGACCTACTCAAAGGGCAGTGTCTTGTGAGAGGGATCCCTGAAGAAAGATAGGAAAAGGGTGGTGAGGGGGCATAGAGAGTAACTGGATGGCGTCGTGTCATCTGACACTGCCTAGGACTCAGCTATCAGAGGTCATCGAGACCCAGGCATTGTAAAAGCGGGCCAGCCTGTCCCCAAACTAACGGGGGGACAATGAGGGAGGAAGAATAACTGGAACAGTGCTCTGGACCCAACAGTGAAAATGGGTGTTTAGCTGGCACTGAGGGAGGGCACACAGACCAGCCAGGCCCTGAACCAGAATGCTTCCTCTTAAAAGACTTGTCCCTCTTTCTGGGGTAGTCTCACTGTCTCAATGGAAGGGCTGCAGAAAAGGATGCTGTGTCCCATAATGGCATAGTATATACCACCCCCAAAGACCTTAAAGTAGCTCTCAAATCCTTAAAAGGAATGCAGGGTTTCATCAATCCTGTCTGAAAATGGACTCAAAAGGCAACTCCCCAATAGCTTGCTGGACATCCAGAGAGAGTCACAAGTTTTGGAGCCAGGAAGCCTTCCGCATAGTAATTGCCAAGGCCATTGCCCTGACCCAAGTGTCAGCAATATCAAGGGCAGGCTGCAGAGACATTTTGGCCACCAAGCAGCCCTCATAAAAATGCTCGAAATGCCTCATAAGAAGCCCCAAGCAATTGTTCTTCAAATCTGGTTATAACCGACTAATTAAGAAAGTCATACTTGGCCAGCAAAGCTTGCTGGTTCGCGATCCTCAGCAGTAGCGAAGAGGTAGTATTTATCTTTCTGCCTAAAAGGTCCGGGTGCTTAGAGTCTCTCTCCTTGAGGGTGGATTTGAACCAGCCCTTCCAGACTCTGTCGTTCACCGCCATGACCACCAGGGAGTTCGGGGCCAGGTGGCCTCATATCCCTGAACGGGCACAAAATAGTGCTTCTCGAAGTGTCAGACTACCGGCGGTACCAAGGCCAGCATACCCCAAACAGCTCTCACAGGCTTGAGAAGCACATTGTTAAGTGGAAGGGCCACCCTCCCAGGGACAGAGGGCTGGAGAATGTCAATGAGTTTATGGGTATTCTCCTGGAGAAACTCCACTTGAATACCAAGACACATGGCAATAGGGAGTAAAAGGTCCTGGTATGCCTTGAAGTCCTTTGGATGGAAGCACCACCTCGTTCAGTGATGATGACAAGGCTGCTAGCTGAGCCATAGATAGGACCTGCTCCTGAGGCAGCGTCTCCAGGCAGAAAAACTCTGGTGGCTTCAGAGGAAGGGGAAACGTGGGCATCTGGACTTGCGACTGATCTGCAGCCACCAATACCACACAAGCAGGCAACCTCTGTTTTGACATCCCTCGACCTGCACCACTTCCCGCAGTTCCCATTGGCTGGGAACAGCAAACCATGGCCACAAGGAGCTGAGGGGCTCCATGCCTGCAGACGCTCCAGGTAAACAAAACGTCCCGGCCCGCCAGCAGCTTACCCTGATGGGCTGGAAGTCAAAGTTTGCCAACCCCTGAAATATAGGGTCGGCTTATGAAAGGGTCATACAGTTTTTGCCATTTTCACCTATCCATATTGGGGGGCAGGGTTAGCTGATAAACAAATGGGTTAATGAACGAGTATATACGGTAGATTCCTTTCTCTTCCCCATGGAAACTTCTAAATTCAGAACACAGCCCACCATCTATCCACCAATCTATACAGATTGGTACAGACTAGTTTTTCCAGCATTTACATCCGATTTTCCCCTCAGTGAAAAAGCCAGCACTAGCCTCCAGTGCTTTAAGACAAGAAGAGAAGAGAACTCAGTCCAAGCCCACCAATCGTGTTTGATAGGTTAAGGCTGGTCTGATGCAAATCTTAAGTACATCTGCAAAGAGCAGCCTACAAAACACACACATAGCCATGTAGCAAAATTATCATTTCTAGAATTCAATTAATTGCCTTTGTTCCACTTATGAGAATTTCCTGACGACCTTAAACTAGAAGTTTGACCTTAAACTCTGTCACTTAATAAACAATGCTCAGTCTCAGACTTCCTGTGTGACACTGAGCAAGTCACTTTACCTCTCTGTGCCCCAGTTCTTCATTTGTACAAACAGGGATAACAGTATATCCCTATTTCAAAAAAGGGGGGTTGTGAGGCTAAATAAATTAAAGATTATGAGGCACTCAGATACTATGATGATGGGGGCCATATAAATTCCCTAGGTAAGAGCAAAATGCCGTAAGTTGTGAACTAGGTGGAAAAAAAGAAAAGCAAGCAGTTTTGGACTAACTGAAGTCTTTAGGCTCAATATATCTCGCAGAAAATCAATGGTCTATGATTAAGCCCCTTTGTTGTCAGTTCAAAACAATTTTTACAGGAAAATTCCCAGGTTTTACAAAAAGTATTAATTCAGTTTTTTTTCTGATTTTCACCCACCTTTTGTATCAAACATATTAAAAAGACTTGTTTTATTAGGAAAATACAGTACATTGCATGATATATGTAATACGATAAAACGTCTGTGTATATGCAAAGATGCCTCTTGCATTAAGGCTATGTATAAGTCTAGAAGATACACACAACAAACAGGCACGCATGCAAGCTCTGAAGTGCGTGCGAATCTGAACGTACTGATGAATCTCACACCCACCACATACACATTTCAATTTGTTCAAATATGTAACACATTAAAATGGGAAGAAAACAAATATTTGTCTCAGAATATGTTTCAGAACACAAGGAAGTATTCAAAAGTTTTAAAAAACAAAAAAAGGAGAAAAGGATGAAGTTGAGTTTACATGATGCAAATAGTGTGGCTCGATTATTAAATGTAAATATTTATAAACTAAAAGTTTTAAGTCTACAACAGTAAATTGTTTATTCAAATGAAAAGTTTTATTTGGGGATTTGAGATGTATGGTTTTCTTAAACTCAGAAGTGGAATTGTGTTTTGAGTTCTGTTTTAGTTCTGCAGCAAACCACACTGATGAACGGAATTCAAAACATTGATCTACTGAATACTTTTCCCCCTCTTTCCTTCCACCAAAATAAACCCTAATATTTACCCAGAAAAATAATTACGTTTTTTGCACTGATTTTCACCTGTTTTGTTGTGGTAACACACACCGATAAATTCCCGGGGAAAAAAAAAAAAAAACGAAAACAAAGGGCCCTACCTATGACATACAGGAGGTCAGAATAGACGATCTAATGTCCCTTCACACCTTAAACCATGAAAAAAAATCAGTTAGACACATACTCTCCGTGTGTGAGTCATACAGATGTCATCATGAAAAATTCCAATTGGAATTATAAGATTCCTGTGCTCCTCTGGTCACTGAGGAAAGCTCCTTTACTGTAAATTCCTCTGTGTCCCAAGATAGATTTTTAATAAAATAATTAGGGAATTCCTCTGGGGATTCTTTTTGCTTCTGGATACGTTAAAAATCTTTGTAGCAAATAGGAATATAAAAATAAAAAATTTTTATACCAGGCCGAGAAGGCACCTTATTTTTTAAAAAGTGTTTGCTCTAGTATTTAACATTAACAGAAAACAATATCTCTGGTCCAGCATGTTCATAAAAAGTCCTCTTGATCCCAGACTTCCTGTTTCAAGCCCTGGGTAAATTCAATTTTCTCTTTTTAAAGAAGAGATTTACGGAGGAGACATTACATTTGAAAACACTTCTCAGCTAAGACTTCTTCTTTGTACTCACTAACAGCATGTTCTTCGTCATATTTAATAAAATACCATCAATGAAGGTTTAGTTAAAATGCCACAAAATACAGCTTCGTCTCACAAAGACACTTATTTTAAACAAAGGAAAATGCTAGTAAACTTCCAGATCACAAAATGAGGGAAGAAATGTTACCATGTCTCTAGAAATATCAATAAATATCCTTCAGACAGATATCACAGTTCAGTATAATTCTTAAGTGTGCAAATATATTGCAAAGAAGGTGAATTAACCCAATGCAAAATAAAATACAAAGAAACCTAACAAATATTTTTTAGAACAAACATCCCAGAGCCCCAGATATCTAACACAAAAACACTTCCTAGGACTACACTGAGTACAGTATTTTGACTGCTAAGTGAATTAAACCAAATGTTTAAGCTGGAATGACTCCACAACTACATAAAAAGAAAAGGAGTACTTGTGGCACCTTAGAGACTTATGCTCAAATAAATTTGTTGGTCTCTAAGGTGCCACAAGTACTCCTTTTCTTTTTGCGGATACAGACTAACACGGCTGCTACTCTGAAACACAACTACATAGTTAATCACTCCTGACACTCCCTAATGTGAAAGTTTTTAAATATTTCATTCCAAGAGCACTGAGATAAAGAAATAAATGAGTTTACCGTTTCCAAAGGCATATTTGCTTGAACACACCCAATGTTTGTTTTTTTGTTTTGAGGCAGGAAGAAAAATGCTGTACTGAGCAAAGTTCATGTATTAACCTGAAAAGGTTCCTGGCTCAGTTCTAAGTTTGTAAAGGCAGCTGCATGCACCTGTGCAGGAAAAAAAAAAATTCTCTTCTCCAACATAGTTCTGCTGCAGATTTGTCCTCCAGAGTGAGCTACCAGAGCGAAATGGTGCATACCAGAGATACACTCAAAAAGGTAGTATGTTTATATAGCCAAAGTATCGCCTCCATCTGTTCAATAAGCTTGTCTACCTTAACTCACAGAAACTGCTAATAAATCCATCTGTTGCTCCTCCCTCAGACGACTGCCTTGAGCAAATGATCAAACTAGTTCTACTACTAACATATGAAAATTAGCAATCATTTAATTCAGAGATTAATATAAGTAAAATCTGAGGCTCTTTTGCCTTGCTATATTTTAAGTATTGGGCAACTCTTTCTATAGTCAAAAGATTTTTTGAAAAATAATATTCTTGCTGCTTGACCAGATAAGTGCACAATAAACTAATCAAATCTCAGGAATTTCCAGATTCTGGAAGGAACCCCAGATAAAATAAAATATTATATATAAATAATTTGTCAAATTTTTAACCTACTATTGTTATAAGTAACACCTGAAAGAAACTGGAGAATAAAGATCCCCCCAAATCCTCCCCCCCCCCATTTTCTGCATGTACCATATTGTTAAATGCATGGTGTCACTTCTTTCCCTGTACAATACGTTTCCATGGGTGCGTAGGTAGGTCTTCCACAACACAACTAGGTGTTTTTAAATAGGAAAATATGATTCTAAAACCAAAAAAATGGACAGGGGTACATTTATTATTTGATTTAAAAACAGAACATACAAAACCTATCAGAGTTCAAGTTGAGTGTCTCAAAGGAGTTTAGAGAGTTCTCAATTTTAAATAACTATCATGAAAAAAAGGTATGTCTGGAGTAAACAGTAGACCCAATGGTCAGGAAAAACAAAACGAAGTAACAATATACTGCTTAAGAATGTCCAAATAAGAGGTTCCTAACATTTTTTGAAGTCGGAAAGCCATGTGCCTCTAAAGGAATTACGCAATATCATACACAAACAAAAGTGCAGCCTGTGTCAACAAGCCGTATATAAACCCTTTGTAGGATATTTAAAGGATTATGGAGCTGCACCTTATTACATGTGATTAAAGACAAAAGGAGGTGAAGTGTACCTAAAGATCACTTTCACTGCACTTTGTGGAATACATCACTACTCCATAATGAATGAGAAACAAAAAAGATTTCTTTTAAAATCTACAGCTAAAACGTTTAGTAACTCCTACCTACCGTGTTTAAGTAAACTTGTGTACTGGATCGCAACACATTATTCAGCCACCCGTACTCTTCTTTAGTTCTAAGATCACTAAGATTCCCACATTATTTCAGTTCTCCTTTTAACACCCAGCATTTGCAATACCTCACAGGCTCCAAAATGTGTTTCCTGGATCAAATTGCCCTTTTTCGTCAGCCAAACATTTTTGCCTGTATCTATTTTTTATGGTGGTCCTGCATGCAACACTGGCACACAGATTTTACTATCTTATTACACTATGCAGGCTCCGTAGGCAGCCCAGCTTCCCCCAACAGGGCCAGCTGATAATCCTGTGCTCTCTTCCTCATACACAAAATAATGTTATTGCATGGAAACAAGCCAGCAACACAAGCACGCAGTGTCAGGGAAGTGTGGCCAAAACAGGAGTCAAACCTGCAGGGAGTGACTATTACCAGCTGGCACTCTAGTGGCCAGGCATCACTGAGCTCACCTGGACTTCTGCCCTTCTTCAGGATGTTTACCTGCATATATAAGTATTGTGCAGGTGCAAGAGGAAAACTGTGACTGTGCTAGGAGCAACAGAGATCCTTGCATAATTGCTGACAGCATATGCAAGGGCACTCTCCGTGTCATCATCACTGTACCATCCATGAAATACACTTTCAACATTTTTTTTCTCTGTTTGCATTGACATTTGAAATTAACATAATTATTCACTTCCTTGTTTGTGCAATACTGTCACTAATCTTATAACTCTGCAAATAGGATGTGTCAGCTAACCTGTGCTCTCTTTACTACAGCTTTAATAGCAGAGAGCCATCTATTAGTCTAGATCTCACACAAACCTAGTATTCTGTGAGATTAATGAGTTTAAATACCCCACAAAAATATTAACAATCCAAATGCTACTCCCCACTAGACTAACCAGATTAGTTTACCAGAATTCCTTTGGGGTTCTAAATGACCCTAAATAAGATTAAACCCACTTAAAAACTATAAAAATACCGCTCTTTGACAAAGACCAAAAATAGTAATTACGTTTATTTGCACCAAGCAATATTTTCCAAACACAGGTGCACAAAGCTGGGCACCGAAATCAGTTAAATGATTTTCACAGATACTGAACAAGTCCCAATATCACTTTTTCAGGCCACTTGCTTAAGCTTTGACGAAAAGCTGTAATTAGTTAGAAAGAATTTGGGCTATGGTAGATTTAGCGACACATTTGTGCCACTCCTATCTCATAACAGAGCACAGAAGGAAAAAACATGATCTGTTTCAGCTGTGATGCTGATACAACCAGGATCTGGGGCATCCAACACATCAAGGAGCTATACACCATAATCCTCTGATTGACATTTTGATTGTCCTTCAGGCAGGCAAGAAGCCTGGCAGCAGCTGTGAATTGTCCTTGGCTTCCAGGCAAGAGGATTATTTCCCTATTTGACATGATTAATAAGAGACAGACAAGTACACTGACAAAATTGGTAACAGCCAGCAAGCCTGGACCAATTTTTCCCCCCATCTTTTTCCAGATGTTTTGATGCAGATGAGGGTTTTTGGTAAATTATGTATAATTTGTCTAAAAGCAGCAAGCATTTGAAAATGTACTGAAAAGCTGTCTGGTTTTATCAGAGCTTCTTTACAAAGCTCGACAGCCTCTCGTTACTGTATATTAGAACATCTTATACAACAAGGGCAAGCGATTGGGTGAGGGTGTTATATACAGCTCTTGTCTTCAAATCCTAATCCATCCTAGGTCAGTAATGACAGAGTTACTATACAATACCTGTACAGTGGGTTATATGACTGGCTCCATCCAACGTATATACACTGAAAAAATCATAAGTGGTCCATATAAAGCATCAAATAAAGCTCCCAAAGAAGTAGAATTTACTCTTTCTTCAAGGATAGGTTTATTGTTCAAAACCTAAACAATCCAATACAAATCTACGCAGCTAAGCCAGGTCCTCTTACCTAGCCACTACAAAGGGCATGTCTACATTTACCATGAATCGACTCTGCAGTGATTGATCCACCAGGGGTCGATTTAGTAGATCTAGTGAAGACCCGCTAAATCGATCACAGATTGCTCACCAGTCAACTCCGGTACTCCACCAGAACGAGATGCATAAGGTAAGTCCAGAGGAGAGTTTCTCCCGTTGACCCAGCGTGGTGTAGATACCGCAATAAGTCGACCTAAGCTACGTCAACTCCAACTACATTATTCACCTAGCTGGAGTTGTATAACTTAGGTTGACTTAACCCTGTAGTGTAGACCTGGCCTAAGTCTCTTCCTCATAAGGTCGCCACCCCTGCCCACACAACAGGCACCTTTAGGTCTTCTACCTACTTGGTATACGGACAGTCCTTTTCTCTGACCATAGGTTTGAGTTTGGGTCTCTTGCAGGTGCCTTCCTGCTCCCTGCAGGTCTCACTAACAAACTGAACTGTTGGCTGGCTTTCTTATCTGATGACCAGATGACCTATAGTCTATCACCTCTTCTTTAGCCTCAAACCCATTATCCATCACATGGGATGTAGCAAATTAGTCACAATTTGGACTAAGGCCAGCTCCCTTAAAGGGCCATCCCACTTTGTGAGGCAGTACCTTTGTTGGTAACCTCCACAAGGAGACGAAGGGGTATATGAGCCACGAAGACTAAAATTCCCCTTCTAATCATTATGGAGAAATAGTCCCCTCCAGGGGAGACGCAGAATAGTAAAGTTTGTGTAGCCTGTGCCAATACATTCTGTGAATAAATGGAAGAATTCATGAAAGCAGCCTTACTGATTGCCCTAGAAACTGAGCGTTTATCTATCTATAATACTCAGGCAAAATATCTCCATACACCACCTGAAAACAGTAAACTGGGTTGGAAGGAATTCCTCCATCAACTTCCCTCCCACTTTGTCAAATACCCAAGGTCTCCAAACAGTGAAACCGTATCACTGAAGTCCATTCCTAATTCAGAACACTAATTCTATCTACACAGGCACCAGCATAAGTTATATACATAAATATATAGAACTAAGCAGACAAATACTAATTTGATTTCAAAAATCTGTTTCTAGTCCAACAAAATCCAGCTGAGAGATTATTCAGTGTCCTAAAGCAGCCATATCAAATGTTTCATCGCAGAGGTACAGTGAACATATTCGGAACAAAAACTCCATCCACAAACCAAATGAAAACACCTATTTAAAGCCAAACCACACACACACACAGTAGTAAAAAAAATGAATCTGTTGACGTAACCATAGACCCAAACCAACCCTAGTCACCTCTGCTTTGCAGTTAGTAAGAAAGATGGTATTGTGGTTTAGCCACAAGACCAGTCAGACACCTGGTTTCTATTCCTATCTCTGCCACTGTCTTCCTGTATGTCATTAGAGAAGTCACTCAGATACCTCATATATATAACAATTGTAATAGTTTCACACCACCTCTATAGGAAGGAATAAAAAAACTCACTAATGTTTACTAAGTGCTGTAAATTCAAAGAATTGTATTATATAATAAAAACAAATCTCTGTAAGGTATCCATCTGTACTTACAGAAAATATGTTGGGCCAAAGTGATATTGCAAACTGGAATTATAGCAGCTCATTGTGTTTGTTGTAGTTTTTTGCATTTTCCTTTATCTCTCAATAAAAAAAAAAAAAAAAACAGGAGGAAAAAAAAAAAAAGACCACTACTAAATAACTAAATTATCTCAAGAGGAATATTTTGAAAATTCCTCTCAGCATAAAGTGTGGAATTGCCAATCATTTTGCTATTTCAACAACAAATCAAAATAGAAAAATTTACCAAAGTTTAAGATATTTAATTAACTTAAACACTAAACTAGTTTCCTGTTAAATTTTAAGACACCAAAACATAGTGATCGGCATATTACAAGTCTGCACCGAGTTCTGTTTTTTAAAGAAACTAAATATAAATTATACTTCACAAGACAGTAAGAAAAGAATCTTGTCTAAACTCTCTTATCATAATTTCTAAAACTGGAAAGATTAAACCAAAGAATCCTACAGAGACAGTCAAAAATCAGAAAGCACAAAATGAAGTGTCACTTCTCAGCAAGGAATGCTCTGATCTGAACCAGGCAAGTAAACAGCTAGCAGATTAGACAATCTTCAAATTTCAAAAGTGCATTAGGAACCAACATACATTAAAGATCAAGACCACGACATGGAATATAAGTGATGTAATGTACCATATTGGAACAGTTGAGTGTTTGACACTGGATTTATCAGTCATCCTACTGGAGGTACAAAGTACTTTGTAAGAAGCAAGCAAAAACCATTTGGACTCAGGCTAAAATTAGGCATTCCTCTTTTCCCCTCAAGGCTAAAAATAAAAGTAAAGCTTCTTTTTAAAAAATTTCACAGTAATATATTTATGTTTTATTTAATTACGTTGTCACAGCAATGCCCCAAGTACAAACAACAGAAAATGGGCACAATTGGAAAAAGAAATATACAGATGTAAAATTGCTGAAGTGAAAGTGAATAGACAGCACCATTATTACTTTTAACTTTATTCTGAAACATGAAAAGCATTTTTAAAAAACACTGAAGAATTAGATCAGTAAAAAAATCCACGTAAAATGTCCACAAAAATTTATCTTGATACCAATGTAAATGCTATGCAATTTCAATTAATATATTATTTAAATAATAAATGAGCAGCAATGTGATGGTAGCAATAGACTGAAATTAACACAAGTCACTTACCTTAACAAAATTGTCAGGGAACATGCCCCTTTTTCCATTTAGCTCCCCTTCTAACCATCCTTCCTCTTCTAGTTTTTTCACATTTCTGATGATTTCTCCAACTCGAATTGTTAACTCATCATCATGTATGGCATCATAGTCATACTCCACGATATAGTCAACTGAGAGAAGGAAGAAAAGAAAGAGTCAATGCTTAACTCAGACATGTGGAAATATTAAATGTCTAATTGTATGTACTGCATTAAGTGATTTATACATAAGAGGGACCTCACAATAAAGAGTTCTTTTGACCAATTTTTTTTTAAGTAAACAAGGGGCCAGTTTTTCAGAACCTCACTTCAAACGTTGTACATCTGATTTTGTACACACTCATATGAATGTTCAATTGCCTCCTATGCACATAGATTTTATTATGTGCCTGAAAATAACAGTGCATGTACAGTTCTATTTGCAAAATTGACACTTCTTTGAAAGTTTGGTTCAAGAAATGTTAATCACAGATTTGCACCAAAAACAAAACACACACTATTAAGTTTAAAGTTTGCATAATGTGCATGGAGAAAACAGATTTAACTTGGACACAGCAAAGTTTAGTCATGGGAACCCTGGCAATATATCTGCATACATCTGTTGCACAAAAACAATGAGAATTGCATATAGCCAACTTGTATCTTGTTTGGTAATAAACAGGCTATTATTTTTTGCCTAGAAATTCTGTTTTATATCTGATGATTCCGTTAAACTACACAAATCACCACCTCATTCACTCATGTCCATTAAGACAGCCTTTCCATTGCCAAGCAGAGTGTTTATACCACTGTGACAGGTTGTCCAACTGTAAGGGGACACCTGATGTACTGGGATACCACTGAGCCTGCCTGGGCCCCCTTTACCCTGTCTTGCTGAGCCAGTCTCTTAAACCTCCTCTAGCACACACAAAGGCAGGGCCACACCCAGCTGCAGAAAGACACAGACACTGAGATCAGCTCTGGGAAGATTCAGCTTAAGGGATTTGCCCCAGTACTTGGGTGCCCACCTCCCTTGGAATGCAGACCTAAAAGGTATATTGTCTTGCGCTGTACAGAAAAATCTGCACAGCGCAAGCTCATAAAAATTCACCCTGTCCCTCAATGTGAAGAGAGATATGCACAGCTTCTTACCTCTCCCCTTCCTCCCCCGCCCCAAAGATATGGATTGCACAAACAGGGTTATGTTATAAACAAGAAATGTTTATTAATTACAAAAGACAGATTTTAAGTGAATATAGGGGATAGCAAAGAGAACAAAGCAGATTACTAAGCAAATAAAACAAAACACGCAAACTAAGCTTGATTCACTAAAGGAACAGGTTACAAAATGTAATTTCTCACCCAAGATCTTGAATTAGGCAGGATGCAGAATTTCTGTAGCTTACAGTTCCAGTTATCTCTTCTTACAGTCTGGACCCCTGTCTCAGTCTGGACTCACTCCTGCCTTTCCCCTCAGGTACTTTCAGCAGTCTTTCTTCTTGGATAGGCAATGGAGGAGAGTCCACATTAACCTCCTCCCCAGCCTTAAAAGGGATTTACCTAAGGCAGGAAGCCTTTGATAGATCCCCATCCCTCTACAGAGGAAAAGTACCAGCAGCGTCCAAGGCAGTATTTTGCATCAGGTGACATCATCACCTGACCTTGTGGTATCAGAGTAGCATCCCAGGAAACTCCTCAGAAAAGTATGAGATTAGTATCTTCAGAGTTCTGCTGTCCTTCTTAAATGCTTCATTCAGGATGATTGCTTACTGTCTGATGGGCGTTTTCCCAAGTGTACACACAGGTGTAATTGTTACAAAGTCAATATTGCTAACTTCAGATACAGAAATGATACATGCATACAAATTGGATAATCACATTCAGTAAATCATAACCTTTCCAACAATATCTTGAAGTTACCTACTACAGGACAGGCCTAACAAAGAAAATAACAGAACGCCACTAGCCGTCACCTTCAGCCCCCAACTAAAACCCCTCCAACGCATTATTAAGGATCTACAACCTATCCTAAAGGATGACCCAACACTCTCACAAATCTTGGGAGACAGGCCAGTCCTTGCCTACAGACAGCCCCGCAACCTGAAGCAATTACTCACCAACAACCACATACCACACAACAGAACCACTAACCCAGGAACTTATCCTTGCAACAAAGCCCGTTGCCAACTGTGCCCACATATCTATTCAGGGGACACCATCACAGGGCCTAATAACATCAGCCACACTATCAGAGGCTCGTTCACCTGCACATCCACCAATGTGATATATGCCATCATGTGCCAGCAATGCCCCTCTGCCATGTACATTGGTCAAACTGGACAGTCTCTACGTAAAAGAATAAATGGACACAAATCAGATGTCAAGAATTATAACATTCATAAACCAGTCGGAGAACACTTCAATCTCTCTGGTCACGCGATCACAGACATGAAGGTCGCTATCTTAAAACAAAAAAACTTCAAATCCAGACTCCAGCGAGAAACTGCTGAATTGGAATTCATTTGCAAATTGGATACTATTAATTTAGGCTTAAATAGAGACTTGGAGTGGCTAAGTCATTATGCAAGGTAGCCTGTTTCCTCTTGTTTTTTCCTACCCCCCCCCCCAGATGTTCTGGTTTAACTTGGATTTTAACTTGAAGAGTGGTCAGTTTGGATGAGCTATTACCAGCAGGAGAGTGAGTTTGTGTGTGTATGGGGGTGGGGGGGATGTGAGAACCTGGATTTATGCAGGAAATAGCCCAGCTTAATTGTCATGCACATTGTGTAAAGAGTTATCACTTTGGATGGGCTATCACCAGCAGGAGAGTGAATTTGTGTGGGGGGGTGGAGGGTGAGAAAACCTGGATTTGTGCTGGAAATCACTTTAGATAAGCTATTACCAGCAGGACAGTGGGGTGGGAATAGGTATTGTTTCATATTCTCTGTGTATATATAAAGCCTGCTGCAGTTTCCACGATATGCATCTGAAGAAGTGAGCTGTAGCTCACGAAAGCTTATGCTCTAATAAATTGGTTAGTCTCTAAGGTGCCACAAGTCCTCCTTTTCTTTTTGCGAATACAGACTAACACGGCTGTTACTCTGAAACTTGCATAAAGTATATCTTAGTTATGCCATATTTGTATCATAACCATATTTGTATGAAGAATATGGGGTGTAACATCACCCACTCCAGCCTCAGTGTCCTCCACAGTTCAAGATACACATGCAGAAAGGGAGTGGGGGTGAGGGAGAGAGAGACAGATTAATAAATTGAGATGGTGGAACTGTAAAGAACCATAAACTTTCCATTTCATCCTCTCCACGCCTAATCTTTGGCTTCACACTGGGATCTTCTTCCATCAATGTATCTTTAACTGATTAACAATGATAGGAAAATGTATGTGTGCGCCACCTAGATACCAGTACCTGGAGTTTCTTCCACGATGAGTTCATAATTCCTACCTAAAAATACTTCTAGCAGAAGTGCTTCTACACCCATTAGTGATTGTAGAGTTTACCCTTTCCTGCCTGTAGGTTAAATCACAGAAAACCTAGTTAAAAACAGAATTACACACTGGTGTCAGGAATACACCACAGAGCACAGAATGATCTTCCTTCACAACTACATCTAACAATTCAAGAACCAGATGCAGGTGGACTCTTTAAACATAAAAATTTAAGCACTTTTTAATACCTTGAATTCTTGTTAAAAAAAACAAAATCGATTCATTTCACCAAAATGAACTATGATCATCATCATAGTAACATGCCCCTGACTCAAGCTTTGGACCTCTGTGTCCCCATACATTTTTTAAAAATCTTTTTGGTAGCAATCACACCATCACATACTACAATAAGGATGAATCTCCCAGTTGAACAAACATGGAAAGCTAGCAAGCATACAACAAGATCCCCATATAACTTTGGTTCTGTTATCCAAATTCCCGACCCCTCAGACTTTCCTTAGGCTTTGTCTACACTGGCAACTGAACGACAAAACTTTTGTCTTTCACAGGTGTTTCCACCCTGCCCCGCCCGAAAGACACAAGTTTTGCCGTGACAGGTGCCAGTGTGAACAGCGCTTTGTCAACGCAAACGCCACTTGTTGTAGGTGGAAGTTTTTTGTCAGCAGGAGACCCAACAAACAGCAGCTACACTGCGTAACTTTTACCGGCAGGGCTGTGACAACACAGCTGTGTCGCTAAAAGCTGTGTAGTGTAGACAAAGCCATCGTTTAAGAATTCGAAGCAGGTAATCATTTCAATACACAACCAACACCTAACAATTTTGAAAGCCACACTGCTATCCTTCGGAGAAGTTTCCTATGGATTTCTGCCAGAAATGCGTCATTTCTTTTACATCATTTAGGTGAGTTTGCCAAAACCAAAAACAAGCTGTGAGACAACTTTGACCTTGAGGGAAAGCGTCTAGACTTCCCACTCACCCACCTCAGTCTGCACAGACAAAAGGCCACAAATAAATACCAAAGTTTTTGGATTTACAGCTCAAAACTGTGCATCTAAATACCTAATTATGTGTACATAAACAGAACTGAGGTATTGGGTGTGAGCAGGAGGTACTCACCATTTCTGAAAAAAAAAAAATCAGTCCACTTTTATTTAGGTGCCTAGATTTAAACATTCAAGTTTGAAAATTTTAGCCATAGCATTCAGTAGAATGAGAAGGAGTACTTGTGGCACCTTAGAGACTAACAAATTTATTTGAGCATAAGCTTTCGTGAGCTACAGCTCAGTTCATCGGATGCATTTGATGAAGTGAGCTGTAGCTAACGAAAGCTTATGCTCAAATAAATTTGTTAGTCTCTAAGGTGCCACAAGTACTCCTTTTCCTTTTGCAAATACAGACTAACAGGGCTGCTACTCTGAAACCAGTAGAATAAGAGAATCTCCCACCTTTGTCAGCACTGCTGAGAAAGTTTAAGAAAAAAATTCCATGGCAATGTACTCTTTGGCCCTTCTGCCAAGACTTCACACAAGGAAAACAGATATACTGGTTAGTTGGGCAAAGTAAACACAAACCCTCTAAAATGGACAGAGCAATGTATTTTGCCAAAGCCAAACCAATAAGATTTTCAGCCACAACTGGGCTAGCTAAATTCTACCTGATGGCCTGACGAAAAGTCCTCCATTTATCATCATTATTAATCCCTTTAAAACATCAAGTCTTTAGCAGCCAATTCATCGAAGGGGCTAGTGCAAAGGAGATGGATTATGGCTGTAAAGTGCTAACAGAGGTGAACTCCCCTCTGTCATAAAGATGACAGATAGCTCCTCAACCAGCTACCCCACCACTCCTGATGTAGTGGGCATGCCACAGAGGAGCTCTGCTACACCATGCCAATCCTTCACTGGAATAAGTTAGAGTAGCCTCCAGCCTGCTCTGACTCCTGCAAGGGCCAAACTCGTGCAGAAAACCTGATGTGGCTCCTGGACAGCTTCTCAGGATGATAAAGCTGTAGGTCAGAAGAATATCTGTGCTGAATTTTCAACAGTCCTATCTTGTCAATTAAAATGCTCACAACCAACATACATCTGACACCACCTCCAAAAAAAAGCTCAAGACGACATGACTTGATGTTCCTGATATTTCTGAGCATTGTTTTAATATTGATTTTAACCCTTCTAGCCTTTCATATAGCAGCCAACAAAAAGAGCACAAACTCAGATTTTAAAAAAAGCCCTTTGCATGACTGCTTTAAAGGACTTTTGAGTATCCCTGCAGTGATGATTTTATATTATTTATTTTAGTACTTTCACAAAGCTCCTACTAAGCTATTTAATAAATTCTGCTGAAACATTTAGCTATTATAGGAAAGTGGAAATAAGTGTCGCCCATTAAAAATAAGATGTTTTAGCTCTTGAATATGAGTGAACCTTACCTGAAGGTTTTCAGAAACTAGGCCCTCTCTGAAACTATTCAGCTGATTAAGGAGCTAGCTAGATCTCACCACTGCCCTGCTGCTTCAGCATTCAGGGGCTGGTCCTGACACCCAGAGCTCCTGTTCTGACACCCACAACCCTCATTCTGCGATAATGTGGCCTGCTGGGCCCTTCTCTGTTCCATTATTCTGTGAACCGGATGCTTTAGAAATAGGTTTGCCATATTATGATCAACACTTATGTTCCAAGTGCACATATAGTCTAGATCAGTTTGCTGAATGGGTGGGTGTCTGAAATGTTCTTTTAAATAAGGAATGTGGTTCAAGGTTATTGAGAAATTAAGCAGCAAAGAGGTATTTAAATTTGGCAACCAGTGGAGGACCATATTGGTTTGATATATTTTACTACCCTATTCACTGTTGCTGACCTGTAGCACAACCCAGATTAACTGATTATATGTAACATTAAGAACATTTCAACTACTCTGAGCTGCATGTTACCAAGCAGTGTTTGTAACCAAAATGAAAAGAGAAAACCTTACAAATGCCTATGTAGCAGGGCTTGTCAGACTGATAAGTAATTCTTCTTGGAGGGATATTCTGGCATTAAATGTTGTCAGTAAGATACTCTATTTACTGAATAACTGAGCTGTCAATATAAACTCCTTAACATTTCAGAGATTGTATTATTTAATAATAATTTATCCCACCTTTGGCCTATATCACTTGCCTACTGTGAAGAAAAGTATAGCTACTAGGATTGTTCCTTAAGATAAAAAGATAATGCAAAGAAACAAAAAAATAGCTAAACTCCAATGGGAATGTTTTTGACAGAACACATAATGAGAATAGCATAAATGAATAATTACAATTTCGGCTATGGATATCAGACAGTTGAGAGAAGAGTCTCCTACTGGATGGCATTTTGCTGCCATTCCAATAAGACAAAAAAGGAATTATCAGCACTCATCACTAGACAACTTAAGGGAGCAATATCCTTGATCAGCTGTTCAAAACTGGCAGTTATCTAAAGTGGTTACCATCCAACAATTGTTACATGGGCTACAAAATAGACGTTATCATTCTGCAGCTGACAGGGAAGTCCATATCCTAACCACATATACCACAAGATAGTCCTTACCCTTGTTGAAGGGTCAGGTTAAGCCTAATTCCAATTTTACATTGGTGTAAATGCAAATCAATCAGATTTATTATGCACGTGGCGACTAAGCTCTTCTGGAGAGAGAGAATAAGTATCTACAACAAGGTTGAGGAACAAGAGGCAGAGTTTATGATTGCCTTTCTACTCCCCCTAACCTTAACACATGTGCACAGTGCCTGATAGGTGGCTCCAGTCAACACTAGGGCCACATCTACACTACCACTCATGTTGGCAAAACTTATGTCGCTCGGGGGAGGGGGGGGTTCACACCCCTGAGAGACATAAGTTTTGCCGACATAAGTGATAGCCTGCACAGTGCTATGTTGGCAGGAGAGCTTCTCCCGCCAGCGTAGCTACCGTTACTCATTGGGAGCAGTTTATGGCAATGGGATAGAGCTCTCCCGTCAACATAATTAGAGTGGTTACACAAGGGATCTTGCAGCACCGCAGCTGCATCAGTACAGCTGTGCCCCTGTAAATTCTCTAAGGTAGACGTAGCCTAGGTGGGTCTTCCAAGCCCATTCCTTTCTTGTCTGTCAAACAGAAAATTTTAAAACAAAACAGATTTTCAAACTAATGTCCCTTTAAATCAAAGCAAACAGTATATTGAGACAGAAGGAACAGCACATTCACCTGTAGCACAGTCAATCATTCACATCATTAGGTCACTGAATGTACGTTATGGCTTGTTGTAATAGTTATCGAAGACAAAGTAGCACCCTATATATATATATACACACACACACACAGGGAGTTCTACTTTGTCTTTGATAACTATTACATGAATAACTCCGTAGATTCTATTTACTACCTTTCTGAAAACCACCCTGATCCAAAACATTTTAAAATAAAGGCACAAACTTACTACTACTTTACTTTTCAACCTCAACTCTTACCCATGACAATGGCTACTATTTTATGTCTTTTACTATGCAAGGTTATGAAGTAGAAGCCTGACTACTGCCAACTTCCCCTTTTGATTAAACACTTTGATATGCAATATGCTTACATTGATGTTACCTCCAAAAAGCGGGGGTGGGGGTGTTAGAATCTAAGGTAATTGTTATTGTGGGGTTCTCTAAAGCGTAACATTTTATATTACATGAGGTATGTAAATTATGTAACTCGGCTACAGTTATTTTAAGAACAATGCCCTTTTTTCATTATTTTATGTAGTCTAATTTTAAACGTTTTATACATTTTTATGAGGGAGCTGGAGTATGTTTTCTAACTCACTAGCACCAACATGTTCTCTTTCAGTGTTTGGACACATTGTGGTTCTGATACGGGACGTAAGTGATTCCATTAAAGCATTCACTGAAATTTCTCAAGCATCTTATTTTACATTCACATGTGACATGCAGTTGTACAGTAGCTGGCCAAGTTTGTGGCAATTTAATGTTAAACACTGGACATTTTTCTCAAGAACAACTTTCCATTGCTCAGCCACAAGGATCCTAAGAGTCAGTTCTAAGATGACATGATCCCTGGCCAACTCTATTCGCTGACTTAGTGATAAGGCAAGAACGAAGTTCTGCTTTTTTGGATGTCTGCCATTCTTCCTCTGCTCTGCCTGATAGACCAACACCCACCCTACCGCAGGCATTTTCTGTTTGTGCCAGCATTTCCTCTTTCAGTGACAGCCTGCCTAAAAAGGGAAAATAAAAACAAGTAGAGGGGATTACTAGCTAGACAATTCAAACCAAGGAATCTTGAATTCAGTTGCTATAAAGCTGGTCCATCTGAAATCCACCCTGGATTTTGCCTGGCACTTTTTAGGTCACCAGGAATGTATCAATGACCTACCCAATAAATGACTTGAGTTACAATGAAATTTTAGGAAGACAACATGTCTAAGTAAAGGTGCTGGGGAATTTGGAGATGAGCGAGTAAACGGAGGAGAGTGAACAATAATATATCATACACATCAAACTGCCTATATTAAAACAAAACCAAAACATATGCCTTTCCCCATGATTTAAAACTGGCTAAACAACATGAAGCAAAGAACTCCCTGAAAATTTTTACTGCAGTAGCTAACTCAAATAGCAAATTTTCAAGTTGGCTTCAGGACGACGAGCAAGCAGATTGGGAGAGAAATTAAAAGCATCACAGAAGTTTGTGAAACGATTCTGAGCAGCCTTCCAGAGATAAAACAAGAGATAGATGGTTCTTTCCATCCTATGACTTGCTCTCAGTTTTGTCAAATGCACCTTGTGTGTTCTGTTGGAGCATATACACTTGTAAACACACTAAAAACAAAAAAGTTAGCAATAAGAACTACAGGACCATCTCCCAAAAGCTAACCATTCCTTAAACCAGACCCTGAGAGAAACCCTAACTATACAGATGTGCCTTACAACACACTCTGAAGGTCAAACTCTCACTACCAAACCAGCAGGGGGAAGAGAATTCTAGCTGAGCATTCCTCACTGGAGAGTCTTCTAAATTGTGAGCCTCAGCTGCTCTCCAACAGCAGCCAAAATATAACCCAGAAAATGTTTTGTAGATCTCGACCAAAACTTGAATTGCACTCAAAGCTATCCAGCAGCCAGTGCACACTCAGGAGAACAGAGATCAGATACTGCATGTGAGAAATTCTGCTAAGTGGAAAGCGGTACTGTGCAGTTTCTTCAGTTGGAGTCCCAAGTAGAGCTCAATGCAAGACACACATGGAGATGAGAGAGGAATTGGTAACTATGGGGAGGGTCAAATGTGTGAGAAAATATCACAAATTCTATCAAATGAAGGTGGAAAACTTACTGGTTTTATATCAAAAGAAAGCCAAGAATACCAAGGGTTCCATAGGATTGCAAGTTGCGTTAACAAAAGGTGGCCATATCTGCTCAAACACCGGCTCAGTTACTGTAGTGTAGAAAGCCTCATACCTCCTCTACATTTTATTTGTCTGTCTGAAAGCCTTCTAGATGACTCTCAAAATTGCTTAAGTGGAACAATGCCAAAAAACTTTGGAGAATAATAAAAAAAGTCAACATTTATGGTTACCGGCCAATGGAAACTGCAGAGCCCATGCTCAGGGTGGGGCAGGCGCAGCACGCAGAGCCGCCTAGCCACACCTCTGCCTGGGAACAGCAGGAACAGGTCAATGCTTGTGAGGATCCACCCGAGGTGAGAGCCCCCTGGATCTGGCACCCCAAAACCGCTCTCATATCCCAACCTCCTGCCCTGAGCCCTCTCCCACACATAAACTCCCTCCCTCTTAGTTCACCAGAATTCTTCACTTACCAGCGCCCCCCATTCCCCCAACATGCCGGATAACAAGAGCTTTCACCGCATTTTAAGTTACTTATAAACTCCCCAAAAATACCTTTGAAGCTGAAATTTCTCTTGCTTAGTCTTAATCAAAAGTGAATATTTTTAGAAAGTCTTATAAAACCTATGTGGCTGTTTGAGTTACACCCCATTGGTTCTCACCTTTTCCATATCATGACCCAATATTAGAACCAAAAAATGTTTCAGGGTCCCCCCCATCTAGCCATAGTGACCAAGAGGGTGATCATGATCCCCAGAGTAGGAACCCAGGAGTTATACAAATGTGAATTAAAAGTTCTTTCCTGTTAAAAAGCATCTGGAAAGCTTCTTCCACCCTCTAAAAACAACTGCTTTGATAGAAGATCCAAAATTTGGCACATACCTAATTCAGAATGACAACTAGTATTTTTGCCTTGTTTACAAAAATCTGGTGTTGATGTTTTTAAATTTTCATAAATTCATTTCATATTGAGCGAGGGAAAAGTGTTCCTTCCATTTCCAGAAACAAAAATCATGCAATGCTCTGAACGTTCCTAAGCTGTTGACCTTTGAAAGATCCCAAAGTATATTTATTTGATTGTGCAATCATTAATAGGGGAAGTGTTTCTAAAAGACTTCATATTCAACTGAGGGCACCACTAACTATTGTATATACCAAGTTTATATACCTACAGTAGTGCATATGTTTTTTAGGCAGGGTAGACTGTTCCTCACACTTTCCATTCCACACTCACCCTGTTTCACTTTTCAGTTTGTTACCTGTGTGATGGCTTATAAAAATTAAGTCAATGGCACAAAACCAAAACAAATCAGATATGAAAGTGCTTCCTGGTAGTCTCAAAATGGTTTGGGCCCCACTCCTACAAACACTTACACATCTGAATTTATTGGCACTATTCAATTGTGAAGTTATCTATTTATGCTAAAGTTAATCATAGCACTAGGAATAAGTGCTCGCAAGGCCACAGTCAATCAGCCTGTTCCGAGAAATGTCCTAGGCTTATTGATTCTCTGGTAACAGTGGTGGGATTATATCTCATAGTTTCTAAAACGTTCTGCCTAATGATCAAGTGGTAGATTATGCTCTACACGAGATCTGGGTTTCATTCCTGCTTCTATTATTTCAGCTTTATGCTAGATGCCAGAACTTCCAAAAATCAGGCCAGTTATTTAGGCACATAAATACAGACTTGGATGCCACAAGATAGGCGCTTCTTGTAGTTGTGGCCAAGACTGTGAAGTTGATACGAGTCCTTTTGACTCTGCCCCCTTTCGTATTAGAATAAGATTTCATGTCATGAGTTCAGACATGAGACTATGCAATACACAATTATACAATTACTAAGAACTACATTTAAAAAAAAGTTCAGGACTCAAAGTTTAACAAATCTACTAACTACAGAAAATACCAAAGATTAGTGGGCCACACCCACTGGGGTCCAAGGACATCACCGTGGTGGGAAGTTTAGCATGTTCTCTTTGCTCCTTGGAAATTGCAGACCAGTTATAGTGCTATTCTTGGCCTCTACTGAGAGCACCTCACTCACCATCTTTTGTAACAGTCTTATTTAAAGTGATGTTCTTCCATCATTGTTGTAAATCCACATCTCCAAGAGGCTGTAGCTAATTTGATGGAAGAATTCTTCCATCAACCTAACAGTGTCTACACTGTGGCTTAGGTCGGCTTAACTACACTACACAGGACATGAAACTTTTCACAGCCCTGAGCAACATACATAAGCCAAACTAACTTTATAATGTACGCCAGTCCTTACTCTCTTTCCCTATAATCCTACACTGATAATGCTGTACACTGGGATAGTACTGCTCACGTTTTTCAGACCTCTCATACAAAAATCCTATATTTTCATAAGAGATTCTGCCCTCACCCTCATTTATAGATATCCATTTGATTCTTGTGATGAAGTTATGCAGGAGTTTTCTGCACAAAATGCAATAGAGCAGCTAGCTTATGCACATGTAGCCTTGCATTTTCTTCGGAATTTCTAATTATTCTTCAGTCAATTAGAGAAGTTGTATAGCTAAGGATTTTTTTAAATATTTAAATGTTTGGAGGCACTCTTCAAAAGGAAGAAATGTTCATTTATCCCTCACTTTATCTTGCATTGAAACATGATTAACATATGCACCTTTGGCGTAAGGCCAACAAGGGATTAGTCTCTCTCAGGTATTGCTAAGGCACCTACCTTGGTGGTACCTGAATGTCATTAACTCACCCGAAAGCAAGCATAGGTGAAATGTAAATGAAATGAAATGTAAGACCATTAAGCTAAAACCAAAGCAAGACGACAGTGCTTAGGCCACTTTGAGCTTACAATACAAAACATCTTGCTCTCCCTTCATAGTAGTCATCTCACAAACCACCTGGAAGTATCTACTGAGTTAAGTCTGCATAAGTCTATGAACTTTATAGAAGTCTTCTCTTAGTGAATGGGAAATCAAAACCATTGCAGCCACCAAGGCTCAGTGCACTGTCACACAATGTAATGCCTCATATTTGGAAGTTACTCAAAGTCTCTACCCTGAAGACCAGTGCAAGACACTGTGAGTGAGATGCTATGGGAGACCCATAATGTATTGGTACAGCAATGGTTATAAGGCAAACTGTGCATAGACTTAGCCCTGGTCTACACTAGGAGTTTAGGTCGAATTTAGCATCGTTAAATCGATGTAAACCTGCACCCGTCCACACGATGAAGCCCCTTTTTCTCAACTTAAAAGGCTCTTAAAAATCCATTTCCTTAATCCACCTCTGACAAGTGGATTAGTGCTTAAATCAGCCTTGCTGGGTCGAATTTGGGGTACTGTGGATGCAATTAGACAGTATTGGCCTCCGGGAGCTATCGCAGAGTGCTCTATTGTGACCGCTCTGGACAGCACTCTCAACTCAGATGCACTGACCAGGTAGACAGCAAAAGGCCTGCAAACTTTTGAATTTCAATTTCCTGTTCGCATGGTCACCTGCAGCTTGCCACGCTGGCCAGAGCTCATCAGCAGAGGTGACCATGCAGAGCTCATCAGCAGAGGTGACCATGATGGAGTCCCAGAATCACAGAAGAGCTCCAGCATGGACCGAACGGGAGGTACGGGATCTGATCGCTGTATGGGAAGAGGAATCCGTGCTATCAGAACTCCGTTCCAGTTTTCAAAATGCCAAAACATTTGTCAAAATCTCCCAGGGCATGAAGGACAGAGCCCATAACAGGGACGCGAAGCAATGCTACGTGAAATTGAAGGAGATGAGGCAAGCCTACCAGAAAGCCAGAGAGGCAAACGGCCGCTCCGGGTCAGAGCCCCAAACATGCCGCTTCTATGATGAGCTGCATGCCATTTCAGGGGGTTCAGCCACCACTACCCCAGCCTTCAATGTTTACCTCCTTCAATGGAAATGGAGGCAACACAGAAGCAGGTTTTGGGACAAGGAAGATGATGATGATGAAGTTGTAGATAGCTCACAGCAAGCAAGCGGAGAAACCGGTTTTCCCGACAGCCAGGAACTGTTTCTCACCCTGGACCTGGAGGCAGTCCCCCCCGGACCCACACAAGGCTGCCTCCCGGACCCGCCAAGCGGAGAAGGGACCTCCGGTGAGTGTACCTTTTAAAATACTATACATGGTTTAAAAGCAAGCATGTGAAAGGATTACTTTGCCCTGGCATTTGCGGTTCTCCTGGATGTACTCCCAAAGTCTTTGAAAAAGGTTTCTGGGGAGGGCAGCCTTATTCCACCCACCATGGTAGGACACTTTACCACACCAGGCCAGTAGCATGTATTCGGGAATCATTGTAGAACAAAGCATTGCAGTGTATGTTTGCTGGCATTCAAACAACATCCGTTCTTTAGCTCTCTGTGTTATCCTCAGGAGAGTAATATCATTCACGGTCACCTGGTTGAAATAGGGTGCTTTTCTTAAGGGGACATTCAGAGGTGCCCGTTCTTGCTGGGCTGTTTGCCTATGGCTGAACAGAAATGTTCCCCGCTGTTAGCCAGGTGAGGGGCTAGCCACGTGGTGGGGGGAGGCAAAATGCAACCTTGGAACGAAAGCACATGTGCTGAGTATGTAATGTTAATAGCATGGTTTACCGTGAAAGAGTGTAGCCATTGTTCTAGAAAATGTGTGTTTTTAAATGCCACTGCGTCTTTTTTTTTCTCCACAGGCTGCATGTGTTTCAATGATCACAGGATCTTCTCCTTCCCAGAGTGAAGATGAAGGCAAAAAAAATGCACTCGTGATTAAATGTTCTCTGAGCTCATGGTGTCCTCCCACACTGACATAGCACAGATGAATGCGTGGAGGCAGACAATGTCAGAGTGAAGGAAAGCACAATATGACCGAGAGGAGAGGTGGCGGGTTAAAGAGAGGGCTGAAGCTCAAATGTGCCAGCAGCGTGATGAGAGGAGGCAGGATTCAATGCTGAGGCTGCTGGAGGATCAAACCAATATGCTCCAGCGTATGGTTGAGCTGCAGGGAAGGCAGCAGGAGCACAGACCGCCGCTACAGCCCCTGTGTAACCAACCGCCCTCTTCCCCAAGTTCCATAGCCTCCTCACCCAGATGCCCAAGAATACGGTGGGGGGGCCTCCAACCACCCCACCCCAGAGGATTGCCCAAGCAACAGAAGGCTGGCATTCAATAAGTTTTAAAGTTTTAAACTTTTAAAGTGCTGTGTGGCCTTGTCCTTCCCTCCTCCACCACCCCTCCTGGTGCTTCTCTCCTCCACCACCCCTCCTGGGCTACCTTGGTAGTTATCCCCTTATTTGTGTGATGAATGAATAAAGAATGCATGAATGTGAAGCAACAATGACTTTATTGCCTCTGCAAGCGGTGATCGAAGGGAGATGGGGAGGGTGGTTAGCATACAGGGAAGTAGAGTGAACCAAGGGGCGGGGGGTTTCATCATGGAGAAACAAACAGAACTTTCACACCGTAGCCTGGCCAGTCATGAAACTGGTTTTCAAAGCTTCTCTGATGCGCACCGCTCCCTCCTGTGCTCTTCTAACCGCCCTGGTGTCTGGCTGTGCGAAACCAGCAGCCAGGCAATTTGCCTCAACCTCCCACCCCGCCATAAACATCTCCCCCTTACTCTCACAGATATTATGGAGCACACAGCAAGCAGTAATAACAGTGGAAATATTGGTTTCACTGAGGTCTAACCGAGTCAGTAAACTGCGCCAGCGCGCTTTTAAATGTCCAAATGCACATTCTACCACCATTCTGCACTTGCTCAGCCTGTAGTTAAACAGCTCCTGACTACTGTCCAGGCTGCCTGTGTACGGCTTCACGAGCCATGGCATTAAGGGGTAGGCTGGGTCCCCAAGGATACATATAGGCATTTCAACGTCCCCAACGGTTATTTTCTGGTCTGGGAAAAAAGTCCCTTCTTGCAGCTTTTGAAACAGACCAGAGTTCCTGAAGATGCGAGCGTCATGTACCTTTCCCGGCCATCCCACGTTGATGTCGGTGAAATGTCCCTTGTGATCCACCAGTGCCTGCAGCACTATTGAAAAGTACCCCTTGCGGTTTATGTACTCAGCGGCTTGGTGCTCCGGTGCCAAGATAGGGATATGGGTTCCATCTATGGCCCCACCACAGTTAGGGAATCCCATTGCAACAAAGCCATCCACTATGACCTGCACATTTCCCAGGGTCACTACCCTTGATATCAGCAGATCTTTGATTGTGTGGGCTACTTGCATCACAGCAGCCCCAGCAGTAGATTTGCCCACTCCAAATTGATTCCCGACTGACCGGTAGCTGTCTGGCGTTGCAAGCTTCCACAGGGCTATTGCCACTCGCTTCTCAACTGTGAGGGCTGCTCTCATCTTGGTATTATTGCTCCTCAGGGCAGGGGAAAGCAAGTTAAAGTTCCATGAAAGTGCCCTTACGCATGCGAAAGTTTCGCAACCACTGGGAATTGTCCCAGACCTCTAACACTATGCGGTCCCACCAGTCTGTGCTTGTTTCCCAAGCCCAGAATTGGCATTGCACCACATGAAGCTGCCCCATTAGCACCATGATGCCCACATTGCGAGGGCCCGTGCTTTGAGAGAAGTCTGTGTCCGTATCCTCATCACTCATGTTACTGCGTTGACGTCGCCTCCTCGCCCGGTATCGCTTTGCCAGGTTCCGGTGCTGCATATACTGCTGGATAATGCGCATGGTGTTTAATGTGCTCCTAATTGCCAAAGTGATCTGAGCGGCCTCCATGCTTGCCGTGGTATGGCGTCTGCACAGAAAAAAGGCACGGAACGACTGTCCGCCATTGCCCTGACAGAGGGAGGGGCGACTGACGACATGACTTACAGGGTTGGCTTACAGCGAATTAAAATCAACAAAGGGGGTGGCTTTGAGAGAAACGGAATGGCCCCCTCAAGGATAGAACTCAAAACCTCAAGGATAGAACTCATAACTGGGTTTAGCAGGCCGTTGATTTCACAGAGGGAAGGAGGGAGGGAGGAGAAAATGAATACAAAACGAATCTGGTCTATTTCTTGTTTTGAGCCACTTCATCTATCTTTATACATCTTGCTGGCAGCAGACTGTGCAGTACGACCACTAGCCATCGTCAACACCCGGGTGCTAGGCAGAAGACGGTGCAGTATGACGACTAGCCATCATCTTCTGTTGGCTACAGGTTAAAAGACAGTGCACTGCCGATAGGACTGAATCGTCAAGAGACTAAACTTAAAAGGGAAATGACCTGGCTGAGTCACTCCCATGTTTACCCAGGCGCCCGATTAAAAGAGCACCCAGGACTACGTCGATGACGGCTACCAGTCATACTGCACTGTCTGCTGCCAAAAGGCAATTAACTGCTGCTGTTTAGCAATGCAGTACCACGTCTGCCAGCACCCAGGAGACATACGGTGACGGTTAGCTGAACGGGCTCCATGCTTGCTGTGGTATGGCGTCTGCACAGGTAACTCAAGAAAAAAGGCACAAAACGATTGTCTGCCCTTGCTTTCACGGAGGGAGGGAGGGAACGGGGGCCTGACGATATGTACCCAGAACCATCTGCGACAATGTTTTAGCCCCATCAGGCACTGGGATTTCTACCCAGAATTCAAATGGATGGCGGAGACTGCAGGAACTGTGGGATAACCACCCACAGTGCAACACTCCGGACGTCAACGGTTGCCTCGGTACTGTGGACACACTCCGCCGACTACATGCACTTAGAGCACTTGTGTGGGGGGACACACAATCAACTGTATAAAACTGCTTTCTACAAAACTGACTTCTATAAATTCGACCTAATTTCGTAGTGTAGACATACCCTTACAGAAAAGACCCTGCCAAAACCAGCATTACCATCAGATGGGCTAAACCACTGAAAGACAAGAAACAGATCAAACCATGTCATGTGATCCATGTCCTCTCAATAGTTTCTTTCCTTCTTGCTCATATCTTACACCTTGTCTGTGTTGTAGAATTAATGTTACTGACATTAAGAACACAACAAAACGTTAGTGAAATTATTGATCAGAAGAACCAATAAGTACTGTAAAGAACCAACAGTTCTATATGAGTGAGTTTTTTTCAAAAATATGTTTATTAAAATGTGCTGGTTAAACAAATGTGACTGTCTCTAATCTCTGTTTTTTGAAGTTATGCAGAACAGCACTGATCTATTTGAAGAACTACTACTCTTTAGAGAAATGCAATCTATACCTATATCTATAGCACTGATATTTTTAAAGTCTTGAATAGACATTCTCTAAACAATGCTGACTGGCTGTTTGCTCCAATCTCAACCTCTTCACCTCAACCTCACACTTTATTAGCCCTTCTTCCTCCCCTGCTCTCTCACTTCCCCTGTCCTGTCTTTGTTTAGCTTATCCCTGCCTAACAAAAACAATCCAAAAATATATAAGAAAAATAACGGAACTAACAATGTTTGCCACCACCACACTGCTCACTCTGCTTGTGTGTTACATCCCTTTCTCCTATGCTATATCTGTTTAGTTTATTTAGATTGCAGTCTCTCGGGGCAGGAAGTATCTATTCTCTGTATTTCTACAGTGCCTAGCACAATGGGCCCCTTCTCAGCTGGTCGTAGGAACTACCTTAATAAACATTACTAATAATCGATCAGCTGTTAACTGACTGTACAGTGTTACAATACCTACAATGCAGAAGAACTGTGATTCTCAGCAGTCTAACTCAAGATTTTAAAACCACCACAATATATTCAACATTATATGTTAGAATTGTTTCATGAGATGCATACAAGCTATTTGGTCATGAGATATTGGACTTTATTCACAACATTCTTATTACTCTCTCACACACCAACCAGTTCTGACATGAAGATGGCCTGCCAATATTTCGCAAATCACTGAAGTTATATGAAAAAATTACTTTACGAAGTGTGTAAACTGAAATTGGAAGCAGCTTTTAGAGAATATAAAGCATAGTTTTCCAGTTCACCAACTTCAGACAGTAGATATTAAAAAAAAATATCTGAGTTATTGATTCTAGTCTGACCTGTATTATCTGTTCAATACAGATTGAACAGAACAGTACTAGGTACATTAGACTATCAATTCTAGTGTACTTAATGAAAGAAGACAGTAAACAGAATACTGGTTTGTATTTCAAACATCCAATATTATGGTGCAGCAGTAATGTTTCAAAACACCAGTGATCTCAGCAGCGTTAAGGAAAAATAACTTCCCAAATGCACGGAATGTGTGACAGTCAGATGCACTGATCTATTGGTACGAAAGCATATGAGGCCCCTGATAAGGTTTTGTATTAAGTACAGGGTTGATGAAGTGAGGTATGTACTGCTTTTGTCTATCTATTGGAATGCATTAAATTAAAGTCTTATGGCATGTTGAAGTACGTTATCAACTGTGCTGCAGGCAATATGAAGGTGGAAGAGATTCACAAGTCTTCCCCTTAAATTCTTATTTCCATACTTAAGGTGTTTGAGTGCCTGAGATGTGCCTTGACACAACCTTAATTTTCAATAAACATGGTTTTCTAACACTGCAGTCTAAATGCATTTGTTATATAACAGGAAAGCTACAATTCCCACTTTTTTCAGTGGTATAGGCATATCATTTTAGCCCTGATATTTCACAAGCTGAAGAACCTTAAAATAATCACCTGTTTTCCTGTCTAGGCGGGCTTTATTCCAGTATGTTATAAAACAAGTCCTGGACCAATACATTAATATTTGAATTCAGTATGGTAAATTTTTCAATGCTTGTTTTTTGCTTCACAGGCAATTTTCATTAATAGTTAAATTTTACTTGTGTGCTGGCACCTGCCCAAAGCATCATTTTACTTATTTGGATAAGAAATCACAAGAATGATCAATTCAAGAAAAAAAGTTTAAATCTCTTTAAATCAATTTCTGAATAAAGCAAAAACTGATTTTACTAACAGAAGTTTATTTCTGAAGGAGGAAAAAATGGCTAATTTTAATCCATGTGAGTTTTCATTCAAACAGGAAGCTTCCAAGAAGCTCTGTTTTCCTGCACAGCTAACAGCACTAATTATATGTACTGCAGGACATAGAGCCAAGTCTACAAGGAAATACAGGGAGTCTCATGAAGACTTAAGGTATGTCTATACTGCAATTAAAAACCAGCAGCTGACCCACGCAAGCTGACTCAGGCTCGTTCTACAAAGCCGTTTAACTGCGGTGTAGACATTCAGGATAGGGCTGAATCATGGGCTCTAGAACCCTATGAGATGGGAGGGTGCCAGAGCTCCAGCACCAGCCAGAACGTCTACACCGCAATTAAACAGCCCCTAGCTCGAGCCCTGTGAACCTGAGTCAGCTGACACAGGCCATCCACACGTATCTAACTGCAGTATAGACATACTGTTAGACACACCCTTAACTTCATGCACAGCAAGAAGTTCCACTGACTTCAGTTATACTACTCACAGTGCATAAGTCTTTTCAGGATCGGGGTCTTCACCTACTCTCACTCATTCCATTCCCATATCCTAAGAAAGGACGGCAATCTTACCCATAACTACTATATACAAGAAGAAAAGGAGTACTAGTGGGTTAGTCTCTAAGGTGCCAGTAGTACTCCTTTTCTTTTTGCGAATACAGACTAATACAGCTGCTACTCTGAAACCTACTATATACAAGCTCATCCATTTGAAAAGAACATTTACTAACTCATAGTATTTCACTAATATGGGAAATACCAACATTTCTGGACAGAGAAACCAAGAGGCAGGCAGCGGATCAATAAACCTGTGAGAGATGACAGACATACAAGTAGATGTGTTCTACATAAATTGACAAAACACTAATCGGCATTCAGATTTTTTTTTTAAATGCTTCTCAGTTGTGAACAGAGATAATAACTTCAGCCAAATTTAAAATTTGGAGTGCAACATTTAAAGAAAAAAAAAAGCGTAAGGTGGCTATTGTTCGCTGATGAAGGACTGGTGTTTGTGTCCTGGTAGAGCCCACCAAATTCACTGGGATTCCACACAGGCACAAGATTCCACCTACACAGATCCCTTTCCAAGATTGTGGCCCAACTATAAACAAAACATCTGGTATTCTCTCATTTCTTACCTGCAGTTAAGTTGACCTTAAACAAGGCCTCTGGACATTAAGTATATATTTATTATTTTTATTTTGGTAAAGGCATTAATCCAGAATGGTTTAAGTAAATCCTGAATTAAATTTTGTTGCATCAAATTTGAAGTTAAAACTAACAAGCATTCCTATTACTACTAGTAGAGAGAAGGGAATTGAGGATAAGTGCAACAAAGCTTCATAAGGCCCTTTCCACTTTACAACTTTGTGTACATAAGAAAGTTGTGCCAATTTAACTAAAATCAGTAAAAAACTGATTTAGTTAAATCAATACAACCTTTCTATCAGTATAACTGCGTATATCCTGGGGATTGTGCTGATTCCACTAAATCAGTTTTTCTATTTGAAAATCAATCAGTGCAAAAACTGAGTGTAGCAATCACAGAGTTTAAGGACAGAAGGGGCCATTAGATCATTTAATTTGACTGGAGCAAAAGGTAGCCTGAATAGTCAGTTTAAAACAGGTTTATTTCTATTTAGCTTAAATTGGTAAGGAATCTATTTGAACTACAACAAAATAAGACAACAAACCAAAAGAGGTAAGGTACCAAAAAGTGACAGTGACAAACTTTAGAAAGGGAGATTTCAGTAAGATGAGGCAGCTAGTCAGGAAGGCCATAAAGGCTAAAGAACAGGAAGTGGCAACTTTAGATGTGGCTTGTAGCTCACGAAAGCTTATGCTCAAATAAATTGGTTAGTCTCTAAGGTGCCACAAGTCCTCCTTTTCTTTTTGCGAATACAGACTAACACGGCTGCTACTCTGAAAAGAAAAACAACAGAATCTCATACTACTCAACAAAAAAAGAACCAGGAAGGCAAGAAGGACATCAATGTAACTAAATGGCAATGTAATCTGAGTCAAACAGAGATCCGTCAGAATCTGAAAATTAACCCTAGTGAAGCCAATAAACAGGAACATAAATCACAGTAGGCAAAATGTAAAAGAAATTAGAATTGCTAAAATAAATTTCAGAGAACAAATACCTAACGGTATAAAAAAAGAGATTGAGTACGTCAGAAGCAAGAAGTCTCCAAAATAATCAATCCATGGAATCACCAAGGTTAAAATTAAGGAAGATAAAGACATTGATGAGAAGTTAAAGCATAGCTTAAGCTAAACCAAAATAAGCCACATTTACGCTGATGTTAGTGTGTCCACACAGCCTTTTACACGTGTTTAACTAAATTAGGTTTATTGTTTTTAAAATCACTTTTGTTAAACCAATGCATCTTTTCTTTATAGACAAACTCATGTAGTTTACCACTTTCCCTGACCAGTGTAGATGAGGATTTCTCACCTCAACTCCCACAAAAACACCTTACATTGCATGGTTTGACTTGCACAGTTATCAAAAGATTTCCTGACAAATTCAGGCAAAGTGTGCTACCAGCATTGCAAATAGTATATAGAGGGAAAAAAACTATACATGCATACAAAATAACTGACAGTTATGTCCCATCAGATACTTCCTATCTTAGGGTATGTCTACACTACAGAATAAGGTCAAATTTATAGAAGTCGGTTTTTTAGAAATCGGTTTTATATATTCGAGTGTGTGTCCCCCCACAGAAAATGTTCTAAGTGCATTAACTTAGCGGAGTGCTTCCACAGTACCGAGGCTAGAGTAGACTTCCGGAACATTGCACTGTGGATAGGTATCCCACAGTTCCCGCAGTCTCCGCTGCCCATTGGAATTCTGGGTTGAGATCCCAATGCCTGATGGGGCTAAAACATTGTCTCGGGTGGTTCTGGGTACATATCATCAGGCCCCCCATTCCCTCCCTCCCTCCGTGAAAGCAAGGGCAGACAATCGTTTCGCGCCTTTTTTCCTGAGTTACCTGTGCAGACGCCATACCACAGCAAGCATGGAGCCCGCTCAGGTAACCGTCACCCTATGTCTCCTGGGTGCTGGCAGATGCGGTACTGCATTGCTACACAGCAGCAGCAACCCCTTGCCTTGTGGCAGCAGACGGTACAATACGACTGGTAGCCGTCATCGTCATGTCCGAGGTGCTCCTGGCCACATCGGCTGGGAGCGCCTGGGCAGACATGGGCGCAGGGACTAAATTTGGAGTGACTTGATCAGGTCTCTTTAGTCCTGCAGTCAGTCCTACTGAACCATCTTATGGTGAGCAGGCAGGCGATACGGATTGCTAGCAGTCGTACTGTACCATCTTCTGCCGAGCAGCCATGAGATGTGGATGGCATGCAGTCCTTCTGCACCGTCTGCTGCCAGCCAAAGATGTAAAAGATAGATGGAGTGGATCAAAACAAGAAATAGATCATATTTGTTTTGTATTCATTTGCTTCCCCTCCTCCCCCGTCTAGGGGACTCATTCCTCTAGGTCACACTGCAGTCACTCACAGAGAAGGTGCAGCGAGGTAAATCTAGCCATGTATCAATCAGAGGACAAGCTAACCTCCTTGTTCCAATAAGAATAACAACTTAGGTGCACCATTTCTTATTGAAACCCTCCGTGAAGTCCTGCCCGAAATACTCCTTGATGTAAAGACACCCCCTTTGTTGATTTTAGCTCCCTGAAGCCAACCCTGTAAGCCGTATCGTCAGTCGCCCCTCCCTGCGTCAAAGCAACGGCAGACAATTGTTCCGCGCCTTTTTTCTGTGCGGACGCCATACCAAGGCAAGCATGGAGGCCGCTCAGCTCACTTTGGCAATTAGGAGCACATTAAACACCACACGCATTATCCAGCAGTATATGCAGCACCAGAACCTGGCAAAGCGATACCGGGCGAGGAGGCAATGTCAGCACGGTCACGTGAGTGATCAGGACATGGACACAGATTTCTCTGAAAGCATGGGCCCTGCCAATGCATGCATCATGGTGCTAATGGGGCAGGTTCATGCTTTGGAACGCCGATTCTGGGCTCGGGAAACAAGCACAGACTGGTGGGACCGCATAGTGTTGCAGGCCTGGGACGATTCCCAGTGGCTGCCAAACTTTCGCATGCGTAAGGGCACTTTCATGGAACTTTGTGACTTGCTTTCCCCTGCCCTGAAGCGCATGAATACCAAGATGAGAGCAGCCCTCACAGTTGAGAAGCGAGTAGCAATAGCCTTGTGGAAGCTTGCAACACCAGACAGCTACCAGTCAGTTGGGAATCAATTTGGAGTGGGCAAATCTACTGTTGGGGCTGCTGTGATGCAAGTAGCCCACGCAATCAAAGATCTGCTGATATCAAGGGTAGTGACCCTGGGAAATGTGCAGGTCATAGTGGATGGCTTTGCTGCAATGGGATTCCCTAACTGTGGTGGGGCCATAGACGGAACCCATATCCCTATCTTGGCACCGGAGCACCAACCTGCCGAGTACATAAACCGCAAGGGGTACTTTTCAATAGTGCTGCAAGCTCTGGTGGATCACAAGGGACGTTTCACCAACATCAACGTGGGATGGCCGGGAAAGGTACATGACGCTCGCATCTTCAGGAACTCTGGTCTGTTTCAAAAGCTGCAGAAAGGGACTTTATTCCCAGACCAGAAAATAACTGTTGGGGATGTTGAAATGCCTGTATGTATCCTTGGGGACCCAGCCTACCCCTTAACGCCATGGCTCATGAAGCCATACACAGGCAGCCTGGACAGTAGTCAGGAGCTGTTCAACTACAGGCTGAGCAAGTGCAGAATGGTGGTAGAATGTGCATTTGGACGTTTAAAGGCGCGCTGGCGCAGTTTACTGACTCGCTTAGACCTCAGCGAAACCAATATTCCCACTGTTATTACTGCTTGCTATGTGCTCCACAATATCTGTGAGAGTAAGGGGGAGACGTTTATGGTGGGGTGGGAGGTTGAGGCAAATTGCCTGGCTGCTGGTTATGCGCAGCCAGACACCAGGGCGGTTAGAAGAGCACAGGAGGGCACAGTACGCATCAGAGAAGCTTTGAAAACCAGTTTCATGACTGGCCAGGCTACGGTGTGAAAGTTCTGTTTGTTTCTCCTTGATGAAACCCCCCGCCCCTTGGTTCACTCTACTTCCCTGTAAGCTAACCACCCTCCCCTCCTCCCTTCAATCACCGCTTGCAGAGGCAATAAAGTCATTGCTGCTTCATATTCATGCATTCTTTATTCATTCATCACACAAATAGGGGGATGACTACCAAGGTAGCCCAGGAGGGATGGTGGAGGAGGGAAGGAAAATGCCACACAGCACTTTAAAAGTTTACAACTTTAAAATTTATTGAATGCCAGCCTTCTTTTTTGGGGGCAATCCTCTGTGGTGGAGTGGCTGGTTGGCCGGAGGCCCCCCCACCGCTTTCTTGGGCGTCTGCGTGTGGAGGCTATGGAACTTGGGAAGGAGGGCGGTTGGTTACACAGGGGCTGTAGTGGCAGTCTGTGCTCCAGCTGCCTTTGCTGCAGCTCAACCATACACTGGAGCATACTGGTTTGGTCCTCCAGCAGCCTCAGCATTGAATCCTGCCTCCTCTCATCACGCTGCCGCCACATTTGAGCTTCAGCCCTCTCTTCAGCCCGCCACCTCTCCTCTCGGTCATTTTGTGCTTTCCTGCACTCCGACATTATTTGCCTCCACGCATTCGTCTGTGCTCTGTCAGTGTGGGAGGACAGCATGAGCTCGGAGAACATTTCATCGCGAGTGCATTTTTTTTTTTCTTTCTAAGCTTCACTAGCCTCTGGGAAGGAGAAGATCCTGTGATCATTGAAACACATGCAGCTGGTGGAGAAAAAAAAAAGGGACAGCGGTATTTAAAAAGACACATTTTATAAAACAGTGGCTACACTTTTTCAGGGTAAACCTTGCTGTTAACATTACATACATAGCACATGTGCTTTCGTTAAAAGGTCGCATTTTGCCTCCCCCCACCGCGTGGCTATCCCCTCAACCTTCCCCCCTCCCTGTGGCTAACAGCGGGGAACATTTCTGTTTAGCCACAGGCAAACAGCCCAGCAGGAATGGGCTCCTCTGAGTGTCCCCTGAAGAAAAGCACTCTATTTCAACCAGGTGGCCATGAATTATCTCTCACTCTCCTGAGGATAACAGAGAGAGATAAAGAACGGATGTTGTTTGAACGCCAAACATACACTGCAATGCTTTGTTGTACAATGATTTCCAAGTACGTGTTACTGGCCTGGAGTGGTAAAGTGTCCTACCATGAAGGACGCAATAAGGCTGCCCTCCCCAGAAACCTTTTGCAAAGGCTTCGGGATTACATCCAGGAGAACCGCAAATGCCAGGGCAAAGTAATCCTTTCACATGCTTGCTTTTAAACCATGTATAGTATTTTAAAAGGTACACTCACCGGAGGTCCCTTCTCTGCCTGCTTGGTCCAGGAGGCAGCCTTGTGTGGGTTCGGGGGGGACTGCCTCCAGGTCCAGGGTGAGAAACAGTTCCTGGCTGTCGAGAAAACCAGTTTCTCCGCTTGCTTGCTGTGAGCTATCTTCTTCGTCCCCAAAACCTGCTTCCGTGTTGCCTCCATCTCCATTGAAGGAGTCAAACAACACGGCTGGGGTAGTGGTGGCTGAACCCCCTAAAATGGCATGCAGCTCATCATAGAAGCGGCATGTTTGGGGCTCTGACCCGGAGCAGCCGTTCGCCTCTCTGGTTTTCTGGTAGGCTTGCCTCAGCGCCTTCAGTTTCACACGGCACTGCTTCGCGTCCCTGTTATGGGCTCTGTCCTTCATGCCCTGGGAGATTTTGACAAAGGTTTTGGCATTTCGAAAACTGGAACGGAGTTTTGATAGCACGGATTCCTCTCCCCAAACAGTGATCAGATCCCTCCCGTTCGGTCCATGCTGGAGCTCTTTTGCGATTCTGGGACGCCATCATGGTCACCTCTGCTGATGAGCTCTGCATGGTCACCTGCAGCTTGCCACGCCGGCCAAACAGGAAATGAGATTCAAAAGTTCGCGGTTCTTTTCCTGTCTACCTGGCCAGTGCATCTGAGTTGAGAGTGCTGTCCAGAGCGGTCGCAATGGAGCACTCTGGGATAGCTCCCGGAGGCCAATACCGTCGAATTGTGTCCACAGTACCCCAAATTCGAGCCTGCAAGGCCGATTTAAGCGCTAATCCACTTGTCGGGGTGGAGTAAGGAAATCGATTTTAAGAGCCCTTTAAGTCAAAATAAAAGGGCTTCATCGTGTGGACGGGTGCAGGTTTACATCGATTTAATGCTGCTAAATTCGACCTAAAGTCCTAGTGTAGACCAGGGCTTAAATACAGAGAGATTTAAAGAACATACCTTAGGTACACAATCCCATACTTCTGCTCTATTCCATTTTTCTGTTCCCTGCAGGACAGGCAGACATGAGTCTAACCCAGGGATGGGCAAACTTTTTGGCCCTAGGGCCACATCGGGTACAGAAATTGTATGTAGGGCCAGGAAGGGAAGGCTGAGGGAAGCTATGCCTCGCAAAACAGCAAGGCATGGCCTGGCCCCTACCCCCATTCAACCCCCCCTGCTCTCCACCCCAACTGCCCCCTGGGACTCCTGAATCCTATCCAAACACCCCTGCTCTCTGCCCCCTGACTATCCCCCCAGGACACCCATTCCCTATCCAATCCCCCCTGCTCACCACCCCCAGGACCCCCACCCCTATCCAATCTCCCCTGCTCCCCACCCCCTGGCCATCCCCCACGAGCCTCCCCCCACCCCGTATCCAACCATCCCTGCTCTCCCCACCCCACATTACCTGTGGGGTGGCAGAAAGGGGGCTCAGTGCTTTCCCTGTGTGTTTCCCCTGCTCATTTGGCGGCTCTCCCTGGCAGTCATGCAGGGCTCGCTCCCTGTCTGGGCTTGGCTGCTGGGGACAGGGGCCAGGCATGCTGGAGGTGGAGGGGGGCCCTGGCTTGCTCTGCCCCTGTCCCCGACAGCAGGGCCCAGGCCCTTTGACCGCCCCACCACCCCGCAACCACCCCTGCTTCTCGTCCCCTCCCCCCCCCCCCCCCCGAACTCACCCTGACCGCGCCACCCTGGAGCGCCAGGTCTGGCAGCGCTATAACTGTGCTGCCCGGCCGGAGCTGCAGCCAAGCTGAAGAGGATAGGCCAGGGGCTAGCCTCCGCCCCGCTCACCACACTGCCGGGGAGTTGGGCTGGCTCCTCCAGAAGCCTGTCCTGACCCCACTCTCTGGCAGGAGCTCAGGGGCCAGAGGGAAGGGTCCTGCTGGCCAGATGCAGCCTGTGATTCATAGTTTGCCCCCTCTGGTCTAACCCCAACTTACAGGGCCTTACTGTGGAGTAAGATATTTTTTTTTAAAAAAAGCACAAATGACAATATAGCCACTCCCTCCTCTGAGCTTAATGGGTTCAGTTCCTCCGCCTCACGGTACTGCCAAGTCAGATCCCCAACCACCTACCTTCTAACCTTCATCTACCCTCCTTTGGCCCAAACCTAAATAGTCTTTCATTCATCCATCCCTCCCTCACAATGACTTAGCTCCCCAACAGTATCATATTAGAGTTTCCATTGAGACCCCATATCCCATTCTCCAAAGAGACCCTTTGCAATATACCTATCCATTCTAGAGTCTTGTCTACAACAGAAAAATGTTGCTCACCATTTCCAACCAGGTACAGTAAAACCTGCCTTAGTGACCACCTCTGAAAAGACACCATCTGCCATAAGCAACTACTTGCAGAGGCCACAGAATGTTTTTCCCCAATAATTTAACTAAGAAGAAACTCTGAAAAGTGACCACCTGTCATTTGTGACCATATTTTCTTACTCCCATCCAAAAAACAAACCTGTAGGAGAAACCAATCTTTCTTACTTCTGCCTTGCTGCTGGCAGCAGCGTTGCCTTCAAAGCTGGGCACCCAGCCAGCAGCTGCAGCTCTCTGCTCTGCCTTCAGAACTGGACAGCTGGAGAGAGGCAGCTGCTGGAAGGGCACCCAGCTCTGAAGGCAGCCAAACTTTGAAGAGAGATGACCTCTCACAAGTGACCACTTTTGCCAACTCCTGTAAGTGGTCTTTCTTGGCAGATTTCACTGTATAGCACTCCAACATTAGTATAATTGGGAGCCATAGCGTAGATGGGCCACTACTTTTTCATTTGTTCCGGGGGTTTAGTGCAAGCAAAACTAAACTCAAACTAAAACTCAGTGTATAGTTAGCAAAGAATACTCAATAAAAAAAAATTTCCTCAAAGAACTGGCTGCATTCAGTTGATTAATAGATAAGCAAGTAGTAACTTTTCAGTAATGCTTTGATTGAATTCTCACTAATAATTTTAGAAAAATCAAAGCTGAGTATAAGTAAAGTAAAATGATCTAGCTTGGTCCATTTCACAGAGAACATCTGATAAGATTTTACTCAGAATCTGATGTATGAAGCTTGACCTTGGGGAAAAAAAGATTGTTAGTAACAAAATTCAGGAATTCACAGAGCATGCCTAATATTTTTGTGTGTGCTATAAAAGTGACAAAGGCCAAGGGGAGTTACCTTATTCTCTAAGGTTGTTTGATCTGATGAACCTGCACACAAAGTACATCTGTAATAAATCATTCTTAATTGCAATCATTCGGTATAGAAACATGCCCTTTTTTCAAGTTGAAGTATAACAATTAATATCCAAATAGTAATTTTGCATGTATTGTCCAAGGTTACCATTAATGCATTATATGTAACAATAATGTATCCAGAGTAATAATCAGTATTGTTTCAAACAAAAGCATTAAAGAAGGTTCCAAAATAAAGAACGGATGTTCTAAAGAAATATTACAGAAATTAGGAAGTACTAAGTCTTCTGAGTCATTTAATCAAATTAGAACCAGTTTATATAAAAATCAAACAATGAAGTAACAAGAAGGCCAGGAGTATATAACAAGTACCAAAAACATTGCTCGTTAGATATTTTTACACTTATATATCATAGTACCTTTCAACCATAGTGCTTTATGGTGGGTAAACATTACATATATGCTATATGAAAATATTTAATGGGAAATTTTCAGAGTACTCCCTGGCGTCGTCCTAACTGTGCTCCCATTGAAGTCAACAGTAAAACTTTAATTGACTTCAATGGTGGACAGTTAAGCCAACATGTCAAGTATTTTTGAAAATCTGGGTGGGGGAAGGGGTGTACATAAAATCTCTCTCACACACACACACACACTTTATCTTCTCCTTCTCCTTTTATATGTCACTTGTATTCTTTGGCTGAAAGTTCTTTAAAGGAAAGACCATGTCTTCATATACCTTTGTATAGCCCCTCACACAGTAGGGCCTTAATCATGACTGGGACTTCTAACTACTACTACCATACAATCATTTATTTACATAGCTGTTCCTGGCAATCTAACTATATTTACATATAAACACATGCATGTGAAAGACTGTTGTGTTGTAACAGCTGCTGTGTTCCACCCCAAAGGTAGCTACTGTACTTAAATATACAAATTAAGACACAAGCTACTTTTGGGGTGAAATATGACAGTTGACTGCAGTGATTCCGAAAAAGAAAACTGTACCCAAATACGTGAAGAAAATGTAAGTAGACAATGCTATAAATTAATCAGTGAATTTAGCCAGAAAACCAGAACTAAAACTTCTAAAGGCTTTATGTTGTTTTTCCTATCCAGTAGTGATATTTCTATGATTTACACTTACTGTATATAAACCTTCATATATGAAATGGAAATTATACTATTTATAAATTCAGAAAGTTTTGGTAGCATTTTAAAATAATAAATCATAGCAATAATAAATCATAGCAATGGCCCATTTATACTACTGACTCAGTCTCCAACAATGCTCATGATTTCAGCATCACCTCAGAAGCAGGTAAGAATAAGTAATAAGTGACACAAATGACAAAGCAGAGAAGTATGCACAAGAGTAGACTACATCAGCCTTGAAACTAGAAAAACAGGACTTAATTTAGGAAGCAGCTTTTAAAACAGGCTGAATAGTGAATAACTTTAGAGATATAAAAAACAGTTGCAGTATGAAATTACAAAATAAATTAGTGGAATATAATTTGTTTCCATAGGCATAAGGAATACAAAACAAATGTGAGTGTGAACATATCAAAACTGTCTAATTTCAATGCAAAATGTGTAGCTTAAATGTATGGGTGTTTCCTTCCTTTAAGGTCCACTGTCTTTTGTGGAAAACAATCTGTCCAAAATCCAGTATATGCTTTCACTTAAGAACACAAACACTTCTGGTCAAAAATTTAAGCATTTACATATAGCACCATAAATGCACAACCTGCTTTATAAAACACAAAGCAAGAGTCTCTTCCCCAAACGATGTACCGTTTAGCAACTTAAAACAGAGCAAGTAATGGAACGTGTGGAAAGATAACTAACTGGTGAGCAGAAAGACAAAAAAAGGATTCATAGAAAGAGGCATTTAAGAGAAGGATTTGCCTACACATTCTGTCACCACACTCAGAATAACCACTTTTATAATAACAACAAGGAGTCTGGTTCCACCGGACTTCTTGTTGCTTTTGTGGATACAGACTAACACGGCTACCCCCTGATACTTGACACTTTTATAGTGTTCCCTTCACAGAGCTGTTATCTTTACCATTTGCTCTACTTAAACCAACCACAAATATATACTTCCCAATGCTATCAAGTTTAGAAAACTGGCCACCACCCATTCTTACAAATACAAATCTGAACCAGGGTATTATGAAACAACCATACACAGTAAACACTTTCAGCTGTTCACATTTGCACAATAAGTTACCATCACACAAGAAAAATCAGTGAACATAGGGTTAAAACTAAAGTGAACAAATGATTCTTAAAATTAATCTGAACTGCATTTAGCCTTTACAAAGCTTAGCCTACTTCCTCCAGTTACTGCTTTATCTGTCATATTTGTTATGTAGTAATAAATCAGCCATCTCTTTCTGTCACATGAATGGCCAAGTTCTCTTCCAAGTACAGCCACCAACTTTTTCTACCCAACACCAACTAGCACCCCTCCTCATGAAAATTACACATTTGCAGCTTTAGTTGTTCTTCCTGAATTATTGTACCATTTAACTCAGAGTATGGGATTTCTCTAGTACATCAGAGTCCTCAGCTTCTTCACAGCACCAGTCTGGAGCTATTCTTGCTTCTTTACCATTATTGGATCTTTAGCTCTTAAAAAATGAGGTAACTTCTGGTGCTCTCCCTAGAAGCAGCAAAATTCAGCATGTCTACAAAGCAAACTTTCCCTTCAAGAAGAAAAGGAGTACTTGTGGCACCTTAGAGACTAACCAATTTAAGCTCTTTTATGCAAAAAGAGATTCTTTTTAAGTCAGAATATGCAAAAACATGATTGGGAGGAGGTTGAAAACAATAACTGAATATATCAAATCAAGTATAACATTAAGCAAGTGAATGGCTAAGACTGAAGGCATACCAATTCCCTGTAACTTCCTTCCAAGCCGATTAATATTTAACATTTATTGTCAAATATGAGCAGACTGCAGAAGAGATAAAACAATCATCATCCCCAGCTTGTTCTTCAAGACAGCAACCCAGCAGTAAAGTACAACTGCAGGGCTACAAGTCTAATCATCGGTCAGGTGCTCTTTTCCTAAGGTATCTTCTAAAGGAGAGTAATCACCAGTGGGAAAAGATCTCAGAAGCACCAAAACATCTGGTGTTACTATCTCTTCTATATTTACACTCTCCCGCTACCAAATTACTTGGTCAAGGTATAGTCAAGGTCCAGACTCCAGAGGAAATAAAAAATAGTAATGATGATGATAGTAGTAAGCAAATAAAAATATTTCACAGTCCAAAAGCATCCACATTTGGCCCGCGGTCCACCTATTGACTGCACCTGGCTTAGAGCGCCTTCATTTAAAGCACTAGGGATCTGCCGATGCAACATTAAGTGTAGACATGCCATAGGTCCACTGCCTCTACCCCCGCTGGGAGGAGAAAGAACACGTATCCAGTCCCAGCTAGGAGTAGCCATGGATGGGGGGAGGGGGACAGGGAATGGTCCCCCAAAGCTCCCTGGGTAGACCAGGAGAGAGAGAGTGGGGGAAGGGGGCAGTTGGCCAGACCCCCCGGGGGGGTGGGGGGAGTAGGGTTGGGGGAGTAGGAGGCCACCGGCCCCCTGCCGAGGGCATGGGGGGGGGAGGTGTGGGGTGACCGGCTAGCCCCCTGCCTAGGGTGCCCCAGCAGGTGGGAGTTTGGGTTGGGGGCGTAGGGAGGCGGCCGGCTTCCCCCAGGGCACTCTCCTGCCTCAGCCCGTGCCCGGCTCCGGGTCCCGGGCAGCCCCTGCGCGGCGGCGCCCCCGCCCCCCCGTCCCGCCTTACCCATGCTGTGCGTGCCCGCCCGGGCCGGGGGAACCGCTCCCTCTCCTGCCGCCGCCGCCAGCCGCTCCTGCTCCCGCTGCCGCGCTCAGGCCGGGCACGGCGGCTCCATCCGGCCGGCCGCGGGGGCGGAGCAGCTGCTACAAGCCGGCGAGGCCCCGAGGCAGCCGCCGCCGCCGAGCCGCAGACTCCCCTGGGCGAGACCCGCTCCGGCAGCGGCCGCGGCAGCTCGAGCTCCCGGCTGGGGTGGGGTGGGGTGGGGTGGAGGGGGCGCCACATCCCGCGAGAGCTCGGCGCCCGCCCGCCCGCCGCCCTGCTCCGCGCTGGGTTCTGCCCGCTGTTGCCAGGTGCCGTGACGTGAGTCCCGCCCCGGCCCGGGCCGAGAGCGGGGTCGGGAGCCGCCTCTCGCCGGAGTGTCTGCCCTTCCCCCACATGGCACTGCCTCCCCCCAGGATCTTCTCACTCCCGCCCGGGGGAGGGAAGAATACCCAACCCCCCCACCCCACACACACACACAGGGGAGAGACGTTCCCCCCACGTACCCACACAGGGCACATACACCCACACGGGAGAAACCCCACCTCCCCCTTCACCCACCCCCCCCCGGGAGATCCACACTCACACAGGAAGAAATTTCCTCCCCCCACACCCGGGAGATACATTCACACACAGGGAGAAATTCCCACACACACACACAATCTTCACACTCAGGGGAGATACATACACACACTCACACAGGGAGAAATCACACACATACACTCAGGAAAGATACACACACACACACACACAGAGATGGATAAATTCTCCCTACACACAGGTAGAGCCATACACATACAAAAGAAATTCTTCTCCTCTCTCCCCTCCACCCCACACACTCACACAAGAAATTCTCCCCCCACATATTTCAGAGTAGCAGCCCTGTTAGTCTGTATTCGCAAAAAGAAAAGGAGGACTTGTGGCACCTTAGAGACTAACCAATTTATTTGAGCATGAACTTTCGTGAGCTACAGCTCACTTCATCGGATGCATACCGTGGAAACTGCAGCAGACTTTATATACACACAGAGATAAGCTATTACCAGCAGGACAGTGGGGTGGGAGCAGGATTTGTTTCATATTCTCTGTGTGTATATAAAGTCTGCTGCAGTTTCCACGGTATGCATCCGATGAAGTGAGCTGTAGCTCACGAAAGCTTATGCTCAAATAAATTGGTTAGTCTCTAAGGTGCCACAAGTCCTCCTTTTCTTCTTCCCCCCATATATACACACACACTGGAGATCCCCTGCATACGTACAACATGGGAGATACACACAGGTGATTTTCAAACCCTGACCCCCTGTGTGGCAGTATAAGGGGGTGGGAGGCTTACTACTAGATTGCTGTTACATCTAACCCCGTGGTATTTCTTTGGAAAAAATCATCCCTTTCATAGATTTTAAGGCTAGAAGAGAATTTTATGATAATCTCTTCTGACCTCCTGCGTAACAGTAGACATAGAATTTTCACCAAGCAATTTCCTGCATCTACTCCAATTATTCTGAGGTAACATGATCTGGACCTAAAAACTTGATTAGAAGGGGATCTTCTGGGAGTCCAGATACGAAGTCTGGAAATGGACTGAAGTTGAACAAATACTCTCAGCTTCTGCAATAACAAACATTTGGCTCCAGTAACTCCATGCCTATCTGCATTCTCCACATTCACTTTCAGCAATGCAAGGTTGTTCCCTTCCTTAAGAACTGATGCATGAGTTTCCGCACCTATTCTCTCTTTCAGTGGATTTTCTGCCTTTTTGTGTGTGACCAAATCCAAAGGCAAGTCTACACTACAAAATTAAGTTGACCAATGTTACGTTGACATACAGTCACTGCAGTAGTTAAAATCACTATTGTACGTTCACACTGTGCTCTTTGTGTGGGTGGTGTGCGTCTCCTCACCAGGAGCGCTTGCACTGATTTAACTGTCAGTGTGGGGCATTGTGGGTTGGCTTCTGAAAGGCAGCAAGAGTCGATGTAAACAATGCAGTGTCTACACTGACACTGCATTGACCTAACTACATCGACCTAAGTGCTACGCCTCACAGGAAGGTGGAGTTATTAAGTTGGTGTAGTGGGTGAGTTACATCAGTGGGAGCTATATTTTAGTGTAGAAGCTTACAGATTTAAGGCGACATCGACCTAACTCTGTAGTAAGAAGAGGAGGACTTGTGGCACCTTAGAGACTAACAAATTTATTTGAGCATAAGCTTTCTTGAGCTACAGCTCACTTCATCGGATGCTGCAGCTCACGAAGGCTTATGCTCAAATAAATTTGTTAGTCTCTAAGGTGCCACAAGTCCTCCTTTTCTTTTTGCAGATACAGACTAAGGCCTGGTCTACACTAGGGGGGGATTGATCTAAGATACGCAACTTCAGCTACGAAAATAGCGTAGCTGAAATCGACGCATCTTAGACCACCTTAGAATCACTTACTTCATGTCCTCGCGGCGCGGGATCAATGGCTGCCGCTCCCCTGTTGACTCCGCTTCCGCCTCTCGCCCTGGTGGAGTTCCAGAGTCGACAGCAGAGCGATCGGGGATCAATTTATCGCGTCTACACTAGATGCGATAAGTCGATCCCTGGTAGAACGATCACGATCCGGTGGGTAGTGTAGATGTGGCCTAACACGGCTGCTACTCTGAAACCTGTAACTCTGTAGTGTAGACCAGGCCCAAGAATCCCAAAGCAAAACAATGGAGCAACCATAATCCTGTAACTGCCAATGGAAAAGTAGCATGTAGGCACTAGCTTACCTCACAATGAGCAGCAAAGCAAATCATTGGGGTATATCTCTGATGTAACTCCAATAAAGTAAATTTCACCAGGAATTAATTTGGTTTATATATTTAGATTTATAAAGTGACAAGAGGCATACATCTGAACACTCTGTTTCAGTACTAAATAAACCAGGCCAGAAAGCATATAAAAAAAAAACATCACATTCCCCACTTCCTCTATATATCACCCATCAATATTTGTTGCTTCAGCGATACTCCTGAAAAGATGGACCTTGCAATAGGTTTGAGTTACTTTGAACTAATTGAGGGGAATTATCCCTTGCATTGGGGATCTAGCCTGCACAGATCTTAAAGCAAGTCACTGCTGAAGCTGGGTGCCTAGAAATTCATGCTCTTCTAGAGAAAGAACTACTGGATTGTGATCTGATTGGCTTGAGGGTTGGGATCCATATCTGAACCCTTAAGCCCATTTCTAGAGAGAAGAGTTTGCTGACTAAGAAGGGGAATGCATTCCAATAACCCCCTGTCAGCAGTCACCTATCTTGTATGATGAAAGCAGTCTGGCTCAAGCACCTCCACTAATCTCAGCTGTAACCCCTTTTTTTGGTGATTTTATTGTTAATATTTTAAACAAGATGCATTTTTAAGGAAAATGAAAATAAAAACAGGGTGGGGCTGCCACCCTTTAGTTTTTGTGGGAAATCAAAAGACAGTGAAAGAGTTTTCAAATTTCTTGTTAATTTAAACAGGTTTAAAAAAAGATAGTGACTTAGAGGCCAGGAGGACTAGTAAATCCAATGTGGTTTTGATGCATTTTAGGGAATATGAGGCAGCAGGATCCTTTGAAATTAAACAGCACACAGACTTCCCTACTGCAGACGTCCTTTCACACATGATTCAAAATGAGCCATTTTAGCCAGGCTCAGGACAAAATTAGCCTGGTGAGAATGTCGAAAATTTCCAGAAGTCATTTTTTTCTGCTTTGGTTATAAGCAGATATTGAGTCATAAGTATAAAAGGTGAAGTCTGAAGCACGGGTGTAAGTAGACATCTGCCCTATCATAGAATATCAGGGTTGGAAGGGACCTCAGGAGGTCATCTAGTCCAACCCCCTGCTCAAAGCAGGACCAATCCCCAATTAAATCATCCCAGCCAGGGCTTTGTCAAGCCTGACCTTAAAAACTTCTAAGGAAGGAGATTCCACCACCTCCCTAGGTAACGCATTCCAGTGTTTCACCACCCTCCTACGGAAAAAGTTTTTCCTAATATCCAACATAAACCTCCCCCACTGCAACTTGAGACCATTACTCCTTGTCCTGTCCTCTTCTACCACTGAGAATAGTCTAGAACCATCCTCTCTGGAACCACCTCTCAGGTAGTTGAAAGCAGTTATCAAATCCCCCCTCATTCTTCTCTTCTGCAGACTAAACAATCCCAGTTCCCTCAGCCTCTCCTTATAAGTCATGTGTTCCAGACCCCTAATCATTTTTGTTGCCCTTCGCTGGACTCTCTCCAATTTTTCCACATCCTTCTTGTAGTGTGGGGCCCAAAACTGGACACAGTACTCCAGATGAGGCCTCACCAATGTCGAATAGAGGGGAATGATCACGTCCCTCGATCTGCTGGCTATGCCCCTACTTATACATCCCAAAATGCCATTGGCCTTCTTGGCAACAAGGGCACACTGTTGACTCATATCCAGCTTCTCGTCCACTGTCACCCCTAGGTCCTTTTCTGCGGAACTGCTGCCTAGCCATTCAGCACAACATTTTTTATCTCCTGGGGCAACATTTTGGGGTAGATTTTGTCCCCTATATGCTGGTGTAGTGGGTCTAGAACTGTGCCACAAGAGGCTGGAGGAGAATTCCCATGATTCAGGTACAGCATTTGGCATTATAAATAGCCCTCTGTAGGCCCCTTGCAAGCCAGCAAAAATTCAAAAAGGGATTGGATGTTTATATGGAAGCCAACAGTGTCCAGAATTATAATAGTTAACGCTATGAAGAGTTTTGGAAGGAATATGCAGCAATCTCTAATTATTAGGGACTGGGACAAGACCTTCATGGAGACCAAATTGTCCAAGAATTGCATAATGTGGTGTTTCGTACACATCACTCTGAAGCCTCTGGTGTTGGCCATGGTCAGGGACAAGACACTGAACTGGATGACACATACTCAATGATCCAGTTCCAGTATGGCAATTCAAATGTTCCTTAGCCCCAACACAGAGGGTAGGGATGAGAGGAGTTGTGTCGAGGATGGGAGGTGGTGTCTCCATGACACATACTGCTACAGAGATTCTGAGCTACTCTGGGCTGCATAGCAACCCTGTAGCAAGGCAATGACTCACTGGTGCGGCACCTTCTGCTGGTCATCTCAGAAATTAGCTCTTTCTAGCCCAGAGCGTCCTCTGCAGGCTGGTGTCTCACCTGCCACTAGCCCCCGGGTCCCTCCCGGACCCCAGTGCCTCTTTAGCTCAAGGTTCTGCCCCCAGCAGCAACCCCACACTCTGGGTCCCCCCTCCCAGGGGAACCCCCAACCCTCTAAACCCACCTTGCCTCAGGGGCTACTGCCAGTCATCATCTAACCCCTACTCACTGGGGCAGACTGCAGCGTAATGGCCCCTCATCATTAGCAAGGGGTTAGGACAAGCTACCTCTGACTATTCCTAGGCTGCCCCTCTGCAGCCCCAGTACCTTTGTAGGCCTTCACCAAGGCCTGCAGCCTGGGGGGTTACCAGGCCAGAGCTCCCCAACTCCTCTTACCCTTTTCCCCAGCACTGCTCTGCTCCAGGTATCTCAGGCAGCTGGCCCATCCCACTCAAAGGCTAGAGTGAGACTCCTCTTCTGCTTCTAGCTCACAGCCCTCTTATAAAGGCCAGCTGGGCCCTGATTGAGCTGGCCACAGCTGTGGTCAGTAACAGCAGTCAGCTTCCCCCAGCTGTTCTTAATCCCTTTCCTTGATGCAGCCCTCTCCAGGGCTGCTTTTAACCCCTTTTCTGCAGGAGTGGGGCAGCCACCCCACTACAAACCCCCAGACAGGCATTAAGAAGTTACTGTAAACTAGAGAACCCCTAGCTCTGCTCTGATTTACACTGGGGACCAGAGATGACCCATACCTGCCGATAGTGGGTGTGAGAATATCCATGTGAGCATGCTCAATACAAGCCAAGCAGCAAATGTGGGGGGGGCACGTGACCCCACATGCCCTCTCCATGCATCACCTCTGCTGGGGATCCTTTCCACCTCCAGAGTAGCCCAAAATCCCTAAAATGGCATAAAGGCACCTCTTCCCTCCCTTCCCCTGGCCTGCACCATCTATGGAGGCACACCCTAGAACAGTGGTGGGCAACTTGCAGCCAGCAGACCGCATGCTGCCCATTAGGGTAATCCACTGGCGGGCTGCCAGACAGTTTGTTTACATTTTCACAGCCACCCGCAGCTCCCAGTGGCCCCGGTTCGTCATTCCCGGCCAATGGGAGCTGCGGGAAGCGGCGGCGAGCCCATGCCTGCTGCCCACACCACTTCCCGCAGTTCCCATTGGCCCGGAAGATGTTGGCAGCAGATGTTGGCAGGTATGAAAATATCAAATGTTACATATATGAGTAAGTATTGCTATTATTTTATTATAAGATGTTACAATGGAAGACCATGACTCAAGAACAGATTATATTATGTTATAAATTGACCAATCTGAGAATGATACAAACTGTCATCACTTAAGACAACCCTTTTCCCATCCCACAGAAAAGCAGGAACATTGACAGAATCTTTTCACACTAATCTCAGTCTAAATATGGAACTTGATCGCTTTTCCCACTATAGTCATCTTGAAATGACTCCATTGCTTCATAATTTATGAATCTTGAATCTGGAGCATTTCAAACTTGTTAAAAAACACAGAAATATAAGAATTGAAGTTTTTCCAAATAAAACCACATCACTGGGATTAAAGCCATTATGTTTTCAGGCACTATCAAGAATGATTCATAGGTTGTAATAACTGTACATAGCTCTTTAACCAACTGGGTTCCGCCAAGGGTCACCAGCCCAGATCAATCTTTTATTCTTTTAGCAATCAGAAAAAAAATGAGTTTCTGCTTAATCTTTAGCATAGCTACTGCCAGAAACAGACTGTTCTCCAGCCCCCACCACCAAGGAGTTAAGTAGCCTTGACCATAATGCTGACCTTTAATTTTCAGTAACAGTTTCTACTAGGCAATGTTGCATTATTGAAAAAGACAGGTCTGTGTTTCAGGACACATCACTCAAAAAACATCTCTATTTAGACTGAGAAAAGGATTGACTCCCTCTGCTGGTCTGTTTAGAAGCAGCTCAGTTCGAAGAAGAGAATACATTTGATTTCCAGAAAACACTATGCCATGCACATGACTGTTTAAATATTTATCAACAGTGGAACAGTCATTGGGATAGAGATAGAGTGACTGTGTGGCCCAATGATTAGGGCATCAAGGTGGGAGGTCCTGGGTCCAGTCCCTCTGTTCCAACCACTCTTCTATTATTAATCCAGTGCTCAACAGCTTCAACAGGAGAGACTGAGGAAGGCCCACATCAGACTACCCCATAACTTAGTGGTTAGCAAACTCTCCTGAGAGGTGGGAGACCTCTGTTCAAATCCGTTCTGCACCACTGGCAGAGAAGCGCTCTGACCACTGGGCTAAAAGTTATAAGGTGGGACACTTTGCCAGTGGGTTTCACAAACATTTTCTGACAGCCAAGGAATGAAGAAACTTAGATATTGGGTTTAATTCATGGCTTTGGAGGGGAGTGTGTCTACTGGGAACAAACTTTCTCCCTGGCATGTCCCCTTCTGCGTTGTCCCCTCTAACGTGTCCCTGTCCCAGTCCTGTCACTTCCTCACCTCTAGTTCCTCCTCCCAGTCCCGTTTTCCTCATCTAGCCAGTCCCAGTCTCCACTCCTCAGGCTACTCACCTAGTTTCAGTCTCCTTGCCCCACAAGTTCTAATGTTACCCTACAGAATCCCTGTCCCAGTCTCCGCCCTTGACTCCGCATCGACTTGTCCAGCCAGTCCCATTTCCAGTTCTTTCCTTCCCAGCTCTTCATCCAGTCTGTCTCTCACCTCCATCCCTGGCCAATGTCCCCCCACCACCTGCTCATGTTTTCCATCCCCACTGGTCCTAGTCCATTTTCCTCCCTCTGGCTCCTCTTCTAATCTCAGTATCCTTCTCCACCAAACTCTTTGTCTCAATCTATTTTCCCAGCCCTTCTAGTTCTCCACACACCCAGCTCTATCAAATCTGTCTCCCCTTCTTCTCCCAATCCCACTCTTTCTCAGTCCCAGCTTCCTAGAACCTACCCATCACAGCCCTTCCTGGCTCCTCGTCTGATCTCAGTCGCCCTGCCCACCTACTGGCTTCTAATCCTTCTATCCCACTTCCCTTCCCAGCTCCCAGCCTTCTTGCCCAGCCAGTCCTACTTTCTCTCTCCCTGCCAGCCTCCAGTCCCAGTTTCTGCTCCCCTCCTCAGGCTCCCACTCCCAATCTATGGCCCCTGCGTACCCCCGGTAGGTTTGGCTCTTGTCCCATCTGCATTCAAATCAGGCAGCTTCGTCCTTCATAGCTGGGCCCCCAAGGGGGTCAGTGAGAACACAGGAGAGAGAAACTCCCTGCTGTCACTTCAAGCAACCAGACCCAGCACAAGCCTGCAGCATCCCAAAGCAGAGCTTACAGGAAAATTGTTCTCAGTCCCAGCCAGTGCAGACAGAATTTCTGGGGAATTTAGTTGCTAAAATCTGAAAAATCTCCACTGAGTATATGCAAAATGTAATTTTTCAAAGGCTTATAACTTGGCCAAATTTGGACGGATGGCAAAAAGCACCTGTCTGTCACAGAAACCACCCCCAAATTTCAAATAACTGCTCCAACATATTGGGGAGCTAGAGCTTTTCAAAGAAAGAGTCACCAGAATTTTTTTTTTTAACATTGGCAAAAACAACATATTTTTCCCCAGCCAGGTTCTTGGAGCTGACCCATTTTGGCTGAAATTTTCCAGAAACCTTCAACCTGAGGCAGACACCTGGCCTGGAAAATTTCAGCCCAAATGGTTGAAGTTTATACCTTTGCCAAACGACTGAAAACAGGGTCTTATGAGGGTGAGTATTAGGCAAAATTAATTATAGGTGGTGTTAGCAACCCTACCTGTAATAACACTTTCTTTTTCTGGAAGGATACTGATATGATGGGATATAGTTAAAGCCAGGCAAATGCTTTAATTTTCTGATCTAGTAGTAGCTCATATCGACCAAATTACACAAATGCACATGACAAAATATTGTCTTGAATCTTCCTGGATGTGATTGTCTGAATGAAAACTGAAATATGGCCAAATAGCTGAGCATAGGAACTCTTGAGTTCTAATGTCACTTATTTGCTCTGGTAAAGTTTCCCCAACTATATTAGGGGGATGATACTTTCCCTCAATAAGAGTTTATAATTAGGGTTGGTGAAGTGTTTTTAAGATTTAAAAAGTACTATTAAAATTCTAAATGAAGACTCAGAAATGTCAGTTTCTTTGCCCACCTGTTAATTGAAATAGGAGTATCTGTAACTGACATTATGGGATCTTAAAAGAAAGGTACAAAAGGGTTACCTGAAATTCAAGCTAAAAACAGGCAATGAATTAATTACATATCAGTCATAAGGCCTTCATTAATGATAAGTTGTAAAGCTAGTCACCCCACTGTTAGCTATTCCTTTTTTTTTTTTTTAAACCCTTAAAGTCCCTTTGCAGAGTTTGGTTCATTTACCCAGACTGCTGCTACTGCTTCTTTACCTTATCCCATTAATCAGAATCAGCGGCTGTTGTTCTTTGTTTGTGAGTGTTTTTTGTCAAGTGGATCTTCCAAGCTGATACCAAGCTGACATCTTCATATCCTCCTTCAATGTTTCAAACCACCTTTTTCTAGGTCTTCCTCATTGTCTTTGTCCAGCGACTACTTGTACTTTCTGGCCAACATATCCCCCATAGATTCCAAGGTCAGAAGGAACCATTGTGATCATATACTGTACAACACAGGCTAGAGAACTTCCCTAGAATAATCACTAGAGCAGATCTTTTAGAACAACAGCCGATCTTGATATAAAAATTGTCAGTGATAGAGAATCCATCATGACCCTTGGGAAATTGTTCCAATGGTTAATTACTCCCCTTGTTCAAAATTTACACCTTATTTTCAGGCTGAATTTGTCTAGCTTCAACTTCCAGCCATCGGCTTGTGTTATACTTTTCTCTACTAAATGGAAGAGCCCATTATTAAATATTTGTTCCCCATGTAAGTGCTTACAGACTGTACTCAAGTCACCCCTTAACCTCTTTGTTAAGCTAAATAGATTGAGCTCCTTGAGTCTGTCACTGTAAGGCATGTTTTCTAATCTTTTAATCATTCTAATGACTCTTCTCTGAACCCTCTTGAATCAATTAACATCCTTCTTGAATTATGGACACCAGAAATGGATACAGTAGTCCAGCCGCAGTCACACCAGTGCCAAATTCAGAGGTAAAATAACCTCTCTCTCCTACTTGTGATTCCTCTGTTTATGCATCCAAGGATTGCATTAGCCCTTTTGGCCACAGCATTGCACTGGAAGCTCATGTTCAGCTGATTATCCACTGTGACCCCCAAATCTTTTTACGAGTCACTTCTTCCCAGCATGGAGTCCCCTCTTGTGTAAGTATGGCCTGCATTCTTTGTTCCTACATGTATACATTTACATTTAGTGATATTAAAACACATATTGTTTGCTTGAGACCAGTTTACCAAGCAATCCTGATTGCTCTGTATCAGTGAGCTGTCCTCTTCACGATTTACTACTTCCCTATAGCTCGTCATCTCACATGACCCAGTCATAGAATCATAGAATATCATGGTTGGAAGGGAACCTCAGGAAGTCATCTAGTCCAACCCCCTGCGCAAAGCAGGACTACTCCCCAACTAAATCATCTCAGTCGATAATCCCTTTGTTTTTCTATGATGGGGTCTACCTTTCAACAACGTAAAGTAGTTCTCTCTTCCTCATTGGCCAGCATTCCAACCTGTACGTTATGGCTGACCTAATCAGAATCTTGTACACTTTGCTCTTTAGTTTATTTGGCATATTCTTATCTCAGAGAGTTCCCATCAATTCCCTCCATTGTAGGCAGTCAGGCCCAGTGGTCAGAGCAGGAGTCAGAACCTGAATGCCAGAGCCAAGGCAGAGTCAGAGCCAGGGATCGGAGCTGAAGGTCAAAACTGAAGTCAGAGTCTGAATGCCAGACCCAAGGATAAGGACAGAGTCAGAGCCAGGAACCAAGGCTGAAGGTCACAATGGGATTACGGGAGTCAGGAAAGGCAGAAGCAGGGCTGGTTCCAAGGCAGGAGCAAGGCTGGGACAGGACTGGAACAAGGCCGGATGCAGGGCCGGGTTTAGGCTGGAGCAGTGCAGAAGCAAGGCAGGAACAGAGCTTGGAGTGAGGGGAGCACAGGGAGGCAGAGGGCATTGATTAGAAACTCGGCACCTGCCAGGGGGTGCTCGCCCTCAGCTCCACCCAGGTCCCAACCCCACTCCACCCCTTCCCCCAGTGCCCCACCCCCACCCTGCTTCTTCCCATCCCTGCTCCGCCCCACCTCTTCCCGCCCCTGCCCAGTTTGCCCCCTCCCCCGAGTGCGCTATGCCCTTGCTCCTCCCCCCAGCACCTCCTGATGCCATGAAACAGCTGATGCGCAGCAGGCTACTAGTAGGTGGTAGAAGGGAAGGGGAGGCGCTGATTGGCAGGGCCCGCCAGCTGGCGGGCGGCTCTGGGGAAGGGGAGGTGCTGATACGGGGGTCTGCCAGTGGGTGCTGAGCACCCACCATTTTTTCCCCGATGGGTGCTCCAGCCCCGGAGCACTCACAGAGGCGGCACCTATGGCAGAGAATCCACAGCCTTGTGCATTGAGCAGCTGCTGTTCCTCTTAAGATCAAGATACCTGCCTGGCATAGCCGATCAGGTGGTTCTGCTGCAGCCCAGCTGCACTCCTTGGGTGCCTGGTCGCTGGGCACGTGCAGCTGCAGGCCCTCCTTCCTGACAGTCCCCATCCGCTTTGAGGGTGCCTCCAAGATGCCCTGGGGCCTGGTTTCTCAGGGTAGAGGTGGAGAAAATCTCACAGCAGATCTGGGGCACGGATATTTTCCACTGGTTCCCAGGATCATTTATCAGGGCCCTTAAGTTTCCCAGTCTACAAAGTACTGGAGAGTCCCTCAAACCCAGTGGTTCCCAAACTGGGGTTCACGAACCCCTGGGGGTTCACAGAACATTACAGGGGGTTCGCCAGAAAAAATTCACTCATGGTGGCCAGAGGACCAAAGGCATTGCAGGCAGCAGGTGGGAACCGGTTGCAGGGCAGACAGCCCAAGCCCCAGTGAGAGCAGGGCAGGGCAGTTGGGGCTGGCATCCTGAGCCCTGCCCCATCAGCGGGGGAGCTGGCAGCCCGAACCACAGTGCTCCTCGCAGGGCTGGCAGCCCAAGCCCCAGGGAGAGCAGAGCAGGGCAGTTGGGGCTGGCAGCCTGAGCCCCGGCGGTCAGCGGGACCTGCAGCCCGAGCTCAGTGGAGCTCAGTTGACCAGGGCAGTCAATGGGGTCCAGCAGCAAGAGCCTCATGGAGTGTGGAATGCGGAGGAAATTTAAACTTGTATCCCTGGAAATATTCATTTTTAGGAGGGGGTTCACGAGATTTCACAATTTAGTAAAATGGGTTTGCGGGCTGTTAAAGTTTGGGAACCACTCCTCTAACCTGTTGTGAGTCCAGGATCTCCTGACCCAAGTATTTTACCTGTCCCTGGACAGTGATAGGCAGGGGCAGCAGAGTGGAGCAGGATGGGAATGGATTCTCAGTGAGGGAGGCGTGGAACATGGGGTAAATCCCAAGGGATTTAGGTAATTGCAACTTGAATGCCACTGGGTTGATCATTCCAGAACCCTAAATGAGCCTAGATACTGTTGGTCTAACTTAGCTGATGGGTAAGTTGCCCTAAGTTTCTAGGTGGAGAGACAAACCTTTTCCCCGCATGGCAAAATCAGGGTGTTTTGGTGGCCCTAACAGGCATGATGTTTGTATGCCTCTTTGGCAGATGCTAGGTGTTCCTTCACTTATAGATGTACTTGGCAGTCAAACATAGGACAATGCGTACCAGAGATCCCTGAAGAATGTCTGGGTGAAATCCAGAGTTGAAGAAAAAGGTGCTTTGAGAGGTTATGGCATGGGTGGCATTATTATATATAAATTCCCCATGGTGAAGGAGAGAAAGTCAGTCAATCATCTTAATGGTAGTTCGTGAAACAGTGAAGATGTTGCTCAAGGACTGGTTAACCACTCTTTTTGTCCATTAGTAACTCCTGGGGGAATTCAGTGCCACTACGTGCATGCAAAATTCATGTCCCCAGCTGATTTCTTTACTTCTGGATGGAGAAAGGGGAAGGCCATCAATCCAGTCCCAGACTCCTCCATCAGGGCTAGAATTTGGCATTTCCTGTAGGGTGCAGGTTGGGCCTTCCCAGGATAGCCTGAGGCAAAGTGTCCAGGTTGCCCTCATTGCAGCCATAAACCTGCCATTTGACGCTGCTGTTTTTCTGTGACTGAGAGGCAGGGCCAAGCTTGGTCGATCTGCATGGACTCATTTTGGTAGTGGGAAAACTGAAAATAGAAGAGCTGGAGTCAGGGTGACTGGTGGGGTGTGGGAGACCGAGCAGTGCTTCATCAGATTGACAACAATCTTGATGTATAATTTGATGAAATCATTTAGGCCAGGTGAGGACTTCACCCATGCCAGCTTGTCTTTACCTCCTTACAGAATCTGAACCATAAATGGACTCATTCCACTAGGCACTGAAATTATCCAGAGTACTTGTCAACCAATCGCCGATCCTGCCACGATGCTTGGAGGGCAGCCTCTGGTGTGTGTGTGTGTGGTTTGGATCATTGAATATTACTTCCATGTCTTGCTCAAAGTTCTCCAGTTGGCCCAGGAGCGGGCTAGATTTCTCCAGGAGCGGGGAAGCCCAGGCCAAGGTCTGCTTGGTCAGCAGGCTGATGATAAATCCTGCTTGGACTTGACTGGTGCGGAAGGCTTGGGATCATAGTAGAAACAGAAGCCAACACTGGTTTAAGATCCTGTGAAATTTGCTGCATTTACCACCAAATATATCCAGCAGTGCAATCTTTGTTTCACAGGGAGTTGGGGTTGGGACAGCAGGTTCCTGAAAGGGGCACAGTAGTCTGGAAAGGTTAAGAGCCACTGCTGTACAGCACCCACTATCTCCAACAGGGAGACATTGGTCTTGTTGGGACACATTTCAATGGAGCAGGACCCCTATTCCCCTGAATGATCCCTTACTTTTAGCTGGGCTACTCAAACTGTCAGGAGACCAGGTAAGAGACAGTCATTTCTAGTGGTCAGTGCAGGAAGCAGAACTGGAGTTGGAATCCAAATGCCAGAGCCCAGGGCCAAGGCAGAGTCAGAGGCAGGAATCAGCCGAGGTCAGAACGGGATTACTTGGAGTCAAAAAAGGCAGGAGCAGCGCTGGTCCCAAACCAGGACTAAGGCTGGGACAGGACTGGAACAAGGCTTGATGCAGAGCAGAGTCCAGGCTAGAGCAGTGCAGTCTAGGCTGGAGAAGGGCTTGGAGCAAGTTAAGCACAGGTAGGCAAAGAATTCACAGGCATGTACATTGAGCAGTTATTGATCTTTTGCAGCTGCTGGGCTTAAAAGCAAGCCACCTGACTGCCATAGTCAATCAAGTGCTCAGCTGTGGCCCAGCTGTGCTCACTGGGTACCTGGCGACTGGGCAGGTGTAGCTGAAGGCCCTCATTCCCAACAGTGCTGTTCATGCGGCTTCGATCATCCACATTCTCATCATGACTCAACACTGACCCAAGGTATTTAAAGCAAAAGCCTTTGCAACTGTTTATACCATGTTGTTATATTGGCTTCCTGTTGTCCCTCTTAGCAAAGCATCACATGTACTCTGTCTTTTGTTGGCTGATTTGTAAGCCATTTCCTTCTGATACAGCCCTCCATAGTTGTAGGTCCCTTTCCAGTTCATATTTATCCTCATGGCACAACATAATGCCACTGGTGAAAAGCAGACTCTGTGGAGCCTCTCCCCCATTCTCTTGCATCAAGGTGTCCATTAGAATCACAAATAGGAACGGGTTTAAGGCTGATCCTTGCTGTAGACCTCCCTCCCAGTGAATGAGTCACTGTAGCTGCAGCTGCTTCTCGCTACTGTTGTGCTACCGTGGTACATGTCCATAGTAGTCTCAACATATGTGTCCGGCAGTTTGTGTGAGCACAGACACCACCAAAACAATTCTCTAGGAACTCTGTCGTAAGCCTTCTCTAAATACACAAACATTAAGGTCAATCCCTTGTGTTTCTCTTTGTACTTCTCCTCTAACATTCAGGCTGCAAACTTTGTTGAACTTTCTGGCATAAACCCAAATTGGTCCTCACTTACTTCATACTCCAGCTTGCTTCTGAAGTCTTTCCTCTGTGGTTCTTTCCAGCCATTTCAATGTGTGACTCACTAGTGTGATAGGTCAGTGCGATGCACCAGGGTACAATTCAGACCGGTGGAGGCTGTGTCACTCCTGCCCTGCAGCCTTGGGTGCCTTACAATGCCTTGCTGAAGTAGCTCCCACATGGGCAGCTCACAAAAGGCCTTCCAGCATGCCAGCCACACCCTGTCTGTGTGTAGTTGCAGCCTGCCAGTTACACCCTGGCTCTCATCAAGCTTGGGTTATACTGCAGGGTGACACCAACACACCCCCAGTCCTGGATTTTCCTCCAGAAATGTATATCCTGTACTGGTCCAGTCCTCTTCTGGATGGTACAAATACAGTAAATTGGTTATTCCTTTAAGGGAATAATATACCAGCTTATTATTTTAAATAGAGTTACCCAGACACTTCAATTTAAACACACTGGATTAGACACAACAGTGAAACAAGTTTATTAACTACAAAGAGAGAGATTTTAAATGAGTACAAATAATGAGGCATAAAGTCAGAAATGGTTACAAGAAAAAGAAAAGGCTTACTAGTGCCTAACAAACTATATTAGGTTCAAGCAAAATTTCTCATCATATGCTTCCAGCAAGTTACTGATTGACTCTTCAGGTCCAGACCCCTCCCCCAACATCCAATAGCTGTTTTCTTTTGTCTTCTCAGGTGAGGAGAATGCAATGGGGGGGAGGGGGTGGCTGCCTTGGGGTGTTTGCCCCTTTTTATAATTTCAAATCCCCCTCTTGAAAAACATTCCCAGCTGGAAACTAGGAGACAGAGTCTGTGTGGAAGGATGTTCCTGGTGGGGTTTTTTCCACCTATTTGAGCCTCCTTTATTTTCCCTTCCTGCTTGATGACTCTGTTTACTACTTAAATCAAAATTAAGGCAAACATACACTTCTTTGTTCTAGACAGACCTGTTTTACCAGTTTGGTGCTAGGGGCATTTTGAACATGCAGGCTTAACATCATACAGGGGAATCTTATAACTTCACATGTAGTGTTGCCGCACATTTTGTCAGGACAATACTGACCAGCAAATTATGAGGTTTTCAGATGATACCGTACGAGGCATGCCTTGTACAAAGATTATTAGAATAGTGTTTAGGGTGTGAATACAGGGATGTATTCCATCCCAGTCAGTAATTACTACATTCTTACATATCTCCTTTACACTTGGAGATAGGGACCAATGTGCTCTTCCTTCACTTGTGAGGCATTTTTCTAGCACAAAGAATTAAGTTGAAAAGTTAATCACCACCACTCCCTTACGGCCTCATTCTTTAAATGCTTCAGCTGGTGCACCATCCAGTCCCACTGCCTTCTCACATTTCATCATCTTTGGCCCTGGCAGAGTCTCCACCATGGTGACGGGCCTTGTAAGGTTGTTACTTGGGCATACTTCCCTCAGTGGTTTCTTCCCACCCTCTTCAATGAGTAGTTCTCATAAAAACACTGCTACCTCCTAACGATTACATCGTCGTTCCCCAGTACTCTTCCTTTTTCATCTTTGACACATGTCACAGCATCCAAGTCCTCTGTGTTTCTTTGCTTAATCTTGACTAATCTATATATTCCTTTCCCCCCCCTTCCTTTATTATTAGTCTTGTGTATAAGGCTTTAATTCCAGCCCCGTACCTTCCACAACTACTCTTTTTGCTGTTTTCTTTAGCCACTTGTATTCCTCACAACTTTCCTCCACTCTTACTTTCTGCCATTGCTTCAACCTTTCGTTCTTCTTTACTGCCTCCTGCACATGGTTGGACAACCACGATATTCCCTTGCCATGATATTTCCCTCCTTTCCTTTGGCCACAGACAGCTGATGACTTTCTGTAGTATGTCTGGATATTTTCCCCAAAATTTTGTTGGTATCATTGTGCTTGGTGTGGTCATTGTCCAGCCTCTGTAGAACCTCATCCTTAAAGCTCAGCGGGTCAGCAACCTTCGGCACGTAATCCGCTGGCGGGCCATAAGACATTTTGTTTACATCGACTGTTCACAGGCATGGCCACCTGCAGCTCCCAGTAGCCATGGTTTGCCGTTCCTGGCCAATGGGAGCTGTGGGGAGAGGCGGCCAGCATGTGATAGGAGTTTATATATATTACACTAGCCTCATAAGGAGGGCCCTACCAAATTCATGGCTGTGAAAAATGCATCACGGAAATCTGGTCTCTCCCGTAAAATCTGGTCTTTTGTGTACTTTTACCCTACCATACAGATTTCATGGGGGAGACCAGTGTTTCTCAAACTGGGGGTCCCAACCCAAAAAAGGGTTGTGGTGGGGTGATGCAAGGTTATTATAGGCGGATTGCAGTATTGCTGCCCTTACTTCTGCGCTGCCTTCAGAGCTGGGTGGCCAGGGAGAAGCAGCTGTTGGCCGGACGCCCAGCTCTGCAAGCAGTGCCCTGCCAACAGCAGCGCAGAAGTAAGGGTGGCAATACGTACCACTTCAGAGCTGGGCAGCCAGAGCGTGGTGGCTGCTGGCTGAAGTCCCAGCTCTGAAGGCAGCAGCACAGAAGTAAGGGTGGCAATACTGCAATCCCCCTACAATAACCTTGCGACCCTCCCCCCCCCCCCACACACAGGTCCCTTTTATGTCAGGACCCCCACAGTTACAATATTGTGAAATTTGAACATCTGAAAGCATGAAATTTACTATTTTTAAAATCCTATGATCCTGAAATTGACCAAAATAGACTGAATTTGGTAGGGCCCTACTCATAAGACATTTTCTGGGGAGTGAGAGTTCATCCTCAAATCCACCTCAACCATAGACTCACAGAACTGGAAGGGACTTTGAGAGGTCATCTCGTCCAGTCCCCTGCACTCATGGCAGGACTAACTATTAGTCCTCATGACAACTCTTTGGTTGTAATATGTTGGGTACCTGGACCATGACCTATTGTTACTAATTAATACAAAGCTATAAATAGTAGAGAAATAGTACCTCCTCTAATTGGCTCTATTGATGCGGATACAAATATTGCATATGCACAGGTATGCATAAACTGTATGACCAAATATGCAAATTCAAAAATATTTTATTAAATCTGTCATAAATATAAAGGGAAGGGTAAACCCCTTTGAAATCCCTCCTGGCCAGGGGAAAGCTCCTCTCACCTGTAAAGGGTTAAGAAGCTAAAGGTAACCTCGCTGGCACCTGACCAAAATGACCAATGAGGAGACAAGATTCTTTCAAAAGCTGGGAGGAGGGAGAGAAACAAAGGGTCTGTGTCTGTCTATATGCTGGTTTCTGCCGGGGATAGACCAGGAATGGAGTCTTAGAACTTTTAGTAAGTAATCTAGCGAGGTATGTGTTAGATTATGATTTCTTTAAATGGCTGAGAAAAGAATTGTGCTGAATAGAATAATTATTTCTGTCTGTGCATCTTTTTTGTAACTTAAGGTTTTGCCTAGAGGGGTTCTCTATGTTTTTGAATCTAATTACCCTGTAAGATATCTACCATCCTGATTTTACAGGGGGGATTTCTTTATTTCTATTTACTTCTATTTTTTATTAAAAGTCTTCTTGTAAAAACTGAATGCTTTTTCATTGTTCTCAGATCCAAGGGTTTGGGTCTGTGGTCACCTATGCAAATTGGTGAGGCTTTTTATCCAACATTTCCCAGGAAAGGGGGGGGTGCAAGTGTTGGGAGGATTGTTCATTGTTCTTAAGATCCAAGGGTCTGGGTCTGTAGTCACCTAGGCAAATTGGTGAGGCTTTTTACCAAACCTTGTCCAGGAAGTGGGGTGCAGGGTTTTGGGAAGTATTTTGGGGGGAAAGACGCGTCCAAACAGCTCTTCCCCAGTAACCAGTATTAGTTTGGTGGTGGTAGCGGCCAGTCCAAGGACAACGGGGGGAATATTTTGTACCTTGGGGAAGTTTTGACCTAAGCTGGTAAAGATAAGCTTAGGAGGTTTTTTCATGCAGGTCCCCACATCTGTACCCTAGAGTTCAGAGTGGGGGAGGAACCTTGACATATGGGGTGACATAGGTGTGAATGAGGGCACAGTGAGGTTAATGGGGTTACACAGCTGAGAGTGGAGAATCGCATTTGGCCAGCAGGTGGTCATGCCCAAGTCATATAGAACCCAGCCTGATTTACAGCTCCCAAGCTGAGTTTGTAGACATAGCCCTAACGGTCATCCCTGCATTCATAGGCTGGAACACCCATGGAAAAATATTAGCAGGTGCTTAGCACCCACTGGCAGCCAAGCTCCCCTCCCTCCCCTCAGCGCCTTTCGCCCATCAGTGGCCCTGTCAATGAACTCCTCCCTCCCAGCACTTCCTGCATGCCGTGGAACAGGTGTTCTGCGGTGTGCAGGAGGAGCTGGGAGGAGGGGAAGGAGTGGGGACAGGGCATGCTCTGGGGGGGGGAGTGGAAAGAGGCAAGGCAGGAAGAAGCAGGTGGAGTAGAGGCAGGGTGGAGTAGAGGCAGGCATGAAGCACGAGCAGTGGCAGGGGATGGAGTACAGGAAGGAAGAGGCAGGGGAGGGGTGGGGGCTTGGAGGACGGGGTGGAGTGTGGGCGGGTCGGGGGTTGAGCAGCCCTGGGGCAAATTAGAAGCTGGTGCCTGTGTCTACACTTACAAGTTTACAGCGGCACAGCTGTACCAGTACAGTTGTGCCATTGTAAGAGCGCATTATGCCAACTGGAGAGAGATCTCCTGTCCACATAATCAAACCAGCTCAACGAGCCCTAGTAGCTATAATCAGCAGGAGAGCGTCTCCCACCAACATAGCATTGTGCACAGCCCATAAGCTGGCAAAACGTATGTCGCTCAGGGGGTGTTTTTTGCATACCCCTAAGTGACAAAAAAGATTGCCAACATAAGTGCTAGTGTAACATGGCCTAAGAAAAGCCCTGGTTTTACTTACAAACTGAACATACAAGAGCTGAGGATTGCTGAGGGCAAGTGTACATGACAGTGCTGCATTGGTGGGAGTGTGCTCTCCCATCAGCATAATTACTCCAGCTGGGCGAGAAGTGGAAGCTGTCAGTGAGAGAGTGTCTTCTGCTGACATAGCACTGGCGTGGACAGCACGAAACATGCATTGCTTGGGGCAGGGCTTTTTCACAGTATTTTTTCCCTGAGCGACATAAGTTATATCAACTTAGGCTGTCGTGTAGACCTGCCCCGAGAGACACAACAGATTTAGAAACCCCTTCTCTTATTTTCACAGTCACTTTCCAGAGCAGAAAAGACACTACAGTTCCAGGCCAGTAAGAGAATGTATGGGTAGATTAAAAAATTATAAATTAACAATTTGTTATAAGTAAAGGCTGGACAGAGCAGGGGCAGCTCACAAAGGAGACTCTGAATATTTTGGCTATGCTCCATGAAGAATGTACAGTTCATTTTTAACGAGAAGTGCCAACACACACACAAACAAAAAAGGCAGCCCTATGTCTTAAGCTCCAGAATATACTGACAGAACACTTGCCTCAACGATGTACTGGAAGCATCTCCTGGGAGCCCTAGGAGTGTGTTTGTGTGTTTTAAGTTTTGCTTTATTGAGTTAAAAAAACCAAATCAATCATACCTGAGCTGTACATTTCCATTAATACAATGATCTTTATTTCTGATGTCAGAACAAAGGAATGCAAACATGCCAGGCTATTGCTTCATGCTTTCTACTTTTCATTCCATACCTGAAAGGTGAAGTAATTTCCTTGATGGATTTCAGAGTAACAGCCGTGTTAGTTTGTATCCGCAAAAAGAAAAGGGGTACTTGTGGCACCTTAGAGACTAACAAATTTATTTGAGCATAAGCTTTCATGAGTTACAGCTCACTTCATCGGATGCATGCAATGGAAAATACAGTGGGGAGATTTTATATACACAGAGAACATAAAACAATAGGAGTTACCATACAGACTGTAATGAGAATGATCAAGTAAGGTGAGCTACTACCAGCAGGAGAGAAGAATATATATATTTATATATTCTTTTACATAAAGACTGTCCGGTAGAGGCTCGTTCACCTGCACATCTACCAATGTGATATGCCATCATGTGCCAGCAATGCCCCTCTGCCAGGTACATTGGCCAAACTGGACAGTCTCTACGTAAAAGAATAAATGGACACAAATCAGACGTCAAAAACTATAACATTCAAAAACCAGTTGGCGAACACTTCTATCTCCCTGGTCACTTGATTACAGACCTAAAAGTCACAATATTACAACAAAAGAACTTCAAAAACAGACTCGGAGAGACTGCTGAATTGGAATTAATTTGCAAACTGGACACCATTAACTTAGGCTTGAATAAAGACTGGGAGTGGATGGGTCATTACATAATGTAAAACTATTTCTCCATGTTTATTCCCCCCCACCATCCCCATTGTTCCTCACATGTTCTTGTCGACTGCTGGAAATGGCCCACCTTGATTATCTCTACAAAAGGTTTTTTTTCTCTCCTGCTGGTAATAGCTCACCTTACCTGATCACTCTTGTTACAGTGTGTATGGTAACACCCATTGTTTCATGTTCTCTGTGTATATAAAATCTTCCCACTGTATTTTCCACTGCATGCACCTGATGAAGTGAGCTGTAGCTCACAAAAGCTTATGCTCAAATAAATGTGTTTGTCTCTAAGGTGCCACAAGTCCCCCTGTTCTTTTTCCTTGATGCACTAATCCTCTCTCGATACCACTCAGCCATCCCTATCAGAGGTGACTCATTCCTTGGCCTTATAATAGCACTTTTGAAGCACGCTTTTTTTTTGGCCTTTAGAATGGATGGGATTTGATCCAGCGTCAGGAAGTTTTAAAAAATCCTGGGGGAGGATACGTTCCTTCTTTTCCCAGCTGTGAGGTGGTCATCCCATTCCTCACCTCAAACCACACGAAGTGCACGTTGTACTGTGCTTGCAATATATTCAGCAATGATGTACAAACATTTCCAGGAAGGTGCAGCAATTTCTTGCTTCCTTGGTTAGGATTAGGAAAAAGCATTTCTCCAATGGTTCCCTGGGCTGGGTTGGAGCCACTGGACACGACTGCAATAGAACTATTGTGTGGGGCAAAAAAAAATGGGAACTTTTTGGGGAAAAAAAGTCATTTTTCATTAAAATAAAAATTCAGAAAAATGTGACCAGCCCTAGTAAATATAAAACCACTTCAAATGTTAATACAAATGAATTGTCCTCCTCTCTGCAGAGGACCTGTTATACTGGGTATAGAACTAAAGCGGGGTTTATTTTGTGGAAGCCCCTGGTTAAAGCATTAGTAATGCATCACTGGCTTGTTTTAGCTGTCGTGCAGTGTGGGAGAGCAAACACACATTCCACCAGCACAGATTTCCTACCTACAATCCTGCAGGCTTGTGTCCCACCCCTCAGGGCATCCGCTTCCTGCTGCTGCTAACAAGGCTCATCAGAATTCCTATAGAAAGCTGCTGCTCCACCCTCCCCTGTTATACAGAGCAGGGCTATTCCTGTCCCTGCCAAAAACTGAGTGAGGCCCATTTACCCCAAAACAACATTTTACAGCCAAAATGGCAGAAAATCAGTTTCTAAGTCATTTAATTGTAAAGAATTGAGTTTTGTGGCCCTATTTCCCCTTCAACAGCTGACAGTATCTCTAACAACCTAAAGGAGAAAATATAGCTCTCCTCTGCTTAAGGTGTCCACATTGCTACAAAAGCAGCACAGGATTCTGAACTCACATTTTAGCAAGTCAACATGCCTTTCAGTTCACATTTCCAGTCATTCCTGTGGACAGGAGAGATTACTCTGGGTTTTCTTGATCACTATAGGGGGGGCGGGGGAATACCCTAGGATATGTCTGAGCAAGAACATCATTGCAGGGACATTGATGGTATTAAATGGATGGCTGCACCTTCTGTCCTTTCAGTGGTTTGGCCAGGGGAGACTTGGGAGGAGGAAGGGAGTGGAGTTATGGTACCCTACTCAATCTCTGCCTCAGATTTGGGGAGTGCAGATCCAGCAATCTGCTCACAATCCTGGAACAGCCAGGTGTTTCTGATTAAAATAATCAGGAGAGAAACAGTAAACAGTATTACGCAACTGTCATCATTAGGCTTCAGAGTCAGCGACTCACTGAGATGAAATGAGGGAAGCTCTCTTACTATCAGGTGTTGAGCCCCGTGCCGGGCGCTGTGCCAGAGAATAGCCATTATGGTGCAGTGCAACATACTAGCACCCTGCCCTCAGTTCTCACCTGGTTCTCCCCGTAACTTATTCACCGCCCGGAGCACATGAATTAACATTCCCCTTCCTGAGGCCTTATTTATTATGTCTTGGTGAAATACAATCTTTTTTGGCCCATCTGCCCCAAATTCTTCCCTCTTGAGCTTCCAATTCATCCTTGTTCCAAAGCTTTAGTTCCCTCCAAGCCAGGGAGCTCTGCCAGTCCCACTGCAGCGACTCTCCCCCAGGTCTGCTCTTGCCCTGATCCCTAGACTCATAATGACTTCCCTTCAATTCAAAGGCCCCACAGCCCTCCTTCCTGGGGCTGGGCTGTGTTTCAGGCAGGCTTCCCCAGCTCACTAGTTTCTCTTCTGGTTCCTATCCCAGGGATGCTCCCTTCTGACTCAAGTGTTCCCCTGCAGTTCTCCAGTCCAGACCCTCTTCCCTCTTTCTCCTCCTGGAACTCACCTTACAGCAGGGTTTTGTCTTGTTCTGGAGATACGGTATGGGATCAACCCTTGACACCCAACCCCACCCCCATTCCCCAGTTTATCTGCTGCTCTCTTGAACACCCGTTTCCTTAAAGGGGCCACGTGATGGAACAGGAGTTGGCTTCCCCCAGGCCCCAGTACCCCATAAAGGGGACAGATCACCCTTTTACAAGCCACAGAAGCTCAGATGGGCCCCACCAGTGCTTAACATTACTACAGTCACAGATTTCAATGGGCCTACTCACAGCAGAGAAGTTAAGTGTATGTGCAAGTGCTTATGGGAGCAGGGCTCACCTGTGCTGTGGGAAGGAGATCTAAGAGAAGCTAAAGGAAAAAAAAAGAATCCTCCTTTTGGTGTGGAAGGGCTGCATCGCCCTTGCCTCCATTGCCATTACTGCTGCTTTTCGTTTGCTGGGCCTGGGTTATCATTGTTGCACTTTAGTTCTACTGCTGGGTTCTTTTTGCTGTAGGTCTAAAATTATGTCTAGGGCACCTGGAGCATATGGATAGGTGCCCTTTGTCAGAGCGTGTGAGCTTAAATCTAAAAACGTTAAAGAGATACGGCAGTCCAGGATGTCCCCAGCAGCTGGGACTCCTGTGTGGGAACGGGGAGGTATCTGGCCCTCACTGCACCTCCCAAGGCCTTCTTGTGATATTGCCCCTTCCACCCCTGTGCAATGGAACTACAGCAGTTCTGCAATGGTTGGGGCCTTCCATTTCAGTGAAGAAGGGGCCAGCATTTGCTCTTTAGAGCTATTTTTCCATCCTGTTTGTAGACGCAGTGCTTCAGATGGTGGGAAATCATCTTTGCAACCAGCATTAACACTGATTTTAGGACAGTTCAGAATTAGATTTCATCTAATCATAGGCGCTGACTTAGTAGGTGCTCCAGGGCTACAGCACCCATGGGGAAAAAAATTAGTGGGTGCTTAGCACCCACTGGAAGCCAAGCTACCCTCCCTCCCACTTCCCCAGCTCCCAGGGCCTTCTGGCTGCTGGCAGCCCCACCTATCAACTCCTATCCCTCCCCGCTCAGAGGCTCCTGCCTGTCGTGGATCAGCTGTTCCACAGCATACAGGAGGCACTGGGAGGGAGGGTGGAGGAGTGGGGATGGGGCACGCTCAGGGAGGGGGTGGGAAGAGATGGGTGGGGCTTTGGGGAAAGGGATGGAATGGGGTCGGGGCTAGGGGCAGAGCAGAGGCGGGAAGAGGCGGGGCAGAAGTGGAGGCTTGGGGGAAGGGGTGGAGTGGGGACAGGGCCTGGGGCTAAGCAGGAGTTGAGCACCCCCAGGGAAAATTGGAAGCCGGTGCCTGTGCATCTAACGTTTCTTAGGATTTTTCCCTGTTCCCACAGATGAGACTCTTACCAAACACAGGTTTCAGAGGAACAGCCGTGTTAGTCTGTATTCGCAAAAAGAAAAGGAGTACTTGTGGCACCTTAGAGACTAACCAATTTATTTGAGCATGAGCTTTCGTGCTCAAATAAATTGGTTAGTCTCTAAGGTGCCACAAGTACTCCTTTTCTTTTTACCAAACACAATGGCTTAAGGAGAAGTTCAATAGCTGGGGAAAGAAATACTCAGGGTCTATCTCTATTGTACAGCTTCTTCACCGAGAAACAAACACAAGTGCATACCTGGAGTTGTAGACACAGGACTTGAGCCCTTAACATTTCAATTAAGGATGATGAATGACTAATCTGAAACTTCTATCTGTAAAACATACAGACAGACACAGTCCTCTCTGCTACACAGATACTTTCCACCAGCTTTTAACAAAGTGACTCCAGATCTTCATTTAAAATGCTGTAAATATGATTATCAATCACACCCATTCATACATTATGCAACTGCCATTACATATGCCTGCTTTAAGTACTACTCTACCACTTCTTCTGTTCCTAGTTGGCAGCTGATTCAGTATTTAACCTTTTATTAAGCCTTCTAGGAACTGATTTGTGGGGCTAGATCTCAAGTACAAAACACAAATGTCCATGTGGGGCAAAGAATTTATCCTCAATTTACTGACTGTAAATTCGATGCATCCGATGAAGTGAGCTGTAGCTCACGAAAGGCTTATGCTCAGATAAATTGGTTAGTCTCTAAGGTGCCACAAGTACTCCTTTTCTTTTTGTTCCTACAAAGTCTGCATTTCAGATATGGCCACATGAACTCCGAACCTACCTTTTCCCAGTGAAATCTCCATATCAGATCAGCAATAGCAAAGGACAGATTTATAAACTATGGGGAATGAATATAAATATCCGGGGACTTTATTAAAAAACAAATCAATACTAGACTCTAGAAATACCTGAATTATGTTCCATACACTTTGTTCTAAGAAATTATTATATTTGATATTTAGATTTATAATGAAGATTTAATGGATGTGAGGGATATTTCAGTCTGTTAATTGTTAATGTGGAAAGGCAAAGAGTAAGTATTCCTGAATACCAAGTACCTCTACTGTAACATTGTTTTCTCTTTGTTCCAGTTATCAGATCTAATATTTGCTACTCTCCGATTCCCATGTAACTGCTGCTTTTTGTTTATCATGAATGCAATACATTAAAAAAAAAATTCACAACCATAAGAGCTAGTAACTTAGGGCTAGATTGTGGATTTGCCACAAACCCTGAGCAAAGGCAAGGACAAGACTATGTCTCAGAGTCACAGTTTGGTCCTGGATTCCTCTAGGGGGGTAGAAGAAGGAAGTAATCTGCACCAGTCCAAATGCAGTATGGCCTAGTGACTAGAGCACTGGCCTAGGACTTAGGATACCTAGGTTCTGCCAGGTGAGCATTTCACTTCACCTCTGTGTCTCAGTTTTCCCATCTGCAAAATAGGGATAATGATACTGACCTCCACTGTACTGCACTTTGGGACCTACTGAGGAAAAGCTCAGTGGAGAATTAGGTATCATTATTACTTCCCTTGCTGCTGTGGGTGGAGCAGAGCCAAGGCTCCATCTACTCCCCAAACCTGCCTGCCCACTCTCTTCTCACTTCCTTGGGGAGGGAGAGGGGCCCCAGGGAGGCAGCTAGGACCTGCAATACAGGGAAACCTAAAGCAGACCACAATGGGTATGTCCACACAGCCCAGGACAGCGAGCTGCCCAGCCCAGGTCACCAGCTAGGGCTTGTGCTAGTGCTCTAAAAAGAACTGAACAGACAGTGCTTTGAAGTTGTGGCTTAGGCTGGAGCTCGGGGTCTGAAGCCCACCCATCCCCCTCTCTAGGTTTCAGAGCCACAACGTCAAGAGAGCTGGTTTTAGTGCGTTAGCATGAGCCCCAGTCTGTTGCCCTGGGCTGGGAGGCTCACTTCTGCGGGCTGCGTAGATGTATCCAATCTGGCGCTTCTTTTCTTTTTTTTTAAATGAATGAACATTTAAACTGATAGCTCTTCTAGAGACGCACTAGTCCGGAGTCTAGCCCTACACCTGCTCAGTCTCACCGCTGGGTTCAGGGCAGCCACACTACAAAACTATTTTTCCACAGAACTGTCCTCACCCCATATGCCTTATAATCATGACCAAGGCAGCGTGCATTCTGGGGCTCTGGCAGCAGCTAGCCCATAGGGCCCAGGCAGGGCCGTCCCTGGGAGGGTGCGGGGCCCAGGACATAGGCACTGAGTTTCTACTCCGCTGGGGGGGTGCTCCCCCTGGCTCCGCCCAGGGCCCGCCCCCACTCCACCCCTTCTCCCAAGGCCCCACCCCCACCCTGCCTCTTCCCCACCCAGTTCCGCCCCTCCCCCGAGCGCACTGCCCCCTCGCGCAACTGCCCTCCCCCCAGGGCCTCCTGAGGCCACAAAAACATCTAATCCGTGGTAGGTGGGCGCTGATCGGCGCAGGAGGCCCTGGGGGGAGGGAGAGGTTCTGGTAGGGGGGCTTGTCCTCACCTCCCCCGCTCACCTCCCAGTTTGCCTCCTCACCCCACTTGCCCACCTGCCTCACCTCCCTGCCCCTGGTGCCCCCCAAAGCCCGGGGCCCAGGGCAATGGCTCTGATGCACCGTACCCAAGGGACGGCTCTAGGCCCAGGACTGCTGCTGAGAGTTGGGAGCCCCTCTAAAGAGGAGGCACTGCACTTTGCATGGACTTAGGAGAACCCGCTGAACTGGTGCAGCTGCATTGCTTGTCGCTTCCCATCCACGTTTTATATAAGCTATTGCGGAGTGGCCTGGTTCAGCGGGGCCTGCTCTCCGGTGTTGCAGCTGACTCGTACAGCAAAAGCTCATGCTCCCATGCCAAGCAAGCGCTGCAGGTTCTAAGGCCAACTAAGGGGTTTTGCATGCGTGCCCGTGCAAAGCCTCCATCTCATGTAAATGGTGCCTTAGAGATGGACGGCTGGACTGATGTAGCAGTGTCAGTAGAAGAGAGTCTCTTCAGAAAGCTTATTGTGGCACACAAGTCTGCCAGAAGAATGTGCACTTTCCTTTTTCCGACAGAAAAGGCAACATGGGCTCCGAAGACAGAGCAGTGAGTGCACACAAGAATTCTGGTACAGGCTGATCTCTATTTTCTGGCCCCAATCACGTGACATGGGTCTGGGTTACCAAAGGCAATCCCATAACTCCATTGACTACTGTCACTGTGATGCTTCCCAGAGGTACCCAGGGTGGGAGGCACCTCACTCCCCCTGCCCTTAGCATAAGGAAGCCTGTGCTTGCCATGGGTCAGCTCCCCAACTTCAGCGGCTCCTAGCTACACAAGCGCTCCCCTCTAGGTCTACGCAGGCCCCGTGATGCTGTGATTCTGCAGGTTAGCCATAGGCACATTCCAACCTCCCAGCATCTCCCTGGAGTATCCAGCCCCTGTTCCACTGGGCATTCGCAGTGTTCACACATTTGCTGCTCCCAAAGGAGCAGTACAGCCCAGCTTACCTGTTACACCTTAGAACACCACTCCACTTAACTCACAGCACTTAGACATGTTTATAGTGAAATCAAGAATTTTTAACAAAGCACTGAGATTTAAAGTAATAGCAAGTAGAAGTATGGGAAACAAAGAGTTACATATAAAATAAAGACATAACACACATTCTAGAGCCTAGACTTACACTCTAGTCTAATAAAGTATTGCTCACCAGTGCTGTACAGCCAGGCTGGCTGTGACCCCTCTTTCATAGGACAAACCATGCTGTCAGCTTGTCTCCTCAGTGAAGGATCCAGGGTGTCTCTGGAAACCTCTAGATACATATATCACATCAATCCTTTGTCCTTATTCAGAACCAGACACCCCCTGCCAATTGTTTCTGACTGCGGCTTTCCTCTCATCGATTTTACAATCTCTTGATTAGCACCAGGTTCAGTAGGCAAATACGCATATAGTGCAAGGTGGACAATACATGTATAATCAGCCAGGGAGAGAAGTATCTGTTCTCATCTGCCTGAAAGGAACATTCTTGAGATATGTCACCTCCCTGGTGACCTGTTTTAATCCCAAATCCTTAAGAACATTTTATTCAGTACAGATACATAACTCCTTAAATATTATCCGTACATACATTTCAGTGATTGCAACGACCAGTGGGCTCTTGGTAGAGAACTCACATGGCACCCTTTGGTGAACTACGATGGAGATATCTGACCCAGGGGAACCCTGTACAGCGCTGTGCACCCTCTGTGCCCCATGCCAGTTGGCACCTAGGGATCCCTGGATCACAGTGACTTCTACAGGGTAATGTCTAAATATTCCTGAATATTCACCTCTCCTAATCAGGCACTCAACTGTTATTATCAAGGATAATCAAGTCAGGGAACCTTAACCATTTCATGGCTGTCTCAGGCCAGCCATCGGGGCACCAGCTTATTCTCAAGAGCTGTTTCACACAGGCATCTGTGATGTTCATGGCCTTGCTATAGAATGTCAGCCTTTGAAATAGATATTAAAGTCATTTAAAGACTGCGGTGAGTATTTGCTGCAAAATCAAGCCATTTTTTAAAGGTTACGAATTAGTAACTAGCTGGTGAGCTACTGAATTCATCTTGGCAATGTGTGCCTCAGATGTCCAAAACCATCATAAGAGGAGAGCTGGCTGCCAGATGTCACCCTTAACTGCCTTTACTGGCTCCACATCAAAGAACAGGAGACAGCCTTTTGACCTGTTCCTAGTCCTGTAGTAGAGGAATAGTACATATATGAAGCAGACAAATAAGAACTTTTCTGTGCCTGAATTAAATCCACTAGGTATTTCTAGACATAGGTGCTGACTTCCTCTCTACCCACAGTGCTCGACACCCCCTCAACCCCAGGCTTGCCCCCACTCCACCCCTTCCTTCAAGCCCCCACCCTGTCCCGCCTCTTCCCTCACCTGCTCCACCCCAGGCCTTGCCCCCACTTCACTCCTTCCCCCAAGACTCCACCCCTTCCCACCCCCACTCCACCCCCTCCCTGCCTCTTCCCACCCCTCCCTCAAGTGCACCCCATCTCCGCTCCTCCCCAGCACCTCTTGCACGCTGCTGAACAGCTGTTCCACGGTGTGCAGGGGGCGCTGGGAGGGAGTGGGAGGAGTTGATCAGCAGGGCCGCTGGTGGGTGGGAGGCACAGACACTGGGGAGCTGGTTGCTGGTGGGTTCTAAGCACCCGTTAATTTCTTTCTGTGGGTGCTCCAGCCCTGGAGCACTCACAGAGTCGGTGCCTATGTTTTCTAGAAACCTAGTTACATTTCCATTTAAAGAGCTTGTGTACATGGCAGTGCCTTCCGCAGGAGAGCTTCTCGGTGTGTATTAGGTCATATCTGCTCATTTTAATAAATAACATTTTACTCCTCTTCACTGTCCTTAGTCCTGCAATCACCAGCTAAGAGAGAGAGAGCTGGATTCTGTTCCTTCTTATGCCTCATCAACAGACCTGTTTACTAAGTTTCAGTCAGTTACACCTGTGCAACCCTGCAAAGAGAATGGGAGTCACGTCCATCACTGAAAATGTTGTTTGAGCACTCTGGGATTGGACAGATACAACTTCTATTAGACATGGTAATGCATGAGAGGGACAGAACCCAGCTTGACTCTGAGTCCAGGCTAGCAGTTAGAAAAAAGAAAAGCAAACAGCTTCTCCCTAGCAAGCTGAATGTATTCAATATGGTAATAAGAGACAATAAACATTGAGACCCAGGAAGTCATTTTTCAGACTAGAACTGAATGCTCCTCTGTCCCTTCCTCTTTCTCACCACTGTTAGTCCAAGCTTTTTCCATGCTGCAGCTCCTGATTTAATATATCTCTCTGCCTCAGCTGCTCCACCTAGTTTCATGTCTCTTTGTCTCCTTTAGCCTGTACTGTTTAGTTTCTCTCTCCCGCTGTTAAAGTAATTTTTATTTCCAATTTGTAACTATAGGATTCCATTCTGTGATGCCCTGTGGAGCACCAGTTTATATGAAAGGCACTTTTGTAAAGGAGTCTTGTGTTGTGGATCCCCAAAATCTGTGCTGGAGCCTTGGGGGGGGGGGGGGAATCTCCTTTGGCTAGTTTCTATAATTTATTTATGGAACACTGGACACATACTTGATGCAGTCCTGGATGGTGGGTATAATAGGCCAGGGGAGGCTAAGCTTCCCCGAACAGCCACGCCTGTGCTCCACCCCGAGGCCCCGTTCCTGCATCCTGCTGTTCCTCGGTGGTCCTGCCCATGCTGCTCCTCTTCCCGCCTTCAGTCTTTCTCGCTCCTGAAGCCAGAAGGGGCTAAGGCCTACTGGCAGCCTGGGGCTTGGTTGGTTGGCGTGGCTGGCAGCCCAGGGTGGCTGGGGCTCGAGCTGGCTGCCGGCCCGGGGCGGCTGGGGCAGGCGGGCCAGTGCTTGGGCTGGCCGGCAGCCTGGGGCTTGGGGCAGCTGGGCTAGAGCTTGGCAGCCTGTGGCTCTGGGTGGCTGGGCCAGGGCTTGGGCTGGCCAGTGGCCCGGGCCTCCAAGCAGCTGGGGCGGGTGGGTCAGGGCTCAGTACGGTTCAGCTGGGCCTCCTCCAGCTGCAGTGGGGGGTTCAGGGCTCCAGTAGGTGAGGGAGTGGTGGGGTAGGGGTGGGGCGTCAAGTGGAAGGGGTAGGGCTGGGAACTAGCCTCACTGAAGGAGGGTTCACACACCACCCATGAATGCAGTAAATACCCACTGAAGTCCCTGCCCTGAGAAACCTACATTTTCAAAATTACAAATAAATGTGGATGCCTCCACTTTTAAGCTGTCCAACTTGAGACTCTTTAAAGGCCCTGACTTTCAGTGGGTTCGTAGTCAGCACTTCCTGAAAATCTGGCCTCCTTAAAGTGTCTCAGATGGGCCCTTTGGAAATGGAGGTTGTCATAAATATAAAGGGAAGGGTAAACACCTTTAAATCCCTCCTGGCCAGAGGAAAAACCCTCTCACCTGTAAAGGGTTAAGAAGCTAAGACAACCTCGCTGGCACCTGACCAAAATGACCAATGAAGAGACAAGACACTTTCAAAGCTGGGGGGAACAAAGGGTTCTCTCTGTCTGTGTGTTGCTTTTGCCAGAACCAGAGCACGAATGCAGGTCAGAACTCCTGTAAAGAGTTAATAACTAATCTAGTTAGATATGCGTTAGATTCTGTTTTGTTTAAATGGCTAATAAAATAAGTTGTGCTGAATGGAATGTATATTCCTGTTTTTGTGTCTTTTTGTAACTTAAGGTTTTGCCTAGAGGGATTCTCTATGTTTCGAATCAGATTACCCTGTAAGGTATTTACCATTCTGATTTTACAGAGGTGATTCTTTGACTTTTTCTTCAATTAAAATTCTTCTTTTAAGAACCTGTTTGCTTTTTCATTGTTCTTAAGATCCAAGGGTTTGGGTCTGTGTTCACCTATGCAAATTGGTGAGGATTTTTATCAAATCTTCCCCAGGAAAGGGGGTGTAGGGCTTGGGGGGATTTTGGGGGGGGGGAGACGTTTCCAAGTGGGCTCTTTCCCTGTTATTTTTGTTAGACACTTGGTGGTGGCAGCAATCAGGTCCAGGGACAAAAGGTAAAATTGTTTGTACCTTGGGCAAGTTTTAACCTAAGTTGGTAAAAATAAGCTTAGGGGGGTTTTCATGCAGGTCCCCACATCTGTACCCTAGAGTTCAGAGTGGGGAAGGAACCTTGATATGGTGGCAGAGCGGTGGGATTAACTTGAAATCATTTCGAGATTTTTTTGAGCCAGAAGCACAGATTTTAAAAGGACATTTTTTTTTCTTTTGGGCTGCTGGAAAGCAGGTTGTAAGCTGAAAGCAGTTAGAGGTTTTTTTTGTCTCTGCTTGGGGGCCAGAGCAGAGACAAAAGGGAATTGTCTTTTGTGAGCTGGAGTTTTCTCTACCTAAAGGCAGGGTAGTTAACCTCCTGCAGGGAAATTCACAAGTCTTCACAGACCTGAAGAGGTGGGTTGTTTGGGTTTTTTTACCTGCCTACAGGAGAGAACTGGAAGCAGTGAAAGAGGCAGAAAAAAAACAAGAGGCTACCCACAGGAGAGCTATGGAGGCAAAGGAAAAAAGAGAGGAAGCATGAACTGGAGTTGGAGAAGGTAAGGGCTGAGCGGAATCTACTGGATAACCCTAACCATCCTTCCCTAACAAACCACAAATGGGAGTGACTATGTCCACAGTATGATGAATCCAGTTATATTGCTGAATATTTTCTCACCTTTGAGAGACTGCGCTCTCTAGAAAATTCCTGAAGCTCACAAGATGACCACATTGGTCGCAAAATTGACTGGAAGAGCTCTGGACATATTCAATAAGATGCCTACTGATGAGGCTTCTGACTATAATAAGTTCAAGGATTTGGTTTTAAAGCAATTTCAAATTACATCTGAAACGTACAGAGTAAAATTTCAAACCCTTAAGAGAGGGCCTGGACTAAGTAATGTGGCTTATCCAAACCAAATGAAGGATCTGTTAGATAAATGGGTCCAAGGGAGGGGTGTCACTAGCTTTGACGGAATGTGTGATTTGATAGCTCAGGAGCAATTCCTGAATATGTCCAAGGAGGAAATAACAGTGTTTATGGGATAAGGAAATGGACTCAGCAGAAAGTCTTGCTTCTTATGCTGATCGATATGAGCAGTCCCAGACTGCTAAAGAGGTGGGGCAAGCTGGAACAAAATGGGTGGAGGGAGGAGAGAGCAGTTGGAGCAGATACCAGAAGGGACACCCTCAGACCACCCCCTACTACTGGGGGCAGCCCAAGGCCCCAACTACACACCAAAGAATACTCCAGACACCTTATCGTCCTGCCACACCTTTCTCCAGCAACCCACCTCACCCCAGTGACCCGTCAGCTGGACGATGTTTTAAATGTAATGAGCCGGGGCACGTGAAGGCCAACTGCCCCAAGAACCCCAATAGATTACAGTTCATTGCACCAGAATCACACTAGAGGGCCCAGATACCTCCCAGATACGCTCAGAGCAGAGGGAAACTGTGAGTGTGGGCAGGACGGTTGTCACCGTGTGGAGGGACTCTGGAGCACAAGTGTCAGCTATCCATGCTTCCTTAGTGGACCCAAATTTAATCGACCCAGAGATCCAAGTAACGATTCAACCCTTCAAGTCCAACTTTTTCAATTTGCCTACAGCCAAGTTGCCTGGTCAGGAACGTGAACTTTTGCAGTATATGATGATTATCCCATCCCCATGCTGTTCATAGAATATCAGGGTTGGAAGGGACCTCAGGAGGTCATCTAGTCCAACCCCCTGCTCAAAGCAGGACCAATCCCCAATTAAATCATCCCAGCCAGGGCTTTGTCAAGCCTGACCTTAAAAACTTCTAAGGAAGGAGATTCTACCACCTCCCTAGGTAACGCATTCCAGTGTTTCACTGTTGGGGAAAGACTTGGCCAGTCATGTGAAGCTAGCCAAGAGAGTGGGAATGGTCACCTGCAGCCAGGCTAAGCAAACCGTCATGCCTAGCTCTGTTCTGGAAACTTCTATCAGGACCCGGTCAGAGGTGATGGACCCGGACCCCAGGCCAATGTCTGCAAACAGCAGTAGTGGATCCAGTCACAGAGACCCAGACAGAGCCAGGCCCAGAATGGGAACCGGTGGAACAACCAGCACCAGACCCATTACCAGCACTGAATCCAGTACTTGCAATCCCAACACCAGAGGGCCCCACCGAACCTGAACCGGCCGATAGCCCTACACAAGAGGCTCAGCCGGAACCTGAAATCCAACATAGTGCACCAGTGGAGAGCGGTTCACAGTCAATGGAAACAGCCCCATCCCCTACATTGTTTCCAGAGGGACCAAGCATAGGTCCACAATCCAATGAGGAACTGATGTCTCCAGCATCAAGAGAACAGTTCCAGACTGAACAGGAAGCAGATGAAAGCCTCCAGAGAGCTTGGACTGTAGCACAGAGCAACCCACCGCCTCTCAGCTCTTCTAATTGATCCAGGTTTGTTGTAGAAAGAGGACTTTTCTACAAAGAAACTCTTTCTGGTGGACACCAGGAAGACTGGCATCCTCAGAGACAGTTGGTAGTTCCAACTAAGTACCGGGTCAAGCACTTGAGCTTAGTCCACGATCATCCTAGTGGCCATGCTGGGGTGAATAGGACCAAAGACCATTTGGGGAGGTCATTCCACTGGGAGGGAATGGGCAAGGATGTTTCTACCTATGTCTGGTCTTGTGAGGTGTGCCAAAGAGTGGGAAAACCCCAAGACCAGGTCAAAGCCCCGCTCCAGCCACTCCCCATCCTTGAGGTTCCATTTCAGCAAGTAGCTGTGGATATTCTGGGTCCTTTTCCAAAAAGGACACCCAGAGGAAAGTAGTACATACTGACTTTCATGGATTTTGCCACCCGATGGCTGGAAGTAGTAGCTCTAAGCAACACCAGAGCTAAAAGTGTGTGCCAGGCACTAGCAGACATTTTTGCCAGGGTAGGTTGGCCCTCCGACATCCTCACAGATGCAGGGACTAATTTCCTGGCAGGAACAATGGAAAGCCTTTGGGAAGCTCATGGGGTGAATCACTTGGTTGCCACCCCTTACCATCAAACAAATGGCCTGGTGGAGAAATGTAATGGGACTTTGGGGACCATGATACGTAAATTTGTAAGTGAGCACTCCAATGATTGGGACCTAGTGTTGCAGCAGTTGCTCTTTGCCTACAGAGCTGTACCACATCCCAGTTTAGGGTTTTCACCATTTTAACTTGTATATGGCCATGAAGTAAGGGGCCATTACAGTTGGTGAAAAAGCAATGGGAGGGGCTAACACCTTCTCCAGGAACTAACATTCTGGACTTTGTAACCAACCTACAAAACACACTCCGAACCTCTTTAGCCCTTGCTAAAGAAAACCTACAGGATGCTCAAAAATCACTACACATTTTTTAAAATCTTGCCCTTATATTCGATTTCAGACAGCTGATTCACAAGATCACAGTCTGAACAAGGTGGTAAGATGACATCACCGGGGCCAGGCATTTCATGTGACCCCTCGTAGCCTGGGCAACATTCCTCAGTTTACCCTCAAGGGGCTTCCACACCCCCAGTCCAAAGGGGATTTAAAAACCACTCCCCACCTGGAGTCCAATGTATTTAGTCCTTACATTGTCTAGTGCTCTAGGCACCAACCCCAGTTCAGTGTCTCTTTCCCTTAGGTAGGGAGTCTCCAGCTCTCCTTCCCAGAGCTGGGTCCCAATTCAACCACCACTCTCTGACTTTATCTGGCTGGAACTCAGCCTTCTGGCTCTAAGTTCCAAACTCCCCTGGTTCCAGGGTCTTCCCTGCAGGAGTCTTTTCTACTCTCTGCAGCTTCCTGATGCTCCTATAATGGAATCACCTCATCCATACTATACTCGCTGGCCCCAGCCTCAGGCCCTTAAGGAGTAAGCCACCCTTTTACACAGAGATTGAAGTATGGTTTAAGGAGGAGTTTGAAGGAGGGCAGGGAGGGAATCTTGGAGGGCTTGGAGCAGGATGGAGTTCCAAGCAGAGTCTGGAATGAAGCCAGGAGTTTGAGGCCAGGAAGAGTAGACAACAAATTAGGTGCAGAAGCAGCCAGGAAGCACAAACCAGACAAGCCAAAGGCCTACCCTGGGAAATGACTACAAGCATTCAGGGTGAAAGTGCTAGGAACATAAGAATGGCCATACTGGATCAGACCAATGGTCCATCTTTCAACACACTGGCTGGGGCTAGATGCTTCAGAGGAATAAAAACAGAGCAGTTTTGAGTGATCCATCGCCTATCACATTTTCTGGCAGTCAGAGGCTTAGGAACACCCAGAGCATGTAGTTGTGTCCATGATAATCTTGGGTAATAGCCATTGATGGACCTATCCCCCATAAACTTATCTAGTTCTTTTTTGAACCCAGTTATAGTTTTGGCCTTCACAAAATCCCCTGGCAATGAGTTCCACAGGCTGACTGTGTGTTGGGTGAAGAAGTACTTCCCTACGTTTGTTTTAAAGTTGCTGCCTACTAATTTAACCAGGTGACCCCTGGTTCTTGTGTTATGAGACGTATGTTATGTCTCTATTCACTTTCTCCACACCAATCATGATTTTATAGACCTGTGTCATACCCCCACCCCTTACTCATCTCTTTTCTAACTCATCCCATGCAGATCAGCACAAGTTCTATTCACCACTTAAGCCTTTATTTGTATTGTGGTAGTATGTAGGGGTCCCAATCAGCGCACCATTGCACTAGGTGCTGTACAAAACAACAACAAAACGACAGGCCCTACCTCAAAGATCTTAAATTTAAGGAGTGCATGGGGCATAAGGGTGGACTTCACCCCAGTGAGTCCAAGATAAAGGCTTTTAATTAGCTCAGGATATTAAAAAGGAGAATGATCAAACAAGAGGGAACCCAACAAGGCAAATTCTGGGAAGGGATTGGAGTTTAGCCCTGTAAGATTGGGGGACAAGGAAGATGCAGGAAGAGGATACACCCCCCATCCTGCTTCAAAACATAAAACCTTGTCCGGGGGATGCATTTTGCTCCTGAACTTTAACACATTACTTGCCTTCCATACAGTACATCTGCTATGCTGACAAAGCTGCTTTTGTGCACCCAGGGTTTTTTCCCCCCCCAGAACTGACATTTATAGAAATTATTGTCCGAAAGACAAAATAGAAGCGCTGCCAAGAGCGCTTCCTGCAAATTACCTAATACACATATCTATGTCAATATCTCCCTTTCAGTGTCACAAGGAAGTCATTCACAAACCGCCCATCACTTCAGAAACCTTTGTTTTACAGGTTAGAAGACTTTTGTCTGCTACCTGTGTGCTCAAGGAAAACCAAAGAGCTAATCTCATGATTCAGGATAGTTTGGATCCAGGAGATAGTACATGTGGGCAGTTGTGAGTTGTCAGGTTTGTTACTAGCTCTCCAGACCGCTAATTTGTTTAGGAACTGGAAAAGAGGCAATTTTCCCTTCTGGTGATATCTAGCCGAAGTCACCGGCATACTCTGGCTGTTTCGCACCACCTTGTTGGTGCAAAGCAGCTGTACATCACCAAACGAGCCAACACGGCTGAACCATACCAGTGACTCTAGCCCACCAGCCTTCTAAAGAAGCTAAGTGTGCATTAGAACGTGCTTAGTTCTTAGATTCTCCAATTTGCATGCCCAGTTTTTATACCCAATTTACTATAATAACTGTTGATTCGAGGTCTCAGCAGGAAGCTAAACCAGATTAACAGAGGAGAGGCCCTATCCAACTCCCAGAATAGTGAGTAGAAAGACTTCCGTTGATTTCAGTGGGAATTGGATCAGGCCCTAAGGGGTTGTTTACATTTAAACAATATAGCAACAAAGCTGCACTGCTGTAGTATTTCAGAGTAGACACTAATGTGAGGGATTCTCCCACCAGTGTAAGGGATACACCTCCCTAAGAGGTTAGGTCAATGGAAGAATTCTTCTGTCAACCTAGTGCTGTCTACAAAGGGACTTAGCTTAACCACACTGCTCAGTGGTATGGATTTTTCATACCCCTGAGTAACATAGTTCTGATGACCTCGACTAGGCTTAAGTGTGCAAATTAGGACTGTCAATTAATTGCAGTTAATACATGTGATTAACACAAAACAAATTAACTAGATTTAATAAATAGTCATGATTAATCACAGTTTTAATCACACTGTTAAACAATAATAAAATACCTATTTAAATTTATAATAAATATTTTGGATGTTTTTCTATATTTTCAAATATATTGATTTCAATTACAACACAGAATACAAAGTGGACAGTGCTCACTTTATTTTTTTTATTACAAATATTTGCTCTGTAAAAAAGATAAACAAAAGAAATTGTGTTTTTCAATTCACTTCATACAAGTCATAGAATGTCAGGGTTGGAAGGGACCTCAGGAGGTCATCTAGTTCAACCCCCTGCTCAAAGCAGGACCAATCCCCAATTTTTGCCCCAGATCCCTAAATGGCCCCCTCAAGGATTAAACTCACAACCCTGGGTTTAAACAGGCCAATGCTCAAACCACTGAGCTATCCCTCCCGCCCAGTCCTACTTTTTGTTCAGCCAATCGCTAAGAAAAACAAGTTTGTTTACATTTGCAGGAGATAATGCTGCCTGCTTCTTATTTACAATGTTCCCGGAAAGTGAGAATAGGTGTTCACATGGCACTGTTGTAGCCGGTGTTGCAAGGTATTTGTGTAGCATATCTGGCACATATTCATATTCCCCTTCATGCTTTGATTTATAGGCTCTAAAGTTTCAAGTTTTGTTTTTTAGTGCAGTTTTGTAAAAAAAAAAAAAACACAACAAAAAAACCCCTCAACATTTGTAAGCTGCACTTTCATGATAAAGAGATTGCACTACAGTACTTGCATGAGGTGAAAATACTATTTCTATACTATTGAAAAAATACTATTTCTTTTGTTTATCATTTTTACAGTGCAAGTATTTGTAATAAAAATTATAATATAAAGGGAGTACTGTTCATTTTGTTATTGAAATCAATATTTGAAAGTGTAGAAAAAACATCCAAAAATATTTATAATAAATGTAAATTGGTATTCTACTATTGTTTAACACTGTGATTAAAACTGCTACTAATTGTGACTATTTTTTAATCTCATGATTAATTGCAATTTTTTTTTTATCATTTGTCAGCCCTAGTGACAATTTGTCTGGATTTAGGAACAGACCAAAGGAAAATGATCTCCAGGGAAATGAAACAGTGTGTAGAGAGTGGGAACTAACTCCAGGAACATGTTATACAACCAACAAACTCCCAACCTCAGGTGATGCTCTTCCCTTCCCAACCCTCTTTTCTGATGTCCTCTCTCCCTTTTTTATGAGCTTGATCGTGCTCCTGTTGAAATCAATCACAAAACTCCCACTGACTTTGATGGTGCCAGAACCGACTCTTCATTCCTCGGAGCTTATTGTTTAAGGACAGTCACCTGATTATCTTTGTCTGCAAAATGCCCCATATGCCAATGGTGCTACATAGGCAAAAAGCAATAGGTGACCTGGGTATAAGCTCAAAAGCTTGCCTCTCTCACCAACAGAAGTCGGACCAATAAAAGATATTACCTCACCCACCTTGTGTCTCTGTTAGCATAAGGCACAATCAGACAAAGCCCTGAAAGCCGACGGTATCATTTCAAGTGAAGCCAAGGAGGAAGTCAGACACACCCACCCACCTTGGTCGCCAGAGGAAGAACTTGAATATACCAAGGGGAGAGAACAAAAATGAGCTTAGCTACAGCTTGAAAAAATTTTGAGCTTACTTTGGCTCAGTTTGGAAAGTCCCTGCTCTCTCATGTTCAAAGAGGAGTTGCTTTCCTTGAGCGCTACTCTACAGCACTGGCCTGACGCACCTGCTGGGAGTATATGGGCAATAGCAGCTTCCGCTGAAAGAACAGCTGCAGTTATGAAGCCAGGCAGTGCAAGTTAATTAGCTAGCTAATTAGCTCCTCACCAAGGCCAGCCCTAATGGGATGTGGGGCCTGGGACATTGATCTGCTGGGGGGGTGCTTACCCTGGCTCAGCCTGGACCCTGCCCCCACTCCACCCCTTTCCCAAGGCCCCACCTCTTCCCACCCCACCCCCACCTCTTCTCCACCCAGTTCCTCCCCCTCCTCCAAGTGTGCTGTGCCCTTGCTCCTCTCTCCCCCAGCCCCTCCAGATGCAGCGAAACAGTTGATCCGTGGTAGGTGCTAGGAGGGCGGGGGAGGCACTGATTGGCAGGGCCTGCCAGCAGGCAGGACCCACTCAAGGAGGGGGAGGTTGGTAGGGGGGCTCTTTGCCCTCCCATCCCCCCGCCTGCTACACCTCCCCGCCTGACTCCTCACAAAGTGCGGGGGCCCCCAAAGCACAGGGCCCAGGGTGATCACCCCGATTTGCCATACCTTAGGGACAGCTCTTCTCTTCACAAACGAACAGCAAGTAGGATATGGCCCTAGTTTGCACAGTGCTTTGATGACATAAGTCACTACATATAGTGAAACAGACATAACTTTGGGCACTACCAATGCAGGCTGGATTTAGACCAATGGCATTGAGGTGAGCTCCAGATGCTGGTATTCTGAAGTATCCTCTCCTCTATTCATTCATGATCACATCAGTTCTTGTGCATCAGATGCACGAACATAAATGCACAACAAATCATAATTTAAAATAGTGACACCAGAAACCTGGTACCTTGATCTGAAAGTGTTTGTACTTGGAGAATAAACAGCTTAGCCTTAAAAGTAAATAATTAGTTTCAAGAGATGGAAATATTTCCAAGCTGTTATTACAGCACCTTCTCATTAAAGGAAAAGAAATGCAGCTGTCTCTTTAAAGCAGGTAGACAAGGGCTGAGAAAGTCATGCTCCGTAATCATACTTCAAGAACAGGCAGGTGTCTGCTTCCTCTTAGACAGCTTAATAATTAAACCTACATACTCAGCATTCATCAACACTGTAATTTGCCGCATCCATCTGAAAGCAGGAACATATCGTGAGTTAATTTCCAACAAAAGGCTCTGCTGTTTCTCTGCTGATTTTGAGATGTCATGGGAAAGCCAGTGTCTTAGAGATGGGCCATGAGGGTTTGATTTTTTGATGAAAGGGATGGTGGTGAACAGGACCTGTCCATGGAACGAGTGGGTCATGAGAAAGAACAAGGTTCCCAGCCCGGCCTCTGTGTGGGGAGGCATGGGTTAAAAGATAGACACACAAAACAGCTGCAGTCTATTAATGCTCCAGGGGCCAAGCATGGCCAGTATAAAAAGAGAAAGATGGTTATGGCTGCTAGAGCTAGTGGTTGCTGGTCTCCTTGCTTTGGTCTGCTGACTGACCCTGCCTGGTGCTGGAGGACTGCTGTATTCCATCACAGGACCCTCCTGGGTCAAATCCCACTTTATTTCAAAAATAAAATAAAAAAAAATTTGCATTTTGCTTATTTATAGCAAATGTAAATACGTATACAGCCAATAGACCACAGCTAGAAAAAAACATTCAAAATGCCTTCGGGAACTCTCATAACCACCTGGTGAGGCAGGTATTGGCAACCCCCCGTTGTGCAGATGAGGAAACAATAGTGAGCTAAGTGTCCACGGCACAGAGTGATGCAGTAGCAAAAGAAGGTTCAGATCCTCGCTAGAGATCCTGGCTCCGAGCCCTGAGCTGCAATCTCTGGGAAGTGCTACTGGGGTGACCCAGCCTTACACATGTACGCTCTCCGCCCCAGCCCAGCAACCCTAACCCCGGCCTGGTGTGCAGGGGAGGCCCAGGGGCAGGGAAAGGCTGCAGCGTGAGCCGGCCCTACTCCCACCCCGCAGCAGCGGCTCCTGTCCCATGATGGGTCTGGGCCTACCTCCCTGCTCTGGGTGTTGCAACCTGACACATGGAATCACAGTGACACCTGGGTTTGGCTGGATACCCCTCCACTGCTGTGGAGTGAGTGCAGGGCAGGCTTGGTCTCCAACAACCCCCCTTCTCCAGGGCTTCCCCTCCAGAGAGGGCTGGGAGAAGCGTATGTTTGCCGAGGCCTAGACCCGTGATGGGTTAATCTGGACATGGTGGCCCACCTAGAACTTTCCCGCCACCCACTGGGGAAACACGTTTGGGGAACACGGCTCGAGATCATAACACCACAGAAACTGCGAGAAGAGAGGAAGATACTTCGTGGGCTCTGTAGACACGGCAGTTCAGGTCAGCTGTTTCTGGTTCCCTGCCCCTCCAACCTCTGCTTTCCCAAGTTGCCCTTTATGGAAGGTAGAGGAGAGGGGAAGGTATTTCTTGCTCTTGTAACATGTAACGGGGTGTCTGCCCTACACAAGTGTAGAAAGGGTTAACCTCAGAGGGAGCAGTGGAGGCACAGCCAATCAGGGAGGAGTTGCAGGGAGCAACCAATCCGGGCCTGGCAGGCTCAGATAAAAGGAGCTGCAGGGCAGAACAGGGTCAGTAGCTGCCTGGAGCTCATAGAGTGAAGGCTGGGTTCCCGGGAAGGGGTGCCATGCCTGAAGGGCCTGAGGCAAGGGCAAAGTAAGTGCAGAAACTGTAGGGAAGAGGCCCAGGGAAAAGTGGCAAGCAGTATGAGGCTACCATCCACAGGATTCCTGGGTTGGGACCTGGAGTAGTGGGTGGGCTGGGTCACCCCTATTTGCCACAGGGGAAGGGATGATTATTGGACTATGATATGAATGCCCCAGGAAGGAGGGAACACTGAGGGTGACATGGCTGGAGGGTTGAGCCATGGAGAGGAGGCTCTGAGGGCGGCTGTAGGCGGATGTAGAGACAGAGTGAGTGTGCAAACTGGATGGGGGATGTTAGCCTTGAGCTAATCCACAGAGTGATCAAGAAGAGGTGTCAGCCCAGCGGTGAGTGATGAGCCCCATGACATGCCACAAATAAAGCATTCATGTGCTAACATAACACTGACAGATCCCAGTTGTCGGTGGGCAGGATTGAACCTGGCGCCTCTGGAGCTTAAAGCATAAGCCTCTGCCACGTAAGCTAAAAGCCAACTGGCTCTCATCGAAGGCTGTAGAGCAGACTCATTAATCTCTTTCTCTAAGTAGCCTCAGTGCCACTAAATGGGACAGAACACCACACCCAGGAAGTGTGTGGGTTACATTAAGACACTAGCTGTCTGCTCCCTCGGTGCTGCTAGGATCTGCAACTCATAACCATCTCCTGTGTCTTCAGCCAGGCCTTCAACACAGATGGTCTGATTTGCCCCTGCCTTGCCCTTTGAGTGGCCATTCCCATCTCTGAAGAGTGTAAAGTGTCCCTGCCAATGTGAGTACAGAATTCTAATTTGGTGGTACATTATACCTGATTTGTACAGGTGTGTCTGCACACGGTTCAAGGCAGGGCAGAAGCAGGCCTGGAGGCTGCAAAACAGGCAAGTCAGTCCAAAATTGAACAAGTCTGCTCAATGCACAGCTCCACAGCCATATCCTGCCAGAGGCAGATCAGACTGATGTGAACAGAGCAAGCAGGATATGGCTCCAAAGGCTGATCTATGTTTTCTCCTACCAACACTGCAAACTGAGCCTCGGATCAGGTTGTTCTCCCCCACTCCCATTGCTAACAGATCTTCTGTAATCATACTTTAGAGTTAATGTTACTGAATGCACAAGCCAGACTTCAAACCCAGCTCACTCCACCATAAATGTATGAAGTCTGTTGCAGTACATATAAGAGTAAAGACATGGTTCTGTCAGGGTGTTCTGTTCAGGTTCTTATACTGTAGCAAATCACTTGGACAGTTTACCGAGGGTCATGGTGGATTCTCCAGCACTGGCTAGTTTTAAATCAAGATTCAATCTTTATTTAACATGTAGGCTCTAGGTCAAGAGAAATTATTCTGGGGAAGTTCTATGGTCTGTGTGACACAGGATGTCAGACTAGATGATCACAATGGTCCTTTCTGGCCTTGGAATCTACTACACCCATCTCCATGGGCTCTGGACACAGATATGACAGGCACTCAGCCAAATCCTGGTCCCACTGAAGTCAAGTAGAAGACTTCTATTGACTTCAACAGATCCAGGATTGGGTCCTCAATGAGCATGATTAGGGTTAGTCTGATTGGTTCCTGCTCCTTGCGCCATCCCACACAGGGGTCAGTCTTGTATGTAATCCCTGCTAGAGCTGGTTGAATTTTTTTTCAGTGGAAAATTTCATCAGAACAGGGTTTTGTCAAAAAACAAAAAACTCTTCTTGGGGGGGAAAAAAACAATTGTTTCCTGACCAACTCCAGTGCCTTCATTCTCTTGGGCACAGGAAGGAACTGGCTCAAGAAGGGCAAGATGGAGGGAAGGACATTGTTCTACCCTCCACCCCAAGCTCTCTTCAAAGGGAATGCTGCATTGTCTTAAGGGGCAGTGGAGTGGCTTTGCTTCCCTATAGCTCTAAGATGCACTGGCCCAGATCCTCAAAGGTATTTAGGCTCCTAACTCCCATTGATTTCAAGCAGTTATTACTTTATCTCAAGTCCTAGAAGTTCAAGCTTTTAGCACTAATGGATTCAAAGCCCCTTGATGAGCCAAATGGCACAATGTCCCTGCACTAGAGGACGGGATGTGGGGGGAGGGCAGTGCTACATTAGGGCTACTCAGGCATAACCCTGGATAGTAGTATCTAGCAGTGCCATGGCTGACCACAGCTTCCCTTTACTTCAACTGTTGTCAACATAATTCTGATGACCTTTGCACTAAAAATAACAGAGCAGGAAGAAACAGGCAGAAGAAACGCAAACAAAACATAAATCCGCTGTACATCCCCTCTTTAGAATGCTATTCTTGTGATACACCAACGGGCCACAGCCAACTCCAATTGCCTTGGATCCTCAGGGACACACACGAGCTGGCACTGCCTTTATGTTCACAATTAAAAACACACCCCACATCCAGAGCACCGGACAAGTGTCCTGTCAGCTAATAAGATGCTTAAAGACAGAGCCCAAAGCGCCACCTCATACAATCCCCTGGGCTTCTATGAGGTGTATGTCATGGCCCAACTTAGCCTTTACATTGCATTATCCTTGACAGGGTCCTTGTCTCTTACAGAGCAGTACCATCTATGCAGAAAGGAAGCATTATCCCCACTTCACAAACAAAGAACTGAGGCACAACAAGATTGACCCAGGGCAAGTAACACACAGGAAGTCTGTGGCAAGGATCCCAGATTGTCTAACTCGCAGTCCAGACCCTTAACCACAGACAGCTTCCTTCCTAGTGGAAGGCATCTAAAAAAGAAATTAATATTTTTCCACAGGCTACTATAAAATAGTGGAGGGCTCACAAGAAGATATGCAGTAGAAATAACATGGTATGGTTATCCGTGCTTTGTACCACCTCTAATAGTTAACAAGGAACTTCCGTACATAGGAAGGAAGCTGTTGAATGGTGTCTGAGAGGAATTTTAACAATCATAACTCATGACCTGCAAGCATTAGTTGTGGATTATGGTGACCCTGGTCTCATTTTGCTTGCAGGGAGGAAACACAGTAGCTCACTGTTAGAGGGACAACATGTTGATTTCTACCATGTCTACGTCCAGCAAAGGAAGCTACTGTAGTGGGTGTAGACAAAAGATTTTGTAGAACAAGTCTTCAAGTCATGTGCAAGGAGCAAAAGAACAGCACTAATATTTTAACCAATCAGTCAGCGCCTACACCTCCAGGGCTATCACTATTCTGTACATCAGTCTCTTCCTGGGGCAAGAGTGGAACTGTAAACCAGGGGATTAACTCACCAGCCTCCTGCCCCATAGAACACTCTCCACCCCTAGGATTCCAATCCCCCTTTTTCAGGGCTTCAGTTTTATTTCTTCAAAATGAAACCAGTTCCTTACATCAGTCATCTCCCTTCCCCACAACCCAGGGTCTTCTGCAAAGACTTATCTATTCCCTAGAGGATTACCCCCCCCCCACCCAGACCACATTCCTGGGAGTGGAGTTGAGTCAAGGCAAGTCTCTTTACTCCTTTCTTTTTCAAAACCTGCTCTCCGCAGGCCATGCAGCTGTGGAGAGTCACATAAAAACTGGTTTCAGAGTAGCAGCCATGTTAGTCTGTATTCGCAAAAAAAAATTGGTCAGTCTCTAAGGTGCCACAAGTCCTCCTTTTCTTTTTATAAAAACTGGGTTCCTCCCCCGGACCCAAGAACACCTGCCTGCAGCTCCATTTACTGTTTTATGAGGACCAGGTGATCTTTCTACTATCACCTAATCCCTAGTTGGCATTAGTTGGATTGATCATGCCGGGGGGCTAAGAGTTAGTTTCCTCTTAAAGGGTCAGCTACCGTGACAGAGACAAAACTCAGAACATCCTACAAAAACACACACTTAAGCCAAAGGAGAATCCCCTTTAGTGTTTAGCAACGTAGAGCCTCTGTCACATAGTTGAGAAGTTTTGATTCCATATGGCAGTGGTGCACACACACAAACATGTATATTACAGAATTTTGTAACATCCCTCCTACACACACAGATTTCAAAGATTTCACTCAGGGGCTCAGAAACATCTTGCTCTCCCACAGCAGTGCCACAAATTAAGGGCTTTCTGAAATTGGGCCTAATCAGGTGCTCCAGCAAAGTCCATTGTTCCTAGGGAGGCAGCAGGGAAATCACAGTAAAAAAGGAGCAGTTGGCACAGTGTGATTCAGTGATGACTTAGTTCAAAGAAACATCAAGGGTCCAGATTAATTGCTTATGATAAAAATGTGTACTTCAGTTCCAGGAACATTACTCAGTGCACAGCAGCACAACATTTTGGCCACCCACAGCATTTTGCCTGGTGATTTCAAATCCAATGTTCTGATGAAACAATCAGTCTAATTAAGGCTGGGCAAACCAGAACTTTCCCTCACACACACCCCTCCGCCCACTGCTAGAACTAGCCTGGAAACAGTGGTTTTGAAAGTTCTGAAATATTTTGTGAATTCTGTTTTTCTTCTTCATTATCTTTCACTTCTGTTCACTCCCCTCTGTACTTCTGGCTTCCTCCTGGGGCCAAATTGAGCGCCCTGAAATACAGTAAGAAAATCTGTTCTCATACCATCCGCAGCCTGACCTGAAGCAGAGAGGGAACCTGTTCCCAGAAGATGTTAAGATCAAGAACAAAGACTAAAGAGGTCAACTAAGCATCCCAAAGTTTGGTTGCCTATGTGAACTATAAAATCAAAGTCTACACCATTTGATACTTACCCACCACTAACTCTCATCCTTACCTCTTTTTATAGTCAACGCCTTTTCCAAACACTGACCAATTCTCACAACATTCCAGTGAGGCAGGTAAATTTTCATTATTCCCATTTTACAGAAGGGGAAAACTGAGTCAGTGAGGTAAAGGGGCTTGCCCAGGATCACACAGGAAGTCAGCGTTAGTTCTTGGTTTAGAATGTAGAGACTCCTGGTTCCCAGGTCTGCGCCTGACCAGGTAATATTTTGTCTGGAAGCAGGGCTTGCAACAGAGCTAGTCTCTGGGCAACCTAATGAGCGCAGCTGGTCTTAGTAGGCTGCCCGATTGATTGGAAGAGTCAGCAGACCCACTCTGAAGCCCAGCAGCAGTTCAGTGGCTGCTCAAAGCATTAGTCTGTGCCTTGGACCCTGCCCTGCCTTGCTCCAGCTAACTTGGCTCCTATTCCGGACTTTGACTCCGATGCTGACGCCAGCTCTATTAAACCTGACTGCCCATGTCCTACTCTCTGATCTCCTTACACATGAGTACATCACTCTCTTCAGCCTACGCTATCACACTTCTCTCTCTCATTTCAGAATGCTTTCTTAAAGAAACGTTGGTTCCTCAGCTCCTGTGTGACCTATTCTTTCCTTGTGAAGTCTCTAGTCCTCTGGAAAGGTTACAATGTCTTATTTTTGAGTCATCGTCTCATTTGTTGGTACAGATCCAGGAGCCAAGCAAACTAGAGCACTTTGGCACAAGGCAGAAGGCTGAGTGTTTGGCTGTGTGTTTCTTTTCTTTTAAATCTCTTCTTGGGAATGTTTGGCTCCAGAAGCCCTTTATTCTAGGAAGAGACTAGTTAATAGGAATCCATCAATTAAAAGATCAAAGTTTGATATTACAGATCTGACTACTCACAGGAAAGTAGGATTTTTCTTGCATTGTTCATAAAATATTTTTCTTTATACAAAAAAAATAGGGAGGCAGTCTTGATAAGGAGAAATATGTTTTCGTTCAACTACAGTCAAATGGAATTGTTTGTAAGTGTGCTATTGATGATTGGTCTAAAGAATAGTAAATGTCTCATTTTTCTTGGGACACACAACACGGATTCCAAAATAGGTGGGAAGAGTTAAAGAAAGTGAAAGCTTATGAACGTCAGAGTCTCCTGTTAAAAAAAAAAAAATCTGGTTTGTTAACAAACTCTGAAACAGTTTCTATGGGGAACTTTGCTGATTCTGTCCCTTATCGAGTCTGTTTCTGGCACTCTATCACCTCCTAGTGGCCCAGAGGTAAATAAGGCTGATTCTTACATTCCTTTCCCTTTGAATTGTTTTTAGCTACAAATCATTTCTCCCAGCTGTAAAACAGTGGGGCTTAGGCACTTCCTCCTTTCAGGTTTAAAAGAAATCCAGCCTGACATTTAATTTTTAGTTCTTTCCCAAACCACTCCCACTGGTACTTCACTAAATGGGAATAAATCCATGCATTTCCTCAGAGTCAAGAAGTGACCTACAGCTTTCAATGCTAATTTCCAAACAGCCATTGTTTTTAGTTCCCTGATTATGGAACTTGTGCCTGCTGCTACCCCCGTCCCCCCGTATGTGATTGCAGCTGGGAGAACCAATGCTATTCATCCTGACAGAATCAGCAGCATCCATGAATACTGAACACACAGACACTCAGCAGGGCTGAGCTAGAGATGATTCAGCAGAAAGACCCATAGCCACCTCACTCCTTCCAGTCACCAACCCTTCCCCTGCTGACTGCCTATGACCGGTGTGCCACACACAGGACTGCTGATAAGAGACTGATCTTGATTTGCTAGTCCCACCCCCGGCAGGGATCGCGATTATATAATGCTACATCCCTGTCACATGGAGGATGCAATTCTGTTCTAGCTGGGCCTTTACCTCACGCTGTAGTGGTTCATGCTTGTAGCTAGATTCAGTCTCCAATAGCAACTAAAATGGCAGCCATCACAAAAGTAGGAGCAAACTCGCAGTAATCTTCCCTCTCTTTAATTGGTCTGTGATTATTGTCTTCCACCTGCTCTCTGCCTTGAGCTCAGCAAGTGAGCACGGTCAGTATGAGACTCATCCCTGATAAGAATGGTTCAGTATGGAATCAATCCATAATTTTTGAAAGACTTGCTGGCTAGCACCAATACAATAAATACAACAATTAGAGCATCTAATAGTTTTGGTCTTTGACTGACTAGTACTGATTCTTTGAAAGAGAAACTACAGTTTGAACTCTGTATAATCCTCATGTCTACCTACTCAAGTGCCATTTTTGTAAATTGGATGTCATGACAAATTATATACAACTCCTATTTACACTCCCCGTCCCTGCATCTCAGCGGCACACTTTTACTGAAGCACAGGGCAGAGTTCTGGCTTTTCAGGACTTTCCAGTAAATCTCAGAGCTGGCCTGCACAAAATCTGTCACCAAAATAACTAAGTCAGTTTGAATTCAGAAACTTCATTATTTCAAGACAAGTCCATGTGTGGACATGCTTATTTTGGATCACATATCTCCACAGTCCTTGAGTATTCTAGGATGCATTTCACCAGGCCCTGGTGACTTGAAGACATCTAACTTGTCTAAGTAATTTTTAACTTGTTCTTTTCCTATTTTAGCCTCCGATCCTACCTCATTTTCACTGACATTCACCATTAAATGTCCAATCACCACCAAGCTTTTGTTTTTCACCAAGAAGAAGTCATTAAACCCTTCTGCCATTTCCACATTTTCTGTTATTCCCCCCCACACACACACACACACCCCCCTCATTGAGTCATGGGGCTACCCTGTCCTTGGTCTTCCTCTTGCTTCTAATATTTGTAGAATGTTTTCTTGGTATCCTTCATGTCTCTAGCTAGTTTGATCTCATTTTGTGCCTTGGCCTTTCTAATTTTGTGCCTAAGTACCTGTGTTGTTTGTTTATATTCACACTTTGTAATTTGACCTAGTTTCCACTTTTTGTAGGACTCTTGATTTTTAGATCATTGAAGATCTCTTGGTTAAGCCAGCGTGCCATATTTCCATTCTTTCCTACGCAGTGCGATAGTTTGCTCTTGTGCCCTTAATAAGGTCTCTTTGAAAAACTGTCAACTGTCTTCAATTGTTTTTCCCCTTAAGACTTGCTTCCCATGGGATCTTGCCTAACAACTCCCTGAGTTTGCTAAGGTCTGCCTTCTTGAAATCCATTGTTTTATTTTGCTGTTCTCCCTCCTACCATTCCTTAGAATCATGAACTCTGACATTTCAGGTTTCAGAGTAGCAGCCGTGTTAGTCTGTATTGGCAAAAAGAAAAGGAGGACTTGTGGCACCTTAGAGACTAACAAATTTATTTGAGCATAAGCTTTCGTGAGCTACAGCTGACTTCATCGGATGCATTTAATGGAAACTCCTTTTCTTTCTTCTGACATTTCATGATCACTTTCACCCAAGCTGCCTTCCACTTTGCACCAGTGTTCCAACCAGTTCCTCTCTATTTGTCAAAATCAAATCTAGAACAGCCTCTCCCCTAGTAGCTTTCTCCACCTTCTGAAATAAAAAATGATCTCCAATACATTCCAAGAACTTGTTGGATAATCTGTGCCTTGCTATGCTATTTTCCCAGTATATGTCTGGGTAGTTGAAGTCCATCACCACCAAGTCCTGTGCTTTAGATGATTTTGTTAGTTGTTTAAAAAAAACACCCGGGGAGCATGATTCATGAGGAAGGCCGAAGCAAATTCATGGGCTTTACTCACTAGTCCTCGTAAAATATTTTCCATATTCAGACAGATCTAATAATTACACACCAAGGGCATGCAGAACGAACACGTTTGAAATGAACCCTTTTTTAGCGAGCACATGACAGGGCGTGTGCTCGAAACCAACAGGCACATTCCCAGCCACCTCATTAACGAAAGTATTTGGATGGGAATTGACAACTTGTATGGAATATTTCTACCCGGGGTGATTCAAAATAGCCACCATGTCTTTTAAATCCCTACAACAAGAGGTTGTGTTGTGGAATAGCTGCCAGACTCACCTTTCTGATATTAAAAAGATCTGGGACACCTTTTCATATGTATAGATATTTGAAAAACGCTTTCAGTAAAACTTGATGTACAGTCTCCTTCTGCAGAAGGATTTGTGCCAAAAAGGACTCCATTTTATCTCCATGTGATTGCAGCCGGGATTAGAATGATGCTTGGAGATCTCTGCACGCTCATCACGTACAGCATGGGGGCTCGTGCAAAAAGGCAGGTTAGGTTCTCATCCCAGGTTATACAGTCTTTTGTAAGAGCTCCCAAAATGGATGGAATTTAAGAACATAAGGTGTTGGTCCCAGAAGGAGGGCATAGTTGGCAAAAAACACATTCACTTGGCTCCCTGGACCTAGCATTCATTAAGAAGGATTTCAGATTAGAGAGACTGGTTGGAATGACACTGACTGCATTGACTTCCCTTTAACACCAAGGAGCAAACTTGTTAGGGTCCAGGTTCTCCCCAGCTCACCTGCATGGCACAGAGGAGGTCACAAGGAGCCTTCCCCTTCTTGCATGCCCCACAGCAGGGCTAGTTGCAGTGTCTGCATGTAGGGGACTGTGGGGACTACTCCTTCTTTGCATCCCAGGGATTTCTTAGCCTTTCAACTTCTAGCCCCTCCTGCCACAATGTCCTCTCCCCCCAACTCCTTACATTCGGAGGAGCTTGGGAAGGATAGTACCTGTCTGAACCACAGTCCCTTGTGGAGCCCCTCTGGGGTGGTGTTGCTCAGCGTGGCTCCTAAATAACACCACATCTAGTCCTAAACAATGAGCACTTACGTTATTTATTTAACTATGGAAGGTGCAAACTCTCGCAAATCTTCCTGTCCCAGAGCACCCCCTTCTGGCAAAAGATGGCATGGCTGCCACTAGGCCTTCTTGCTTCCTTCTCCTCCCCCCATCCCAGCTCCAGAAGGGCGGATGTGGAGCCTTAGGGCCTATGAAATGCCTTTTCTTCAGGCTCCCCCATATTACTTGCAACTTGAAAAAACAAGGCCCTGCTCTATCCTGGAGGTTTCACACAGTCTTTAACCTGTAATTCCCCCTCACTCCAGGGTTTAGACAGCTGCTCAGCTCAGCTGCTCTCCTGAACTAAAGGACAGAGACTTTGCACTGTCTTTAACATGTAATTCCTCTTCCCTCCAGGTATCTAGTGCTTTTACTCTACCTTTGGTCCCTGGATCCAGCGGTGTCTGCAAGAGCTCCCAGCCTCTCTCGGGCTCTGTTCTAGCACCCAGAGGTTTCTGCCCCAGCCGCCTTGCTCCAGGCAATTCCTCTCTAGTGCCAGGGAGGCCTGGAGAGCTTTCCAGTCTCTGAAGCTTCTAGTCCTAAATGAGCAGGGCTCTGCCTTTTGAGCCTACCTCCTGCTCCAGGTGTCTCAGTTTGGGTTGAGTAGCTCATTTCCCCTTCCTGATTCTCAACCCAAATTATCTCCTGGCCCCAGGTGTACCCTGCCCCTAACCAGGCCAAGCCAGGTGCCTGTGTTCAGTCAGAGAAGAGGTGAGACTCTCTTTCTTAAAGGGGCTCAGTCACTCTGTGACACAGGCCAGTTTAGGTAACATGTGGATGTGAACTGTGGCACCTGCACTTTGCCCAAACAGTGGGGCTGCAATAGAGCTGGGCAGGAGCATGAGGTCCACACTCACTGTGCTAGGTGCTGTTCAAACCGAATATTTATCGACTTTTGCGCCGTATGGTAACTTGCCGTAGAACTGAGGTCTCCCCAGAATGAAGCTGAATCTCTGTAAATTACAATCATTGAGCGATTAACTATTTCCCTCATCCATTAATATGCAAAGAGGAAACACATAGCTCTACACTCAGAAACCTTATCCACCACGAGGTATCAGCACCCCATACATCCCTCATCAGAGTCTAGATGCACCAAAGTATTTAAATACATTTAACACATGTGGACGTTGCAGACCAAAAGTGTAGACTGAAGCCAGAGTCACAAAGCACCTTTCGAATAACACTGAACAAACAAGGGAAGAGGGTGGTGAAACACTGGAATGCGTTACCTAGGGAGGTGGTAGAATCTCCTTCCTTAGAGGTTTTTAAGGTCAGGCTTGACAAAGCCCTGGCTGGGATGATTTAACTGGGAATTGGTCCTGCTTTGAGCAGGGGATTGGACTAGATGACCTTCTGGGGTCCCTTCCAACCCTGATATTCTATGATTCTATGAAGATAGTATAAATGTCACCAACTCCACTGCATAGATTTCTAATAAACTATTGCCGAGACAATAGGAAGCAATTCTGTTCCAGCTTAGCAGAATTCTTTTTTTTTTTTTTTTTTTACATTAGATTTCTCCAAAACCAATGCTGGAAAGGAGATCAGATGTCTGCTCTCTGCCATGGGACATCCTTTGCGTCATGAGCCATTATGATCATGCTTCAACCTTTCTGCAGGTTGTATTAAGAGAGTGGCACTGTGTGCACCCCTGGGTGAGTCTAGCATAGTTCAACAATCCATCTGTATCAGACACCTTTATTTTAAAAGCTTTCCTCTGCCACTCCCTTCCCCACAGGGAACTGCGATCTTCTTCACCCCCACCCCCACCCTTTTTTTTTTTTTTTTTTTTTTTTTTTTTTTTTTTTTTTTTTAAGAACAGGGTTACTATGTTTTGTCTTTATTTCTGCTATCAGTGTTAACTCAGCCATGAGACCACAAGCTGTATTCACAGTAACACTCCAAGCTAAAAGGGCTAGGCCCAGCCAGTACTCAGACAGGTGCGCTCTAGAGAAAGCTAGGAGTAGTGGAATTGGTAGTGCAGAAAATGGCTGTAAGCTGGTTGACTAGGCCATCTTGTCCAGCAAAAACCGTCCTTTGCCAAAGTGTAGCCACTAGAGCTGAGTGGAGGACAGAAACGTAATTGCACAAAGGATTTCAAAATTGGGCTTCGTTCAAAAGTTTCAAAATGCTCAGAGAACATTCTGATCTTGTTTTGGAACAATCAAAATATTTTGTTTTGATGTTGACCTTTTAAAATTTTATATTAGAATAGATCATGCAAAATTTTTAAAATTTCAAAATGAAAACCTGAAATCTTTAGTTCCAACAATGTCAAAATGGGTTTTTCAACATTGTCAGAACTTTTAATTGCCGTTTTTTCTCTGAAACAAAATTCTGACAAAACTAACACCATTTCGTGAGATACCATGTGGGTGAGGTAATTTCTTTTATTGAACCAATTTCTGTTGGTGAGAGAGACGAGCTTTTAGGCTTACACAGAGCTTTTCTTCAGGTCTAGAAGAGCTCTATGTAAGCTCGAAAGCTTGTCCTCTCTCACCAAGAGATTGGTCCAATAAAAGAGATTACCTCAGCCAACTGGTCTCTCTAATATCCTGGGACTGACACAGCTACATCAACACTGCGTACAATGATTTTGTGAAGCATTTTTTTTTCCAGCATTTTTTTTTTCCAGCAAAAAATAGTTCCTTCAAAGTTTTTTCTGACCAGTTCTAGTAGCTAATTCCAAACATTCAAGAATCATGAGTCAGGTTTCTCAGATTTATGAGATTGAAAATAAATCTTACAATTTTTAAGGCAAATAACTTTGGAGATGTTTTCATTTGCCTTCTGGTTTTTGAGTCTTTGGGGGTTACAAGCTTTTCTATGCATCCATGAGGATAAAAACATTTGTTTTAAATGAAAACTGAGATTCTCATGTAATCACCTGCCTGCAGAAGCTGGAGCTTTCAAAAAAATACCAAATCTCCAGGTAAAACAACAAGAAATGGCAAATGCACGAGTCCTGCAAATGTGCTCTGAGGATGCTCTTGTGGTTAAGTCAGTAGCACTGAAATCAGCAGCAGGGGGTTCAGTGCCCAACTCCACCATAGACTTCTTATGTGCATTTGGCAAGTCACTTAGGGACAGAATTTCAAAGGCATTTAGGTGCCTAAAGATTCAGGCCTCTTGTGCGATATTTTTTTTTTCAGGCAGGTCCCTAGTGCGGTGACAGTCAGCGTCCAGACATACCATAGGGAAAATGGGGTCGGAACACCAAAGCATAAGCAATTGAATTGACTGGTTGTATACATTTGTTATTATGTAGAAATATACAGCCAGTAACATCTTCTATGAAGACATGTAATGTTCTGAACTCGATAGTCATTAGGAGATATGTATACAGGTTATGAATGTAGGTAGATGTAGAACCTTGTAATTCTAACTGTAGTGCAAGAATACCATCACCTCCCAGCAGTGCGGGGAAGCAAGCCGGCAGGAAGGATGTAATGTCCGAGGTCTTGGACCCAGGCCTAGGAGTTCTCAAACAGCCACTGCATCCTGGCCTCAACCCACTGTCTGCTAAAACCTAGTGGGCCAAGAAGCTAGTAGGACTCCAGCCTCAGCCAAGGCACCACCCACGGGAGCCCTGGTTGGAGGATCGTCCAGCTCCACCAATTGGTCTAACCACGCTATTTAAGCCAGAAGGAGGCACAGGAAGTTGTCTGAGCACTAAGGTGATTTCCAGTTGTGGCTGCACTGGGCCCTGCTTGTGCTGCTTCCTGCACCAACCCTGTTCCCAATTCCTGCTCGGCTCCTGCATCACTCCCCCATCCCCGCCTTCACTCCTGTTCCCTCTGTGCTTGATCCTTGCTTCTCCTCCAGTTCCTGCCCTGGCCTGATTTCCATCATCAATTACCAATCCTGGCTCCGACCCTGACCTCCAACTTCTGACTCTGACTTGACCCTTGGCTCTGGCATGTGGTATCTGAATTCGGTGCTGACCCTTAGCTTCAATTCCTGACTCTTACTCTGACTTGACCCCTGGCTCTGGTAACTGGCAGAGGACTCTTGTGCTGATCCTCTGCTTCATTCCCCAACCTGGATGTCTGTCCCATCCACTAGGCCTGACTCTTGCTCCGATTACTAGGCCAGACCACCTACATCCCAGTCTATAACAGAGGGTACCTCCCAGGCTCGTGGTTTTCACAAACCTAACTCCAAGCCCCTAGCATCAAACAACCCAGGGAAAGACGATGGTGGACCATTAAAGTTAATGGAAAGACACTGAAACTGAAAAGGAAACTTGGAGAACTAAGGCAGGAGGGAGTTTCCCCTGGTCTGTGTAATCATGAATTTCTGTAGTCTGAGAGAAAGAGGAAAAAACTGCAACCCGCCCCCCTCACCCCCCGTTAAAAGGGAAGGAGCTAGAAGTGCTGGCTATCCAGAAACTGAGGGCCAGCATCTAAGGGAGGTGCTGTCCCTGAGATGCTGGATCCTCTCTAGGACAGAGGGCATGCTGGGAAACTGTTCAGAGGGAATAGGTAACTTGTGTTAGAGAAGGAGATTTTCTGTGTAGCTTGTACGTGTTTGCTCTTCCTTATGACTTCATCTATGAATCTGTGATTTTTCTATCAAATACATCTTTTGTTTATTTTTAACCCAGTCATGTCTCTGTTTGCAAACTGTGTGGACTGTGTGTGGCAAAGTGCACTGATAATTGGGGGCACGTTTCATTCTTTCAGGGGTGACTAATCAGACAGGAAAAGTCTGAGTGTCTGGTAGTTAAAAACTCAGATGAGTTTGGGAAGATTTGGGACCAGAAGGGCTGTTGGTCACCCTGAAAGGAGAAGGTAGGTGGGTGAGACATTGTTTGTAGGCTGGCTACTGGTGTCAGAGCTCTGAACCATAAGCAGCATAGTATTTAAGCACCCAAAGTTACAAGCCAGGTGGTGACAGAACCCCCTTGCTACTTTGGGTGATCCTCAAAATCTCACACATGCCTAACCTGTACAGGAGCTTTTGAAAATCCCATTAAGTCTCTATTTGTGTCGCTAGACATCTCAAGCTGCATCTTTAGATGCCTATGAAAATTTGTCCCTTAATCGCTCTGCCCTAGATTTTCAGAAGTAACTAGAAATCCTAGGCACTGAAATTTTTTTGCCCAATTTGAGTTGCCTTAAAAAGGGCCCGGTTTTTTTTTTTTAAAAAAAAAAGCTGAGCACTCACCCTCTGAAAAGCAGACTCTTAACAGTGTCTAAAGCAGGGCCCTGAAAAGCCGAGGCACCTCAAATCACTAATCCCTTCTGAAAACCTAGGCCCCTGTGCCTGTGCTCCCCGGCTGCACAGCAGGAACTACAGATCTTCCTTCGTCTTGTCTGTTTGGGCAAGACTGCCCATTACTCTGTTGACATACAACGTCAAGCACAATGGGACCCTGAACTCGGTTTGGGCTTCAGTGGGATTGCGCTCACTTCTAAGTGTTTGTACTGTGGAACATCGTCATAGCCGTAGGAGCAAAATAAACATGGAAATGACTCATGTACGTAGCTGCATTGTTCTCAATTTCATTACACAATAGAAAACCACCCACTAGGCTAGCAAAAAGAACAGGAGGACTTGTAACACCTTAGAGACTAACAAATTTATTTGAGCATAAGCTTTTGTGAGCTACAGCTCACTTCATCAGATGCATTCACTAGGCTGGGGCTCATTTCCCACATCTTGCAAAAAGCAGCATTGGCTTCTCATTGACTACTTGTGGTCAGGAACTCAGATTGCTTCATCCAGACAGTTTCATTTAAATTGTGGGGTTTGTTTTTTGTTTTTGATTAAAGAGAGGACTCATTTAAATCTCCAAGCAAGCCCCTTTATTATCCCTTCCCTTCTCTCAAAGCTCTTGCAAGAACTCTGTGCACACAGGCATGTCTGTGCCCACAGGCATATTTGCCCTTAATGTTCAGTGTGGCCAGTTTTATCATGAGTCTTGTGCCATTTGATGTTTTTTCTTGAGCCCCAGCTCATGGAGTCATGTGTTAGGGGAGAATCTTGGTTTCTTTTTCTTTTTTTTATAAAGGATGTTTACAGCCCTCATGATTACAAAGACAAGTTTGAAAATGTGAATCAACTCCACTCTGGTCTCAAACATCAGACGGCAAATAAAGAGAACCCAGAATTCAGTAACCTTTAAGAATCTCATGATTCGGGGGGATGAGGAGACTGATCCTTGATTTCTGAACACTCAAGGTTGTCAGTACTGCACAGTGACTTTCACTCTCCCTCCCCCGCTCTTGCATCGAGTCGCTGCATTTAATTTAAAGAGGGTGGGAGTTTAACATTTTATATTCTGAGTGGCACATGCTGAATTTGCTGAGCATCTTGTTCAGGGCTGCACAGCCAATAAAATAAAAATTGCCTCCCTTGTACGTCACAAAATCTCTCAGCTACATCCATGAGGCTGAAAAACAACGGGTTTTTCCAACACACATTAGGAAAAACACCATCCGATGAAGTGAGCTGTACTCACGAAAGCTTATGCTCCAATAAATTGGTTAGTCTCTAAGATGCCACAAGTCCTCCTGTTCTTTTTGCGGATACAGACTAACACGGCTGCTACTCTGAAACCTACCTACTGTAACAAGTTACTTGTAATATGATATTCGGCTACTAGCTGTCTGTGTGACCTACAGAGTTCTTTGCCAGGGGGCAGCCCTGCTAAACCCTTGAGCCGCAGAAAGGGCTGGAACTCAAGCTGAATGGAAGAGTGGTTGTTTGTCTGTAATTATAACTGTTTTCTTTAATACATTTGCTTAATCTGTGATGCCATATATCATGATAACTACACCCTTCTTGACCCAATCCTTATCCTCTACTCCCCCCCCCCCACACACACACACACTTTCCCTCCAGGGCTAGATTCTGCAACAGACAGTTTAAATACCTCATCTAAGTCTGCTGTGTATCATCAGGCCCTGAAGAGGTTAACTTACCAGCTGCCATCTAATATACAGCAGCAGAAAAATAAGACTCAGAACAGAATGTTTTATCAGCCCTTTTTCAAGACTGCCGTTAGGAGCCTTTTGAGAAAAGCCAATCTGCTGTGCTTCCCCATCTCCATATTTGGCATAAGCCTTTTGTTGACATTTAATATTTTCTCTCTTGTGATCATGTTGCATTTTTGAAAAATGCTATTTGACATTTTATAGCTAATGCCTCGAGGTTGGGGACACACATCACTTTAAAAGGCATGTGAGTATGTAAATCTGCAGGCATGGGAGACTTGGTGCCTTGTGGAGAATGTGCAGTATTTCCATGCCGAGCCATTTGCAGCAGGCTTTATATAACACCAGGAAAATCTGGGACAGGGCTATTTTGGTTTTTAAACAAAGTAAGCTGTTCATTACCTTCACCAAAGGTTCATCAACCTATGTATCATTGCAGTCTGCATAGCCAGCTCTCTATGTGTTATGTTGGCCGCATCCACACAATATATATATACACACACTATCTGTATGGCCCTGGGGATGTCACATGGCCTGCAGCTGTGTGCTGATTGGGCCACAAGCGGAACACAGGCTGAAAACCATTGATCTACATGATAACATCCAGTCAGTGCACAAGGGAATCCAACTTTTTCCGATGTCTAAATGCAGATTCAGTCCGTGAGATTGTTTTTCTTTTGATTATTGTACAGTGCCTTAAAATTTCTCACCACTCAGGATAATTTTTTTCCGTCTTAGAATTCAGAAGAGCTGCACTCTGCTGAGGGTAATCGGTGGCTTTTGCTAACATCTCTTGAGGCTTTTAGTTTGAGTCTATGACCAGAAGAGGCACAGAAAATTGTTACACATAGAATTGACTCTAAAGCAGTGTTTTTCAAACTGGGGTCTGCCAGGGTACTCCAGTTGGTCCGCTGGCCTCGCTGATCAACTCCACCCCCTCCCTCCCCATGCTGCAAAACAGCTGTTCAGTGGCGTACAGCCAGTGCTGGGAGGGACGGGGAGGAGCAGGGATGGGGCGTGCTTGCGGGAGGGGGCGGAAAGAAGCGAGGAAGAGGAGCAGAAAGAGGTGGGGCAGAGGTGGGGCCTTGGGGGAAGGGCCTGGGGCTGAGCCAAAGGGCTTGGGGGTGGGGGTCAGCAAAATATTTTTAATCAAAACAAGGGTCCTCGGCTTGCCAAAGTTTGAGAACCGCTGTTCTAAAGAGGTTTGCTATCTGCACAGCCTTCAGACTAGGGTCTTGATCCTGTAATCAGCTCTGGGATTGGCAGACCCCTGCATCCACATAGCACTCCGGGGCCTTCAATGGGAGGTGCGTGGTTCTGCCCACAGAGTTCCATTTGCAGGGTCAGGACCGAGGGTATATCTACATAGTAAACGCTTACCTTCCTGACCGGCCTAGTGCAGGTGACAGTAGCAGTGAAGGCAGCCCAGCGTGGGCTTCAGCACAGTAGTACAAGCTCAGCACCGACCCAGGGTACATACTCAGCTTGCCAGACCATGCTGCTCTGTCTTCACTGCTAGTGTTGCCCCCTCTACCTGGATTCAAGCTAGCGCGGGTTGGTTAGCCTATGCCCAGCTTGGGCGGTGTAGCTGCACCCCTGAGAGTTGGGGGGGACTGCTGTGAAAATACACTCTGGAGCGCTAGCTGGCTTTTAGAAGTTTCTTCACTGCTGCTGGGGGCCGGAAAGTAGGTTACAGAAGTTAAGGAAATAGCCTGTGCTTCAGGAGATCTGTGTTTGGTTCTCGCCTCTGATGTAGGCGGTGTGAGACCTGGGTACATTGCTTCCAATCTCTGCACCTCACTTTCCCTGTCAGGAAGCAGCATCATGTCCATTTTACATTCTCCCACCCTTTGTTTTGACTCTTTAGGAGGGGCTCCTGGGCCCAGCCATGGTTCTGGCAGCCTCCCACCTGCAGCAGCTGGTGCTCCCCCAGAGGTGTGGCCTTGGGGAAAGAAGGGAAAAGCCCACTAGAGCACTAAACCAGCAGGAGCAGTTTAAGCAGGGATTATCAGACACTGATAATGTCAAGCCGCTTTCATTCCAGCCACTCCCCCCGTGCTGATTAGCGATTTGTTCCTACCCACTCTCAGCTGCTTCCTCACACTCTCTTCACTCCACCAACCTTTGTTGCCCCAGCCCCTCACCCCTTCCCCTCTTTATCCCCCTCTCCCTTCAGCTAATCCCCTCCTCACTAAACCTCACCTGATAAAAACAAAAATCCATCCACTGCACCCCCATCCCCCCATGGCACTAACCTGTCGTTTGCTGCCATCACGTGTTATGTTGGATCATATTAAAGAAGTTCTGTATTAAAATCACAAATGAGTTTGAGTCCTCATAATTAGTAATACCCTGGAATTTAAACTAAGAGGTTTCTTGGTTTTTGGTCTCTTATTTTTACTGTTTCTCTCCCTCTGTGTGAAACTTGCAAGCTGCTAATTGTGTTAGTACATCCTAAGACAGAGTCTGTTCTCAAAGCAATACTTTGTAACAACTACTCAGAGAGATTTCAGAGTAGCAGCCATGTTAGTCTGTATTCGCAAAAAGAAAAAGGAGTACTTGTGGCACCTTAGAGACTAACCAATTTATTGGAGCATAAGCTTTCGTGAGCTACAGCTCACTTCATCAGATGCATGTCAAGGTTCCTTCCCCACTCTGAACTCTAGGGTACAGATGTGGGGACCTGCATGAAAACCTCCTAAGCTCACTTTTACCAGCTTAGGTTAAAACTTCCCCAAGGTACAAAATTATTTTACCCTTGGATTTCCACTGCCACCACCAAACTTTATCTGGGTTTACTGGGAAATGTAGTTTGGACATGTCTTTCCCCCCAAAATTCTCCCAACCCTTGCACCCCACTTCCTGGAGAAGGTTTGGTAAAAATCCTCCACCAATTTGCATAGGTGACCACAGACCCAAACCCTTGGATCTTAGGGCAATGAAAAAGCATTCAGTTTCCTTACAAGAAGACTTTTAATAGAAGTAAAGGAATCACCTCTGTAAAATCAGGGTGGTAGATAATTAGGGTAATTATCTTACATGGTAATTAGATTCAAAACATAGAGAATCCCTCTAGGCAAAACCTTAAGTTACAAAAAAGACACACAGACAGGAATATTCATTCTATTCAGCACAGCTATTTTCTCAGCCATTTAAAGAAATCATAATCTAACACATACATAGCTAGATTACTTACTAAATTCTAAGACTCCATTCCTGTTCTGTCCCCGGCATCCAATGAAGTGAGCTGTAGCTCACGAAAGCTTATGCTCAAATAAATTGGTTAGTCTCTAAGGTGCCACAAGTCCTCCTTTTCTTTTTACTCAGAGAGAGACTCAACGTGATACTTTGTAACAACAGAAACAGCACACAGAGATTCCCCGCCCTTTTGTTGTATTCATCTCGCTTTAACAATTGTGATTAAAATAGAGATAGAGGATGTATGTGGATGGATAGATGTTTGGTGTGAATAATAACTGAATGATCAGGGAGGTGCCAGCCTAAGAATCCAGTGTTGATCAGCCGAAGACGACGTCAAGTGGAAACAACCAGAGGACTCCCGGAGGGCAGACTGGAATCCACCCAACAGCCTCAAGAATGGCAGAACCGAAGAACAAGATAACATCTGGCAGCACGGAGCCATCAGGAATGTGCTATCCGCTGATTGATTAGCAACAGCATGATGAAGCAATTCCCATAGACTGGCATAGGAAGAAATGCCTATAAAAATAGACTCTAGAAAGTGAGAACTTTGGGGTCTGATTCTGCAAACCAACTTCCAGGAGCATCAGATGAGCATCTGACAAGGCCCTGCTCCCTCCTCGTGTCCAGGCCACCTGGCCAGTGGCTTGACACGAGCAACTCTAAGGCTCGTAACTATGATAACAACCTTGCAGAACCAGTGTGTGTGAGTATGAATGAATGTGTGAATAAATATGAAATTGAATGCAATGTTATAGCTATAACTAACTGCTTACTATGATTCTCTGTATTCACAACAGATCTGTCATTTTGCCTTATTCCCTTTATTAAGATCCTGCTGTTTTTTATTTTATTGGTATAACACTCTGCTGGTAGGTCTGCTCTTCCCATATTCAGTGTCTGTTTAGTATCAGATCTGGGTCAGGCTCTGTCTACTACACTATATTTGTACAGTGCCCAGCACAATGGAGCCCAAATCTCAGTAGGGCCACAGGTGCTCCTGGCAAGCCCAGGTGAAAAACCAATAATGGAAGTGGTTTGATTTTCTTGGAGGGGATTTTTGTTATTAATAAATTTGAGGATACTGCAATTTGCTCCTGGATATTTCTCGAAACTCATGACTCATTAGGAGTGATTCACTCAGCTTGGTTCTGAACCACAGCTTTTAAAAAGCCCAATTAAGAACTCTTTGATGCCAAACAACCACCTTTGTTACTTTTAGACTTGCCTGATTCATCTGACTGCGTTAAGCCAGAAGGAGCTCCACTGAAGTCAATGGAGTCCAGGTGCTGTTGATGATCAGAATCAGGCCTGCTGTGCCCAGTTTTAAGAACACCCTGCTGCTTTCTGTATGTAGCAGATGCGTACCCACACCCTGAGAGAGCTTTGGGGGGCAAAGCCACTGTAAAGCCTCTGGAAGATTTCTTCTGCCTAAGGGGATCCTCAAGTGTCCTAGAGCCACTGCTGTCCCCTCCTTCCACTCCCCAGCCTAAGGTGTGCTCCCAGGGGAAAGAAGTTTAGCTACAGTGCTATTATGCCTCAGTAATCCAGGACATTACTGGAATGGCCCCTTGACCCAGTAAATTGCTGGATGAAAGTTAGAGCAGACTCAGAGCTCCAGTTATGCCAGTGACCACACTGGATCCAGCCCCAGGACAGTGGGTGTGGAGGGGGTGGTGCAAAGGTGTCTTCCTAAGAGTTCTAGTCAGGGAGGACATGCAGATTGTGAAATTTCAGGAGAATTGGTCTCCTCTGGGGAAGCTAGGTGGGGTTGAAATTTGGACTTCAAATACTAGACTAGCTTTAACCTTGCTTATGAAGTCGCCTGGACCACTCCACAATTCTCATTACCCGGTCTTTATCAGCACCTGAAGAGTATTAAGTGCTTCAGAAGAGAGACCTAGAAAACCACAGCCTTTGCCCCAAAACCTTGACATACCTCTTTGTCCTGGTAACCAGAATACACTGTCCCCTGGAAGCTGAAATCCATATAGTTAAAAGTTCAGTGAAGGCTTTACCTCCATCACAGACTCAAAGCCATGATCACACTGGTCTATGGTCATGTACGGTTATATTCACTGCTAGTATACCATGACAACTAGTTCTTTGACCTGGCTCATTCATTGTCCGAGCTGACGTGCGGTATGCTATGCAAGGCTATTGACTAAGCTCTGGTACATGGAGCCCGGTAGTCCATGGAGCTGCTTCTGTCACAGCAGCAAAGCATCTGTCCATCTTCATGCAGTGACACTGTTAGTGGTAGCTCAGGCAACCTTAAACCACAATTAAGGTGCTTCAAACCCAGGTAGAACAAATCGGCGTGTGTGTGTGTGTGTGTGTGAGTGAGTGAGAGAAGGTTTGCACAGGCTCCTGTGGAGCACAAAAACCAAGGCAGGAGCATCTCTATGGTTAGGGATGGCATTGGAGGCGTGCCAATGACAGCCCTTCTGTGCATGTGTTGGATAAGGAGAACAAGACAAGTATCCCATCGCTCAGCAACAGAGGAACCAATGTGTCAGTGATATTGCCAGGTGCACAGTGCTGCACGCTGCTAACCAAGCCCGACTACAAGATCCATAGATTCCAAAGCCAGAAGGAGCCATTACAATCAGCTAGTCTGACCTCCTGTCTAACACAGGCCAGAGAACTTCCCCAAAATAATTCATAGAGCATATCCTTTAGAAGAAACATTCAATCTTGATTTAAAAATGGTTAGTGATGGAGAATCCACCATGACCACTGGTAAATTGTTCCAATTAAAATTGGTCATTGTTAAAACTTTACACTTTAGTTCCAGTCTGAATTTTTCTAGTTTCAGCATCTAGCCACTGGATCGTGTTATGCTTTCTCTATTAGAATGCAGAGCCCATCAAATATTTGGTCCCCATGTAGGTACTTATAGGATCAAGTCACCAGTTAACCTTCTCTTTGTTAAGCTAAAGAGTTGGACTCAAAGAGTTCAGTGACTGTAAGGCAGGTTTTCTAATTAGTGTCTTGACTCTTCTCCGAACTCTCTCCAATTTATCAACATCCTTCTTGAGTTGGACAGCAGAACTGGACACAGGATTTCAGCAGCAGTCACCCTAGTGCCAAATATAGGGGTAATAACACCTCTCTACTCCAAGATTCCCATTTATGCATCGAAGGATCACTTTAGCCCTTTTGGCCAGAGTGCTGCACTGGGAGCTCACATTTCAGCTGGTAATCCGCTGTAATCTCCAATTTTTTTTTCAGTCACTACTTCACAGGATAGCATCCCCCATTGTGTAAGTATGGCCTACGTTCTTTGTTCCTAGAGGTAGATCCTTACATTTAGCTGCATTAAATGGATATTCTTGGCTTGGGCCCATTTTACCAAGTGCTCCAGATCACATTGTGCCAGTGACCTGTCCTATTCATTATTTACCACTCCCCTGTGTGACCCTGAGCAAGTCAGTTAGACCCTGATTTGAAAAGGTGTTTAGGTGAGTTGCAAGGCCTAAGTGATTTAGATAGCTAAATCCCATTTTCAAAAGCAATCCCATTTTCAAAAGCAATTTAGGCATTTGGGAGTCTAATCTCATAGACTTTTAAAAGTGGGATTTAGCCATCTAAATCATTGGCCTTGCAATGCCAAGTGAATCAATGCCTGAACACCTTTACAAATCAGTAGTTTGTGCCTCAGTTCCCCATCTGTAAAATGGGGATAGTAGCACTTTCCTATCTCCAGGGGGTGTGGATGATAAATACCTAGAACATTTAGAGGCGCTTAGATATTACAGGGGTGGGGGCCATAGAAGTACCTTAGCTAGGTGTGAATATACTTCAGTGTCTAGAAATGTAGTAAAGTTACATGCCATTGGTATTGATGGGAGCTAGCCCAACAGGAGGAGGTATGTATTCTTGGGTTCAATAGGTCCCTAGATTAAGTCTAGTATTGCTAATTCACCACCTGCAAAAAACCTCTATGGAATGCCTCCCTTCTCTATACAGCTGAGACAAACCAAAGAGAGCAGCTGCGATACAAAGTCTCAGAGCCTGGTCCGAGGAGGATAGCCCCCATTTCTTGGCATTTATCACACGGTATCTTTGCACCCAGTGACATCAGTGGAACTTGGGGTGCTTAGCAATTCTCACAGAGAAAAACAATAGTTCTTGTCTGTATTCTATACAAGGCAGTGAACATTGTTGGTGCTGCTGGATAACAGGTAGGCCCAACAGATCCTGTGCTAGCTGACCACCTATTTTGAGCCATAGGGTTCCTCCACCTTTCTCACTAGGCCCATCACAGCTGCCATGCAAAGCTTGTGTCCTTTGATCACATACAAAGACAAAAGCTTTGCATTCAGAGTATAAGTTGTTACCGTGGTGAACAGGCTCAGTGCACCTCTGGAGCTAGTCAGAGCTGTGTCAGATGTCTTTGGGTCTGGGAGGGATTGAAGATAATTGTAAGTCCCTTCTGAGAGGGCTGATCTCTGCTCTTGAGTCAATTTTAAAGTCCACAGTCTTTCCATTAATAGTCAGTTTCACTCTCCAGGCAGGCTCTGTCATCACACATGATAGATCCCAGAAACAATGGCTCTTGATTGTCTAATAAGTCAACTCCCCATTTTGGCGTAGCAAGCAACTGCAAAACTTCCATACTTTTATGCCTTTATTACACCTTGCGCATTTGATGAAACTTACATCTGATGGGCTATGAGTTTTTTCCACATCTTGTGCATTTAGACTTAAAGGCTTTGGTGTTTGACTGAAATTTGTCCCTCTTAACCTGGGATTTCTCTCTCCTTGATGCAGGGGTCTCCTAGTAATGACTTGTAGTACTTATAAATCTGTAAACAGCTTCTAAATTAATTAGTTTCTTGTTTTTCAAGTTGGGCAGGTTGCTCTTGGTTTTGCTGTCTCGCCAGCTCAGATTGCTTTGCTATTTGAATAGCTGTGTGGGGTTAAGTCTGTTTTTAATTGTAGCTGCTGTGAAAGATTTTTTTTATCTATTAATCCAATAACCAGCCTGTCTGATATTTTCATGTTTTGTGCTTCCCAAGTCAGTTTTCAGCCAATGCATGCAGAGCTCTTATAAGATATTCCACATTTCCCCCTCATCTTTGAATTCTCTGGTGGAAAACATGCTTTCATAAATGACATTCCTCTGAGGTAAAAAGTATGCTACAAATATAGCCAGAACTTTTCCTGTCCTCTGTGACTCTATTTGGTAAAGTCAAAGGACTTAAGATATGCCATTGGGAAGCAGGCAGAGCATAAATAAAGAGCATACCTGTAGATCTTCAGTTTCCTTATGGAGATTTGTAGCAATTTGAGAACTTGCAAAATGCTGCTTCCAGTCTGTCCATTGTGAAGGTTTGTCAAAGCTGAAGTGCCACTTTTCAGTGCCTTAGACATTGATCTGAGCATGGGAGTGGGACCCAGGAGCTCCTGAGTTCTAATCCCAACTCTATGACTGACTTGTTGTGTGGTCTTGGACAAATCACTTAACTTCTTTGCTTTGTAAAATGGGGACAATACTATTTTATTCCTCACCTCCCAGGGGTGTTGTGAGAAGTCATTAATTAATAGTTGGAAAGTCTTAAAAGATGAAAACTTCTGTATATGTACTAAGTGTTAATGAAGAATGAGCATCAGTAACCTCAAAAGACAGTTATGGAGGATGGAACATCTGAAAAGGCAGGTGGAAGAGCGGAGACAGAGGACAAAACACATAGGCAGTAAGATCAGGCATGAGCAGCCAGGCTTTCAGTTCCGAAGATTATTCATATTTCCATTAGAGGCCACCAATCATCCAATTTAAGGTTACTGTGATGGGGTTCACTTGCCTCGCACTGGACGGGGAAGAGTTAACCCTACATTGTTAACCCCTTGATCTACTGGGCGCGCTCCAGGTTCACTGATATAAGAAGGAGCAACTCAGCTCAGTTGGGGCTGAAGGATGTACTCTGCTGGTTCCAGCCAAAGATCAGTTGAAGCCCGAGGCTGTGTGGGCTGGAGATGCCATAACCCAGGCAGACACCAAGGTACCCACGGAGACCTGGCTGCGTCAGGAATCGCAGGGGACAGCGCAGACCTGGGAACCTGGAGACAGTGGAGACACCCAGACTGCAGCAATGGGAACCATGATAGGAAGCAGGCCAGGGACATTAGATAGTGGCCCAGTTAGTGAACTGGACTTTTGAGTCAGCGTGTTTTAGTTGGAACCCCCTGCTGACTCAGTGGCATGCGCCAGGGCCCTGGGCTGGGGTCCAGGGGAGAGGGAGGGCCTGGACTCCCCTGCCTGGGCTGGCTCCCTCCTCCTTGTGTGTGTGGCAGCCCCCTTCCGGACTGACTTTGGCCACTAGGCCTCACGGCCTAGGGACTCTGGCCACTAGATCTTACTGCCCTGTCGTCATGGGGCATAGGTACTGATTGGGGCTACTAGGCTTTACTACTCCGCTAAGAGGGGTGACTCTATTGACTCTGGCCTGCACTCCCCTGCTAAGGAGGGTGAGTAGATAGACTGGGGTTAGGAGTGTGATGGGGTGCACTCGCCCCACATTGGATGGGGTTTTCTCCCACTGCGTCACAGTTACCAACAACTGTGCCTCAGCTGAATGAGAAAGTACAGCAAGGACCAAAAAGCCTTTTGTTGGAAGGCTGAAATCCCTCTTTCACTAACCCATCATTTACTAGGACCCTGTTGTTTTTGGTATTACTTGGCCTGGAGAATTATGTCTAACTATAATAGCTACATCCTAGAACGAATAGTCTACTGCATAATTATTATTGCTCTCTTTTGTGTACTTCCTCCCAATTCCTAGAAATGGCATGCCATTAAACTGTTAGAGGAATGGTAAATGTAGGCAGAGATAGGGTGGGAGGAGGGAGAGAACAAATCTCAGTACAAATATGTTTGTTACCTACCACATGTCTCGGTGTTTGAAAGTGGCAGCTGGATCACAAAGACAAAACCCAAGAGGCCCTTTGATGCAGAGTCTATTAGTTGCTTTGAGGGTAGTCCCGAGATTCTCAGTAACGGATGAGAGTACAGAGGGGTGAGTGGCCACTCTTCACATGTAGCTATTTCTAAAATATTTTTGTGACCTTGTAGGAGTTAGTCCAGTTTTTACTGTTGTAGCAGAAGTTAAATATCAAGGGATTTGTTCTATGTGGTTATTTCTTTATACCTTGCTTAGCAACATGTCCAACTACAGAATAGCCATGAGCAAAACCAGGAGTTGGGGGAAGTGACTGCTTTAGTGGCTTTCTAATGGGATATGTAAAATCACCGCTTCAAATTCAGCTTGAGCCTATACAGCAAGGGTACCAGTTAGGGGTAGCGGGGGGAGGAGGAACGCCGGTTTTTGCAGTTGCTCCAAGTCCCATAGGCTGCAGAACTGGGGGAGCCATGATCTATACCCTTCTAACCAGGGGTACCTTATTAAAGCTGCACGGCTGCTGCCAGAATGTCACTCCAGCTGTGTGACTGCAACACCACTGAAATCTGACCCAGCTGCCTCTTCGTGCAGACAGTGGCGTGAACAAGCCGAGTTTCGGCGGGTGACTTTGCCACCGAGCATATAGGGTTGCAACGCCACTGAAATTTGATCCAGCCCGCAGTCTGTCCAGATGGAGGTGTGGCCAGGCCAAATGGTGGTGTGATCTGGTGCACGGGGAGTCTGTTCACATATGGAGGAGCACAGGGGAGTCCACTGTGACTTTGACTCCTGGAGGCATCAGCGAATGCACTGTGTGGGTAAGAGAGGAGAGATTCCCTGGCCAAAGGAGACCCAGGGTCCCTGCAGGAGTTGGAGAGGAGTGGGAAGAAACAAGCTGGGACTGGAATTTGCCCCCTTCCAGCCCCAGAAATATCTGAATTGGCATCACTGCTATACAGCCCATCTGAGCTATAGCAGCCTGAAGTCCCTATTCTAGTGCACATGGCCTCATCACTGCCCATTGTTAGCAGCAAGATCAATGACTGAATGGCCAGAGACTGAACTCGTCTCTCACCTCTAGAGCAGAGCTTGGGTACATGGACAGCACAGGGCAATACAGCCAAAACACAGCACTAAGGCAACATCATCTATTTATCCAGGGAAGAGGAACAGCACGGGTACTGCCAGCTTCCTCTGGTTCCCCCACCAATCTGACACTTCCACCAGTAGTCATATAAAGATCTTGTCCTGGAACGGCAGCGTGTGCCCATTTCTGCCCTCCAAAGGGTGGAACTGGAACTGCTCACCTGTGGACAGTCTGGCCACACCTTTTCTTGCCCAGGGCTGCCCCCTTCTAGGTGCTCCTGAAGTGGCTGCTGCAGGCTTGTTCCCCGGAGGAGGCCCAGGGACCTGTGCTGGTTCATGCTGATCAAGACACTTATGAATCTGCCTCTGTACTCATTTCAGGCCAGATTCGGATAGTCCTACTTACTTTGAGTAGGCTCCTACTCCATAGTTAGTGCCATTGATTTCAGTAGATCAGGCACTAATCAGTGTGAGTGAGGATAATACTTGGACAGCTACCCCACAAAGCTGTTGCGAGGATTAACAAATGTCACCAGCATACTGCTGATAGGTAGTGAGGGTGCACAGCCCGGTCCTTAATTAGAGCTTGTCTACCCAGGATAGACATTCCTGACTAACTCCCTGTGTGGATGCTCTTAGCCTTGTTCCATGGCATGTCTACACTGCACTTTGTCATTAACTTTTGTCTCTCGGGGCGTGAAAAAACCCACCCTGAACAAAAGTTTTAACAATAAAGCGCCGGTGTGGACAGGGCTTCTTCGGCAGGAGCTGCTGTCCTGGAGACTAGACTACTGCCCCTCGTTCAGGGTGGTTTTATTTTGTCACCGGGAGAGCTCTCTACCGGCGACAAAGAGACTACCCTGCGCACCTTACAATGGCATAGCTGTGCCACTGTAAGGTGCGCAGTGTAGACATAGCTTAAGAGTGCCTTATCCTGAATTAGTTTGGTTAGGAGCCACTTCTAAATTAGGAGGATGTGGGCCTCACAGGGTCCACACATGGAGTTAATCAGGAATGGTTAATCCACTTTGAATTCACACCCTACTTTACTATGGGTTAACTTTCATTTGTAGACAAGCCCTTAGTTAATATTTTACAAAATACTTTGCATAGATAGCGTATTAGTTGCTGTAATGCTTTGAAAAGTGCCTGCATGGGTTTAGGGGTGTGTGAGTGAACACGCCCTCACTCTGGCAGAGAGGAGACTAAAAAGATCCTCTGGGTTTATTCAGCACCAGTGAGGTTCACCTGCAAGACTTGTTCTGCCTGGAGAGTGGGGAAGCTTAAAAGGGAAAGCCTGCCACAGCAAGGGGCAGTGAAGAAGAAGAAGGCCGCTCCACCTCAGACAGCAGAGAGGGGCCCCCTGAGATGGAGACAGCAGCAGGCCTCCCTGCTCCCAAAGCTGTGTGACCCACAAGGAGGGGCTTGAGGTAGACTCCGTTTTATACTAAGCCCAAAGGGCTGAAACCAGAAAGGCTTCCCAATAGCCCAGTCGCCATGGCCTCTGTTTTCCTATGGATGTCCCTCTCACAAGGGAAGGAAGAGGGGAGAGGACTCCTCTGTTTGAAGAACCCCCTTAGGATGCCTTCTGGGAGAGGGAAGAGAGACATTATAAAGGACCGGAAGCTGGGTTTAGAGGGGACTGGAGGGAGCCCTTGCCCCGCACAGAGGGAGTCAGATCACAGACCTGTATGGCTGCTTTTGCAGACCATCTATTACTCTGACCTTGGTCTCCACTGTAGTAAGTGTGCTGGCAATGTAAGAATTGACAAGTTGGGAGAAACTTTTAGATCACATAGCCTTGCCCCTCCACCAGCCCCAGGATGATGGTAGCGATTTTGCCACATTACGTTCTTCTGTTTAGTTTTGCTCAGAGGAGAGTGGTTGTCAGATGCTGACCAAAACAAGGCAAAAATGCATCGATTCTCCGATAGGCCCTCAAAGCAGTTTTCTCCGCTTTGATTCCTTGTGCACTTTCTACCCTCATCTCTTGGGAGAATATTTTTTAAATCAGCAAACCTGATGACTCTGTTTTCAGATCTGAGTGTGCTTTGAGCAGTGCACACAGATATGTATATTCATTAAAAAAGAAAAAGAGTACTTGTGGCACCTTAGAGACTAACCAATTTATTTGAGCATGAGCTTTCGTGAGCTACAGCTCACTTCATCGGATGCATACCGTGGAAACTGCAGCAGACTTTATATACACACAGAAAATATGAAACAATACCTCCTCCCACCCCACTGTCCTGCTGGTAATAGCTTATCTAAAGTGATCATCAGGTTCATCACTTTATCACTTCATCATCAGAATCATCACTTTAGATAAGCTATTACCAGCAGGACAGTGGGGTGGGAGGAGGTATTGTTTCATATTTTCTGTGTGTATATAAAGTCTGCTGCAGTTTCCACGGTATGCATCCGATGAAGTGAGCTGTAGCTCACGAAAGCTCCTGCTCAAATAAATTGGTTAGTCTCTAAGGTGCCACAAGTACTCCTTTTCTTTTTGCGAATACAGACTAACACGGCTGTTACTCTGAAACATGTATATTCATTGTGATTCTGTATTTGGGTCTGCTGTTTAATATCAAAGAAAAGAAATAACAAAACCTAGCCAGTGAGGTGTATACATTTAGACACCCACCACACTATATACAGTTATCTATAATCTATATAGAGATTATTCCTCTCTTGTTGGGTATCATAAACAAGGGACGATGTCCCTAACTGGTAGGGATCAGCATGGCTCTGAGATTGATGGAGCTATACCTAATACCAGGTCATCTGCCAATATTTTCTCCCTTCTGTGTATATCCCTCCCCAGTTCCCCACTTTACTGAATTGTCCAGTACCTGTGAGTATATAGGAGATAACACAGTGAAGGGGGATTTTAAATATCCTAGAACAGTATGTTTAACATAATGAGGCCAGTGCCATTATTAAAAAGTAAGGTAGCTGACCAGAAATAGATGAAAGAATCTGAGCAAAGACCTTAAAGCTTGTGGATAATTAGCAAAAAATCTAAAGTTACAAGAAAAACCAGAATGCAAAGTGGAGACACCAGAGTTGGGTGTGTGGAACAGGAACTCCATAAATTATTTATTTTACAGTCTTTTTCATAGCAACATGAATACTCCAACATCCGCATAATAGAGGGTCATCACCAAAATATATTAATTATATGCCTGAATCGACTGAGAATCACATTAATTTGCTGCAGCATCCATAAGTAGGGGATCCAAGAGGGGCAGAATGGCCTTTTGTTTCCTGCTGTAGAATTATATGCATGACCCACTTTTTCCTAATTCTGCAGTGACTGGAGAGGCAAAGCATTGTTTGTTCAACATGGAATGGAAAAAGTGCTCTATTTTGTAATGTAGCATAGACAGACATTTGGTTTTATGTTGCAATCCAGTGTTTCAGAAGGGTGCTGAAGTCCATTTTGTCTTCTTTCTTGTTGTCCTGCTCACAGCAATATTTCCACTGGCATCTCCTAGCCAGTTACATATCAACTGACCTCACTGCTTAGGGTCAGTGTCAAAACTCCAATAACTTCCTGTAATGGGGGCAGGGGATGCACTCACCTCTGGGGCACCTCCTTGCAAATGGGTACAATACTGCAGTCCTTCTCTCACTCCTGGTGCCCTGGTAGATTGCCAGCCAACCTTGGCAGGGTCTTCAGTGGTTAGGCCCTCTGGCCAAGTCACAAAGTCCAAATGAACCCCTTCCAGGGTAGCAGAATCCAGCAACAACTGTCTTTCAGCCCCAGCTCTGGGCCCCTTAAATTCAGATCTTTGTTGGGGTTCCCAAACAAGCCTTGTCCCCTTCTTGGGGTTTATATCACTTCACCGGTGGTGGAACCCAGGCCCACCCACTACTTCCAGTTCCAACCCAGGGACCCTATAAACACCAGCTATGTACTGCTTCCTTCAATTTGTTGTTACTATTTTCCTGGGCCTCTTCACACATCACCCCTTTACCCCTTACCTTAGGGCTAAAGTTCTCAGGTCCTCTCTCCCAGCTTTAGTAAATTCATCCAGACCAAAATGCATGCATGCATGCTTGCTTGCTTGCTTGCTTGCTTGCTTGCTTGCTTGCTTGCCACACACCCCGTTTGGTCCTAGCTAGGAACTGTCCTGCTAAGCCTCTGCAGCTCCTTTTATTTGAGCCTGCTGTCTCTGATGGGCTAGCTTCATGAGGCCTCTCTAGGCAGACCTGGAGGACCTACCTTCACTGCTCCTTTTCTGGGATGGGATGTGGTAGGGCCATATAGCCTCCTGTAGGGAGCTACAAAGACTAGGTACACCCTATCACACTTCCATTTTAAATGCCTTGTAATGGGGTGTTCACACTAGCTAGAGAGTGTTAAAGTGGCTTGAGCTAAGTAATGGGATAATTCCCACACCTGAGGGTTGATTGAATTAGGGTTGATAGACAAGTGCTGATTGAGGGTGGAGCCCAGGAGCAGGCAAGGCCGGTATAAAGCCAGGATGTTTGCAGCAGAAAGGGGTGGTAGTGTGGGTTCCCATGGTCACCCTTGGAGCGGGAAAAGGGGAAAACCAAGGGAGAGAGTAGAAACTGTGGGATCCTGGCTCTGAGGGAAGGACGTACCATGGAGAAGGAAGCTTGATAGAGGCCTCGTAGGAAGGAACCCAGGGAACCAGTAGCAGGTTTTTGGCACGGTACAGATCTTAGCTGGTTGTAGGGTCCGTAGGCTGGAACCCAAAGTAGTGGGCAGGTGCTGGTTCCCCTACCAGCTAGTTGGGAAATGGCATAACCTTGAATTGGAGGACTGCTGGCAATGCAACACGGACAGCTAGTCTGGTGAGACCTTGATACCGTAGAACAGGAAAACTACAGTGACCTGTCCAGAGAGCCCAGCTGTGAAAAGGGAGCATCCTGAGTCATGATGAGAAAATGCTACAGTGATAATGACAGCTGGAGGAGGGCTTCAGAGCAAGTGGAGCTATTCCCCAGATGCAGCGACAAGAAGAAGTCCTAGCAGTGAATAGAGAAACCTTGTGATATTCCCCATTCATTCAACATGGAGCTATTCTCTCGGAGTTAGGTACTGGCTTTTTTTAACCTGTTGATTTTGGTGCTAGGTGAGATCTGTGATGAAAAGACCCAGTCCTGCTAGTTGCTGAGCAGCCTGTAAGGTTCTGAAAGCCCTCAATATCTACTGACTACAGTGGGAGTTGAGGTAGCTGAGGATCTGGTCCATGGTGTACTTCTTTGGTGGGGAAAGTGGGATTTTTTCAAATGTGTGCACTATTGGCCTAATGTTAGGTCAATGATGAGCACATTAGACAATCCCATCTTTCTTGCTTTGGTTTCAGTTGGCACCATGGCTCATAAACTGAGTACTGATATGACTGATTACTATACTCAGAGGTACAATATACTCCTAATTTATTCTAGTGCACATACCAATCAATAACAGACTTGTTCTGGGTTCAGATGACTACACAAGATGTGAGGCAGAGGAGAATCAGCTGCCTGATCTCTAGGGCTACACAACAGCAGTAATTAAATAGTTCTTTTTAATGTCTCATGAACTTTCTTAAATTGCACAAATGATCAATCTTCTTTTTGAAGACTTCAGGCAAAACCCATCCTGGGGGTAACATTATTGACATCACTAGTTACTGTAGGGGTGTATCTGGCCCTGCATCTGGTTGCAATGATAACTAAAACAAACAAGTGCAACTCCTAAATGCCAAGCCTGCTTATTGTGAAATCCATTGACTATCGAAGGAGAGGGAGGGAGAGTATTGCACAGCACACCTGTGGCATTGAACAACTCTGCACCTGTTACTTGCCCAGCCACTCTTGCATCATGGCACATCAGACAGGAGATTTGCAGGGTGGCAGCCACTAAGTATGCTAATCTCCACTGTCTAAACTTGACATCATCATTTCTTCCTCCCTCTGTCCCACCCACATTCTGAATGGCATTAGAAGGCTTGATTCAGCAAATAGGCACAGGTTTCAGAGTAGCAGCCGTGTTAGTCTGTATCCGCAAAAAGAAAAGGAGGACTTGTGGCACCTTAGAGACTAACCAATTTATTTGAGCATGAGCTTTCGTGAGCTACAGCTCACTCACAAAAGCTTATGCTCAAATAAATTGCTTAGTCTCTAAGGTGCCACAAGTCCTCCTTCAAATAAGCTCAGTCTCTCAAGACCTTTCTTGAATTTCAGAAGAAACAGAACTGTCCGGTTTGAACACAGCCTCATGACTAAGACTGTGTCTTTGTTAGTCGTCATTTCCATGGCAAACACCGCAGTCCTGAGTCTGTGTTCTGGCCCACCTATATTTTTTTTTAAACCACCGTAGTGCTCTGCATAGCCTGGGATTTCCTCAGGGCCTTCCCAGATCCTGGCATAAATTACAGTAGCCTCTTGGTTGCTCTTACTTATGCTTAACAGGCTCTAGGGTCCACTGCAGCAGCCAGGAATAGCCAGAATACAGTGGCATTTCAGCCATGACCCCGCCCTTGACCATGCCTCTGACATGACCTCTATGCCAGCCGGCTATAGGAGCTCTTTTTCATTTGCAGAAGCCCCTCTGCTAGGAATATACCCCAGTGAGCAGATCTGCTTCCTTTACAGTCCTTTCATGCCATTCGATCACTGTCAAGGACCGAAGAGATGCACGCCCCTAGTTTTGGTTTTCCATCAAATCTAGCTTGGATAATAACATCTGAGAACATCATACTCTTTAGCATATTTAGCCTTGCAGCACCCCTGAGAGGGAGGGAAGTTCTATATCCCCCTTTTTGCTTATGGAAGCACAGGGGGCTTGTCTTCACTGCAGCAGATAACTCAAATTACTCTGTGCAAGCTGGCCTAGCTCAACTGAGAGTGACCCACGCTGTGAAACAACACTGGTGCCCCATACGCTGATTGGTTTAGCAGCTCCTGAGTTGTAATTCGACCTGCTGCATCCCCCCGACCTGCATTACTAGCTCCAGCATCAGCACGTGAGCTTGAACTCACCCTTCCTGCCAGACCAACTAGCTAGAGTTTAGAGCAGTGGTTTTCAAACTTTTTTTTCTGGCGACCCAGTTGAAGAAAATTGTTGATGCCCGTGAAGCAACGGAGCTGGGGGTGAGGGGTTTGGGGTGTGGGAGGGACTCAGGGCTGGGGCAGAGGGTTGGGGTGTGGGGATGAGGGGTGTGGCATGGGGTCAGGAATGAGGGGTTCAGAGTGTGGGAGGGGGCTCTGGGCTTGGGCAGGGGGTTGGGGTGCAGGAAGGGGCTCCAGGGTTTTGGGGGCTCAGGGCTGAGGCATGGGGTTGGGGTGCAGGAGGGGGTCAGGGCTTTGAGGTGGGGCTGGGGATGAGGAGTTTGGGGTGCAGGAAGGGGTTTGGGGGAGCAGGGGATTGGTCATGGGGTTGGGGCATAGGCTTACCTCAGGCAGCTCCTGGTCAGCAGCACAGTGAGGGTGCTAAGGCAGGCTTCCTGTGTGTCCTGGCACCGCAGACCGTGCTGCACCCCAGAAGTGGCCCACAGCAGGTCCGGCTCCTAGGCGGAGGCACGCAAGTGGCTCCGTGCAGCTCTCACCCACAGGCACTGCCCCCCCTGCTCCCATTGGCTGGGAACCAGCCAATGGAGTGTGGAGCTGGTGCTCAGGCAGTGCACAGAGGCCTGTGGCCCACCCACCTAGGAGTGGGACCTGCTCCTGGCCATTTCTGGGGCACAGCGCAGTATCAGAACAGGTAGGGACTAACCTGCCTTAGCCGAGCAGCACCACCAACGGGACTTTTAACGGCCCGGTTGGCAGTGCTGACCAGAGCCACCGCAACCCAGTGCCTTATATTCCGCGACCCAGTACTGGGTTGCGACCTGCAGTTTGAAAACCACTGGTTTAAAGCATCACTTAACACAAACTAGAGATTGGTGTGTGTGGATGGGAGATGGGTTAGGAACAAAGCTCATGTTATACCTCTAGCTAACAATGCAGAGAAGCCCTTTAAGTGCTCAAGCCCAAGGTTACCCAGAAAGTCTGTGGCAGAGAAGAAAATTGAACCCTGGTCTCTGGTTCACCACTGCACCAGCCTTCCTCTCTGAAAGTCACCCAGTTTTCCACACTGCTGAGCAAGTCATTGCATTGAATGTGTACACATCTGGCTCCTCTTTGGTGTTTTGCCATCTTTGTATGTGTCTATAAACTATCCGTGCCAATTACTTACCCCTCAACTAACAGAAAATAATTAATGGATTTCATGACATCACTTTTCTCTCTTATTTTTTTTTAAACCCCTACAATTATTGCTTGCATTTTTCTTTTTTTGCCATGTCTCTCCCCATATTTACCATGAAAAACAACCTGCCTTACTTATGACTGTCTCAAGTCTCTAAAGCTTCTCCATTAATCACACTTTCTCCCATTTGCGTGGGATTTAAATGCACCTTTTAATACTGGCCTTGGCCACTGATGTCACAGTTGCCTTTGTATGATGCCTGCAGAATGGATACATGATTCTACGACAGGCAGTTAAATATCCTATTATCCTGGTATAAGATGCAGATAATATATTAAAACAATGTGCATGTTTAATTTATGAGCCCAAGTTATTGCATGCTCTGAAATGCCATGTCGGTAAATGAATAAATAATTATTTTTAATTGCCATAAAGCATTATGAAATCCACTGTATCCACTCCTGGCTGTCAGAGCTTGCTGGCAGCTTTGCATTTCTGATTTCAAAGATTTTGTCCTGGTAACTCCCCTTTTTCCCCATGGCACTGTTCTTCCGAATGTCCCAATCAGAAAGAAATCTGTGTGGGGTTTTGTTTTATTCCAGACTCATTACAGGAATCTGATAATGACTTGACTTGGGGAGAGGATGTAAAGTGAAATTATACAATTTCTCCATTAAAATTCAGCCCTCATAATTAAAATTATAATTAAAAATTAATTATGTAGCCTGAATCAGCATCCAGACACTATGGAGTCAGTCGTCAGGGCACAATCCAACTCCCACTGAAGTCACTGGGGATCTTTCCGCACTGGGGCCTCATGGAGTTACCCCAGGCAGTCTCAGAGCACTGTTTCAATGGAGTTGCTTCTAACCAATACCAGGGTAAATGAGTGTCTCCATTGCTCCATTTGGCTCAGTGGTTCTGTGCCATGAAGGAGAGCTTGCCAATACTATTTGTGTGTTGATATTAGTCTAATAAAATGGGCTGCTCAGAATTTTTTGGATTTTAATCCTGCTGTCTTTTGTCCCCTGAGCTGAGACAGTGACCACATTTTTGTGGTGCTGAGAAGCAAATGTGTGGAATCATCTAGATCAGCGGTTCTCAAACTTTTGTACTGGTGACCCCTGTCACACAGCAAGCCTCTGAGTGTAACCCTCCTCTCTATTAATTAAAAACACTTTTTTATATTTAACACTATTAGAAATGCTGGAGGCAAAGCAGGGTTTGGGGTGGAGGCTGACAGCTCATGACCCCCATGTAATAACCTCATGACCCCCAACGGGTCCCGACCCCTAGTTTGAGAACCCCTGATCTAGATCAACAAAATCACAGAGCTCATAAATCAGGCTAGGTGTCGTTGTGCCCCATGGAGCCATCTTATGGGGAAGCTATGTTGGTTGCAGAATGCCTTCACCCAAATGTTCACCATAACAAGAAATACAATTTGCACAGAGGAACAACCAGGAACTGTCATGCTTCTTTAAAAACTAGGAGCCTGATCGTGCAGCCCTTATTGACTGTAATGATGTTTTGTTGCAGCATATTACTCAATCCTTATTGTGTGCTATATGCAGTCTAAACAGGGGATGGTCCCTGGAAAACACAGACACAGCTAGAACTCAAACTGTGTGGATATACTTTTGTCTCTGTGTAGTTGTTTTCTTTACTAAAAGCCTCCTGTTTAAGAGAGGCTGAGTCCATATATATAATCATGACACTGATGTGAATAGATCCCTTGATGTCAGTGAGCCTAGACCCAGATGACTAAGGGCTACAAGATCAGGCCACAATCAGAATCCAAGATCCAAACATTCCTGAACTTTAGGTGGGAGTGGGGTTGCAAACACAGAGCCCAGATCTGAATTTCATGACCAGATATATCTCTGTAAATAGATAAAACCAACACCTGTAGCTGGACCCTGCCAACCTTTGAGTTTGTTTAAATCCAGATCTGAATTTTGCAGCATGGACCCGTCTCTCCTGTAACCAGTATGTCACCATATCCAAGTATATCCTGTTGTGTAGACTCAACTATGCCTATCAGGCAAGGTGCAGAATAAGTACTTTGCCCACACATCTCCCCATACAAGGAAAAGCTGAGAATTCTGGGATTCTCCACGGACATATTCTATTTTCCCACATTGTTAGCCACCCTATCATGGATTACCCTGTTGGCTGCATCAGGAGAACTGCTCAAGCACCATTTAACTGATCTGCCTTTCTCCCAGTACTGCACATCGGGCTGGCCAGTGTCACCAGGGTCACAGCCAGCCTTGCTACAGAGAGGTGTAGAGAGGCAGGGGGAGCAGAGTCAGACTACAGCAATAGCCTGGCATGGTGACCCCTGAAAAGGGCTATTTGAGAGGGTGACAAATATCGGGGGGAGGGGGAAGAACCAGGGTGAGAAATCCTGGGACAGAGAAAAACGTTGAGTCTGGGGAAAGGCAAGAAATCTTGAAGCCAAAGCACGGGGGGATTGAGAGGGGATGTGGCCCATGCTTTATGAAAGTGTTGGCAGACTGGAAGAGCCGGAGAACCACTGTGCTTTGGCATTTTTTTGGTTCATCATCCTGCTTTCTCAGCAGAAACAATGCTGAAGCCAGACATCCCGTCTTGTCTTCAGTCACTTATCCCATGTGGTTGTCACCCTTGGTGGGGAAGGATCTCGTGGGTTAGCTCTGACTGCTCTGTATCTGTGGTGCTGACAGGCTCCGCTCTGCCTGGAAGAGATGAGCTGAGCTGCTGGTCCCCCTGAGGCTGGGAAGCAGTGAGCTTGCTTGCTGAATGTCAGCCGCACAATAAATATCCTGGGCTGAAGTGTCCTTAAGAAGAAACATGACTGGGACCCTGTGTGTGTTATACCAATAAAATAAAAACCAGCAGGATCTTATTAAAGGGAAAAAGGCAAAATACCACATTTATTGTGAATACAGAAAGAATCATAGTAAGCAGTTAGTTATAGCTATAACATTCCATTCAATCTCATATTTATTCACACATTCATTCATACACACCCACACCCACACACATACACACCCACACACACAGGTTCTGCAAGGTTGTTATCATAGTTACCAGCCTTAGAGTTGCTCATGCCAAGCCACTGGCCAGGTGGCCTGGACATGAGGAGGGAGCAGGGCCTTGTCAGATGCTCATCTGATGCTCCTGGAAGTTGGTTTGCAGAATCAGACCCCAAAGTTCTCACTTTTTAGAGTCTATTTTTATAGAAATTTCTTCCTATGCCAGTCTATGGGAATTGCTTCATCATGCTGTTGCTGAATCAATCAGCAGATAGCACATTCCTGACGGCTCCAAGATGTTATCTTGTTCTTTAGTTCTCCCATTCTTGAAGCTGTTGGGTGGATTCCAGTCTGCCCTCCGGGGGGGGGGGGGGTCCTCTGGTTATTTCCACTTGACGCCTTCTTCAGCCGATGGACACTGGATTCTTAGGCTGGCACCTCCCTGATCATTCAGTTATTATCCACACCAAGCATCCATCCACATACATCCTCTATCTCTATTTTAATCACAATTGTTAATACAACAAAAGGGTGGGGAGTCTCTGGGTGCTGTTTCTGTTGTTAGAGTATTGCTTTGCGTCTCTCTCTCTTGTGAATTGCTTTGAGAATAGACTCTGTCTTAGAATGTACTAACACAATTAGCAGCTTGCAAGTTTCACACATAGAGGGAGAGAAACAGTACCAAAAACCAAGAGACCTCTTAATTAGTAATACCCTGGAATTTAAACTCTGGGGAAATCAAACTCATTTGTGATTTTAATACAGAACTTCTTTAATATGATCCAACATGTGTGGCTATTGTTTTCAGCTGGGGAAGAACGAGAGCCCTGGTCTGGAAAAGCCAAGGTTTTTGGCTTGAGGTCCAGGAGTGAAAGCGTCCCAGGGAAGTTGTGCAATATGGCTCTGTGAATAAGGTTCTAAGGTCTTGAGAAGGGATGATTTAGTTGGGGGTTGGACTAGATGACCTCCTGAGGTCCCTTCCAACCCTGATATTCTATGAGAAGGAAGGGTGGCTGTGTAGTTAAGTTACTGGAGTGGGACTCCGGAGATCTGCGCAATTCCAAACTCTGCCACAGATTCCCTGGGTGACCTCAGGCAAGACAATTGATCTCTCTGCACCTTACCTCCTCACCTATAAAATGGGGAGAAGGGAAGTATCATTCTGTCTTGTCTGTTTAGAGTGTAAACTCTTTGGGGCAGGGATTGTCTCTGACTGCATACAGTTCTTTGTACAATGGCCTCCCAGCCTGAGCTGGGGCATTTCGGTGCTACTATAATATACATAGTAATGGTCTTGCTGCAAAATAGGAAGTCTGTTTTCAAAAGCATTTGTTGGCCAAGGATATACAGGAGGAGTTTAGGTCACAGTCCACTTTTCCTGGCATCTAGTGGTAAGGAAGTCGTCAACTTGAGACTCCATTACAGTACTATCTAGCTTAGGTACTTTTATGGCGCCCATTACCATAGTAACTGAGCACCTCAGACTCTTTAATGTATTTCTCTTCACAACATCCCTGCAAGGTAAGGACTGCCATTCTCTTTTGCAGAAGGGGAACTGAGGCACAGAGAGATTGAGGCCAGGTCTACACTAGGAAATTAGGTTGGTATAACTATGTCACTTGGGGGTGAAAACCACACCCCTGAGTGATGCAGTTAAAGCAACCTAGCCCCGGTGTAGCCAGCGCGAGGTTGAAGGGAGAATTCTTCCGTTAACACAGCTATCACTTCTCAGGGAGGAGGGGGACGGATTCCAATGGGAAAAGCTCTCCCATCAGTACAGGTAGTGTTTCCACTGAAGCACTAGAGCTACGCTGCTGCAGCATTTTAAATGTAGACCTGCCCTACGTGCCAAATTTTAAAAGGTATGTAGGGCTTGTCTACACCACGACGCTTTTCGCGACAAGGCAGTGTCGACCCAGCCTTGTTGCTAAAGGTCAGCATGTGTAAACGCTCTTTTTCGGTACTTTGTTGGCACTTTTGCTGACAAAATACTTCCAGCCCTGTGAGCGGCATTAGCTTTGTCAGCAGGAGAATGCTCCTGCCGACAAAGCCACGTTCACACTGCCACTTGCGTCGGCAAAGCTTTTGTCTTTCACAGCGGGGCTTTTTTAAGTACCCGTGAAAGGCAAGTTTTGCCGACAACTTCGCAGTGTAGACAAGCCCTCATTGCCTAAAGATGCAGATAGGTGCATACTGGGATTCTCAAAAATGCATCTGCAGTTTCAGGTCCTAACTCCTATTGATTTCACTGGGATTTAGGGCTTGTCTCCACAAGGACATTCAAGAACATTAATCCAAATTAACCAAAGGTGTGAACTTCAAGTGGATTAGTTACCACTGTTCTCAATGGTAGCTGATGACAGAACAAGGAGTAATGGTCTCAAGTTGCAGTGGGCGAAGTTTAGGTTGGATATTAGAAAAAACTTTTTCACTAGGAGGGTGGTGAAACACTGGAATGCGTTACCTGGGGAGGCAGTGGAATCTCCTTCCTTAGATATTTTTAAGGTCAGGCTTGACAAAGCCCTGGCTGGGATGATTTAGTTGGGGATTGGTCCTGCTTTGAGCAGGGGGTTGGACTAGATGACCTCCTGAGGTCCCTTCCAACCCTGATATTCTATGATTCTATGACATTTAATTAAACCCCTTTGTGGATGCTCTTTGGGCTGGCCTACAAAATTAGGCTGACCCAGCGACATCACTCAGGTGTGAAAAATCCACACTCCTGAGTGACTTTGTGAAACCGACCTCACCCTTGGCATAGACAGCATTAGATTGATGAAAGAAGCCTTCTTTCGACCTAGCTATCACCTCTCAGGGGTTGGGGGGAATGGATTAACTATGGCAATGAGATGATCCCTCTTGTTGCTGTTGTGATTAGCTACACTGAAGCACGACAGCAGCAACTCTGCCACTGTAGCTTTCTAAATGTAGACATAACCTTGTTCAGCATTAAAGTAGACTTAATTCAGTTTAGCTTAGGGCATAGCTACACTTGCAGATGTAGAGCGCTGTGAGTCAAACCAGCCCTCGGAGAGCGCAGCAGGGAAAGCGCTGCCGTGTGTCCACGCTGTCAGCTGCAAGCGCACTGGCGTGGCCACATTTGCAGCACATGCAGCGGCATTGGGAGCGGTGCATTATGGGCAGCTATCCCGCAGAGCACCTCTTCCCATTCTGGCGCTGTGGCTTGTGGGAAGGGGGCGGGGAGTGCGGGGAATTCTGGGTCCTGTCCCAACGCCCCGTGATGCATCGCTTCGCATCCCAGCAATCCCTGTACTTCCGTCCACATTTGGTGCCATCTTTCAGTGTTTTTTGTACTGCGCGCTCTGTCTTCCCTTTCGGTCTGCGGGCATGGAGCCCGAAGTGCTGAGGAGTATGCTGATGGGTCTCACCAGCACGTCACGTTTGGCAATCAAGTTACTCCTTAAGCTACAAACTGACAGTGAGGAGTCCGACGATGATATCGACTCGCATAACACCTGTGACACGAGATTGCTTGTGGCATTCATGGACATGCTCACCACCGTGGAACGCCGCTTTTGGGCTCAGGAAACAAGCACTGAGTGGTGGGATCACGTCGTCCTGCAAGTCTGGGATGACGAACAGTGGCTGCAGAACTTTCGGATGAGAAAAGCCACTTTCATGGGACTGTGTGATGAGCTCGCCCCCATCCTGCAGCGCAAGGACACGAGATTGAGAGCTGCCCTGATGGTGGAGAAGCAGGTGGCTATTGCAATCTGGAAGCTGGCAACTCCAGACAGCTACTGATAGGTCACTAACCAGTTTGGAATGGGAAAGTTGACCGGGAATTGTGTCGATGCAAGTTTGCAGGGCCATTAATCGCATCCTGCTCAGAAGAACCGTGACTCTGGGTTACGTGCACGGCATTGTGGCTGGCTTTGCACAAATGTGTTTCCCTAACTGCAGAGGGGCAATAGATGGGATGCATATTCCAATTCTGGCACCAGCCCACCTAGCCTCCGTGTACATTAATCGGAAGGGGTATTTCTCTATGGTTCTCCAGGCGCTTCTCTATGGTTCTCCAGGTGGATCACTGTGGGCGTTTTATTGTCATTCACGCAGGCTGGCTCAGAAAGGTGCATGACATACGCATCTTTTGGAATAGTGGGCTGTTCAGGAAGCTGCAAGCCGGGACTTTTTTCCCAGACTAGAAGATCACTGTAGCGGAAGTCGAAATGCCCATTGTGATCCTTGGAGACCCCGCTTACCCTTTAATGCTGTGGCTCATGAAACCCTACACAGGGAGCCTTGACAGCAGCAGGGAGCGGTTCAACAACAGGCTGAGTTGTTGTAGAATGACTGTGGAGTGTGCTTTTGGCTGTTTAAAGGGCCACTGGCGCTCTCTGTTTGGGAAGCTGGACCTGGCCGATGGCAACATCCCCGCGGTTATATCCATGTGCTGTACCCTCCATAACGTTTGTGAAGGGAAGGGTGAAAGATTCACTCAGGCATGGAACTCGAAGGTTCAACACCTGGAGGCTGAATTTGAACAGCCAGAGAACAGGGGTATTAGAGGGGCCCAGTGCGGGGCTTCAAGGATTAGGGATGCCTTGAGGGAGCAATCTGAGGCTGAAAGCCACCAGTAGTGTTTGGTGCTCTGCACGGGAGTGAAATGCAGTGCTTCCAACGTTAGTAGGAATCTGTGCTTGCTACACTGACTTGTAGTGCCTGTTGGTTTCCTGGGCTAAGGTATCTTTTACTTAATGCAATAATAAAGAATGTTTTCAAAGCCAAAAAATCCATTTATTTAAAATGAAATTCATTTATTGAAAAGAAACACAACTGCTTGGGAAACAGAAAGGGCAAGGGGGTGGGGTGGGGAACGGTTCAATCACAGATTTGCATATGTCCTGTTCTCATACTCAGCCTTCCTGTCTGGAGTGCTGTGCAATGAGTGCTGCACTTCAGGCTGGCTAAAATGCATGGTGGTGGGGGTTGAGTGCAGTGGGTAAGGGTCATAGTTTGCAGGGCTGGGTGGTGAAGCTACAGGTGTTGGAGGCAGCTGGTGGTGATAAGGACCGGATGTTGGGGAAAGTGGGTTGGAGGTGACATGGGGGCACTAGGGAAAGAGTTTTGGGATAAGGGCTGCAGGTGGGGGGCATGGTAGTGCTCCGTCTGCATGGCTACGAGCGCCTGGATTGAGTCTGCTTGGCACTCCACAATGGTTATCAGCCGCTCCATGCTTTGTTGCCAGCGCCCCGTGCTTTGGTGCCAGTGATCTGCATTCTGCTGGTAGATCCTCCTTTCACTCTCCTTCCACTCCTGCGCTTTTTGATTTTCATTAAGGGACTGCTGCATGACTTCATGCAGCATGTCTTCTTTGCTTTTACGTGGCCTCTTCCTAATTCATTGGAGTCTTTCGGCTGGTGATAACACAGATGGCTGAGATCTCAAGGTTGCATCTGTAAAGGCAAAATGCAACTCTTAACAGAGGCAGTATTGTTCACACCAGACAGAGCAATGATTTGCCTGTACTTAAAGACAAGCACAGTCTAACGATAGCAAATTTGCCTGTCCCAAAGCAAGCGCACGTAAGCCACAGGAGCCCCAAAATGGTGAGTAAGCACAGGGTCGAGGGGGACTGATTGTTTCATGGCTGTACTGTCCTCTGGGTCTCTGTGCCTTGGGGATAGTCAACAGCAGCAGGGGCCCCTTTACTGAACACTGTCCCCACATTTTCCACAGGAGTTTGTCCTGGAAGATATCTTGCTGCTGAGGGTGACCTAGGAAGCAAGGTGGGGTCTTCTACTACAATACGGCTTCTGCCCTGGCTTATATGCAGCTTGCCTGTGTGCAGCAATGATCCCCCCGCCCCTCATGGCACAGTGGCGTGGACAAGTTACCCTGACTGGGACAAGGAGTATAGCAGTGCTCCCAAGGGACCTGTGCAGGCACATTGCACAGCTTCTGGATGAGACCTTTGAAGAGATCACTGAGCACATCAACACCCTATTCTGCATCTAGGCATGCATGCAGCCTAACCCTCCTCGCCCTAAGAGCCCGCACCGAATAACTTCCTTCCCAAAATAAAAGCCACTTACCGGGCACCTCTGGTGTTTGTTCTTTCCCAAGCATCAGCCGCTGCGACTGGCTACCTTCCTCCTTCCGCTGCGGCTGGCTTGAGAACAGCTCCTTGCTGCATGCATCTAGGGATGCCGGGGTATCTTCCTCCTTCTCAGCACCCTCGCTCCCGCTTTCCTCCTCCTCCTCCTCCTGCCTTGTTGAACTGGGCTCTGAAGTGTCCATGGTGGTCCTCAGAGTGGAGGTGGGATCGTCCCGAAGTATCGCGTCCAGCTCGTTGTAGAAACAGCAGGTTGCAGGGGCAGCACTGGAGCGGCGGTTTGCCTCGTGGGCTTTGCCGTAGGCTTTCCACAGCTCCTTCAGTTTAACTCTGCATTGCATTGCATCCCGGTCATGGCCCCTTTCCAGCATGGCCCTTGATATCTGGCTGAAGGTATCGTAATTCCTGTGACTGGAGCGCAGCTGGGACTGGACAGCTTCCTCCCCACAAACGCTGATGAGGTCCAGCACCTCGCCATTGCTCCATACTGGGGATCGCCTGGCGCGTGGGAGGCATGGTCACCTGGAAAGATGAGCTGAGAGCACTCCACACCTGGCTGAGCAAACAGGAAGGGGATTTTCAAATTTCCCAGACACTTTAAAGGGCGGGCCTGATGGTTGGTCACCTGAGGGCAGGGCAGTAGAGTTCAAAGTGATGACCAGAGTGGCTAGAACAGGCACTGTGGGACACTTCTGGAGGCTGATCAGAGCACGTTAACAGGCCAGGGCATCCATACAGGTGCCACGGCACTCCAGCGGGGGCGCGTGAAATGTTATTCCACTCGTGGAGGTGGATTAGCAGGAGCACTCCAGCCACGGAGTCAGTGCGCTCTACATGCCTTGCCAGTGTGGACGCGTCGTGAGTTAGAGCACACTTGGAAGTGTAGCCATGCCCCTAATACATGTTGGAAGTGAATTAAGCTAAACTGAATTAAGGCCCCTTTCATTCTGAATAAGAGTTTAGGTTGACTTTAGCAGCATTAGATCGATTTAACCCTGCACCCATCCACACAACGAAGCCATTTTTGTCGACTTAAAGGGCTCTTAAAATTGATTTCTGTACTCCTCCCCAATGAGGGGATTAGCACTGAAATCGACATCGCTGGGTCAAATTTGGGGTAGTGTGGATGCAATTCAATGGTATTGGCCTCCAGGAGCTATCCCAGAGTGCTCCATTGTGACCACTCTGGACAGCACTTTCATCTCAGATACACTAGCCAGGTACACAGGAAAAGCCCCGGGAACTTTTGAATTTCATTCCCTGTTTGGCCAGCATGGCGAGCTCATCAGCACAGGTGATCATGCAGTCCCAGAATCACAAAAGAGCTCCAGCGTGGACTGAACGGGAGGTACTGGCTCTGATCGCTGTATGGGGAGACAAATCCGTGCTATCAGAATTCCGTTCCAAAAGACAAAATGCCAATATATTTGCCAAAATCTCCAAGGGCATGATGGACAGAGTCTACAACAGGGACCTGCAGCAGTGCCGTGTGAAAATTAAGGAGCTCAGGCAAGCCTACCAAAAAACCAAAGAGGCAAACGGCTGCTCCGGGTCAGAGCCCCAGACATGCCGCTTCTATGATGCGCTCCCTAGAATTGCATGCAGCTCCCCTACTGCTACCCCACCCCTGTCCGTGGACACCTGCAAGTGGGGAGTCTCACGCAACAGGCATGAGGATTTTGGGGATGAGGAAGATGATGATGAGGAGGAGGATACCACACAGCAGGCAAGCGGAGAAACCATTCTCCCCAACAGCCAGGAACTGTTTATCACCCTGGAGCCAATATGCCTCCCAACCCTCCCAAGGCAGGCTCCCGGACCATGAAACCAGAGAAGGCACCTCTGGTGAGTGTACCTTTGTAAATATAATACATGGTTTAAAAGCAAGCGTGTTTAATGATTAATTTTCCCTGAAGACTTGGGATGCATTCGCAGCCAGTACAGCCCCTCCTTTTAAATGGCCAACCCAACGGGTGCTTGGTATGGGAAAGGAGAGCACTGCTGTTTGAAATCATTCCCACATGTTATGAAGGTTGAAGAAGCCGAAAGACTGCGGCTTACCATGGCTGCCTGCAAGCCGAATTCTGTTGCCCTGCCCTGCATGTGTGATCTCTCACACCAAACCGGCAGGCCCTCAATATAAGAGGCAAAATGCGACCTTGTACCGAAAGCACGAGTGCTATGTAATGTTAACAGCTTGGTTCACCACGAAAGAGTCTACCCATTGTTCTCTAAAATGTGTCTTTTAAAATACTACTCTCCCTTTTTTTTTCCTCTCGCAGCTGCAAATGTTTCAACACTCCCCCTATCATCTCCATCGCAGAGGCTAGCGCAGATAAGAAGGCGGAATAAAATGCACTCGCGGAAAAAAATGCACTTGCGATGAAATGTTCTTTGAGCTCATGCAGCCCTCCCACACTGAAAGAGCTCAGCAGAATGTGTGGAGGCCAACAATGTCAGAGTCCAGGAAAGCAAAAAATGAATGCGCAGACAGGAGGGATGAGCAAGATGAGAGGTGGTGGCAGCACAATGAGAGGAGGCAGGATGCAATACTGTGGCTACTGGGGGATCAAACTGATATACTCCGGTGTCTGGTGGAGCTGCAGGAGCACAGACCGCCACTGCAGCCCCTGTGTAACCGCCCGCCCTCCTCCCCAACTTTCATAATCTCCTCACCCAGATGCCCAAGAACGTGGGCGGGGTGTGGTCCGGGAACCCAACCACTCCACCCCAGAGAACTGCCCAAGCAACAGAAGGCTGGCATTCAATAAGTTTTGAAGTACAGTGTGGCCTTGTCCTTTCCTTCTCCCCTCATCCACCACCCCACCCGGTGCTTCCCTCCTCCCCCACCTGTCCCAGGCTACCTTGGCAGTTATCCCCCTATTTGTGTGATGAATGAATAAAGAATGCATGATTTTGAAACAACAATGACTTGGTTGTGAGTTCAATCCTTGAGGGAGCCATTTAGGGATCTGGGGCAAAAATTGGGGCTTGGTCCTGCTTTGAGCAGAGGGTTGGACTAGATGTCCTCTTGAGGTCCCTTCCAACCCTGATATTCTATTGCCTCTGCAAGCGGTGATCAAAGTGCGGAGGGTGGCTGGCTTACAGAGAAGTAGAGTGAACCAAGGGGGCAGGTTTTCTTCAAGGAGAAACAAACAGAACTGTCACACCATAGCCTGGCCAGTCAAGAAACTGGTTTTCAAAGCTTCTCTGATGCACAGCGTGCCCTCCTGTGCTCTTCCAACCGCCCTGGTGTCTGGCTGCGCATAATCAGTGGCCAGGCGATTTGCCTCAACTTCCTACCCCGCTATAAATGTCTCCCCCTTACTCTTACAGATTTTGTGGAGCACACAGCAAGCAGCAATAACAATGGGAATATTAGTTTAGCTGAGGTCTAACCGAGACATTAAACTGCGCCAGCGTGCTTTTAAACATCCATATGCACATTCTACCACAATTCTGCACTTGCTCACCCTATAGCTGAACAGCTCCTTACTACTTTCCAGGGTGCCTGCGTATGGCTTCATGAGCCACAGCATTAAGGGGTAGGCTGGGTCCCCAAGGATAACTATAGGCATTTCAACATCCTCAACAGTTATTTTCCGGTCTGGGAAGTAAGTCCCTTCCTGCAGCTGTTCAAACAGACCAGAGTTCCTGAAGATGCAAGCATCATGTTCCTTTCCCAGCCATCCCACACTGATGTCGGTGAAACGTCCCTTGTGAGCCACGAGTGCTTGCAGCATCATTGAAAAGTACCCCTTGTGGTTCATATTACTGGCTGCCAAGGTGGTCCAGTCCCAAGATAGGGATATGCGTTCCATCCATCACCCCCCATAGTTAGGGAATCCCATTGCAGCAAAGCCATCCACTATGACCTGCACATTTCCCAGAGTCACTACCCTTGATAGCAGCAGCTCAGTGATTGCGTTGGCTACTTGCATCACAGCAGCCCCCACAGTAGATTTGCCCACTCCAAATTGATTGCCAACTGACCGGTAGCTGTCTGGCATTGCAAGCTTCCAGAGGGCTATCGCCACTCGCTTCTCAACTGTGAGGGCTGCTCTCATCTTGGTATTCTTGCACTTCAAGGCAGGGGAAAGCAAGTCACAAAGCTCCATGAAAGTTCCCTTACACATACAAAAGTTTCACAGCCACTGTGAATCATCCCAGACCTGAAACACTATGCAGTCCCAACATTCTGTGCTTGTTTCCCAGGCCCAGAATTGGCATTCCATGGCATGAGCCTGCCCCATTGCCACCAGGATGTCCAAATTGTCGGGGCCCGTGGTTTGAGAGAAGTCTGTGTCCATGTCCTCATCACTCTTGTCGCTGCGCTGCCGTCACCTCCTCGCCTGCTTTTGCAGGTTCTGGTTCTGCACATACTGCAGGATAATGCGTGAGGTGTTTTCAATGCTCATAACTGCTGTGGTGATCTGAGCGGGCTCCATGCTTGCCGTGGTATGGTGTGAGCAGGAGAGCAGAGTTGCAGTGGAAGCACTGGCTAAAGACGGATGCCACAAGAATAGATATTTATAGAGAATGACGAGAGGACCTGCAAGGTGGATTCAGGAGAGAAGAGTTGCAGCGGAAGTGGTGGAGGACGACTGTTAGCACCGTGCACATTTCCCAAGGAAGAACACATGCACCCGGGAGCCCATGACAGAAAACATGGAGAAATTCGCTACTGAGACAATAGCAGCAGAGCAGAGTTGCAGCGGAAGCGGTCGATGATGACGGTTAGCAGCACCCAGGAGGACCAGAAAGGATCCTCCGAGCTGCAGGAGAGCAGAGTTGCAGCAGAATCGGTGGATGACGATGGTTAGCAGACCTACTGCACCATCTGCTGCCAGCAGCACCCAGGACACAACAGCGGCGGCTGAGCTGAGCGGGCTGCATGCTTGCCCTGGTATGGCATCTACACGGAAAAAAGGCACGAAATGATTGTCTGCCATTGCTTTCACGGCAGGAGGGGCGACTGACGACATGTACCCAAAACCACCTGCGACAATGTTTTTGCCCCATCAGGCATTGGGAGCTCAACCCAGAATTCCAATGGGCAGCGGAGACTGCGGGAACTGTGGGATAGCTACCCACAGTGCACCGCTCCGTAAGTCGATGCTAACCATGGTAGTGAGGACGCACTCCGCTGACTTAATGTGCTTAGTGTGGACATATGCAATCGACTGAATAAAATCGATTTCTAAAAATCAACTTCTCTAATATCGACCTAATTTCATTGTGTAGACATACCCTAAATCACATTGAAAATTAATCTGGATTAATTTTCCTGAGTGCCCTTTTGTAGGCAAGCCCTTAAGCAGCTAATCTGCTTAGGTGCTTTTGAAAATCCCACTAAGCACCTATCTGTATTTTTTGGTACCTAAATACCTTTTAAAAAATCTGGCCCTAAACAACTTGCCCAACGTCATACAAGAAGTCTCTTGCAGAACTGAGACATGAACCCAGGTCTCCCAAATTAGGGCTAGTGCCCAAGCCACTAGACAGATGTCTTCTCACTCTTCCACACTCCATGTCCTGCCTGATCACTGTCAATCTCACAGATACAAGCTGTAGGTAAGGTTGTATTTTTCTTCTCCGTAACAGCAACTGGGGGTATCTTGCTTGGATTCTGTTAATCTTTATTACTATTATGAATCTAACCCCAGTTTTTTCATTTTTGGCACAGCATTCCAAGAACAGCAGATGAACCAACTAGTCGTGGGTGTGCTGGACCAAGAACTTCATGCCTGGATTGCTAAATCTCACCCATGGGGAGGAGTTTGTGTGGGAGAGGGCACAGTGTTGTGACATTTAGTGCCAGAGAGGGGAGGTAGCAATTGTATCCTCTGCTGGGATCAGCATGTTATCCCATAGATAGGTCATAAACATTCTGCTGCTGCACTGTGACATGGATGGACGGGAGGCACAAATAACATGTGCCTTGCACCATGTCATTAATCAATCCATCCCGTCAATAAACACCTTGACAGTTTGAGTAATGCCATTCTTATGGCTGAGATTAGCATTGTGATGCAATGTAATGGTCTGCTTGGACTTTTACTGCAGTTGGGCCAAGAGAATAAGGAGGTAAAGAGTGGGTCAAGTATTGCCCTCACATGCCCACGGAACCTCAATCTGATTATGTAATATTAACGTGATAGTAGTGTCCACAGGCTCTGACTAGAGCTGGTTGAATGTCAGAATTTTTGTTCCAAAAATTCAGAAAAAGAATTGAGTTGTGTTTTGGAACCAAAATGATCATTTTTTGAAATTTCCCACAGAAGGAAAATGTGGGGGAAAAAAATCTTTCAAATGAATCAAAACACTTTGTTTAGACAATTTTTAAAACCAAATTGACCCTGGGAGCCCAAACTCCAAAGCACCAGGCTAATATCTGGCTCCCCACTCCTTGTCAGCCAGACTGAAGGGCAGCCGGGAGCCTGGAAGCACTGGGAGCCATGGCTGAGCTGGGAACCTTGCAGCTTGCAGGCTAGGGATCCCAGCTCCACTGCAGGGAGCCTGGAAACCCTCAGGGCCCCATCTTGAGCTGCTGAACTCAGGCTAGAGCCATGGCTTTCAAGCTCCTTGCTGCAGAACTGGGCGGGATGGTAGGGCTGTCCCAGAGCCAGCGACCTGGTAGGCTCAGGCATGTCCCCATCTCTGAGGCAGTCCACACATAGTGGAGCTGTCTGAGAGACACAGACCCTGCAAGCATTGGGGTTCTCAATTCTGTGGCAGACCGTATGGTCAGGCTGCCCCAGAGCCACTGAGTCTGAGCTCTCCTGGTGTCTGACAGTTTGTCGAAACCGAGACGCTTCCATCAAACATTTCCATTTTGATAATTGGGCATTTTCCAGCTAAAACTTGCTTCATTGGAAAATTCCCAATCAGCTCTAAATCATATTTAACCTAATGTGTGGGTGCTGTGCACACACCTAGGGAGACACAGCCCATCCCCCCAGAGAATCTACAGTCTAAGAAAGAGTCGTAGAGGGGATGTGCTTAGCAAAGAGCTGGGCTGACTACATTAATAACGGGGATTTGTTTTTCACAGACTAAAGCCAGAACGCATCACTATGATCATCTAGTCTGATCTCTAGTATAGACAGGCCATAGAATTGTTCCCAGAAGCTGGATTAAAGCATGTCTTTTAGCTATCTAATCTCCTTTTTAGGACTCCAAGCAATGGCGAGTCCATCACCTCCCTGGTAAGCTATTTCAATGTTTAATCACTCTCCCTGCTAGGAAACTGCATCTTATTTCAGTGCTGACTGTATCTAACTTCAATTTCCAGCCCCTGGATCTTGTTATGCCTTTGTTAGCAAGGTTGAAAGTCCCCCCACTATCAGATCTTTTTTTCCATGTTTCAGAACCTACATGTAGTGATCGAGTTACCGTTCAGCCATCTCTTTGAGGAACTGAATAAATTGAAAAGGAGTACTTGTGGCACCTTAGAGACTAACAAAATTAATAAATTTAATAATAATAAATTGCTCAAATAAATTTGTTAGTCTCTAAGGTGCCACAAGTACTCCTTTTCTTTTTGCAGATACAGACTAACACGGCTACTACTCTGAAACCTGAATAAATTGAGTTCCTGAAGCCTCACATCGTAAGATTTGTTTTCCAGCCCCTGAACCACTTTTGTGGACCTCCTTTTAACTCTCTTCAATAATTCTACTACCTTCTTAAAGTGTGGACACCAGAACTGGAAGCACTGTTCTAATAGTGGTCTTACCTATGCTGTGTACAGAGGCATGGTCATTTCCCCATTTCTACTTGATATTCCCCTTTTTGTACATCCAAGGATCACATTAGCCCTTTTTGCCCCAGCATTGCTCTGCTGGGCTGGATAGACAACTTGCATTGCACTGAGGCCTCTGGTTGAGATGGTTATCTAGTGTAACTCCTGAATCGCTGCTTTTCCAAGACAGAATCTCCCATTTTCTAGATATAACCTGTGTTCTTGGTTCCCAGATGCATTTGGCTGTGTTAAAATGCATTTTGTTGGGTCATGCCCATTAATCCAGGTGATTCAGATCACTCCATAACAGTAACTGTCCTCCTCCAATCTTAGTCTTCTGCAAACTTTACCAGTAAAGATTTCGTATCCTCTAGAACCTTGATTAAAAGTATTAAACAGCATTGGACCAAGGAGAGACCTCACTAGAAATGGCCATTGATATCTCCCCATTGTGACAGGGTCGGGCCAGATGGCTATAGGAGAGTAATTTTTTTTTATTTGCATAACACACTTACAAAACAAAACAAAACAAAGCATATGCAATGTGTAACACAGCAACCAATCACAATTGTTTTCTCATTAGCTTCAGGGGAGGGAAGTGTTCAAGCTTGCCTGGGCCCAGAGTGGGGGGCTTCCTCGACTCTTGTGGTCTTCCACCCTTCCAAGTTACCTGGTGGTCCAGAGCGAGGGGGCTTCATTGACTCTCAAGGTCTGCAACCCCCTCGAGTTACCTGGCGCCACGCCCGAGCGTCACCAACAATTCCCTCCTCTGAAAGCACCCAACAAAAGGGGCAGGCTGTAGGGTGGACAACCCGGGGGGGGTGGGCACGTGCACCCATGTGTGAAAGGACCCCTCTAAGGTGGTGGTGTCCGCAGCAGCAATGGCTGGGGCTGGGGTCCCTTACTCTCTCCCCCAATCAAAGGGTCAAAACAAAGGGAGCCAGACGGGGACACCGAGCAGAGAGCCTCGGACAGCGCCCACTGCTCCTCAAAAGCATCAAGGGAGTCAGTGGACGCCGCCCAGAGAAACTCCGCCCAGATACGTGAATGGACCGAGGATTGGAAAAGGGCCCCACAGTCACAGGAAACTCCATCAGCCAACCTCCTCTCTCTGGTTTTATAGGTGGCCGTTTTAGCCAGGGCCAGGAGGAGGTTAACTAGGAGATCCCGCGACTTTGTGAGGCCACGGATGGGGAGTGCATAAATAAAAAAGTGAGGGGAAAAATGCAATCAAAAACGTAATAAAAGATTTGTGAGGAGCCGGAACAGGGGCTGCATCCTAGTGCACTCCAAATATACGTGCGCCAGGGTTTCCCTCACACCGCAAAAGGGACAGGTATCTGGGATGGGACTGAACTGCACCAAGTATGTGCCCATGCTCACAGCTCCATGAAGAAGCCGCCAACTGATGTCCCCGATGGGCCTCGGAATCAAGGTGGAATATAGGCTGGCCCACCGGGGCTGCTCATCCTCCAAAGGTGGCAGAAGGTCTCGCCACTTTGTGTCGGGGCAGGACATTAGGGTGAGGGCATGAAGGGTGTGAAGCACGAGCATGTATAGATGTTTCCTTGGTGCGGTTTGGAAGCATACCAGCTGCAGTTCATGCAGCCGGCTCGCCGTAAAGGGATGAGGGGGTCGATTGGGTCTACGGGGCAGGGGTCCAATTAAAAGGTCTGGTGGGACTGGGGTAGAGGCTGGGCGGGGCGTGCCCTCAAGCAGGACCCGATCGAGGTAAGCTCTAGTAGTGGGCAGCAAAGCAGCCTTCACCTCCTGAAGTACGCGCCGCGGGTATGAGGTCTGGAGAGCCCCATGCACCGAGCGAGCGTCAGGGGATCCAGCCAGTCTCCCCAGTCGTAGTCCAGGAGGTCTCCGACTCTCGTGACTTCTGCCAGGATCAAGCTCTGGCACACCGAGCAGGACTCCGCCACCTGCACACGGAGCTGGGGGTTGTGTACCAGGGGCTCCGCGAGGAGATCTGCCCCCTCGGTGGCTGCCATGGACCTGGTCATTAAAAACCATTTCCAAGTCCGGAGGAGGTCCTGGCAGAAGACCAGCAGCCCGGAGAGGTCTCGCGGAAGACCTCCCAGACAGAGATAAAAGAGCTGCCGGTCATATTGGAACCCTCGGATGCGGCGCAGGATGGCGTGTGCCAGTAAGCTCCACGCCAACTGCCTGCACTATAAAGGAGCCTCTGTAAGGCCTGGAGGCGGAAGACGCAGACCTGAGTGTGCAGACACTTCAGGCCCTGTCCTCCTTCCTTCAGGGATAGATGAAGAACCCCTACAGGGGCCCAGTGCATTCCTGACCAAAAGAACTCCAGAATCAGTGTCCGGAGGTTGGTCAGGAAACCCGGGGCCGGAACCAGGGTGTTGAGCCGGTACCAGAGCTTGGACAGGACTAGTTGATTAAGCACCAGCGCTTTCCCACAAAGGGAGAGACATCGGAGTAGTCCCGTCCATTTCCGGAGCCGCTCTATCACCCCGCCCTCTAAATTTTCCCAGTTCTCCGGCAGAGAGGGATGCGTGGCAGAAAGGTAAATGCTGAGGTAGAGCAGCGGACCCGCGCTCCCCCGGATGGTCTGAAGCGCGGGTGGGAGGGAGCTCGCCTGCCGCCAGTCTCCTACTGCAAAGCCAGAGCTCTTGACCCAGTTGACCCAGGCAGAGGAGGCTGCTGAATAGATGGCCTGGCAAGCCTCCACCCGCGTGAAGTCGCCCGAGTTCTGGACCATGAGGAGCACGTCATCGGTGTACACTGACAGGACCAGACGCAGCTCCGGCTCCCACAGCACCAACCCTGTCACCTCCTACGGAGGAGGCAGAGGAAGGGCTCAATCGCCAGAGCATACAGCTGGCCCGAAAGGGGGCACCCCTGCTGTACTCCTCGCCCGAAGCTGACCGGTTCGGTCAGAGTCCAGTTGAGCTTAACTAGACACTCTACAGAGGCGTACAGCACCTGGAGAAAACCCACAAACTGGGGTCCGAAGCCAAACGCTCGCATAGTGTTCAGGAAGTACCCGTGGTCCACCCTATCGAATGCCTTCTCCTGATCTAGGGACAGGAGGGCGAATGACAGACCGTCTCTACGCCCGAGTTCCAAAAGGTCCCAAACCAGAAATAGGTTATCAAAGATACTGAGGTCCAGGACGGTGTAGGTCTGGTCTGGGCAGATCACGTCCACCAGCACAGACCCTAACCGCAGCGAGATTGCTTTCGCTAAGATTTTGTAGTCCGTGCTGAGGAGTGAGACGGGACGCCAATTTGGTAAATCGCGGAGGTCCCCCTTCTTTGGCAGTAAGGCGAGCACAGCTCGCCCGCACGAAAGAGGGAGGACCCCGTTCTGCAGAGACTTGGCCCAGACAGTGACTAGGTCTGGGCCGAGGACGTCCCAAAACACACGGTAGAACTCCATGGTCAGCCCGTCCATGCCTGGAGACTTATTAGTGGGCATACGACGGAGACTTCCGAGAACTCGGCCAGAGTGAGAGGCAACTCTAGCCGGTCTTGGTCGCTCACGCTGACCGTAGGGAGCTCCTCCCAGAGCACTCTGCAAGCGCCAGGTTTGGTCGGGTCCGGGGAGAAAAGACTTGCGTAGAAGGCTCGGGCCCTCCCGCACATCTCCACCAGTTCCGTGAGGGGGGGTGCCGTCTTCTGCCAGGAGGTAGGTGACGTGTTTCTTGGCCCCCCTCATTTTCTCCAGGGCATAGAAGAAGCGGGAGCTGTGATCCATCTCCCGAAGGAGGCGGATGCGGGATCGAACAAAGGCGCCCTGGGCCTGACAGTCCTCGAGGGCCCGGAGCTCCTCCTGCTTCTCCTGGAATGCTCCACAAAGGAGCGGGTCCTCGGGGCTGGCAGCCAGACGCCTCTCCAGCTCTAAGACCTCCCGTTCCAACTGCTCTATCGCCGCATTTCTCCGTCAGCTGGTGCCCTGGGTGTAGTCGCAGCAGAAAAGCCTGGCGCGCACCTTCCCCAGGTCCCACCATCGCCGCGCTGAAGGAAAGGCACGCCGCTGACCTCGCCAGGCCAGCCAGAATTCCCAGAAGGATGTCACGAAGCCCTCATCCTCCAACAGGCTGTTGTTAAAATGCCAGTAGGCCGCCCCGGCCTCTCTGCACAGGAGGCGGCTGTCACGGGGGCTAGATGATGGTCAGAAAATGGGGCCAGCCGAATGCTGGAGGAGTCAGCTCATGAGAGATGGAAGCGTGATAAATAAATGCAGTCCAACTAGAAGTGGCTCTACCGATGGGCTTCCACCCGGACAAAGGTGAAAGTGGAAGTGTCATCCGGGTGGTGGTCACGCCAGATGTCCACTAGGGAGTGATGTTCGACTATCTCCCAGAGGGTGTCCACGGCGGCCGGTCCTGTTCCTTGAGGGTGGTATTAAAGTCCCCTCCCAGGACCAGGCACTCATGAGAATCTAAGGTGCCGAGGAAGGCAGACGCCCACTGGTAGAATTGTAGCTGCTCCGGGCCCGATCGGGGCATAGACGTTAACGAGGTTAACCACGAGCCCCTCCATACGGACCCGGAGATGCAGCAGGCGACCCGGCATGGCCTCGGCGACCCCTAGCACCTCAGGCCATAGGTCGGGGGAGAACAGGGTCACCACTCCAGCCTGTCGAACCGTGGCATGGCTAAAGTAGACCCTGTCCCTCCACTCCAGCCGTCAACTGTCTTCAGCGGTCGGGTCCCTATGGATCTCCTGAGGAAAACCACAGAGTACCCTCCCTCCCGAAGGAAGGAGAGCACCTGGGACCTGCGGAGAGCCATCCTACAACACCGAGTGTTCAACGTTGCGATGGTGAGAGGTGTCATGGGGAGGGTCGGGGGGGTCCTCACTGGCAGGGACGCTTGTATCTCCCAGCGGGCCGCGCAACAGTCAGTGACCCATCCCGTAGGTGAGTAATTGTTCATGGAAGACACAGACCCGCCAGTAGGCCGCGGCATCCTGCTTCCCCGTCCCTTTACCTTCCCCCATGAGGGCCCTTGTGGCCCGGAGGATTTGAGAAAAGTCCCCCCATCACTGGAGAGCAAGTTGTACCTTGTTGCGGGAGCCACGGACATCCTCTAAAAACTTCCGCAGCTCTCCTTGCAGCTCATGTGGGGGTGGGGTTACGGTTTCCTGGTTGTTCCCCAGCGGGGCCCTTGGTGCAGCCCTGTGGTCCACTAAAACGGACAAGCAGGGTGCGGACCCCCGACAGGGTGCCTGATGGGCTGGAGCTTCTAGGCCCGCCTCAAGCTCTGGGGCGATTGGGGGCAGTGGAGGGAAAATAGCAGCTCCTAATGGGTCGGGGCAGGAGGACACAAAGGCTGCTCCCTGGGGGTCATCAGTTGGGAAAGGGAAGGAGACACCTCTGGGGGCGGCAATGACATTGCAAGAGGTAAATTGGATAGGGGCAGGGGCAGAGGCGAGGTTCTGGGTTTCGGGAGGCAAGCAGCAGGATGGTGGCACCTCCCGATCAGGCTCAAGGGTTAAGGGGGTGGGGAGGGAGCTCTCAGTGGGACTGGATGCGTGCTCTGTGGTGGATTTAGTGGCCACAGCATCAGGAGGTGGATTATCTTCTGTAGGGTCCCCGCCCGGGAAGGAAGTCGATTGCTCTGCACCAACGGGGGGTGCCCCGGGTGACTTGTGGCCCGGCCGCGTGGCGCCGGCTGTCACCTGAACAGGCTCGGTGGTTGTCAGCGGGATGCCATCAGCGGCTGGGTCGGTGGAGGAGTCCAGGGGCTCTTCAGAGGTGAGAGCGGAAGCAGCAGTTAAGGGGAGGGAGCATGGGGAAAAGAGGGGTGGAATGAGGTCGCCCAGATCGAGATTTGCTGGCAAAAGGTCGTCCTCCTCCTGGGCGACTGGGGTCAGATCTAAGGCCTTGATCTCCTCGAACATGAAGGAGAGGACACTTTCCGCCGCCCCGGGGTTCTCCCCGCCGGCACCCACCACGACGGTTGCCTTGGGGTTCACGGGGGCTTTGGGTAGCGTCAGGACAGAAGGGGCTTCCTCGAGGGTCTCGGAGGGGAGGGTCTCCCGTGGAGGGAAGACACTACCCTCCGGTGCTGCCACGTCTTTCCCGGCTTGTAGCATTCATGCAAGGTTCATGCACTTGGCAACATTTAGGGCACACCCGGAGTGTTGTGTAGGAGCAGTGCACACACGGCTCCTCTCAAGGGCAGGAACCTTGGAATCTCGCCCAGATGACATGAACCGTGGGAAGCCTCCCAGGACTGGGCTCAAGGCCCGAGAGCAAGGAATGCGGTAGATAGAAATTGGTAAATAAGAATATTATACAAAGCCAATGTATTCCTTTTATCTGTTGGAGTATGTGATGAGCGGGGAGAGAGAGAGAAATAAAAGAGAGGGTGAAAAGCTGACAGGCAAAGCAGCCTGTTGGCAGACCAGCCTGCTTGCTTGCTTAAAGCTTTGTGCTGTCTTGTATTTAAACAGCAACACCGGCTGACACCGGTGGATGGGACGCACTCGTGGGCAAAGCGGAAGGTTTAGCATCGGTGCCCCCCTTCCTGGTCTTCCGGGGGGCCTCCGCCTTGGGTAGATGAGGCGGAGCTCAAGCCTTCCGCTTGCCTCGCTTCCCCTGGACTAGGGCCCAGGCCTCCATGGCATCATCTGGGGGCTGGTTAGCAGGGGTCGTGTCAGGGGGTAAAGGCGATGGCTCAGGGACTTGGCGGGGGGGGAACGGTGGGGCAGCATAAGGGAGGGAGGATTCTCCCTGGGGCAGGCTCTCTCCCATGCCTGGTGGTATCTCTGCCACACCCTCCTCCATAGGCCCCGCTAGATTGTCAGCAGCAAGGGTGGGGCTCTCCCGCTCGTCTGGGCATTGTGGGGGAGGTGCCCCTTGGGCCTGAGTGGGAGTAGCGGTGGTCTGAAGAGGAGGGGGGGTGGGTTCGGGTACCGGGCGGCCAGGGGTGTCGGCAATGACGGGGCCGATGTCCTGCCGGGTCTCAGGGATCCCAGGTGCCCCTCCTTGCCGGGTTAAGGGGCAGTCCCTCTGGACATGCCCCGACGCCTGGCAGAAGTAGCACCGGGCTTCCCCCATGGAAAAGTACACCCGGTAATGGGCCCCCTGGTGGGGGACTAGGAAGGACCCTTCGAGCGCCACTCTGTCACGCGCCGCCGACGGCAGTAAAAGTTGCACTTGCCAGCAGAAGGAAAAAATGTGATGGAGGGTGGGGTCCTTGCAGCCCAACGGGAGAGGGTTGATAACAGAAACAGGTTTCCCCAGGGTGAAAAGGGCGGGTAGCAGGGCAGCATTGGGGAGAAGAGGAGGGACAGAGGTCAGGACCAGGCAGACGCCCAGATCCTCTAGCGGCTCTAAGGGGACAAACACCCCCCCCCCACCGCCAGGCCCCTCTCCACCGCTTCCTGGGCAGCAGCCTCCGATGCTAAGAAGAAAACAACCTTCCCGTACATTTTGGAGGCTGCCACAATGGCCGAGGGCCCCACCACCCTCGCCAATGCCCACACATAGGTCTCCATGTGGGGCGAGGCGGGCACCAGGAGGCATTGGACACTGTGCTTTCTTGTCATGGTGGGAAAGGGGCCCCGGCCGCTACTGATGGTGGCGGTGGCAGTGGGTGGGTGATTGGAGGCGGTGGGTGGGAAGAGATGACGAGGTGGCAGGCGGGGGGGCTGCCGCCGCCCGGGCATACGTCCTGGGCGCTGAGGGAGGGACATCTGCAAAGCTGGTGGAGGGTTAGCGGGGGAGGAGGCCGTGGTCGGTGGCGGGGCTGCAGCAGTGGGGGTGGCCCCTTCCATGGAGGGCCCGGTGGTTTTAGCAGGGCCCTTCCCATTCTTCTTGCCCTGGCCTTTCCCGCCGGCTGGGGGGGCTTCCCTAGAGTCTGGGGAGGCGATGGGCATGGCAGCCCATGTCACCCCGGTGCCCTCCATTGCCGATGCCCCAGCGGGGGCGATGGCAGGTGATTAACAGGAGTTGGGATTTGGTAGAAAGGGACAATCTGTGGGATAGACAATTCGTGGCGGGGGGCACATAAACCACCGTATGCTTGACCAGAGAGTTCTGTTTGGTTGTCTGGTGCTTCTGGCCCATGCGGTGGAATCAGGGCGAGCAGCTAAGTCCAGAGGAAGATGTTAAATAGCCAGCAAAGATGGTGGAGGAGGCAGTTGTGAAGATGGTAGTGTGGGGGTTGGGAGGGCACAGATGGATCGGGGGGCAGCCCATGCCACACCCCCTGTGTCCCTACAAACACAGTTAAAATACAGTCAAGGCCTCCCCCCACACGAGAGCACAGTTCGAAAGTTACTCAGTCTTAGGCCCGCTCCACGACGATTTGTAGATTCCCCGGGCGGTGTTCCTCTGGTGGATGGCTTTTTCTCTGTCTGTTCCGGGCTTTCTTTTTTTCAGCAGCAGCATTCCAGAAATGTCGGAGCAAGTGATAAGAGTCCTCTCGACCGGAGACGGGTCCGCAGACAAACAACAGGCAGCTGGGTCTGGGGGCTGGGTCCTTCCACCCCCTGCCTCCGGGGAAGCGGGCCAGCAGGCCCCCCCTCTCGGGGGGGGGGGGTTTCAGCTGGAGCAGCAGCAGCATCTGAGGGCGGGCGGGCAGGCAGGGCTAACAGCCGGCCGGCAGCCAGCCAGCACTCTAGCAATAGCAGAGAAAGGGAAAAAAAACAACAAAAAGAAAAGAAATGGGGGAGAGCATCTGGCCCGGTCGGGGGGGGGAGGGGCAGCTGAAAGCAGGGGCAAAGAGCAAGGAAAGCCCAGGCCAGAGGGCGGCAGCAGCAGGAGAGCAGGCTAAGTAGGTCCCTTTTCCCTGGGTAAGATAACAGGGACTGTTTTTTTTTTGAAACAGAAAGGAACCTTCTGGAGACAATTAAGACAGACAGACTGATTAGAACACCTGCAGCCAATCAAGAAGCTGCTAGAATCAATTAAGGCAGGCTAATCAGGGCACCTGGGTTTAAAAAGGCGCTCACTTCAGTTTGTGGTGTGTGTGTAAGGAGCTGGGAGCAAGAGGTGCAAAGAGCTGAGAGTGAGGACATGAATGCAGACTGTTGGAGGACTGAGGAGTACAAGCATTCTCAGACACCAGGAGGAAGGTCCTGTGGTGAGGATAAAGAAGGTGTTGGGAGGAGGCCATGGGGAAGTAGCCCAGGGAGTTGTAACTGTTGCACAGCTGTTCCAGGAGGCACTCTAGACAGCTGCATTCCACAGGGCCCTGGGCTGGAACCCAGAGTAGAGGGCGGGCCCGGGTTACCCCCCCCAAATCCTCCCAACTCCTGGTCAGACACAGGAGAAGTCAACCTGGACTGTGGATTCAGAAAAACGGCCAAGCTGAGGGCTGTCGTGAAGCTCCAAGGCGAGCAAATTCGCCAATAAGCGCAAGACTCACCAAGGTAGAGCAGAAACTTTGTCACACCATCAATAACTACATTTTGACATCTAGCTGTAAGCCACTTTTAATCCATCTAATAGTATCTGTTAATTCCATCTAAAACAAGTTTTTAATCAAAATATCATGTGGCACTAAGTCAAATGCCTTTGAGAAATCCAGGTATATTATATCAACACAGTTATCTTTACCACCCAGATCTGTAACCTTATCAAAAATAGACAAGTTTGTTTGACAAGACCTATCTTTCATAAAACTATGTTACTGGTATTAATTTTATTTTTAGACTCAAATTCCTTGTTGATAGAGTCCTGCATTAACGGTTCCATTATTTTCCCCAAGATCGATGTCAGGCTAACCACTCTGTAATTACCTGAATCACCCCTTTTACCCTTTTAAAATATTGGCATTAAGTTGGCAGTCCTCCAGTCCTTTGGCATGTGCCCATTTCCCCGTGATTTGTTAAAAATTAACATTAGTGGTTCAGCGCGCTCCTCATCTAGTTCCTTTGGGACTCCTGGGGGTAAGTTATCCAGGCTTATTGATTTGAAAACGTTTGATTTTTAGCAGATGCTGCCTCCCCTCCTCCTGCTTCCTTTCAAATACAGCACAGAAATAGCTATTGAACATTTCTGCCTTCACTGCATCGCTATTTGTGTCTTCACCTTCACAGTTACCATATGGCAAGGGGTTTGTACTCCCAATGGAGCACATCTCTTGTGTCCTAAGGTGGCCTGTACTGGATTACACAACATAATTATCAGAGCTGATTCGGGTCCACTCTCCTTCCCCTCAGTGCCAAATACTGGATCTGGATACATTTCTGAACATGCCACTCACAATTATATCTTTAACTCTCCCTACCAGGAATGACCAGGATTATGTTAGTGTGTTCAACGGACATAATAATGGGGTGCAAGCTGTAAAATCATTACATCTCCCATATCATTACCATATCTCCCTTTCTTGGCTCCTCATCCTAGTCTCTTTTCCTGGTCAGCCCCAGTCTCCCTTCCTCCCAGTTTCCTTGCCTGTCCCAGTCTCTCCTCTCCCCTGACTCCTCATCTGATCTCAGTGTAGTTTTTCCCCACCTCCCCTCCCAGCTCTTTATGTCCATCTCCTTGCACACTAGTCCCAGTCTACTCCTGTCACAAGGTGGGCTGACCACCTGGGTTCTGCTCCACCTCTGCCTAGTTATCCACCCTGGCTGGAGCTGCCTGCAGTGAGGAACAGAAGTGGAAGATTTCAGAGGAAGAGGCTTGAGGAAATGCTAAAACAGCAGGCCTTGGATTTTAGGAGAGAACCATTTAGCCTAACAAGAGGCTGAAACAGCTGGGGGTGCAGCGGGTAGGAATACTTGTTTTGGTTTAAGGTGACATTTGAACTGTTTGAAAAACCCAGACCCCAAGAAGGGGTGTCATTTGACTTGAACAGGAGTCAGGAATAATTGTAGGGAACCCCAAGAGGGGGAAACTGAGGCAACAGCAGAGTCAGATACCGGGTCAGATAACACCTCCTTCTCCCAGTTTCTTTCCCTGCCTGAGGTGCCACCCCACCAGATCCTTGTCCCAATCTATTCCCTCTGCTGCATGCCTCCTCCTCCAGGTCCAGTTCTTGTCCCCTCTGCATTCCAGTCAGACTATTTCCTCCTCCTGGCTGCTTAGGCTCCAACAGGAGGAGCATTGGGAGCACAAGAAAGACAATTTCTCTACTCTCAGTTCCTCTGCCTAGTGCCAGAGCTGCCCAGAGCAGCAACTGCAGGCTAAGTCCTGCTCAGCCCATGCCCAGGGGAGATAGAATCTTTGGAGAATTCAGCTGCCAAACTCTAACACATCTCTGAGCATGTGCAAACTGCAGTTTTTGACAGGCTTATAACTTGGCCATATTTCAGGTAGGGGTAGGAAATAGCCCACAGAAACCAGCCATTCGTCCGGTTGTGTTGCTGAAACCAGAGTCAGCATGTTTCAGTCGGACCCACTGACCCAGTGGTGGGACCACTTGACACTGACAGGGCCCTGGGCTGGGATCTAGTGGAATAGGGTGGGCCCTGCTGCCAAACCCACCCCCTGAGATGGCAGCCTACCCACCTTAGGCTGGATGGCCTGTCTGTGTTTGCTGTCTGCCCCAGCCAGCAAGATGGGTTAGAGACTCTCCTGCTCTGCCCCACCCAGAGGGCTTGAGCCTGACTGTGTTTGCTGTCTGCTCCAGCCAGAGAGCTGGGCTACAGACTGCCAATTTCCCTGTCCCACCCCACAGGGTCAGGGCCCTGGTCTCTTTGCTGGCACTTACCATGCTAATCCCCTGTCTTTTGGCTCAGTGCTGTTAGGTGGCGTAGCGAGGCGGAATGGTTTCCCTCTGAGGCTGACCAAGAGGAACCATTCTAAGTCACTACCTGGCCCTGCATCCCGGTTCACAGTAGCAGCGGAGCTAACGCAGGGTGAATCTAGTCCGTTATCTGTCAGCTATCTTTAAACCCAACAGGCCAGATTCTGTCCCGAATTACACTTGTGCAGCTCCACTTGTGCATGGCTGGAGTTGATAGCAGACTTGACTGAGCTCCTGTACTCAACTTGAGACCCACTGTGGATGGGGCATGGGTCGCCTCTGGCTGGGCTAGTTCTACTTCTGCTGAATTGACCATGAAGGCAGCTTTTAGGCAGCCATTGCTTTCAGACAGAGGTAAACTTCCACTTTGGACTATATGCATTATTGTGCTGCTGCTGGGAGAGAGAATGGAAGGCCTCTGTACAGCTTGCCACTCAATTAAAAAGGATTTGACAGGTCTGTTTTCAAACTTATCCCTCTTTTTTTATTGCTAAGGGGTGGAGCAGAAGCTACAGGAGTGCTCAGTTCCTTCTCTTATTTTATCTGATCGTTTTCTTGCAGACTGTCACCACAGGCACTTGATCAAATTCATCCTTGTGCACCTATTATTGCTATCTGTTGCTGTTCCCTTCATTTCTGCATGAGGGTTCTAAAACAGCTTTGCCTTTATTCAAGTCAAATAAGTCCAGAGCTAAAGGGTTTTAGTAGTGGAGATCATCAGACCCATCTTGGTTGTGACATAAGACAGTATTTGAACCCAGGTTTCTTCACCATTCATCTTAACCATTCATCTTCTGCTGGGTGCTCCAGGTATGTCTAAGGGGAGTGCACTTGCTGTGCTGCTGGAAGGATTAATAGTGTCTAAGGTAAATAGATACTCTAGAAACTTAAGCATCTTCTAGTGTCTGAGGCCTGTCCTGGCTTCTCGGGTGGTTACAAAATCTGCACTGCATGGCATGAGGTGGGGTGTTACCTACTTTTTGTAACTTGTCTGGGGCTTGCATCTTGTAGCGTTTTTAAACAATGTATGAGATCAAGGTTTTTCCTATGAGTTTCAATGAGACATTTCAAATCCTCTTTCATTTCAGCTTCTTTCTGGCTGGCTCCTTGTACACTGACTGTAGCGGCCAGGGAGAACACTGGCTTTCTTCTGTTGAAGAACGTGGCCCAGAAGTTTATCTGAATTTGTGGTTTTAGTTTGTTTTCTCATGAATTTTGAGCAGCAGCATTAGGTACCGTTTGTGACAGGCAGATCAGTGCCAAAGAGAGAACTGTGAGCAGTTACCACTGAAATCTGCTAATTCCTGAGGTTATTTAAGGTTCCCATGTGAATCTCCCATAGGAACTACCACAGCTCTGTGCAGAATCTAAGCGGAATGGCAGCTATGGGTGCTCAGCATCTCTGAAAATCTGGTTGTCCCAGAAGAGGTGTGAACTCATTCATCTCATTGGGAGAATGTTGACTACAAAGCCTAAAAATGAGAGAGGTGATTTAATTTACCAAACCACAGCTGACTGAGTAGATCAGAAACATCCAGCTACTGATATGTTGAAATATATCCACTTGTGATGGGATACGCAGATCTTACACTGGACAACACAGGGCTAAACAGATACTCTGAGCTCAGCCAGCCCCACCCTGCCACACCTGCAAGACATGCACAGGCTGGAGGAGTTAAAAGGGAGCAGAACAGCTCACATGTGGGCAGACTAGGGGACAGAACAAACCTTCAACCCTCAGTTCCTGAGGAAAGGGCTGAGGAAGGGCAGGAACTGCCTGAAAGTCCCTCCCTGAGGGAAGAGAAGGCCTAATCCTGATGCTCCCTGGGACTTCCCTCCCCCCCCCCCAGGGGCTGTAGGCCCAGGCACCCCATCAGTGCCAATGAAAGTTACTAAGGTGGGTCCTGAGGACAAGCCAGAGGCTTTCTTTATGGTTGAGCAAGTGGCAATGGTAGCCTAGTGGTCACCCGACCAGTGGGCCACCATGTTGGTATCACACTTGAAGGGGCCAGTGCAGACCTTATACTGGGGGATGGATGCAGTGTTTGCCCAAGACTATATGCAGGTGAAAGCAGTCATATTTGACTACCTCAGCATCATGGTGGAGCCCGTCTGACTGAGGTTCTATGGGGAGAAATACCCCCGGGACCTGGCCCCACGTGGTCACCCAGAAATTAAGAGACCTATGCTGGAAGTGATTAAAGCTGGAGACTCAGACTGGAGTTATGAGGTCTGAGCTCATCGTGGTGGAGCACCTTGTGCACATACTTCTGGCTGGGGGTAGGGACTGGGTGCTCAAATACTGGCCAGAGTTCCTCACCGATGCAGTCCAGCTGACAGAGAATTGTTTAGCAACAGAGATGATGCTGACTGCCTCACACAAGCAACTGCCTGAGACTAAGGAGGCCACTTGATTCAAGGGAGAGCCCAACCAGGGGAACCAGCAATCAGACAGGAAGCACCAGCCTCTAAAGGGCCCAGCAGGCCACTGAGCCCTGGACTAGCCCCCAGTGGGAAACTCCAGCATTGCAGGCCTGAGCCTGGACAAAGAGTGGCTCTTGGGACCCTGTGGGCTCCTCTGCTGGGACTGGGGAACTGACAAGTCACATAAGGAAGGGCTATCTCAGATATTGGGTCAGAGCCAGTGGCCACATAGCCAGCAGTGGGGATTTGCTTTTCATGTTCCACCAAGACCACCGCTCCACCCCTTTGGCAACATGTGCAACAGCTGCTGGGGTGGAGACTACTGTTTCATCTTTGTGACAGCATAGAGCAGCAGCAGGGGCTCTTCCCAGGCTACATGTCAATCCTTCCTTTCTCATGACAGTCCTTAGGTACCCATGAAAGTGGCTACCTCCCTGGTACATTTCTACTATGGGAATCTCCCAGGTTAGGGATGCCATGTAAGAGATCCTAAGGTCTGAAATTAGCAGAGCATTGTGGAAAATAGCAGGAACTGCCAGTTTCTTTCATGTACGGATGATGGAGTAGCTCCTATGCAGACAAACAGCTTTCCATTGTGGGAAAAGGCCAGTAAATTCAGATTGCAAGAACACCTGCTCTGTGAAATACGGAGCCCACATTTCTCCAGCTTACTTACCGAATGTCATGTGCCATGGTGTCAAAAACCTTGCTGAAGTCTAGGTATATTATGTCTACCACATCCCCCATCCATAAATCCAGTTACGTTATCAAAGAAGGAAATTAAGCTGGTTTGGTATGATTTATTCGTAGTAATCTATGCTGACTGCTAGTGATTACCTCTTCATCCTCCAGGTATCTGCAAATTGAATGCTCTATTAGCTTCCCAGGTATCAGTCAGGCTGCCTGGTCTATAATTCCTCAGCTCCTCCTTTTACCCCTTTTTAAAGATGGGCACTACATTCACCCTTCTCCAGTCTTCTGGGACCTCTCCATGTCATCCATGAGTTTACAAATATTATTGCCAGTGGCTCCAAGATTTCTTCAGCTACTTCCTTCCGTACCCTGGGGTGAATAGCATCTGGCCCTGCTGCCTTGAATTCATTCAAATTGGTCAGAAGATCTCTGTGTTCTTTACTTATCCTGATCTGCATCCCTTCCTCTTCGTTGTCTATGATAACTTTGTTAGTCATCTGCTCACATATTTTTTGTGAGAAAACAAGCAAAGTAGGCATTGAGCAGCTCCACCTTCTTATCATCCTCTGTTACCAGCTCACTTTCTCTAAAGAGCAGTGGACCCACACAATCCCTGATCTTTCTTTTTTGTCTGACATAGTTGAAGCACCCCTTCTTCTTGTCTCTAACATTCCTTGCTAACTGTAACTCATTCTTTACCTTGGCTTTCCTTATTTTTTTCCCTACACACTTGTGCTATTCCCATGTATACTTCCTTGGTAACATGCCCCTCCTTCCATTTCCTGTATGTATCCCTCTTGGTTTGTAGATAGCTAAAAGTTCCTTGTGTAGCTACATTGGCCTCCGTGGCTCTTCTTATCTTTCCTCTGCATCGGAATAGCATGATCGCGCTATTGTAGAGAACTTTCCTGGCTTCTGTACTATGCCGGAGCAACCGGAGAGCAAAAGGCTCTGAGTCCTCAGTCTAACTCCCTTTACCTGAATGCCTGCCTGACCTTGAGGACTTCTCTTCCACTCTCCTGTGTGGCAGAGTCCTCAGAACCCTGATAAGGCTGGGCCTAGCATTCCTGGGAGGCTTAAGCTCCAGTCTTGTTGTGGTCACTTAGGAGAGAAAGGCTAGGGGTGTCCCTACTCCGAAGTACTCTTTCTACACCAGCCACTGAAGTCAAGAAGAGTCCCAGCCTATTCCTCACGTGTCCCAGGCCTCCCTCCCAGGACGTGGCAGCGCTGTGGTGGTCCCACGGGCAGGACCCCTGCTGTTGGGGTGGCCGCACGCCCTCAGGCTCTCGTGGCAGGACCCGACTCCCCAACATCAGCCCCTCTCTTCAGTTCACATTTCCCTCTGCCCCCTCTCCAGTTTGGCCTTCAAGGCCCTCGTGGCTGGAGCCGACTCCCTCCACTGGGCCCTCTCCGCCCAGGCCCCCATCTTGCTCGCTCTCCCCAGCTGCTCCCCACTCTTGGCTCCAGTATTAGGTGTGGCACAGGGCCTGTCTGCTCTTCCACCTAAAAGGATCTTGTTTGCAGCCCACTGCCCTTGTGGGATCCCTGCTCCAGGGAAGTGGACTCTCCAGATTTCCATTGACTGCAGTAGGCTTGGGTCCCTGGGCGGGGGAGGGTCGGAGTGCCACCCCCAAGACAGAACGCTGGGGGGGGGGGGCGCGGTGCCCTCCCCGAGTGACGCAACACAGGGAGGCCCCGCCCCTTTCCGCCTCACGTGTGTGTGCCCCGCCTCGCCCTCGCGCGGCTCCTCCTCGCTCCGCCCCGCCCCGCCCCGCCGCGCGCTGCTAGTTTGAAGCCGGCCGGTGAGGCTGGCGCAGCCCCGCGGTAGCAATGGGAAGCGGGCGCCTCGCCCTGCTCCCGCGCTGCCTGCAGCCCGCGCGGCTGGGGCCGGAGGGCCGGAGCGCCGCGCAGCCGGGGGTCCCCGCCGCGCGCTGAGCGCCCCAGGCCAGCCCAGGACGCCGCGCCTAGATGGGCTGCTCCTCCGCCGTGCACGCCGCGGCGCCGGGCGAGGCGCGCCCCTCTCTGCTCCCGCTGCCGGCCGGCCCCGGCTCCATGGCGCTGTGACATCCCCGCACCCCGCCGCGCCGCCGCCGCCGCCAGCCATGGGGGGTTCTGCGGCCCGCCGCGCCGCCGCCGCCTTCCCCCGGGCCGGCCGGAGAGCCGCAGCCATCGCCAGCCTTCTCCTTGTGAGTGCCGCGGGGGCAGGGCTCATGGGGAGGGATGGATGGATAGGGCGGGCTACCGCACATGGGAGGATGGGGGTGGATGGATGGATGGGGCGGGCTACGGCACATGGCATGGATTGGGGGGGCTAAGCCCATAGGAGGGTATTGGGGGGGCTAGGCACATGGGGGGGGGATGTGGATGGATGGGGCGGGCTACGGCACATGGCATGGATTGGGGGGCTAAGCCCATAGGGGGGTTGGGGGGGCTAGGCACATGGGGGGATGGGCATGGATGGGGCGGGCTACGGCACATGGCATGGATTGGGGGGCTAGGCACATGGGGGGGCTGCGGCACATGGGGTGGATGGGGGGGCTAGGCACATGGCAGGGCACGTGGGGGGATGGATGCGGGAAGTAAGCGGCACACGGGGAAGGGCGAGGGTTTGGATGGGTGGGGTGGGCGCTAATGGGGCGCTAGGACACGGAGGGTGGCTTTTCAGGGGGCTGGGGTCGATGGGGCCCGGGCTGGGTGCGGGGTCAGTGCACACGGGCTGTGCATTGCGGGTTGGGGGCCAGCGCACCGTGGGGCTGCTCTTGCAGGCTCGGGGGCGGGCTGTGCATCGCTCGCGGAGGACGAGGCGCCAGCTGCCCGAGAGGCGGGGGGCCGGCTGGGGCGATGGGGGCTGGGCCGCGGGCCCCTTTGTCCGGGCTGGCCCGGCTGCTGCGGCTCGGCTCTGCGCGGTGCTCGCCCGGCCCGCGCAGCCGTTTGTTGCCGCTGCAGTGAGTCATGGTGCGATGCTGCGGCGAGACCCTGGGAAACACCCCACCCCGAGCGGGCACCATTTCCCCCCCTTCCCCCTCCATCTGCCCGGCTCTCCCCCGCGGGCAGGTGCCCAGAGCCAGGGGAGGGCGTTAGCAATCCCTCGGCCCCAGCCAAGAGGATTGAGGTGGAGCTTCCTCCTGCATCCCCTGGACTCTCTGCCTCCTCTGTGCATCTCCCGGGAACAGGATCCTAGCTGGCGTCTCCCACTGCCCGGCAGGGGGTACCCCGGCAATGGGTGCTGTGTGGGGGTGGATGTGTTGCCTTTGGGGTGGCAAAAAGTCTGTACTGGTGATTGGGTGGTGGGGGAGGGTGGATGTGTTGCTGCTGGGATCTCTGCACAGTTTTGCGCTGTTTTTTTTCTGTGCCTGCCTCCTCCCAAATCTGCCCAGGGTGGTGTCACTAGGATCAAAAGGGTGGAATAGAGAGGGGGTTCCTCTCGGCGGACTATTAGGGGAATCCTTCGTGGCAGTGAGAGAGGTATTAGGCTGTAGAATCGTCTTCCCCAGGGGAGAGGGTGGAAGCCACAAGACTCTGGACTTCAACAACTGAACTTCTAAAATATTAGACTAGGTAGCATAGGGGACAATCCTGCATTGGCAGGAAAATAGATTGTCCAGTTTTCTAGGCCTCTGCCATCTCTGATAGATGTCACTCCTTAACCCACAAATGTGGCAGTTACGGTAAAACTAATTGCATCAGAAATAAAACACAACTGAGATTATGGGAAATTTAATAGAAGTCAGATGAATTAATCCCCCACCATTCCAAGCATCCTCTTCTGTATTTGCCAGCCTCATCTTGAAGACATTTAACAGGGCTGCGTCTTGTGCTTGGCTCTTGCAGGGTTGATCAGTACAAGGCCCCTGTACGAGACTTTAGGAGGTGACTTGTGATAGCATGTATTATAAACCCAAGTGAGAGATTTGAATTTCTGATTTTAATCTGGATTCATAAGGAAGCAATTTTGCTGTCTAGACTTAAGAACTCTTCTGAGGTTGGTACAGTGAGAGCTCCCTCATTCTGAGCGTTGCTGTTGCTATGGCACTGTGTATTCAGCACCTTACCAGGGAAATGTGAGTTTTTGCTGCAGTCCTTGTAGAGAGAGAAGTGAAAGCTCACCACATCTAAATGCTGTTGGCTGTCTTAAATTAACATTGTGCTCAGGCTACAGAACAGTTCAGAGTTCATTTGAATGTTTATGTATGCAGGTAAGGCTTTAACACACAGACTGCCCCATTTCCTTTCCCAGGAGACACCAGTAAATTGGTATGTCAGAATTAATCCAGGTGGATGGTAAATAATGTACTCAAGTGAACTGTATAGCTAAGGAATGTTTGTTTTCTGGATCAGGGTGGGTGTTGGCAAGTCACTGCTGGCTCTACGAGAATCCCTCGGTAAAGAAAAGTTATCTAAGATCATAAAGGTGTTAAATGGAAAACCGAATGAATTATTCCTTCAGATAAAAGAACACTAATTTTTACACCATGTTAAAGATTTTTCAGAAAATAGGTCAGGTTAGGTTCATAAATTGCCAAAATATGGTCGTCATAAGGGCTCATTCTCAATCATAACAAATGGTTGAGCAAATCACCCTGTAGTAAACAGCAACAAACTACAGAGAACGAACTACATTCCCCAGGCTCTGAAACTTACTGACCGTGTTTCCCTGGCTATCACTTGATCATACTTGATAATTTAATTGATCTGACAGACTAAATGGTTAGTGATCTGTATCACCTTCTTGGAGGTTTCTATTCAGAAAAAAATCACTTATAAAAATAAAAGGCCTGTTCATAGTTTTTACCGTTGGTACAAACAGTGCAACTTGGCTAGTGGTTCTGAAGCTACAGCTGGCTATCTGATCAGTCAATAATTACCTTATGTAACCTTCTTGTGTTCATAATTGTTTACCTTGGGTCATTCCTAACAGTGTCATTTAACATGTAGCAGGCAGTGACTCTTTCAGATTGCTGAAAGCAATGAGTTTAAAGGAGCTTACATCTACCTTTACTTAATCAGTTTTCAGTCTTTTGCTTGAATTCTCCTACTTGTTGCTTTGTTTCTCTTATCAAGGCAGGCAGTGGGATTTGAGGTGCTGCTTGTTGATTAGTGGCCTTGGGAGCCTGTTCCTATTGAGGTCCGAGAGCGTTGCCATTTATGATGGGACAGGATCAGTGCCTGCTGTTCAGAAAGTGCTACAGAAATGTGTAGTCCCCTGTACCCATTTAACATTTGTCTCCTTTCTCCCATGTGTACTAGGGTAGTAACTAACCATTACAGCTTTTCCTTGTCACACATTGTCTCTTCAGGTGGGGACTGAATGAGGCCTTGCTACTGTTTCATCTTATTAGTATGGAACAATTTTGTTGCATATTCCTTAAATTTCATTATTCGATGCAGACCTAAGAAGACTATTGGTAGGTTAGAGCAAAATTCATGTATTCTCTTAAAACCAAACCCAATTAGAATATCTTCAACACTTCTGCAAATGAGAACTCATTTGCTTTCCTTAAGAACCTCCGCATCATTAAACTCGAGTTAAAATAAATAACTTACAGCATATTTTCTTTTGTAGTCTCTGTTTAAGACCCAGGTTATCTTAGTTGCTTTGCTTCCCTGTCTCTTGGGGGTGGAGGAGAGAATGGAAACAGACCTGGAGATTTTACTCTCCAGGATAGAAGGTATCCTGTCCTCTGCACAGGTGGCTCTTTTCAGACCCATAATGTAAAGGGAAGCTAAAACCACCAGCAGCTGTCACCAGCTGACACCAGGAAGTGTCCAAACAAATGGTCCTACATGACTGAAGGGAAAACATGTATTTGGTGTGTCACCCACTTTAATACAGGTGACAGAACTTAGGCTTGATTTAAACAAAATTTAGTAGCATAAGTGAAAATGAATTATAGCAGATCATCCTTGCATAAATGAAACTACTCATATGGCTTATTTAACAAGTGAAAGGTTTCAGAGTACCAGCCGTGCCGTGTTAGTCTGTATCTGCAAAAAGAAAAGGAGTACTTATGGTGCCTAAGACTAACAAATTTATTTGAGCATAAGTGAGCTGTAGCTCACGAAAGCTTATGCTCAAATAAATTTGTTGGTCTCTAAGGTACCACAAATACTCTTTTTAACAAGTGAAAACTCACTTTACTTAGTGGATTGTCTAGTTCACTCTGCTTGTACAGGATTTTCCCCATTATACAGTTACTAGTGATGTCCAGTTCAGTTTTGTGTGCCAAGTGGTGAGATTTTACCATTTCCCTCCAGAGGCAATTCCACAGACTAACAGCTGTAGCATCAAAGTTCACTGCTAACTATAACTCTGTCCTTGCCTACGCGTCAGCTCTTGTTTCTACCAACTTACTGTCATGTGCACCACACTCAGATTTTTTTTTCCCCATGTGCTTTCCCGCGTTTACCAGTGCCTTGATTTCCCATTAGTAACCTTGAGTGTGTGTGAGAGACATTACAGAAATAAGGTGACACAACAAGGTCCTGAGGAGGTCATACAATCTAAGGGTCCCAAGCCACTAGTCCTGCCAAAATTTCCATTGGCACCGTTAGCAGATTCGTTTGGGCAAGGAGTCAGTCAGGTTCTAAATTGGACAAATCATGACGAAGTTGTAGGAGGAATGAGTATCGCAATAGATACAGTATCTCCGCCCTGGAGAGCTTGAGGACCAGTCTTGTGAACACTTACTGTTGGGCTTAGTGCTTACTGCCATAAGTACCCACAGTGGCAGAACTGGGCCCTAATTTGAGACAAAGAAAACACTTGGGGTAACAAGCAGAGCATGGAGGTGAAGAGGAAGGAATATTGAGGTTAACAACAAGCATCAGGAAGCTCTGGTAGCTCAGATGAGTAATGGACATGTCCCTTTCAGTTTTACTGCACGCTCTTAGGGTTTCTGACTGACGAGCTTTATTATGTTGCCTGTGCTTTTTCGGAATCTGGGCAAGAGAGCAGCAGTAGAGAGCCTACATAGGAGTCTGTGCAACATTCCATAGTGGGAGAGAAAACCAGGTAAGAACTGGGCTGTGCAGAGGGCATGGGAGTGGGGGACTAGGTAGAGAAGGGTAGAATTGTGCAGTGGAATGAAGGTGAGAGTGACAAGTTTGACTTTGATGTGGAAAGAAACAGGAGCTAGCGAAGGGAATCAAATAAGGGGTAGCATGGCCAGAGCTGATGGAAACAGCGGGATAGCCAGCCTGAATTTCCCCCTTTCCCAATTTGTCCTAGTTAAAGCTCCCTTCTAGCACTCCAAAGTGTCTCTGTACTGCCTTGATGTTTAAACCCTTAAAATATCTGAATGGACTGGAAACTCATGGAAGTGCACCTTTTGACGAGAGAGATGTGCTGGCACGCTGCGTTATGACTGAATGAGAACTGCTCTTCCAAATGTAAACCAGCTCTTTTTGTGGTGGAAAGAATTGGGGTACCAACTCTTATTCACGCTGGATGCAGAGAGCTTTTCTCCACTGCTTATGACAACTTCAGTGAGCATATTGGGCACTAAGAACAGTGCTGATGCAACAACTTGAAATCTGATATACTGACTAGATGTGTCTTGCACAAGATAGATTTTTTTTTTTTCCCCTCATTTTTTCTCATGCAGTCCACTCTTTGGTATTTGAGTAATGAATTGGATTATGCTTCAAGTTTCAGTTCATCATTGCTATGCTCCTGCACATGGGCAGTGAGTATAATAGGCCAGGGGAGGTTCTGCCTTTCCTGGTGCTACTGCCAGACCCCCACCCCCCGTTGCAGGGTTTTGGGGGAAGTTTTTGATTTTATTATGCCCCATGCAGGTTTCAGGGCGGCCAAGGAGACAGTATGTGCTATTCAGCTTCCTCTGGACTCCATGGAGATTACTGATGAGCCCAGGAAGCTGAGTAGCGTGTTCCGTACCACCACCTCAGCCAGCTGAGACCTGCATGGGGCATATCAAACAGACGCTCCTCCAGGCAGGGGTGGGTGTGTGTGTGGGGGGGTGCTTGGGGCTTTGGCCCGGGGCTCCTCCAGGCAGGTGGGGGGGGGGTGGCTCAGGGCTCCAGCCATAAGGGAGGCAGGGGTATGGGGCTCCTGTCATGGGGGAGGGGCGGAGCTGGGGCTAGCCTCCCTGCACCACCCGCCACCTATGCTCCTGCAACTGTTGATATGAGAAGTATTAGCTTAGTCAGCTACTTCAATCTGATTTTTGAAATTACTAAGCAAAGTCATGGGAATGAGGAATCTGTTATCAACACTGCCTTAATTTTTAACTAATGTCCTTTTGTAGTTCCTGGCTGTCGCATTGTCTTCTTGAATCTTTCACAAGCCAAGTGACACAAGCATTGTTTGTTTTTTGTGTGCTGGTGGTCCGGGTGGAGAACAAAACTGAATAACTTCTGGATGCCCTGTATACAGCCCTGGCTTCCAAACCATTACCTCAAGCTTTTGTGAGTGGTGGCCTGCACTCCCTCTGGTACACACCTACCCACCTCTAACTGGCTGTGCGCCTGGGCTATTCAGAGTTCTTATCTCCACGCTAGTTAGTGCATGCACAGGAGAATGGGAGACTAGGCAGTGTCTGATACAGCAGAGTTTTCAGTCTGGCAAATTGGTACAAGTGCCCAAGATATCAGAATCCCAGCTGTATGCTTTCCCTGCTCAGACTTACTAGCTCTATTTTAATTTGTAGAAATGCTCCTATGTTCCAGGTTAAATGCACAATAAATAAAATGACACATTTCCATTCAAATGGAGCTCATGTTGATTAAAAAATGCTGTACAGAGGGGCTGCTTCCTTCTTCCCTTAGAAGTGTAATTGTCTATACAAAGGCTTCAAGCTGAAAATAATTGTTACTAACCTATCCCAATTATTTGTATTACAGTAGTACACAGAGACCTCAGTTGAGACCTGGGCCCCACTGTTCTGTAGCATAGGGGACAGTCCCCACACTAAAGATTAGGGCTTGTTTACACTTTAAATGCTGCAGCGGTACTGCGTTAGTACTTCAGTGAAGACACTACCTACACTGCTGGGAGGGGTTCTGCTGTCACGGTAGGTGCTCTACCTCCCCCAGAGGAGGTAGCTAAGCTGCCAGGAGAACTGTTGACCTAGCACTGTCCAGTGTAGACCAGGCTGTAGGCAAGATAAGAGTGGGAGGGGACACAGAGGTGAGGTATCACTTTGGGCAAGGGACGGCAGAGCCAAGAAGAGACCCTGGACTCCAAGTCCAGAGTCCCAATCTAGCGTTTCATCCACTGGACCAGACTGAATGTGCCATGAGAAGAGCACTCGTACACTGAAAAAATGAACTAGCTGGCCCTACTAGGGATAGGGTATAACTCCAGGAGTGGTCCCTTTCCCATCTTAAAGTTAATCAAGTCCACTGTTACAGCAGAGCAATTACTCTGCTCTAGTTAACATGAAGACCAGCTTTCCGTTTGAAGCTTGGCTCTTCTAAGTTCCTTAAAATCTAGATGATTTCCAAATTTCAAGGCAATGTGAGTGGTCTCATGGAGTACAGGCTTTTGTTAGTGATCCACGTTTGGGGCTACTTGACCCAGGGGTTCCAAAGAAACAGCCTCTAAAAATAACCAGCTTTTTTTTTTCCCCCTTTACATGCTCATGAGCCTGTTGTCCCTTCTAAAGCTTACACTGAGCTTGCGCAGGCAGAGGTGTTAACAAGATTCTTCGCCCTCCGACATATACACCAGCTGGATAGCTCAGGCCCAGCTGGTGTCTATCTGAATCTGTGTGTGCACGTGCCAGGATCTGGGAGGTCTGAGCCCCTCTTACTGTCCTAATATGAGCTGATTTGTGGGGGGCCTTGCCTTTCTGGGGGTGTCTGAGCCCTGCTCCCTGCCTCTGTGTACACAGCAATATCTGGGAGAGTCCTGCTCATCTATGGGGTGTGACCCCCTTCCCTGCCTCTTGAGTCATATTTTGTGGGGGGACGGCTTGTTTTTCTGGGGTCTGAGCCTCACTCCCTATCTTCCTCTGTGAGTTTGGTTCTGAGGTCCCTGCTGCTCCAGTGGTGTCCGAGCCTGCTACCTGTCCTGTGTGTCTGCCATGACCTGTGGGGCCCTGCCCATCTTGGGGGTCTGAGCCCAATCCCTAGCCTCCCTCATGTGAACCAGGTTCTCAGTAGGGGGGTACTTGCCTTTCTGGGTCTGAGCCCCTCCATATGAAGCAGGATCTGGGGAAGTTGTGCCCCTCTAAGTGGGGAACTTGGAGCAGGCAGGTTTGATGCATGCACCAAGAACACATTGCTGACATTGGGGTGAAGAGCTGATATACTGCGCACACATCAGAAACTCTTCAGCTGTGGGAAGAGGGGAAGGGAACACTCACTGTCATGAACAGAGCAGTTCACATGTCTCAGAGCTGTTTCAGGCTGTGTTCATCTCCATCAGGTATTTTTTCAGCTGAGAACATCTCGTGGAGATGAATGGGCCACTTAACACCTCTAAGCCTGCAACTTTCAAGGCTGAAACCTGCCTGGGGCAGAAATCTGAGAATGAACTGGAACCTTTTGGGGAAAAACCTGCCTCTCACCAACCCTACATGTTGCAGATATTTCAGAGCCTGACTTGTCCCCATTCAATTACAACAAAATGTACAGGAGGGGGAGGACCGGAGAGGAATCTCAGAGCAACCATATGGCCCACTGGAAAGGGATGAAAACCAGGAAATAGGGAGTTAAGATGTAGGCCTGCACACCCCTAACTCTGCCCTCTTTGAGCACTGTCCCATATGCCCATAACACACACGCACACTCTGCCTTGTCACTAATGGACAGGTGCTACCTGCACATGGCCTACATTCAAACACTGAACCTACTCCTCCGTGAGAACGCTGTGCTTGTAAAATTTAACAACCACTTCATACCCTTTTACGCCACCTTCACACAGCTTGCCCATGGGACACCATCTAACCCGATACTTTCCCCCTACCCATTATTAAATCCACAGGCTAGTCTCGAATCCCACCTCACTATGAGATCACCTCATGTCACAGTCACAGCTCTTCCAAGCTGCCCCAATTAATTCCTCTACCATTCAATACAAAAAGAAAAGGAGGACTTATGGCACCTTAGAGACTAACCAATTTATTTGAGCATGAGCTTTCGTGAGCTACAGCTCACTTCATCGTGTAGCTCACAAAAGCTCATGCTCAAATAAATTGGTTAGTCTCTAAGGTGCCACAAGTACTCCTTTTCTTTTTGCGAATACAGACTAACACGGCTGTTACTCTGAAACCATTCAATACAACTACACTTAACACAGTGAATGCAGCTGAAGTAGATACAGATAATTCCCAGTGGCTCTTGCAAGCTCCAGGGAGCTAGCGTTAAGGATGTAGGGGTGTTTACCTTAACTCTGTATTTCATGGTTTTCAGAAGTTTGAGTTTGTCTGAATTCGACATTTTGAAAGGACTTGCGCTGTCACTGAGTAACCTTAACTTTGCCTTAATAAAGTTTTTGGCCACTTTAATAGTCTGTTCTGATCTAGTTGACGGTCCAGATGTTAATGGCTTTAGATTAGGGTTGTCAAGCAATTAAAAAAATTAATTGCAATTAAGCATGCAATTAAAGAAATTAAGTACATGATTAATAATATACAATTTATTTAACTATTTTGGATGTTTTCTATATTTTCAAATATTGATTTCAATTATAACACAGAATAGAAAGTGTACAGTGCTCACTTTATATTTATTACAAATATTTGCATTGTAAAAAACAAGAGAGAGTATTTTTCAGGTCCCCCATTACAAGTACTGTAGTGCAATCGCTTTATCATGAAAGTTGAACTTACAAATGTAGAAGTATGTACAAAACATAACTGCACTCAAAAACAAAACAGTGTAAAACTTTAGAGCTTAGAAGTCCACTCAGTCCTATTTCTTGTTCAGCCAATCGCTCAGGCAAACAGGTTTGTTTACATTTGCAGGAGATAATGCTGCCTGCTTCTTGTTCACAATGTCACCTGGAAGTGAGAACAGTTGTTCTCATGGCACTGCTGTAGCCGGCATTGCAAGGTATTTTTTTTTTTTTTTAAACAAGCGTCATCAGCATGGAAGCATGTCCTTTGGAATGGTGGCAGATGCATGAAGGGGCCTACGAATGTTTAGCATATCTGGCACGTAAATACTTTGCAATTTCGGCTACAATGGTGCCATGAGAAAAACTGTTCTCACTATCTGGTGACATTGTGAACAACAAGCGGGCAGCATTATCTCCTGTAAATGTAAACAAACGTGTTTGCCTGAGCCATTGGCTGAACGAGAAGTAGGACTGAGTGGACTTGTAGGCTCTAAAGTTTTGCATTGTTTTGTTTTTGAGTGCAGTTATGTAACACAAATTTCTACATTTGTAAGTTGCACTTTCACAATAAAGAGATTGCACTACAGTACATGTAGGAGGTGAATTGAAAATAGTTTCTTTTGTTTACCAATATTTGCACTGTAAAGATGATAAAAGTAATAATATAAAGTGAGTAGTGTATGCTTTTATTCTGTGTTTGTAATTGAAATCAATATATTTGAAAATGTAGAAAAGCATCCAAAAATACTTAAACAATAGACTACCAATTGAAATTGATTAACAGTGCAATTAAAACTGCAATTAATTGTGATTGGTTTTTTTGAGTTAATCGCTTGAGTAACTGCAATTAATCAACATCCCTACTTTAGATACAATTTTTCATATGTAAGTGTCCTATTAGTCTCTTGTTTGTGCTCACACTGGATGATCTCTCCTGGTTTTTGAGGTGGCTCTAGGTTGAAATAAGAATACAAAAATTATCTTTTAATGTTGAAACACAAAATAAAGCTTTAGGTAACCCAGGGCTTGTATTGTCCCTTAGCCTGGATGAGGTCAATTGAACATTGTATATTAGCATAGCATTTTCCTTGTGTTGGCATGACCTTGGGTGAGGTGTGGTACTCCACTTGTCCTGGACTTATTGTGCCATATCTCCCAATGTTTCCTTCCACTGGCCAAAGTGGGATGGGTCTTGCCCTGAGGATTGGGGCAGGGGTTGCAGAGAGAGAGCCCTCACCGCACTCACCCTGCAGTGGGGCTGGCTGGGCTTGGCTCCAGGTGCTTGTACCTGACCCCGGCACATGGGGTGGCATTTCAATTTGAGGGTGGAACGGCTGGGCCAAATCTCAGTGGTGCTGTGACCCTGTGTAGCAGGAGCCAGGTTGGGCTCAGCTCCCCACTTTAAGCACTGCAGATTAAAAAAATCAAATCAACTTGAGCTTATTCATTGCTGATGACCAAAATTTGTATTTGGCATCTGTGCAGTCTGACAACAACGAAAGAGATCCAATTCAAGTTGACTCAAACTCTTGTCCCTTTTTTAATCTGTCAGCAAATGGTGATTGGTTACAGTATATTAAAGGGACACTGTTAGATTAGAGGACCTTGTGATCCCTTCTAACTCTGATTCTACGATAATTCAAAGTTTCTGGAAATTGACTTTTTTAAAAATCCAATTTCTGATCTCTCCTGCTGAACTTGGTCTTGAGAACCTACTTCTGAAACCCCCCCAAAAAACTTCTAAGGGTTTTTTCGTCTCCCTTGTTTCTAAGGTACTTCCAACAAGGGAGAAGCTCACTGTACAGCACGGAGAGTGTGAAACTGACTATATGCAAAAGCGCTGTCAAATGCACAAAGTAAAACCAAAGAGACTTGCTAATATTACTGTAGGAGGCACAGCATCTTCAGATAAACATTGACAGGGTCCCTCCTTAAAACGGGAATTGTAGCCTTAACTAAAGCAATACAAATATTAGTGTTAGAGATTTTATAAACCTGCTGTCCTGAGACTGAGCTGAAAATCTGGTAAACCTAAAGTGCCTCTAACACTGGGGGGAAAACTATAGAAAGCATTTGATTTTTTTATTTTATTTAATTTTTTTTCCTTTTTAAACACATCTGCTTGGAACATGATTGTGTTTTTAGCATCCCTCCTGACATGGATACTTACAATCTTTAGGGTCAGTTCTGCAAACCTGCCATTTGCGATCTTCCCCCACCCCCCATTCTTTGTGGTGGCAATTAAACGGGGGGAGATTGGAGACGTTCTGTCATGCTGCCTGGTATGGAACACAGCAAAGAGAGCCAATCTCATGTCAGACTGCCAAAATGTAGAGCATGTACCCCCAAACTTGTGGTACATTCTATTGTAAGATTTCACCAAGCCAATAACAAATGTGTGCTTCAAAAACACTGTACTAGTTATTATGAAGCCACAGACAGCCCCTCTTCAGGCCCTCTAGCCTCTTATGTACTGCCCAGACAAACCAGACTTCTGTGATAATGATTATTAAAACCAAGAATCACACATATTTGGTTCTTCCAGCTCCAAAGAACCAGACACACTTCCCAGATCAAAATATACTTCAGATCTTATCCAAAAACCATGCAGGTAGCCAGACCTTTAACAGGAAAACAGTTAAGAGGTTAAAATGAATCCTATACATTACAGTTGATTTCAGAATTTGTAGATCAGGATAATAACAGTGATGTTAAATCTTCCAGTTTGTAATAAGTCTCTCTGGTTCATCCAAAAGGTTAGAGTCTGAGTCCAAATGACAACTTAGATGTCGAATTTTCCATGGATCTTTCAGAGCGTCCAAGTAATTACTTGGAGCTCTCCATCCAAGGGCTCAAACTTTCCCTGTTAAAGTTCAGCAGACCAGAGATGGCAAGATCAAGCCCAAGGTTTTTCTTTTATACTGTTTTGAGCACGGCATGTGTCCAGATTCCTCATTGTTGAGTCCGCAAGGACCCACCCTTTGAAGTTAACATTCTATTTCCTGTGCATACAAAGATAATCCAGCTGCACTGATTGCAAAAGGCAGTTGCTGATCATTCATAACAGGGATAGAAAAGCTGAAGACAATATAGGTAATATTCATTAGATTCATGCATTATATATACATCTTTGATTTTAAGATTAATAGAGCTACAGGATATAGACAGGTTTCAGAGTAGCAGCCGTGTTAGTCTGTATTCGCAAAAAGAAAAGGACTTGTGGCACCTTAGAGACTAACCAATTTATTTGAGCATAAGCTTTCGTGAGCTACAACTCACTTCATCAGATGCATTCAGTGGAAAATACAGTGGGGAGATTTATATGAAGAACATGAAACAATGGGTGTTACCATACACACTATAATAAGAGTGATCGCTTAAGGTGAGCTATTACCAGCAGGAGGGCGGGGAGGGGGGAGAAAACCTTTTGTAGTGATAATCAAGGTGGGCCATTTCCAGCAGTTGACAAAGGGAAATAGTTTTACTTTGTGTAATGACCCATCCACTCCCAGTCTCTATTCAAGCCTAAGTTAATTGTATCCAGTTTGCAAATTAATTCCAATTCAGCAGTCTCTCCTTGAAGACAGACACAAACATATGCACAGCCCCTTCCTTGATCTCTTAGGTCTAGCCTTTTTAACATCTCTTTGATGCCCACACACATGTGAATTGTCCTGTCTGAGAGGCATTGCAATTGGATTGTAATGTGCCTTTAAGGGTCACACAAAGGTTATTGGTCCTGCTGATTTTAACCTGTGGTGGTTTGCTTGCCCCACACCTATGATGCGGTTGGGTGTTAATGGGATCAGGTGGGCTCTCACTGTCTGCTGATGTGATGAAATCCTGTATAGTTAAAACCACAAGCAGTCACAAAATGGCTCTGAGCCAATTCTGCCCTGTTGCTGCCCCAGTGTAACTCCTACTGGAGTTAAATTATCTGAGTCCTTTATAGAAAATTACCACAGTTAGGAGAAAATGGTAGAAATTTAGTGATCAGAATGGGTTAGAAAACAGAACATGTCCCCCTGTATGTAGCTCTGTAGTTAATTGTGAGGGGTTACGTGAAATACATTTTAACTAGGTCATTTATTTGTATGCTCATGAAATCAGAGGTGTGGGCCAGCAGTGGCCTGCAGCTGCCTCATGTTCTAATACAGGTGTGGATGTGCAGTCCAAGTAAACTATAAAGCACAGAATTCCATGTTCTACCTTGATCTGAGCAGCCTTCTGCAATCCACTAGTTCCCCCTCATGTGATCAGTGGAATGCACATGTATTCTGCTACAGTTCAATGAGAATTGGTTCCCTGGAGTTCTGGCGAATTGCTAACATGGCTCTGGGTTGAGAGAGTCTGAGAAACTCTTAACTAGGTTTTTATCCCTTTAAAACCCCTGTATTCAGTCTCTTCTATCTATCACTCTTTTGTTGAGTGTTATCTTTCAAGACCATTTATAAACCAGTATTTTGAAACATTTCTGTCATCTCTGTTCCTACTATTCAGGGTGTAAAGGACTTGTATGTTTTACCTCCGTCATGCCCTCAAAACCCCTATCATTTTAGTTGACAGCTCTGTATCTTCACCACCTCCAAGAAATCCACTGAGCCTCTCCATGTGCCACCTTTCCTTCTGCCCTCTCCTCCTGCACAGCAGAGTTGTGTGAGATGTAGAAATCCCTTGACACCACCTGCAGCTGGGACCTATGCTCTCTGGTCCCTCTCTTAAAGTAACAGCATGTCTTGCAGCACTCTGAAATCTTCAGCCCCTCTCCCCCCTGGCAAAACTGCAGCCCCTCTGCTTCTCTCTCTCTCTCCAGGGAAGAAGTCTGGCTCCCTGGCATCACTTGCCTGCCCCCAAACTCTTCCCTGGATGAGCTAGGTTTCAAACCCTATTAGTAAATACATAATCTGAAAGAGCTAAGCAACCCTTTTTCCTCCTGCTGGAGCCAGAGGGGCAGCAAACCAAAGGCAGATCAATATTGGTTGGACCAGTTGAGCTGTGCGGAGGAGGTGTTCCTTCGCCAACAGATAAAACCCTTTGTAGGCTGCATTTATAGTCTCCGTATTGTAGACATACCCTTAGGGCTTGCCTGTAACTGTGCCAGTGTAGTGCTCCAGCGTAGACGCTTGTACAGCAAGGGAGGGTTTTTTCCGTCTTGCTCGTTAATTCACCCCCTCAAGAGGTAATAGATCAACAGAGGAATTCTTCTGTTGACCTCGTGGTATTTATACCAGGGCTTAGGTCGGCTTAAGTACATCTTTTGGGGTGTGAGGTTTTTCACACTCCTGAGCTACGTAGCTAGATTGGCCCAAGTGTGGAGTTTCCCTATCTGTAGCAAGAGACTTTTTTATTTCTGTACTGGGGAGGGGGAGAAACCTTTTATGCAACGCTTTATTTACTGTCAGAACCATTATTTGATGTACAATAATTGGCATGTCAGCTGAAGCATCCTTGTCAACTTCTGAACACAAGTAATTTCTCCTTTTATAAAATATTATGTGTTTTGTACAAATCCTTGGCCATAAATTATTGAGCTGGGGAAATGTAAATGTGCTAGACTGAGCATACGTTTCCAGGAAGTTGGAGACTGCACCAAAAACGATGCAGTGTAATTTGCTGTTCCATTGGTATCCTTTTTGCAGAGTCATGTTTGTTGGGTTTTTAAGTATTCTCATTGGCTGATATCCTGGAATAGGTAGCAGAGCAAGTAACAATATAGTACAGCAAAGTGATGCATTTCCCCAGCTGTTAGATTAAAATACATAGGTTTTATTGGTCTTGATCCCAGTAGTCGTTTCAGTATTTAATTAAATCTTCACTAGTTTAATAACTCAACTCCCAAAGTTGATTTCTGATGCAGACCCCTGGAGGGGGTTTTCAATCTGTGGTCCACAAACCCCTGGAGGTCTGCAGACTATGTCTAAAGGTCCACAAAAGGTGGTTGTTACCATAAAACAGTGACTTTCAAACTGTGGTCTGTTGACCCATGGAGGTCTGCAAACTATTGCAAAGATTTCCAAAGAGGTCCACACCTCCATTTGAAATTTTTTAGGGGTCAGCAATTTGAAAAAGGTTGAAAACCACTATTCTAAAGTAATTTTGACTTAGGTTTATTTATCAAACTTCTCCATTTTGTAACTATTTGAAAGTTGTCCTCTAGAACTCTGCACATATTGCATGATGGGCTGTGGTGTTGCAACAGCCTTCCCCATAAGAACGGCCGTACTGGGTCAGACCAAAGGTCTATCCAGCCCAGTATCCTGTCTACTGTCAGTGGCCGGTGCCAGGTGCCCCAGAGGGAGTGAACCTAACAGGTAATGATCTAGTGATCTCTCTCCTGCCATCCATCTCCACCCTCTGACAAACAGAGGCTAGGGACACCATTCCTTACCCATCCTGGCTAATAGCCATTAATGGATTTAACCTCCATGAATTTATTCAGTTCTCTTTTAAACTTTGTTATAGTCCTAGCCTAGCCTTACCTCCTCAAGCAAGGAGTTCCACAGGTTGACTGTGCGCTGAGTGAAGAACTTCCTTTCATTTGGCTTAAACTGCTACCTGTTAATTTCATTTGGTGGCCCCTAGTTCTTATATTATGGGAACAAGTAAATAATTTTTCCTTATTCACTTTCTCTACACCGATCATGTCTTTGCATCAGAATGCATCCGATGAAGTGAGCTGTAGCTCATGATAACTTATGCTCAAATAAATTTGTTAGTCTCCAAGGTGCCACAAGTACTCCTTTTCTTTTTCTTTTGATAGCCTCTCTAATCTTCCTTAGCATTTAATCATCACTATCACTGTCCTGGTCAGGTGGTGGATAATAGATCCCTACTGTGTTGTTCTTATTAGAGCATAGAACTACTATCCATAGAGATTCTATGGAACATGTGGATTCATTTTAAGATTTTTATTTCATTTTATTCTACATTTTCTTTCACATATAGTGCCACTCTCTTCCCCCCCGCACGACCTGTTCTGTCCTTCCGATATATTTTGTACCCCAGAATGATTGTGTCCCATTGATTGTCCTCACTCCACCAGGTTTCTGTGATGCCTATTATATCAATATCCTCCTTTAACACAAGGTACTCTAGTTCACCCATCTTATTATTTAGACTTCTAGCATTTGTGTACAAGCAGTTTAAAAACTTGTCACTGTTTTTGTCTGCCCTTTTCTGATGTCACATTGTTTGTGAATGTTTTCTCGTCTGATGTGCCCCATACTTTGTCCTCTTTCATCCCTTCCTCCTGACTAAAACCTAGAGAATCTCTATCAATTGACTCTCCTCTAAGAGAAGTCTGTGTCCGATCCACATGCGCCTCTGCAGCAATCTGCTTTCCCCCATCTCTTAGTTTAAAAACTGCTCTGCAACCTTTTTAATGTTAAGTGCCAGCAGTCTGGATCCACTTTGGTTTAGGTGGAGCCCACTGACATTCTTTCAGTTCTAATCGGATTTTTTTATTCCATTGGAACCTTTTATGTGAAATCTATAGGAGACTTGGTACACTCGCCTGCACTTGAAGAGTGAAAGCTGGGGTAGCGAAATAGGGGTGGGTAGAGGAGGAAATCCTGGACACAACATGAAATAGCTATTGAAGAATGATTCACAATCCCAGTTTAGCCAGAATCAAATCCTAGTTTGCTGCATGGCAGGTCAGTGCTTTAAAAACTTGGATGTCAGCCCAAAGAACTGGGATGAGGAATTGAACCTATGTCCCATATACAGTAGAACTGGATTACCACGAGACATAGGATGTGAATAACGAAATAAGACATAACATTCCTCCTCCAAAAAACCAAACAAAAAACCCAAAACCAATAAAAATTTCATCTTAACAGTGCATTTGAGACAGTCTGAAAGTCAATATCTTAATGAAATGCCTCTAACATAGTAGATTATGGGGCTAAAACACTAATATGATGGCATATGTAAACAAAACCTTATCTAGCATGAGTCTTATTCTATAGAGTGAAAAACCTAATAACATCCAGTTATAAAACACTTTAGTGTGGAGTTCTGCCTGACTTGCATATGAATGAATGTACATCTCTCGCCCAGCTGCTGATCAGTTTGTAAACATCTCCATCCCTATGTTTGCGGCTCACCTATATCGTAACACAATTTCCTCAGCGTCTGCTATGGTCCCCAAGTAGAGAGGCGTTCAGGTTGTTTGAAACTAAAGTTATATCTATACTTCACAGACTACACCTGCATGTCTATGTCAGCAGAGCTATGTCAACATCATCCTGTAGAGCGTAGACACAGTGCATGCTGACAGAAAAATTTTTCTGTCAGTGTAGGAAACGACACCCCCACCCCAATTTTGCTGTGTTGATGGAATCTCTCTTCTGTCGAGCTAGCTGTGTCTGCAACCTAACGGAAGTGTAGACCAAGCCTTAGTTGAAACTCTTACCTTAAAATGTAAAACGACTGTGGATTCCCCTGTCCTGAGTCTTACGTGCATATTTTTGAAATTGAGGGTGTTTAAAAACAAGTTGCAGGCCATCTAGCCTTAATTAGGTTGTAATCCCTTCAAGGACAGGAAGTAGTGCTTACACTGTGCTGTTCAGACAGACTAAACGTAAGGTGCTATAAGCATCAAAATGATGGTATAGTCCATTCCTTGTTGTATCCAGACACCGGCTAAATCCTATACATCTCCAAAATCCATTCTCTCCTCTGCATCCCCTTCTGCTAAATCCCTAGCCACACTGGCCACTTCTCCCCCGAATACTAGAACTTTATCCTGGCCCCCCACCTCTCCAGTCACGTTGTTGGTGACATCTGGGCTGTTCTCAGTACTGTACAAGAAGCAGGAAGTTACCTTGGATGACTCTCCAATGTTAACCAAGTACTGATTGGTGAAGGGATAGATCTGATATAGGGCTCACTGTTACTTTTTATTTATTGATACCTTGCATATTTCTCTCTTTCAGGTACTTGTGTTTCTTGGCACCACTAGTGCTCAGTCCAAGCTGACTTCTGAACAGAATGCCATAAGCCTCTCCTCTGGCAAATATCATCACCTAGACCGTGCCACTAACAAAGAGCTGGTCTGTGACAAATGTCCAGCAGGAACCTATGTGTCTAAGCACTGTACAAAGACAACCTTAAGAGAGTGTAGCCCTTGTGCAGATGGGACCTTTACTAAGCATGAGAATGGTATAGAGAGATGCCATGTCTGTCAAAAACCTTGCAAACTGCCAATGGTTGAGAAAACGCACTGCACTGCCTTGACTGACCGCGAGTGCACTTGCCCATCTGGAACCTTTCAGTTTAATGATACCTGCGTCCTTTATTCAGTCTGCCCTGTTGGCTGGGGTGTGCGAAAGAAAGGAACGGAGACTGAAGATGTTAGATGTAAACCATGTCCTCGGGGTACCTTTTCTGATGTGCCTTCCAGTGTGATGAGATGCAAAACATACACTAACTGCTTGGGGAAGAATATGGTGGTAATAAAGACAGGAACTAAGGAAAGCGATCACATCTGTGGGTTCTCATCATCTCTTCCTAACACAGTTATGTCTTCACTGAGCCCAGAAGAGGATGATGTAAACTATGAAGTTCCGTCTACCACTTATCTTCCTGAAGGTAGATTTTTCCCACTAAAAAGATAACAGGTTTTAGAATTTTAAATTACAGCTATGTTGCTGCAGTGAAGCAAGAATCCAGCTATTCAGTTGGGACCAAGTTGCAGAACTCTAGGCTCCTTGATGCTGTTAAAAGGGCGCTTGCTCTTGCACCATTGATGGGCTCAAACGGCGCTGCTGCTCTCTAAGGCTGTAACGCAGTTTGGGAACACACTTAAAAAGTAGTTCACTCCCATCTGAGCTAAGCCAACATACTAGAACAGGGAGGACCTTGTTCCAACAGTGGTTTCTGCAGGAGAGATGGAAGCTTGAAACGGTTTCTAGGTAGTTACAATCTCCTTTCCAGTAGTATTTTTATATGTACCATGATGACCTACCTTAAGATGAGCTGTTTGGGCATTTCTATTAAGTCTGGAGTGAAACCTCCTTATGTTAAATCTTATTTTTTTATATTTAAGGTTTCCACAAGCCATTGCTGGTGGGGAAAATGTACATTTTATATCTAACTCTATTTGCTTTAACATGATCAAAAATACAAAATGTTCCCAGTCTCTGTCAAATAGTTTTCATTTTGACTATATACAAAATAATTCCTCAATAACTTAGCAGAGTAAAGCTGAGCAATATACAAAAAACCTAAACTCGTAGTGCATTTAGCTGAGACTTTTCAGAAGTGATTATTTTTGGGGTGTCAGTGGTTGGAGTGCTCAGTTTGGGGTGCCTTAAAGGGACCTGATATTTAGAGGGTAGATGCTCAGTGTTGCCTGAAAACTAGACCTCATTAACAGGTCTGAAATTACGCATTCTCATATTGAGGCACCCCAAATTTCTAGTCACCCTCAAACCTCCTCCATTATGTTTAAATTTTCTCTCTGCTTGAATCCTTAATAGTTACTAAGGTTTTAATTTGTAGCTCTCAAATGTGGACAAGATTCATATGCAGTTTACAGCCAAACTGAGGCAGAGGTTAAATGGCTACAAAAAGTTACAGCCAGTCACTGGTAGGACTGGGAATAGAAACAGTCTCAGGAATACTAGCCTTGTGAGTACTCGACTAGGCTACAGTCCCTGCTATGCTATTCTTTGCTCTTCTTTTACAAGGCTTTTAATTCATAAGATTGACTAAAACTTGAGGGCTGTCACTAATGCATAAATCTATTCATGAAATAAAAATAACTCCGAGATGGGTAAAGAAAATACACCTTAAAGGAACGCCTTCAATTTAAAAGTCCTACTTTGTGGACAAGGAACCTCAAGCCTCTCCTAAGAACAACTAGGCTCCTGAAATGGATAATTTTCTTGCAGCTACTTACGTTTTATGTTCTGCATTTCTCTTACCAAAATCAGTTCAGTCGGTTTCAATTTAATTTTAACTACTGCAATATTTGAGTTACAAACGTTATGGGAGAATGTGTTTGTGGGTTAGAAGCTTTCCTGTTGACCTTAAGCTCTGTAAAAGCTGCGTGGTTTCCTTTTTTAAAAAGTCTAAAATTAAGGCTGAATATAAATTGACAACATCCCTCTAATCACCCAGCAGTCTTTAATGAGGAGTTGCCACAAATCCAGTGTCTAACAAGTAAGCCAAAGTAATTAGAGATAAGGTGAGCAGACTGGTGTGTAAGACACAAACTTTGTGGTGTTCTTATTTCTTATGTAGTTAAAACTGAACCTCGATGTCCTAGACAAGTAGAAGCCCATCAAAGTCTGTGTGTTTGGAACTTAACAGGAAGCATGCTATGACTATTCCAAATGTGGGGTCTTTGTGTGGCTTAAGATTTAAAAAAATAAACCAACTCCCCCCCGTCCTCAATTTCTCTCTTGTTCACAGGTGTCAACACTTCAGTTTCCAGCTTTGCTGCCTCTCATAGACCAAATGTGTACAACGGCACAGTCGACCCAGCAGACATTTACAATGAAACCTCAGATAATGAGACGGATGGTGTCAACATGACCATCTCAAACTCCAGGGCTACCAATCACCAGCAAAATTATTACCACAAACATAGCCAGTCAGTTCTGAAACTGCAGCCAGCATTGGAGATGACGAGCGGTGAAAAATCGAGCATCCCCTTCGTGCCCCCCAAGAGAGGACCGCCACGCCAGAACGCCCACAAGCATTTTGATATCAATGAACACTTACCGTGGATGATCGTCCTGTTTCTGCTGCTAGTTCTCGTGGTTATAGTTGTGTGTAGTGTTCGGAAAAGCTCACGAACTCTGAAGAAGGGTCCTCGGCAAGATCCCAGTGCCATTGTGGAAAAGGCTGCTCTGAAAAAATCCGTTACTCCAACCCAGAACAGAGAGAAGTGGATCTACTACTGCAATGGGCATGGTGAGTAATAGCAACCGAGAAATTAACTGCAGGTTATACAGGGAATAGTGTCCCTTGCTTTCTCCATTAATTACCTGCAGAACTCCTCAAGGCCTCTTCCATGTTAAAAACGTTGGTTGCAGATGCCATTGATCTGCAACCATCACATTTAGTAAGTCAGTCATAAGTTTCTACTCTACTGTGTCCATCAACAGCAAGCCAAATCTTCACCCACATTCCTGATCCTCACTAAATATTCTTCCTTAGGTTACACATTTCCCTCCAGCTTCTTCCCACTCTGTCTTCTTCCCTTCCATTTTCTCCACTCGCTCTTCTGTTTCTCCAGAAATGGAGGTAGAGGAAATGTCTTCTGTGTCGCCCATCCTTTGACCGCTTCTGAGTATGGCTTCCTGACTTGCTTTGCAGAAGCAGCTGCCTCCTTCTCCAACTCAGCTGGTATGGCATTGAAGTCTGGAGAGGTTTCCCAAATTATTTGGCTGCCTAAACCATGGTGATAGATCAAGACAGGCAGCAAAATCCCTCATGCTCCTATCACCTCCCCTTTCTCTGTATATGGGGGGGAGAAGGAATATAGGATCTCGAAGGCAGCGAAGTAGCCTCCTAGGCTATGAGCTACAGACAGCTACTGCCCTGCCTTTGAGACCCTATATTTAGAGCCCTGCACAGTTTCAAAATTTGTATCTGCATCCGATCCGTGGATATGCAGGGCTCCACTTGTATGCTTCTATTCCGATACTAGAAGTCTAAATACTAAGATGAGTGAACTTGAGTACCTGGTATTAAATGAAGATATTGATATAACAGGCATCACAGAAACATGGTGGAATGAGCTGGGGAGGGCCCAAGCATGCTGGGAGGGAAGAGGGGGTCTCTAGCTCACTCAGCCCCTGTTCCCTTCAGGTGCAGTTAAATACGGCCACCCTCATGTTACTTGAAATCAGACTGCTAAATGGCTGATAGAGGGGAAGGGAGCAGATATATTCTTTATTTGTAACACCATCACTCTATTCATAAATTTTGCCTGTGTTAAATGCCCCATCACTTTTGATCTTCTGCTGTGTCTGGGAAGAAGCATCAATTATTCTACTAAGGGCCTGGTAAAAGAGAAGGTTAATGATGATACTATAGATTATCAAGTCTCAGCTGGACCAGGACTGAAAAATAATTTTTCCAAGTTCACATAACCAATCCTTTCCACGTATCAGATTTGGATGTCTGACTAGTTTTTTTTTTTTTTGATCCAGTATAAGGTTTTTCTAAAACTAACTTGTGATTATGTCTGTCCCTCAATGGTCAGCTGCTGATCTGCCATTAAAACACAAGAGGCTGAAAAGTAGCCTCCTGTCTCTCATTTTATTTGGTATTTCAAGAGTAACAGGTGCATCCCATACTGAATCTTGTAGGAAAGCACAGACAGCATTTTGGGAGGAGTGCATGAGGGTGCGGCCCAAGTGGCAATGATAAATGCCTTCCCTGGCACCTCAGGCTAGAGGTATGGGTCTTCCATTTCTTGTAAACAGCACTGAATGGCAGAAGAATGAGGCAGCAAGTTTTTGTTGTCATTTTCAGCCTCAAGATGGGTGTGACAGTAGGTCACTGCACCTCAAGGTTAGCTAAGGTTAAAGTCTGTCTGGATAACCATTGCTTTTCACTAGTTTATAAACCTAGGTTGTCCCAGACAATAAGATTGTTTGAATAGTCTGAATTGTGTTGAGCATTGTGGTGGTCCAAGTTTTGTGTGGCTTTGTTGTGTGTTATACAAAGCTACAGTTTTGCTTTGTAAAATTCAGTGCAGAACTTGACATTTGCAAGATCTGGACCACGCAAGATATGCATCACTTCTCTATTTTTGTTGAGGGCTTTGCAAGCTATGCTGTTTTTGGAGTGGTGGATGATGCAGATTGATGTACTTGCAAAGATTAAAGGACTATGGTGGGGGGAAAAGTAAAAATCAATATCTAGACTGCACCAAGAGAGTCTAGGTACTGTGTGCACAGTCTTTAGCTGCAGATCTTAAAACCAGTTATATGAAGTTAAATCCAGTTCTCTGCACAAGGGAAGAAAGATTGCCTTCTGATTATGGAACAAGACATAGGAGCCCAGGGTTCTGTTTTCTGTCTGATCTTGGGCCAACTGCTTAATCATGCCTCAGTTTCTTTAATTATAGCGCTTCCCCACCTCACAGGAGTATTGAGACTTTGGTGCTATGGAGAAACTGCCATAGTAGGTTCTATAAATAAGGATAAATTAGATCTGCAACACTCCAACTCAGGGGCTTCATTAAAATGGTAAGAAAAGAGTTGTATAAGATTCAGTAGCTTTGTAAGCAGCTGTCTTTTTTTTTTTTTTTTTTTTTTTTTAATCCTTTAATCCAATTACTGCAGGGTGCTTTTTCCAGCACTTAGACAATGAAGTGTTCTTTAAAGTCTTTATCCTTACAGTCCTTTCAGAGTCAGAGTAAAGTATTCTCCATTTTACAGATACATAAAGGCAGGCAGATGGTTTTGTTTGCCCAAGGCCAGGCAGATGGTTCGTATCAGAGCGAGGCCTAGAAAGAACTGTGCTATTCCTGGATCCCGGTTCTGTGCTCAGATCATTAGATCAGTGTTTCCCAAACTTTTTACTAAGGTGACGCTCCAACTGCATTTTGTGTGTGGTGTGGAGTGTTGGTTTTTTGTGGTGTGGTTTTTTTTTTTTTTTTTTTTTTTGCAACCCACAATTATATGTATGCTCCGTCCACCCCCGGCATCGCAACCCTAATCCTGGCCCAGTGCTGAGGGAAGGCCAGTGGAGGGAAGGGATTGGAAAGTTCATCACTGTACTGGCTTGACAGTGCTTTGGCGTACAATCTGTTGCCCATTTAAGCAGGCTGGAAAGGGATCAGATCTGAGTAAGTGCCATTTCTCCATAGTTGCCTAGTCAGATCACACCTGTACTTTAAACTTTCCCTTCTGTATCACTCTTCAAAGTGTTGACAAATATAACTACTATTGGCAGTGCATGTCAACGTGCCTAATTAAAAGTGCACTTTGCACGGGGATTCTTATACCATTGTAGATTTGTCATTGGCTTTTAAAAGTCAAATATTCTGAACTAGGTAAAATCAGGCCATATTATGCCTTTTTTGCCATCAAAGTAAAATTGCTTTTACTTTGTATTCTTCAAAATACACTCTTCTTCCTGAGTCTAAAAGTATTCTGTGAAGGGGGAAATGATTCCTATCCCTTAGACTTGGACCTAGGCTTAACAGAGAGGCAGCAAGTGCATAAACTCAATCCAGCAATGGATTTTGCTGTATACATCCCCACAGGCTTGTGGTGCCTCATCAGGATGACAAAGGTACAGGCCCTGCCTGGAGGAGATTAGTCCAGGTACAAATATAAAATTCAGGTAACAGTATATTAAGAGGACTAAATAGGTTGCCATTTGAAACAGTAGTATGAATAGTTAGCATCTTAGCTGTAAACATTAGTTATTCATACTAATGCTTTGGCTTCAAGTGACACTTGTCACTGAGCTTACTGAACAGGTTGGTCATCTGAATTAATAGAATTACAAGGCTCAATTCTGGCTGTTGACTCAGTCATACTGACTTCTGTGGCTACTCATGTGAATAAGTGGGATTTGGCCACTGGACAAGTGCCGGTGCACATACTTACAGCTAGGTTTTTTGTTGTTTTTGTTGGTGGGGTGCTATTAAAAGGACCCAATGAATCACAAACTGTGTCGGGGAGTGTCTGGATTTTTTCAAGTGACCTGATGGTCTTGTGTACAACAGCAAGGTTATTCTCTTCAGAGAGCTGCTGACAGTTTGGAGCACCTCACTAAAAGGCATAGACACACATGGCAAAATATAGCACTTGAAGTTATGTCTGTGAAGGAACAGCCCTTTGTGGATACATGTAAATCTCAATGTCTCTCTGGCAGGCAGTGTCTGAGAACAGGGATTAATGTCCGTCTACCTGCCAAAATAGACGAGAGAAATGGAGAGCTGCTTTGAAAGTACTTGCTACTCTGGCAACTGAAACTTAATGATCTGCAGATGTCTCTCTGGTCTGCTAAGCTTGGTCTGCCTTTCTTTAAACTAGATGAGTAATGAAATCATAGCTCTATGAAATCCCAGGTTCTCTTCATTCTGGTTCTCCTACTTCTGCTTTAGCTGAAGTGTCCCTTGACTTGTCCTGTAAAATTTTTCATTTCCTGCTTGGACAGTATTGCCTGGCTTGGGGTGATTGAAAGTACTTTCAACCTTGCACTAGTGATGCAGGAACTCTACTCTTGTTTCCATTTTAAGAAATTGGACTCTGCCTATTTATAGAGGCACCTCCTTCAGCTGTAAATGCTATGCATCAAGAGAACGTTCCTCAGTCTTCAGCTGACCCTAGGGATGTGTCTGTACAGCCGTTGAGAGCATGTTCCCCCAGCCGGGGTGGTAGACAGACACAGTAGCTTGGTGTGAGCTAGCGTGCTAAAGATAGCAGTGTGTATGTCGCTGCACAGGCTAGCTGCCCAAGTACATGTCTGCCAAACCCTTCCCCCTGTCATTTGGCTGGCTAACCTATACTGTAACATCCACACTGCTATTTCTAGCATGGTAGTTTAGGCATGTGTCTACCTGGGTTGGGAGGCACGCTCCCATCAGCAGGGTAGACATACCGTAGGTGTCTGGCATCTCCGCAGTTATATGGCAAGCAATACAGCCTCTTGTCTCCTGGATAAACTTACACCACTTGCTAGCAGTTGTCCCTTACTCTGTTGCCTGGACTCATTTCCTTAATTAACCCTACACTATAGTCTAAACCCAGAGCCCTCAGATCTTACCAGTTGTGTGCCAGATACAGTGGTCAATTGCTCTGCTTTTATTATGCTTTCGTCCCCAGGACTGTTAAAATTGCAGTCTCTTCAGGGCAGGGAAGAAGTCAGTTCAGTGCCATAGGGGTGTGTGTTTTTGTGTGAATACTCTTGTACACATTTTACCAGTAAGCATCCTACATCAACAGGGTTGACTTTGAAAAGGTGAGTTTGAAATAGTGGACTACATTTAATGTTGAGACGAGGAAAGCAAAGGGTCCTCTTTCCCTAAAAGTCTTGCATCTTCTACCCTGTGTCCCAAGTTACATTAAGGTTTCTAGCAGCCTGCTAGCTTACTGAAGGAGGAATAGTGAGATAGAACTTGCAAACACAGAAACAGGCAAGTATCAGTGCAGCTGCATTGTTGACCTTAAAACTCTTCTGTTGCCTCTGTTGCATTAGGGCATGCATTTTTGCATTATTTGCTAACTTTCCATACAGATTCTACACTAAATCCACCTTTACGTGAATGGTTGAATAGTATTATAACCATAGATGGAATTGCCCTTTGAAAGTATAGCTGTAGTTTACAAAATGGCAGTCTCCTTTCTTTCCTTAGTGGACTAAATAGTTGGATATGTAACCTCCTTCCAAACTGGTTCCTTAATGGTGTTTATGTATATTTTAGGGCAATCCCAAATTCAGGAGCACAGTATCTAGTTAAATTGGATGTGTATGGGCTGTATTTAAAGGTGGGGAGGGATCTTTTCTTAAATGTAAATTTACTGAATACCACATCCATACTGTTAAGCTTTCATTTGCCATGTTCATTGCTTGAATTGCATAGCCTCTAAATGCTGAAGGGAACATACAGGAGTTGCTTCTCTTAGATTTCCTCTGGGATTCAGACTTGGAAAGTGCAAACAGAAGAAAAAAGTTGGCAGTTTTCTTTGAAGCAAGATTAAACATAATCAGGAAGACATGGAATCCTTGTTCTCAAGCACTGTTATATTGGCATGTCTCAAAACTGGTTCTTAGTTACTTAGCAGGTCCTGCTGTGTAACCCATCTGTCTGTATTGCAGTACGTTCAGATCCCTTTGCCCCTGAGCACTGGCAGATTCTTCTAACCATCTGGTTTCAGAAGGAACACTTCAAAAGAAGCAGCCCCAAGTTTTGGCTGACAGTGGGATGACTTAACATGGTCAGCATCCATGTATTGTATGCTTAGTGTGAGCTCACATCTTTATTTAAAAAAACTCAGTCAGACCCGTTGGAGGCATCCTCTAAAGTGTTAGCCATGCCAGCCGGTAGCCCCAAACTCAGCTAGCTCCGTGAGAGAGAACGTGCCTTACTTTGATTTGCTACATCATGGTAAGATAATAGCCGTGGGCTAGAGAGGGAGATGTTATGCCTGGGGTCTGGCAGATCTGAGAGAAACCTTGCCTCCCACACAAATTGAAACTGGGCAGGAGGTGACAGGCAGGTGGAGAGAGGAGTTTAATTTCTCTTGTAGAGGTGGGATTGTTCGGGGGGGGGGTGTTTGTCCATTTGATAGCTACTGCCGAGTTAGCCCAAGCTTTTTCCCCTTCATCCAGACAACTGGTCTTACGGTGACTAGTTGGTGTGATAGGGGGAGTTTAATGCCAGGCCTGGCAGCGTCCCTCTGTGTTCCCCATGTGTAGGTTCATACCACATTTGCTTTTGGCACGTTTGAGCTCCTGAGTTATCAGTCCATACCCCAGAATTACTTTGAAGATTAATTCTGTGTAAGTGGTAAAAATTCCATAAGGTGCTTGCACTGTCTGGGTGGATATGCACTTTCTTCTGCACCAAAGAAAACCAGCTGGATGACTAGATAAGTCACTCCTATATACTAACTGATGTGGACTACACAGGGTTCTTTTCAAGAAAGGTGTAGAGCAAGCATAATTCTTAATGGTAGCCTTGTTAGTCTGTATTTGCAAAAAGAGCGAGGAGTACTTGTGGCCCCTTAGAGACTAACCAGTTTATTTGGGCATAAGCTTTTGTGGGCTAAAACCCACTTCATCAGATGCATGCCCAGATAAATTGGTTAGTCTCAAGTTCCACAAGTACTCCTCTTTCTTTTTGCATAATTCTTAAGTATTCACTGACGGTGGATAATGTGGTGGTGGGGAGGGTCAGGGATGGTGAACAGTGGCTGCTGTATAATGAAATGCAATTAAAGCCCCACTGATTCTTGCACTCTCGTGTGTCCTGGGGTACAATGAATGCTAACCCCACAATGATTGACTGTACACCTTAAGGCGAGTTCTTACTTCCCATCTTGCACATGGGAATTGTTCAGTATCTTAAATGAGTCCTTTTCCCATCCTACAAGACTTTTTTGGTTGAGAGGAGAAATTCCTTCAGTGGCTTAGTGAATTAATATTGTTCTCAGTCAGCACATCATTAATCTATGAGAGGGTTTAATAGCAAAACTTTCTTCCAAAGTAAAATCTGCTGTTGGCACACAGCTGTTGGTACCATCTGGCTCCAAATTCCTTTCACCTGTACTCCCACCCCAGCATTTCGACTAAGGATTTTGTTCACCTGTAACTTCCCCCCTGGTTTGTCCTTTGAGAACTGAAACTTCGGGTTGGGGAGGGGAGTGGAGAGATGTTAGCTCAAAAGCCAAATAAGTTCAAATGTGAAAATTCCACCTCAGTGGTTTGTTTTGTTTTCCATTCTTGGAGTGTAAAAATGTTTGGGATTTTCAGTTCTCCTGTTTAAAACACACATGCTGTCTGTGATGCCCTGGGAAGTGGCTTGGATTTGACACATTCTGGCTTGGTGTGAATGTAAGTTCTTGATGTGCTGTCAAAGTTAAACACTGTGTTTTAAATAAGTACTCAGGCTTGCGACTGTGTTTCATGCGAGTCCATGGGGTATTTGGGGGTGGTAGGGAGGAAAGGTGTAGGTGAAGTAATAGGGTGCCTATTGGGGAAAATCAGGTGCTGTAACCTGGCAGTCCAGTCAAAAGTGAGCTGAATAATGGACTTTATTCTCAGGGAAGGGCAGATGTAGGCCTGTCTGTTGAAAGATGTGCCCATGGAGAGACTTGGGTCACAGGTACAGCTCAGCCCTGAACAGTGTGAAAAGAACATTACAGTACAAACACCAAAATCTTGTCTCCGCAGAAATGGAAGAACAAAGCTCTGCTTTGCGTAGACTGTTTGCTGACTTCATGTAACGCTTGTAAGGCGATCTTATAATACCGAGTGCAATGCTTAGCTATGTAGAAGTAAACATTTCATACTTCCTACAATGGACGTGAACGGGTGCGTGTACGTAAAGACAATAGACTAATGATCTCATATTATTGCAGCTCTTTCCAAAATGAAAGTGCCTGAGCCCTGGTCTACACTACAGACTTATGTCTGTATAACTGTGGCTTTGTCTACAGTGTACTTTCGTTGGTAAAACTTTTGTTCTTCAAGGGTTTGGGGGGGAAGAAAACACCCCCTTGACCGACAAAAGTTTTATCCACAAAAAGCACCACTGTGGACAATGCTTCGTCAGCAAGGGACGCCCTCCTGCCGACCAAGCTACCTACCGCCTCTCGTTGAGGATAGATTAATTTTATCAGCAGGAGAGCTCTCTCCTGCTGACAAAGAATGGCTACACTGAGCACCTTTTAGCTGCACGGCTGTGTCACTGAAAGGTGTGCAGCATAGACATAGCCTGTGTCACTTGGGGTGTGTGGAATATCCACACCCTTGAGTGGCCCCGCACCCGGGGCCCCACTCTGTGGAGGGGTCTCTGGGCCGTTGATGCTGGGCATAGAGGTCTTGGGGGGTGGGCGCTGTGGTTCTCAAACTGCAACCCAGGTAACACATTGTGGGCCACGTATGTAGCCAACAAATGATAAATAGGTTGAGGACCACTGGTGTACACTAAACACGACTGTGATGTCGCTGCACTGCTGCAGCACTGTAAGCGTAGACAAACCCTGAATGTTTAGCAACACTGATCCTTAGCTCAGTTAAAATGAGGAGAGAAGCTGGCCTTGAGCATGAACAATCAACAAAGGGCACTGTTAACTTCCACCCGGTAAAAACCAGACTTATGGGAGATGGATAAGATTTGTCCAAGAATAGATTGACTCATTAAAACACGAAGGCATTTTGCAGACTTGCTTGATGACCAATTAAGTATGTTTCAGCAATGGAATGAGTAACTGCTGAATTGAAACAAAGTAGAAGTTTAAGTTAAGGAGAACACTGAGCACTCCAGAGTAAGCTAAGACTTGCAAAGATGTCTGGAGCAGCTGGAAAAACTTCCAGTTCACTATTCAAAGGTAAACAAACAAAGGAAAGACAAGTCAAACCTGTGAGACAGTGCTTACAGGGAAAGCTACCCGAGGGGGAGAGCTGCTCTAGACGGGAATGTAGAATCACCAAAACTAGGCACTGGATTGCTGGAGAATAACTTGAAGTTGTGCCATGACTCTCACAACTCTCCTTGGATGAGCACTGCAAGAATCTCTTTTCAACTCTGCATCATTCTATAGTGTCTTTTAATTAAATATGTTTGCAATGTTGTCGCTGTGTTGGTCTCGGGATAATAGAGAGAGAAGGTGGGTGAGGTAATATCTTTTACTGGATCAGCTCCAATTCAGTCACCGGGGGGGGGGGATGAGCTACAGCTCACTTCATCGGATGCATGCCGTGGAAACTGCAGCAGACTTTATTTATACACCTCCTCCCACCCCACTGTCCTGCTGGTAATAGCTTATCTAAAGTGATCATCAGGTGGACCATTTCCAGCACAAATCCAGGTTTTCTCACCCTCTACCCCCCCACACACAAATTCACTCTCCTGCTGGTGATAGCCCATCCAAAGTGACAACTCTTTACACAATGTGCATGATAATAAAGTTGGGCCATTTCCTGCACAAATCCAGGTTCTCTCACCCCCCTCCCAAAAACCACACACACAAACTCACTATCCTGCTGGTAATAGCTCATCCAAAGTGACCATTCTCCCTACAATGTGCATAATTAAGGTGGGCCATTTCCAGCACAAATCCAGGTTAGACACTAGAATTCTACTTTCAGTAACACTGTATGTAACAGTCCCGTTTTCTCTTTGGGAAATATGGTCACCCTGCAGCTCTCGGCCGCTGTAGGCAGAGGGGGAACCCCAGAGCTCCCAGCCACCACTGTGGCAGGGGAAGCCATGGAGCTGCAGCAGCAAAAGTCACGGACCGGTCACAGCTTCTGTGCATTTTTATTTTTTGCCCGTGACTGGTCCATGACTTTTACTAAAAACAACCATGACACAATCTTAGCCCTATTTATGAGAACAGTAGATTAAAGTAGGATTAAAACATGCCTAAGTGACTTTCGCCATATCCTGGAGCTTTAGCCATGCCACTCAAGATCCCAAAGTACAAGAATTCACAATACTTGGCACCAATTGTTCTCACTGATGGTTGCTTTCAGTGACCTCTAAGAGCTTTTCCTCTGCTTAAACCTCCAAAGCAGACTGTATTTTTTCCCTCTGAACCTGATATCTCTCTGGTTTTTTGTTTGTTTTTGTTTTGTTTTTAACTGAAAGCATTAAGGAAGACTTACCTCCAGCTATAGATGGGTTGGATGCCCCTGGAGTTCGCTGTGTAAAGTTATTCTATGGAGATGTTACTTGGGCAGGACGAGAAAGATAAAGCCAACTAATGGTTAAAGGTTTTGTTTTCATGTTGTAAATATGTTAGTGATCATATATTTATTAATCCCAAATTAGGAGATACCAGATCTTCCACTTAACTGGAAAAGTTAGTTATATTGGAGTAGTTAACTTGATTGATCTGGCTTCTCAATTCCTGTAACTGTCACATACAGTCTGGCAACTGAAATTGCATAGCACCACCATTTTAAAAAAAACAAATAGTGACTTGAGTGTTGCTAACATAATTGGACTACATAATTTGTGGCTTGAATTTTCAGTCCTGAGTGTAGAAACGCAGTGACTAGGGTCTTTGCGTAGTCTAAAAATTGCATTACCAAGGCTGTTAAATCTGATCCCACTGGGAAAGATCTCCCAGACATTCTCGGCATTTCTCTGCAAGCTATTGCTGTAGTTGCCACAAAGATGTTATGTGACTGCAGATGGGTGAGGAAGTGGTCTGTGTGATCATGAAATGAAAGGGCAGCAGTTGATGAGGAAACCTAAGATGTGGCCCACCCTGTGAAAACTTGAGAACTGCTTGTATGAAAACCAGTTGTGTGGATCCCTTGTGTGGCTGCTTGAGGTGGATTTTGCTAAGCTTACTTGCCTTCAAAAAAAAAAAAAAAAACCCCCAAAAAACTCAGCTTTCCTTGCTCCAAAACAACATCTTGTAGTTTTGTATCTGAAGGTTGGTGCTTGCTGATTCCTTCTCCCCACGTGGATGAACTTGGCTTTTAATTGTATCCTTTCTGAAGTTTCACAGTGAGAGGATATTGTGTTGGTAGTTTTGTAACAGTCTCTTGTGCTCAGTGGTTTGAGAGACATGGTGGGTGGAAGAGGGGAGGGGAGAGAGAGACTCTCTTTAATAGAAAACTTGGATCACTTTGTGTAAAGTTTTTCATGTAACAGAGTTGTGCTTTTTGCCCCCTAAACCTCAAGTATTTCACAGGTCTTTAAAGTGTCTCTACAGTGGAGCAGAAGTTTACATATGGTTGTAGCTAGCACAGTCTCTCGCTGTTATGGGGCGTTAATATTTGGGAAAGTGACTGTTACTTGTGAAGAAAAGTTCAGGTGACACATCTTTTTCCCATAACACATCCAAGTCAGTGGTTCCATAATGTGGCACAGCTTTAGTGCTTTTGTGCAGGGCTGTAGAAAACTTCAGTCACTCTAAGGATCTCTTCACACCAGAGCAACCCATAGGCATTAGCAGTGCTGAATGCAACACGTAACTGGATTTCATCCCTACTGGATGAACTAGATAAGATTGCAGCACAGAGGGCTGGATAACAAGTGCCCCTCTCACCAGAATCCATTCTGAAATGTGTAACATCTCCTGCCCCAAATCAAACCAGCAAGTGAAGGGCTAGTTGGCCAGGTATCCTAATATAATGCAACCACCAATGAGGAAGCTTGTTAATATCAGCAACTGCTCAAACACAATAGCTAATTTTAGATGTCTGCATCAGAGAGTATTTGTGGTTTTACGCTTACATAACAAATGTTAAAGGTGCATTGTTAAAGCAAAACCCTGGGAAGTAGCATGCCGCCCAGTATTATAAGCATCCTGTATTGCTAATACAAGACCTAAAGAGGTGTTAAATGTAGTTCTTAAATGGACGAGACCCACCCTTCTGCTAGTACAAAACATAAATAGTTGGATATTTAGCTGACAAGAGGTTGCAAGGCTGGAAACTGCTGTGCTTCATCTCCACCTCTTCTGTCTGCCAGGCATTGACATCCTGAAGCTCGTAGCAGCGCAGGTTGGAAGTCAGTGGAAAGATATCTACCAATTCCTGAGCAATGCAACTGACCGTGAGATGGCGGCTTTCTCCAACGGGTACTCTGCAGACCATGAAAGGGCCTATGCTGCCTTACAGCACTGGACCATCCGAGGCCCGGAAGCCAGTCTCGCTCAGCTCATCAGCGCTCTTCGTCAGCACAGACGTAATGATGTTGTGGAGAAGATCAGAGGCCTGATGGAAGACACAACCCAGGTAAAGTGTATGTTGGTTGCGGAGGCAGCTTGTTATATTTTGTTCCATTACACTCTTCATCACAGAAATATGCACTACTCCAGAGGTGGGCAAACTGTGGTCCGCAGGCCACATCCGGCCCATGGGACCCTCCTGCTCAGCCCCTGAGTTCCCGGCCCGGGAGGCTCGCCCCCGGCCACTCCTCTGCAGCCTCAGCTCACTGTGCCACCGGCACAAAGCTCTGGGCAGCAGGACTGCGAGCTCCTGGGGCAGCGCAGCTGCAGAGCCCGGCCTGACCCGGGGCTCTGTGCTGCACGGTGGCGTGGCTGGCTCCAGCCGGGCGGCGCAGCTGTATCGCCGCCAGCCACCAGCACTCCAGGCAGCGCGGTAAGGAGGGAGGGGTGTGGATAGGGGTTGGGGTGGTCAGAGGGTGGGGAACAGGGGGTTGAATGGGGGCAGGGGTCCCGGGGGGGGGGGTTAGTCAGGAAGAAGGGGGGTTGGATGGGGCAGCGGGGAGCAGTCAGGGGCAGCGGTACCGGGGATAGTCAGGGAGAAGGGGTGGTTGGGTGGGCAGGGGTCTGCGAGGGCGAGTCAGGAACGAGAGGAGGGGTTGGATGGGGCAGCGGGGAGCAGTCAGGGAACAGGGAGTCGGGGGGGGGGTGGATGGGGCAGGGGTCCTGGTGGGGGGTGGCCATCAGGGAACAGAGGGTTGGATGGGGCAGGAATCCCGGGGATGGTGGGGGGGAATAAAGGGCAGGGGCTGGGCCAGGCCTGGCTGTTTGGGGAGGCACAGCCTCCCCTAACCAGCCCTCCATACAATTTACGAAACCCGATGTGGCCCTCAGGCCAAAAAGTTTGCCCACCCCTGCACTAGTCTATCCTTCCAAGGCCAGATCTATATGACAGACCTATGTCAGTATAAGTACATCACTCAAGGATGTGACAAATACACGCCCCTGTGCAATGCAGTTATACAGACCTAACCCCCAGTGTAGACTGGAGAGCTTCTCCCACCGACATAGCTACTGTCTCTTAGGGAGGTGGATTTAACTATACCAATGGGAGAAGCTCTCCATCTGAAGAAGTGTTTTTTTACCCATGAAAGCTTATGCCCAAATAAATCTGTTAGTCTTTAAGGTGTCACCAGACTCCTTGTTTTTGTGGATGCAGAATAACATGGCTACCCCCTGATACTTTACATCAGCGTACTAGTGGCTTCACTATAGCACTGTACATGAAGACCAGTCCCAAAGAAATGAATGACACCAAGCTTACAGGTTATTTCAAAGCATCTTGTGGGCTCTAGAACTTGTATACAGTGCAGCCTCAGGGTTCTGATCAGCTGCCATGGACGTCTTGCTGATGACTTCAGTGTGAACTTGTTTAGGCTCCAGGTTAATTGAAGGTTAATATCCCCTAGGGCAGATTCTGTCAGTGCAGCCTTTCTGTGGGGGGCCCTAAACTACACAGGGGCTTATGTTCAGGTTTCTGCCCTGCACGGTTGAGCTTTGCTGGAGTAGAATTATCATGCAGCTTTGCTCATGAGGAACGGTACTTGTCTTTATGAACTCATACCTGAACCCTTGTTAGGGGGGTGCTTGGGGATGAGGGGAAGGTCTCCTTAAACTTTCACAGTCAGCATTTCTCTTTCCTGTGGTACTGCCTGCTATTACTGTTTTGTATGTCATTCAGATTGCCTCATGGTTAAATAGCTCTTGAAACTATTCTGGGATTTTGCATATGGAGGTGCCAGCTCTCACATCTCACATTAAAGGTAAACTGCAAACAGCATGCATACCTTTAGGGTATGCACAGTTGCTGGAGCAGCCTCAAAACTGGGTGCTCCCTGATGTTTGAGTGCTTGATCTTGAAACCATGTATTGTATTAGTGGGTCTTTTACACTTTGTAGTAATGACTTTGTGCTTGGACTTTAAATTAATTTTCAAGAGAGATACTTGGGTGTATAGAGCTTCCTAGTTGTAACCCTATGAGAGTCATTTGTGCATGGAGTACAGCTTTGTGTTCCATGTTTAAATAATGGATAGCTTTGTCTTGCCCTGTCCAGTGCAACAGCTTCTGTTCTAATTTAATCCTAATAGGCCAAAGTATATAACTGTCTGGTCTGCATGCTGTTCTCCAAGACATCTTGCATCCAAAATTTAAAACCCTAAATGAAAAGCATAAGACATAATTATATGTAAAATCAACACCTGACATACTTAGATGTATATTTTTTTTCTCTGTGGTATGCATGCAAGAAATTCCTGTTGCGTGTATAGCATATCAAACTGACTTTCCTAGTCTCCTTGAGTATGTAGTAAACTCTCTGTTTTTTGTCTGGTTGCATTTTGACATTGAATATCCCTGATAAATCCTGGATTAGGACATCAGATAAAATGAAATTTGATTTGGATTTGTCATCAGTATCCGATTAGAAAAATTAAGATTGCCCAAGAACAGAGGTAATCAGTGTTGGAGGACTTGTTGAGGCATCACAGTCAGTAATTTAATTAAAACCATTGGGTACTGTACATCATTTTTCTCCTTCCCTAAATTCTTTTCTTCACTGTTCGAAAGAATTCTCAGGGATTATGTTTTTATAGCCTGGCAAGGCATTACACTGAGAGGTAAATGTCTTGAATAACTACTTGATACTTGCTTACACGAAAGATATGTCCATATCAGGTTTGACCATCTCATTTCCTATAAGAGGACTTCTAAAAACAAGCAGGGAATAGATGCATTAATGTCTCTGAGAACAAGCAAAAACAAACCTTCTACACTACAGGTTTAGATCAGTTGTAATCCCTACAGCCTATAGTTACAACCATATGTGTAAGGTTTTTCTGTGTGAGAGACCTTCCTCTCTGTTGGGATTAGTGAGCAACAATGGCCCCAGTTCAGCAAGGCACTTAAGCATGTGTTTAATTCTAAAAACTAGACCCTGGTGGAGAGATGGATTTCTGCAAAATCCACTGCAATGCAGAGAGCATGTGCTTGTACTGTATAGAGCTGTCTCACTTTGAGGTCAAGAAATTGAGATATTTATTGCTTAAGAGCACTGCAAAATCTTTCATAGGAGGGATATTTTAAAAAGCCGCCTAAAAGTTTTGGCTCAACTAGGGTTTTAAGGTGTTTGGAATGTGGCAACTAAAATGTTCTAACCCACCTTTTAAAATCCTAGGCAAGAGAAAACCTCCAAGGTTCCTTTCTAAAGGTGAAATAGGCTTGTGCTTTCTGCTGCTGCTTTATAACATGGAAAGAAAACAAGAACATTTTTTCAAGAATTTACAGTAGAAATACAGATCTTGCCTACCAGAGGAAGATTCCAACCAGAAAACTAGTAAAATTATAACGTCACAAGAGAGCCAAGCGATTAAGGGGGAGAAATTTTTAGTTCGCAAGAAGCAACTTTAGATGGACCTTTGGTGAACTCTAGTGCCTGCTAATGCCCGTTATGGAGACGATGGCATCTGTTAAGTGGTCCAAGTGAGCTCTTTCCCTTTTAAAAATGGAAGCTCACAGTATACATTATCTGAGACCTCCAGCAAGACCAGACTGGACATTCCTTATATTGCAAAGCTTTAAAAGAGAATTCTCAAAACCACACACACACAGAACAACACTAACTTGGGCACCTGTATATGTCTCCTAAAAAAGCAAAAAGGAGTACAAATGCCATTTTAAACCTTGCAAGTCATCTTTTAAAAACTAATCCATGAGTTTTCCAGTGAAGGAAACTTAGTAGGTCTGTATCACTGGGGACTCTTCGGTAGCCTTAGGCCAGGTCTACACTTGAAACCTTTGCTGATACGGTAATACTGGTTAAGGATGTGACTCTTTTGAGCATGGGGAGGAGGTGACCAGCCCTCTGTGAAGGAAGAAGTGGTTCGGGACTATTTAGAAAAGCTGGACGTGCACAGGTCCATGGGGCCGGATGCGCTGCATCTGAGGGTTCTAAAGGAATTGGCAGATGTGATTGCAGAGCCATTGGCCATTATCTTTGAAAACTCATGGCGATCAGGGGAAGTCCTGGACGACTGGAAAAAGGCTAGTGTAGTGCTCATCTTTAAAAAAGGGAAGGAGGAGGATCCTGGGAACTACAGGCCAGTCAGCCTCACCTCAGTCCCTGGAAAAATCATGGAGCAGGTCCTCAAGGAATCAATCCTGAAGCACTTATATGGGAGGAAAGTGATCAGGAACAGTCAGCATGAATTCACCAAGGGCAATTCATGCCTGACTAATCTAATTGCCTTCTATGATGCGATAACTGGTTCTGTGGATGAAGGGAAACCAGTGGACGTGTTATTCCTTGACTTTAGCAAAGCTTTTGACACAGTCTCCCACAGTATTCTTGTCAGCAAGTTAAAGAAGTATGGGCTGGATGGATGCACTACAAGGTGGGTAGAAAGTTGGCTAGATTTTCGGGCTCAACGGGTAGTGATCAATGGCTCCATGTGTAGTTGGCAGCCGGTATCTAGCAGAGTGCCCCAAGGGTTGGTCCTGGGGCTGGTTTTGTTCAATATCTTCATAAATGATCATCTGGAGGATGGTGTGGATTGCACCCTCAGCAAGTTTGCGGATGACACTAAACTGGGAGGAGTGGTAGATACGCTGGAGGGTAGGATACAGAGGGACCTAGACAAATTGGAGGATTGGGCCAAAAGAAATCTGATGAGGTTCAACAAGGACAAGTGCAGAGTCCTGCACTTAGGACGGAAGAATCCAATGCACCGCTACAGACTAGGGACCGAATGGCTCGTCAGCAGTTCTGCAGAAAAGGACCTAGGGGTGACAGTGGACGAGAAGCTGGATATGAGTCAACAGTGTGCCCTTGTTGCCAAGAAGGCGAATGGCATTTTGGGGTGTATAAGTAGGGGCATTTCCAGCAGATCGAACGATTGTGATTGTTCCCCTCTATTTGACACTGGTGAGGCCTCATCTGGAGTACTGTGTCCAGTTTTGGGCCCCACGCTACGAGAAGGATGTGGAAAAATTGGAGAGAGTCCAGCGGAGGGCAACAAAAATGATTCGGGGTCTGGAACACATGAGTTATGAGGAGAGGCTGAGGGAACTGGGATTGTTTAGTCTACAGAAGAGAAGAATGAGGGGGGATTTGATAGCTGCTTTTAACTACCTGAAAGGTGGATCCAAAGAGGATGGATCTAGACTATTCTCGGTGATAGCAGATGACAGGACAAGGAGTAATGGTCTCAAGTTGCAGTGGAGGAGGTTTATGTTGGATATTAGGAAAAACTTTTTCACTAGGGGGGTGGTGAAACACTGGAATGCATTACCTAGGGAGGTGGTGGAATCCCCTTCCTTAGAAGTTTTTAAGGTCAGTCTTGACAAAGCCCTGTATGGGATGATTTAGTTGGGGATTGGTCCTTCTTTGAGCAGGGGGTTGGACTAGATGACCTCTAGAAGTCCCTTCCAACTCTGATATTCTATGATATTTGTATACTGGTAAAAGCTCTAGCATAGAACCGGTTATACTGACAGAAAAGTGCTTTTCCTGGTATTGCTTATTTTGTTTAAGGAACTGATAGCAAACCCTCCTAGTATAGACTAGGCCTTAATACCGTCTTTCAAAAAATTGCCAAAGCGACCTCTTTCCTGTAAGAACATGACAGACTAAGGGCTTGTTCTCCAAAACTAACATTACAGGGAAGGAGCACTGATTAAACACAAGTGAGAATTGCTGCTCCGGAGCTCTTTGTAACCAGATTGTATCCATCTCTGGAGTATGGTACTAGTTCAGTGTCTGACTCTGGGCTTTTGCACGGTGGGATGTTTATCCAATTGGATATTGTAGACACTTTTTTTTTTTTTCTGACTCATTTTGGGCAAGTGGCTGGAGTTTTTAGAACTTGGGGATTTACTAAAAATAGTTAAGGAGTAAATCTTGCAGAATCCTGAGAAATACTTATTTGCTGGTAGGAAATAGGAACTGGTGGGATTTGTGATCTGACTTGTAGGAGCATGGATGTCAGGGTAACATGGATGCAGTGATGGGTGGAGCGGAGGCTTCCAAGCACAGATCACACTGGTAACCTCAAACTAGGGAATTTGATATCCCAAGAGTTGCTCACAATATTTGCCCTGATCTTTCTCTCATCCCTATTCAGTGTGATTCCAAACACTGACTATTTATTTAGCATATGCAAACCAGTCAAGCCAAACCACAGTGGTCTTACAAGATAATTATTTGTCACTTTCTCTACAGACATGAAACTCTCCACAAGTCCTCTACTGCAGTGGTTCTCAACCAAGGGTATGAGTACCCCTGGGGGACACCTAGAGGTTTTCCGGGAATACATCAACTCATCTAGATGTTTGCCAATTTTTCAACCAGCTACCATATGTAGATAGAAAGACACTATTTGAAAAGGATTTGAAAGGACACAAAAATCCTGTCTGTACTTGTTAGGACGTAGCCATTGTCACATACCTGCTTTGCCAAATAATTTTTTTCGTGTTCCTGAGAATGGAGAGCTCATGGAGAACAAGGGGGGAGAAGATTCACCCAGGGACGCTGACTGTAAGATGGAAACTGGTTTTAGTTAAAAGCCAGGAATGTTTTCTGCAGCTACCTTTGAAAAGGGATTGTGTGAATAGAATAAAGAAAAGGAGTACTTGTGGCACCTTAAAGACTAACCAATTTATGCTTATGCTCAAATAAATTGGTTAGTCTCTAAGGTGCCACAAGTACTCCTTTTCTTTTTGTGAATACAGACTAACCCGGCTGTTACTCTGAAACCTGTGAATAGAATGCTGTTCAGTGGAGCACACAAGAGGCATATAAATGGGATGTGGGGCAGGCTAGATAAAGGTGTCTTTTAAACCAGTGGTTCTCAACCCGGGGTACATGTATCCCTGTAAGTACGCAGGGGTCTTCCAGGGGGTACATCAACTCATCTAGATACTTGCCTAGTTTTACGATAGGCTACATAAAAAGCACTTTTATGTCTGATGTTGTAAGCAGGTCGTTGTAAAGTGAGGTGAAACTTGGGGTACACAAGACAAATCGGACTCTGGAAAGGGGTACAGTAGTCTGGAAAGGTTGAGAGCCACTGCTCTACCATAAAGTCACAACAGGGGGCTGTTAGGAGAAGCTGATGAGCAGTCTGTTTTAAGATAAACTGAAATAAGTGCCCACAAAGGGGGCTGCACCAGCTGAATTTATTTTTTTGAAATGAACCATTAGAGCTCCACTGAGTGAACTCCTGTAGGCAAGCCTAATGCAGCTTCCTGAAGAGATTAGTGACCTAATTTCACTACTTTTCAAGAAAGCAAACCAATGCTACTGCTAGAAAGTGATCATTAGAGGTTTGAGGGTAGATTGCTAGCCTCCAGATGCCATATGATGTTGGAAACAGAGAACACAGCACTTTTAAAAAAAGAATATCTTTCAAGAGTTGCTGCTTGAAGAGTTTAGCTTGAATAATGTTTTGATATACAGGCACCCCTCTATTCACAGCCTACATACTACTGCAATGATATTTTGCACAAAATATACAGTGTGAGGTGTCATAAGAAAGCCCGTAACATTAGAATCATTGTAAAGTGCATGTGTTAGCCTTATATATGAAGTTATGAATTCCTCTGTAGGATGTTAGAACATGATTAAGACAAGACAGCCTAGCCTAGGTGGACGTGATAAGCAGGTCTCCCCTACACAAAGGAATGTGGGTTTGCCTCGGTTTACGTACTAGCAGTGAACAAAGCCATTGAGCTAAACCACTGGGTGTTGTTATGTTCGTGACCTCGAGAGACAGAAAATTAACAGGGCTCCTGGACCCCAGAGAGAGACAGGGGACTAAGTCCCCCGGAAGCTTTCCTGACATGTAAGACAAAGAGATGCATTTGAGGAATATAAGGAACAGAGAAACTCCATCTTTATCCTTCACTTGAGGAGACAAAGAGAACTGTCTATTTCATCTCTGTGTTGCATCCTGACTGGTAGAAGGCTGGAAAGGAGACTAGATGAAAGAAACTGTCATGAACTCTAGACTCTATCTTGCTAGGGGTTCTCAAACTGGGGGTTGGGACCCCTCAGGGGGTCACAAGCTGTAAGCCTCCACTCCAAACCCCACTTTGCCTCCAGCATTTATAATGGTGTTAAATACATAAAGTGTTTTTAATTTATTGGGGGGGGGCACACTCAGAGGCTTGCTATGTGAAAGGGGTCACCAGTACAAAAGTTTGAGAACCATTGTGCTAGAATAAGTTTTAGACTTTGTCATAAGAACATGAGAGGCCATACTGGGTCAGACAAAAGGTCCATCTAGCCCAGTATCCTGTCTTTCAACAGTGGCCAATGCCAAGTGCCCCAGAGGGAAGGAACAGAATAGGTAATCATCAAGTGATCCATCTCCTATCGCCCAATCCCAGCTTCTGGCAAACAGAGGCTAGGGTCACCATCCCTGTCCATCCTGGCTAATGGCCATTGATGGACCTATCCTCCATGAACTAATCTAGTTCTTTTTTTAACCCTGTTATAGTCTTGGCCTTCACAACATTCTCTGGCAAGATGTTCCACAGGTTGACTGTGCATTGTGTGAAGAAATATTCCTTTTGTTTGTTTTAATTCTGGTACCTATTAAATTTCATCGGGTGAGCCCTAGTTCTTGTGTTATGAGAAGGAGTAAATAATACTTCCTTATTTACTTTCTCCACACCAGTCATGATTTTATAGACCTCAGTCATGTCCTCCCCTTAGTAGTGTCTTTTCCGAGCGGAAAAGTCCAGTTTTATTAATCTCTCCTTGTATGGCAACTGTTCTATACCCTCTAATTTTGGTGCCTTTTTCTGAACCTTTTCCAATTCCAATATATCTTTTTTGAGATGGGGCAAACCACAGTATTCAAAATGTGGGTGTAACATGGATTTATATAGAGGCAATATGATATTTTCTGTCTTATTATCTGTCCCTTTCTTAATGATTCCCAACATTGTTAGCTTTTTTGACTGCCACTGCACATTGAGTGGATGTTTTCAGAGAACTATCCACAATGACTCCAAGTTCTTTCTTGAGTGGTAACAGCTAATTTAGACCCCATCGTTTTGTATGTATAGTTAGGATTAATTTTTCCAATGTGCAGTAGTTTTGTATAATCTGCAAATTTTGCTACCTTACTGTTTCGCTATTTTTCCAGATCATATGTGAATATATTGAATAGGACTGGTCTGAGTACAGACCCCTGGGGGACACCACTATTTACCACTCTCCATTCTGAAAACTGACCATTTATTCCTACCCTTTGTTTCCTATCTTTTAACCAGTGACCAATCCATGAGGACCTTTCCTCTCAATCCATGACAGCTTACTTTGCTTAAGAGCCTTTGGTGAGGGACCTTGTTGAGGCTTTCTGAAAATGAGTACACTGTAGCCACTTGTCCACATGCTTGTTGACGCCCTCAAAAAATTCTAGTAGGTTGGTTAGCCATGATTTCTCTTTACAAAAACCATGTTGACTCTTCCCCAACAAATTGTGTTCATGTATGTGTCTGGCAATTTTTTTCTTTACTATAGTTTCAACCAATTTGCCTGGTACTGAAGTCAGACTGACCGGCCTGTAATTGCCGGGATCAGCTCTGGAGTCCTTTTTTAAAAATTGGTGTCACATTAGCTATCCTCCAATCATCTGGTAGAGAAGCTGATTAAAATGATAGGTTACAGACTACATCCGATGAGGTGAGCTGTAGCTCACGAAAGCTTATGCTCAAATAAATTTGTTAGTCTCTAAGGTGCCACAAGTACTCCTTTTTCTTTTTGTGAATATAGACTAACATGGCTGCTACTCTGAAGACTACTAGTAGTTTTTCAATTTTGCGTTTGAGTTCCTTCAGAACTCTTGGGTGAAGACCATCTGGTCCTCGTGATTTATTACTGTTTAGTTGCAGTTGGTTCCAAAACCACCTCTAGTGACACCTCATTCTGGAACAGTTCCTCAGATTTGTCACCTAAAAAGAATGGCTCAGGTTTGGGAATGTCCCTCACATCCTCAGCCATGAAGACTGATGCAAAGAATTAATTTAGTTTCTCTGCAATGGCTTTACCGTCCTTGAGTACTCCTTTAGCATCTCGATCATACAGTGGGCCCCACTGGTTTAGCAGGCTTCCTGCTTCTGATGTACTTAAAAAAAATTTTACTATTACTTTTTGATTCTTTGGCTAACTGTTCTTCAAATTCTTTTTTGGCCTTCCTAATTATATTTTTACAGTTCATTTGCCAGAGTTTATGCTTCTTTCTATTTTTCTCACTAGGATTTAACTTCCACTCTTTAAAGGATGCCTTTTTGCCTCTCACTGCTGCTTTTTTTAAACTTTGTTTAGCCACGGTGGCACTTTTTTGGTTCTCTTACTATGTTTTTTAATTTGGGGTATACATTTAGGTTGAGCCTCTATTATGGTGTCTTTAAAAAGTTTCCATGCAGCTTGCAGAGATTTCACTTTTTGTGCTGTACCTTTTAATGTCTGTTTAACTTCCTCCTTTCTGAAAGACTTGTTTTCACTTTTATTTGCTTGTAATCATCTCTACATTTTATCTCTTGTTTGGTATCACTTAATCTCTGCTCTTTTTTTAACGAACTTGTTTTACTTACTGTAAACCAGCTTAGGGCCATGTTTGAAGGGAAGCCTGTATCCACTAAAATTAGTAAGCTGTGATGTATGACTCTTTAACAGAGCAGCGAATTTTAATATCTTCTATGAATGCACCATGGTAGGACCTGTACACAACAGAGAAATATCTCCTGAGGAGCTTGGGAGCTAGAGTTCACTGATTGTTACTTGCCAGGCAATGTTTGGGCAGAGAGAGCCTTGAGGAGTTTTCTGGCGGGGAAAACAGACTGGTGTGGCAGGAAGCTGACGCACAATCTACTTGCCAGTAAAACTCTCTCTTGCCTAAGCAGAGAGGTAACACAGTGGCTCACAGCTTTGGGCATCCCCAGCAGTGTTTCACCTGTGAAACAGCCGCATCCTCTAGCTTGGAGACTGGATATGGCCCTGTCACTAGTACCATGTGGCTTCTGACTTACCATTCCAGTTCACTCACTGGCATGATGTGAGACCAAGCCCTTTTTCCCCGCTGCTCTGTGGGAAGTCATGGTATGTCTTTTGAGTGGCACTTACAAGAGCTCCAGCAAAGGGGTTAATTTTATCAGGCTCATGGCACTGGAATTCCTTTGGTGTGTGGTTGGTTTGTTTTGGTTTTTTTGTTTGTTTGGAGGTTGCAGTGTAATTGTAGCTGTGTTGGTCCCAGGATATTAGAGAGACCGGATGGGTGAGGTAGTCTTATTGGGCCAACTTCTTTTTTTGTACAGATGTTGTCTTTACTGGTAAATGTTCCACACAGCAATCCGTCTGATGAATATACGGGGCTAGTTAAACAAAGGCTAATAGGGCCCTGAGGGTATGGATTTGAGATTGGAGCCTGGTGCATTTCTGCAAGTTCCTGCTATGCCTGAACATGCTTACCCCAAAGTATTCTCTAAATAAGTTTCTGGAATTTATGTCAAGAGGGAGGTAAGGAAAGATGTGTGGGGAGAAGAGAGCCTTGGGGAGATGACTGGAGAGGCACAGCAGACAGGTGAGGGGAAAGTGTTCTTCTGGATTCTGGGACATGTACATGAACCTTACCTAAGCTAGAGAATGTCCCCATTGCAACTCATCCCTTAAAGCTTTGATGTAAGTAGACACAACAAACTAGGGAGGAGTCTGGATTGTTTTCTCCCCTAGAGGTGTCCCCAGCAGAGCAGGAGTGAGATGCAGTGATGTGAGACGCTTGTGCTGCGGCTGATGGTGGCCTGTAGGACTTGCCTCCCTTAGCTTTCCCAGTAGCTGTCACTGGGATGAAGCTAGCTTGTTCCTTAAGAATTCTCCGTTCATTTTAAGAAGCAGAGTTGGCTGTGTACATAGCACAATGCCTGGCAGTGAACACTTCTGAAGCAGTAACCTTCTCATACGAAGAGAAAAGGAGGACTTGTGGCACCTTAGACTAACAAATTTATTTGAGCATAAGCTTTCGTGTTTTGTCTCCAAGGTGCCACAAGTAGTACTCTTCTTTTTGCGAATACAGACTAACACGGCTGCTACTCTGAAACGTCTCATACAAGCTTTTCAGGTCTGAGAAACCATTCATTTCTTTGCACCTGTAACTAGCTGTTCCTTAAAGGCATGGTTTCAAGGCTTCCAAAAAGGTTGCCAGTTAATCCAGTTCCCACTGGATGAGTACGCACCATCAAACTGGCTTCTTGTGGAGTCACCCTTCAGATGAATAACGGCTTACTGCCGCAGAATATCTAGCTATGGGTGGCCCTACTGCAGAGGCTCTCATTCCATCCCTTAGCTGGTTCTGGCCATGCTCTGCTCTCAAATCGGTGGTGTTACACCTAGCATGTTTCCGTACCTAGGACGCAGCAGGGTATGCTAGAGACTTGAGAATTAACCGGAAAGCTGAATTCTGTTGCTCTTATTTGTCCAACCTTCTTCCAGTGCATCCATAAGACTCCTTTTGCTACAGTGCCTACAAAACCTAGCTCGCAGACTGGCAGGACGATGGGTGACTAGCTGTGACTGTTCCTCTTCCCCTTGTTTCCTTTTCCTGCTCGTATCCTCAACTTAAAAATCCACACTACAAACCCATGTAATAAAGCAAGATAAACCTCGGGGACTTGCATGGCCTCCATCACTGTCGTAACTGAGCATGTCAGTCTTTTATGAAGTTATCCTCCGAATATACTGGTGAGGTGGGGAAAGTTCTTCTCTCCATTTCATAAATGAGGTGCAGAGGAATTAAGAGACTTTTTGTCCAAGGTTACCCAGGAGCTGCAAATTGAAGTCTGGTTTCCAGAATGCCAGGCTAGCACTCCGATCACTGGACCATCCTCCCCAGCCCTCATTCGCTTACTTGTCTGTCTCCCCTCCCCTCCCCTCCCCTCCCCTCTATCTGTTTTACCTTCAAGGCAAGGATTCGTTCTGGGCTTTGTCCTGCACAACAGGGGTCCCGCTCTTGATTGGGGTCTTTGGGCACTACCATCATATAAATATTTACTACTACTAATGCATACACATAGACTTAATTTAAATCCATTCATCTGTAGAGAGCAGCATGGCATATAGCAAGAGAATTTCTCTGCTGAATGCTTGCTGGGTTGTTACTGTGTAAGGTTATACCAGTCTTACGTCACACTTAGTGAATTTAGGTTAAAACTAGATTAGCCCTCTGGCTCACTTTGTCTTCTGGATCAGTGACTGTTGTGAACATGAGCAAAGAGCAGAACAGCTCTGGGAAGAACTTTGTGGTGTTAACGTGTACAGATCCAAATGAGCTCTGGCCTCCGTGATGAGCTGGAAAAGCATGCACCGAATTTGAACAATGTTTGCAAGAAAAAGAGCACGTTCTGCAAAATGTCTCCTTTCCAGGCTTGTTCTGTTGGGGAAAATTAATGGCCGTTTTTCATACGATGGGTTCTGTTGCCTAATTGTATCCAAACACTTTGTAGAGTATTAGCTCTTCCCAGAATCCCAGTAGCATTCTGCCCAAAGGACTTTGCTTTGTGGTTACTGATAACTTGCAAATCTCCATTCTTGGGATGGTTGTAGAAGCTCAACATTTGTGTCCCTACCTTAAGCTGTACTTGGTTCTGTTTGGGCATAAGGTCAATTGCAGTGATCTGCTTAGCAGCTTACAGATGATAATAGGCCAGTATAGTTTGTCTTGCAACGTGACCCTAAACATATTCACACCAGCTGCAGAATGCAGCTAACTGTAACTAGCAGTGTTGCATAGCATGTCCGGTTTACTAAAATAACAGTGCCCGAACGCTATAGGTGCTCTTATGCACTAGAGTTTTTGCTACTTTTATTACTTTTATCCCTCACTTACCTTTTTGTGACTTTACTGGATACAGCTGAAGTATTTTAGAGCCCTGACTTAAGGGCAGTAAACATCCTCATGACAGCAACATTTGTGTTACTCATGTCAGCTGAGGCCCATGCTACTTGTTCTCCCAAGTGCAATTGTTTTAAAGGGGGTGGTTAGTGCAGGGGAATTCAGTGTATCAATCTAAACAAATTCCTGAATCTTTGTAGTATTAGGGCTCTAGATTCTGTTGCTGACTCGGCACTTGACACACTATGTGACATTCAGTCTCTCTGCAGCTTTCCCCATCTGGGGGATGGTTAAGGAAAAGAGGATGTGAAAGGTTCCATATAAAGCAGTTTTGCAAATGGCCTAATAGCTGTTCCAAGGTTCAATCGTTCTGTTACTTCCTGTTATCAGAGCTCAAAACCCTTTGGTCTGGATCTTTTTAAGCAGCTCTTTTCAAATGTAGCCTAAATCTTTGCTGTGTCAGACTCCTGGTTCATGAATTATTTACTTTATTTCCCCTTTTAGCAAAACAGAGAACTGGGCACTTCTATAAAGGGGTTACAGCTAAATTCCTCGCTTGCAAGGTTCAAGATGGGAAGGAATTAAACACTGCGCAGATGTCGGTCTGTGTAGTGAGTATCTAAAATGCAAAGGCCGCCAATTAAATAAGAAGGGTACATGAAAACATTTTTCCTCCGAATTTCAGGAATGCGATTTATTTAACCACCCATTGTACCAAAGTGGAGTGTAAAGAGACCTAAATTTGGGTTAAGGCAGGTCTTTAGGGAAAACGTGCATCAAACTAGATCAGGTGTGTGTGTGTGTGTGTGTGTTTGATTATGGCTGAATATCAGTAGAGGTCTGGGGAATCTGTTTTTGTGATCTATCTGAACACTGGTATACCTTCCAGTGAATTAGTAGGGGTGGGAGTACAAGACCTTGAAGGACTTAGTATGAACTGAGGAAGAACATGCAGTGTGGGTGTGACAGTGCTGTTCTCTAAACATGTTAGGGAAACCTACTTAGGGTATGTCTACAGTACGGAATAAGGTCGAATTTATAGAAATCGGTTTTTTAGAAATCGGTTTTATATATTCGAGTGTGTGTCCCCCCACAGAAAATGCTCTAAGTGCATTAAGTGCATTAACTCGGAGGAGTGCTTCCACAGTACCGAGGCTAGAGTCGACTTCCGGAGTGTTGCATTGTGAGTAGCTATCCCACAGTTCCCGCAGTCTCTGCTGCCCATTGGAATTCTGGGTTGAGATCCCAATGCCTGATGTGGCTAAAACATTTGTCACAGGTGGTTCTGGGTACATATCGTCAGGCCCCCCTTCCCTCCCTCCCTCCCTCTGTGAAAGCAAGGGCAGACAATCGTTTCGCGCCTTTTTTCCTGAGTTACCTGTGCAGATGCCATACCACGGCAAGCATGGAGCCCGCTCAGCTAACCATCACCATAAGTCTCCTGGGTGCTGGCAGACGCGGTACGGTATTGCTACACAGTAGCAGCAACCCATTGCCTTCTGGCAGCAGGCGGTGCAATACGACTGGTAGCCGTCATCGTCGTGTCCGAGGTGCTCCTGGCCACGTCGGCTGGGAGCGCCTCGGCAGACATGGGCACAGGGACTAAATTTGGAGTGACTTGACCAGGTCATTCTCTTTAGTCCTGTAGTCAATCCTATTGAACCGTCTTATGGTGAGCAGGCAGGCAATAGGGATTGCTAGCAGTCGTACTGTACCATCTTCTGCCGGGCAGGCAAGAGATGAGGATGGCTAGCAGTCGTATTGTACCATCTTCTGCCGGGCAGGCAAGAGATGAGGATGGCTAGCAGTCCTTCTGCACCATCTGCTGCCAGCCAAAGATGTAAAAGATAGATGGAGTGGATCAAAACAAGAAATAGACCAGATTTGTTTTGTACTCATTTGCCTCCTCCCCTGTCTAGGGGACTCATTCCTCTAGGTCACACTGCAGTCACTCACAGAGAAGGTGCAGCAAGGTAAATCTAGCCATGTATCAATCAGAGGCCAGGCTAACTTCCTTGTTCCAATAAGAAAAATAACTTAGGTGCACCATTTCTTATTGGAACCCTCCGTGAACTCCTGCCTGAAATACTCCTTGATGTAAAGCCACCCCCTTTGTTGATTTTAGCTCCCTGAAGCCAATCCTGTAAGCCGTATCGTCAGTCGCCCCTCCCTGCGTCAGAGCAACGGCAAACAATCGTGCATCTGAGTTGAGAGTGCTGTCCAGAGCAGTCACAATGGAGCACTCTGATGGGGCTAAAACATTGTCGTGGGTGGTTCTGGGTACATATGGTCAGGCCCCCCTTCCCTCCCTCCCTCCCTCCCTCCGTGAAAACAAAGGCAGACAATCGTTCCGCGCCTTTTTTTTGTGCGGACGCCATACCAAGGCAAGCATGGAGGCCGCTCAGCTCACTTTGGCAATTAGGAGTACATTAAACACCACACGCATTATCCAGCAGTATATGCAGCACCAGAACCTGGCAAAGCGATACCGGGCGAGGAGGCGACATCAGCGCGGTCACGTGAGTGATCAGGATATGGACACAGATTTCTCTGAAAGCATGGGCCCTGCCAATGCATGCATCATGGTGCTAATGGGGCAGGTTCATGCTGTGGAACGCCGATTCTGGGCTCGGGAAAAAAGCACAGACTGGTGGGACCGCATAGTGTTGCAGGTCTGGGACGATTCCCAGTGGCTGCCAAACTTTCGCATGCGTAAGGGCACTTACATGGAACTTCGTGACTTGCTTTCTCCTGCCCTGAAGCGCATGAATACCAAGATGAGAGCAGCCCTCACAGTTGAGAAGCGAGTGGCGATAGCCCTGTGGAAGCTTGCAACGCCAGACAGCTACCGGTCAGTTGGGAATCAATTTGGAGTGGGCAAATCTACTGTGGGGGCTGCTGTGATGCAAGTAGCCCACGCAATCAAAGATCTGCTGATATCAAGGGTAGTGACCCTGGGAAATGTGCAGGTCATAGTGGGTGGCTTTGCTGCAATGGGATTCCCTAACTGTGGTGGGGCCATAGACGGAACCCATATCCCTATCTTGGCACCGGAGCACCAAGCCGCCAAGTACATAAACCGCAAGGGGTACTTTTCAATAGTGCTGCAAGATCTGGTGGATCACAAGGGACGTTTCACCAACATCAATGTGGGATGGCCGGGAAAGGTACATGACGCTCGCATCTTCAGGAATTCTGGTCTGTTTCAAAAGCTGCAGGAAGGGACTTTATTCCCAGACCAGAAAATAACTGTTGGGGATGTTGAAATGCCTGTATGTATCCTTGGGGACCCAGCCTACCCCTTAATGCCATGGCTCATGAAGCCGTACACAGGCAGCCTGGACAGTAGTCAGGAGCTGTTCAACTACAGGCTGAGCAAGTGCAGAATGGTGGTAGAATGTGCATTTGGACGTTTAAAGGCGCGCTGGCGCAGTTTACTGACTCGCTTAGACCTCAGCGAAACCAATATTCCCATGGTTATTACTGCTTGCTGTGTGCTCCACAATATCTGTGAGAGTAAGAGGGAGACGTTTATGGCAGGGTGAGAGGTTGAGGCAAATTGTCTGGCTGCTGGTTACGCGCAGCCAGACACCAGGGCGGTTAGAAGAGCGCAGGAGGGCGCGGTACACATCAGAGAAGCTTTGAAAACCAGTTTCATGACTGGCCAGGCTACGGTGTGAAAGTTCTGTTTGTTTCTCTTTGATGAAACCCCCCGCCCCTTGGTTCACTCTACTTCCCTGTATGCTAGCCACCCTCCCCTCCTCCCTTCGATCACTGCTTGCAGAGGCAATAAAGTCATTGTTGCTTCACATTCATTCATTCTTTATTCATTCATCACACAAATAGGGGGATGACTACCAAGGTAGCCCAGGAGGGGTGGTGGAGGAGGGAAGGAAAATGCCACACAGCACTTTAAAAGTTTACAACTTTAAAATTTATTGAATGCCAGCCTTCTTTTTTTGGGGCAATCCTCTGTGGCGGAGTGGCTGGTTGGCCGGTGGCCCCCCCACCGCGTTCTTGGGCGTCTGGGTGAGGAGGCTATGGAACTTGGGGAGGAGGGTGGTTGGTTACACAGGGCCTGTAGTGGCAGTCTGTGCTCCAGCTGCCTTTGCTGCAGCTCAACCATACACTGAAGCATACTGGTTTGGTCCTTCAGCAGCCTCAGCATTGAATCCTGCCTCCTCTCATTACGCTGCCGCCACATTTGAGCTTCAGCCCTCTCTTCAGCCCGCCACCTCTCCTCCCGGTCATTTTGTGCTTTCCTGCACTCTGACATTATTTGCCTCCACGCATTCGTCTGTGCTCTGTCAGTGTGGGAGGACAGCATGAGCTCGGAGAACATTTCATCTTGAGTGCGTTTTTTTTTCTTTCTAATCTTCACTCTCCTCTGGGAAGGAGAAGATCCTGTGATCATTGAAACACATGCAGCTGGTGGAGGAAAAAAAAAAGGGACAGCGGTATTTAAAAAGACACATTTTATAAAACAGTGGCTACGCTCTTTCAGGGTAAACCTTGCTGTTAACATTACATACATAGCACATGTGCTTTCGTTAAAAGGTCGCATTTTGCCTCCCTCCACCGCGTGGCTACCCCCTCAACCCTCCCCCCTTCGCGTGGCTAACAGCGGGGAACATTTCTGTTTAGCCACAGGCAAACAGCCCAGCAGGAACGGGCTCCTCTGAGTGTCCCCTGAAGAAAAGCACTCTATTTCAACCAGGTGACCATGAATTATATCTCACTCTCCTGAGGATAACATGGAGAGATAAAGAACGGATGTTTGAACGCCAGCAAACATACACTGCAATGCTTTGTTGTACAATGATTCCCGAGTACGTGTTACTGGCCTGGAGTGGTAAAGTGTCCTACCATGAAGGACGCAATAAGGCTGCCCTCCCCAGAAACCTTTTGCAAAGCCTTTGGGAGTACATCCAGGAGAGCCGTGAATGCCAGGGCAAAGTAATCCTTTCACATGCTTGCTTTTAAACCATGTATATTATTTTAAAAGGTACATTCACCAGAGGTCCCTTCTCTGCCTGCCGGGTCCAGGAAGCAGCCTTGGGTGGGTTCAGGGGGTACTGGCTCCAGGTCCAGGGTGAGAAACAGTTCCTGGCTGTCGGGAAAACCAGTTTCTCCGCTTGCTTGCTGTGAGCTATCTACAACCTCATCATCATCTTCTTCGTCCCCAAAACCTGCTTCCGTGTTGCCTCCATCTCCATTGAAGGAGTCAAACAACACGGCTGGGGTAGTGGTGGCTGAACGCCGTAAAATGGCATGCAGCTCATCACAGAAGCGGCATGTTTGGGGCTCTGACCTGGAGCGGCCGTTCACCTCTCTGGTTTTCTGGTAGGCTTGCCTCAGCTCCTTAAGTTTCACGCAGCACTGCTTCTGGTCTCTGTTATGGCCTCTGTCCTTCATGCCCTGGGAGATTTTGACAAAGGTTTTGGCATTTCGAAAACTGGAACGGAGTTCTGATAGCACGGATTCCTCTCCCCATACAGCGATCAGATCCTGTACCTCCCGTTCGGTCCATGCTGGAGCTCTTTTGCGATTCTGGGACTCCATCATGGTCACCTGTGCTGATGAGCTCTGCATGGTCACGCTGATGAGCTCTGCAGCTTGCCACGCTGGCCAAACAGGAAATGAGATTCAAAAGTTTGCTGTTCTTTTCCTGTCTACCTGGCCAGTGCATCTGAGTTGAGAGTGCTGTCCAGAGCGGTCACAGTGGAGCACTCTGGGATAGCTCCCGGAGGCCAATACCATCGAATTGTGTCCACAGTACCCCAAATTCGAGCCGGCAAGACCGATTTAAGCGCTAATCCACTTGTCAGGGGTGGAGTAAGGAAATAGATTTTAAGAGCCCTTTAAGTCGAAATAAAGGGCTTCATCGTGTGGATGGGTTCAAGTTTACATCGATTTAACGCTGCTAAATTCGACCTAAAGTCCTAGTGTAGACCAGGGCTTAGAGCCTAGATCTCGAACTAATCCGGCTCTGGATCTACACTGGTTACTGTGGTTAACACCTGTAGTGCCCAAGTAGTCTTCTTACAAAATCTTTGGAAAGTTCAAGGCTATCAGGATACAAGAAGTATTGTAACCAGCTGCCCTGGTTTTGATTATATTTAACCCCCAAGATTTTGACCTGTACTATGACAATCCCTAATTCGGTGTGAGAACCATGGTGTGTCTAGTCTACACTAGTGACAAAGTATTGGAACAAACACTGTTAATCATGGCTGGCACCCTGTTAAACTTAATACCATTAAAACTGAGTCCTGCATGCACACTTCAGGAAGACATAGCCCAATAAACTGCACTATTGGTGTTAACAATGTTCTTGGCATTGTACAGGGCACAAATACAGCCCTTGCCCCAAAGAGCTTAACATTTCAACAGTAGCCACACAGACTGAACGCATCCAGAAATCAGAGGTGGGGAAAACGTGGATTTTTAAATGGCTCTTTTTGAGGGATGAGGGTGTTGAGCTGGAGGACTAAGAGCGAGGGTGTTTGGAATTGCGCACAGTCTCTGTCATCTCTCTGGCTCTTATGTGCAGGAGAGGGGTGTGAAGATTTTGTATGCGTCTTCCTGGCACTTTTTAAATTTTTTTCAAAATGGCCAGTCTTTTATTTCAAACCAGGAAAATTATGGAAGAGTGGTAAGAGGAAGAAGCCAATTGTTTGTCTTTCAATAGACACAGCAGAAGTCTCCCTTTTGGCTGGCTGTCCAGTTAATGGTAGCAGTTAACTGAATGAAAAAGACCTTTCAGAATTAAAATCCCTCCCCTTAATAAACTTTTAACACTGTAGCTTGGAGGAGTGGTGTGAAGTTCCTCTGTTGATAAAAATGAGCTTGGAGCTCTGAAGAGGGTTCGGAAGAGAATCGCAATATAAATGTCTTCCTCCTTTGAAATTCTGTACGGGAACTTAATCCAATGTACACTCCCACCCCCTGTGCCCCAAGCAGTGATCAAAACTGCTAAGCTGTGGACATTGTGACCCCCACTGGTGCAGATAATCTGGAAACTTTAATTTAGAGGGCTGATTGTAAAATAGACCAAATCTGGTGCCAGTTGAACATGTACACCATTTATTGGGGTGTATCTTCCTCGTGTGCATGGAGGGCTTATTAGGTTTAATGGGAGTTAAGTGCTTTGAGAGATTATTAATTGCAGTCTGGCTGGCACTGCAGTGTCTTGTTCCTCCCACCTGCTGTGCCTTCTGTTCCTTCTGGTAAGATCATGCCTGCTTGCAGTGAGCGCCTGCTGAGGCATGTCTCCTCTGCTGTACTGTGTGCAGAGTATGTCCTCCCTCACAGCTTGGAACTGACTGGGCTCTCATCAGTTTCATTCAGGTCATCCCCTCCTCTGGGGCTGTGGAATCTTAGTGGTGAGGGGATCATAGAATAGAATATCAGGGTTGGAAGGGATCTCAGGAGGTCATCTAGTCCAAACCAATCCCCAATGTTTGCCCTAGATCACTAAATGGCCCCCTCAAGGATTGAACTCACAACCCTGGGTTTTTAGCAGGCCAATGCTCAAACCACTGAGCTATCCCTCCGCAAGGAAGCAGGAAAACAGCAACCCCATCCTAAATGTAAATCCCTCCTCTCTTATGCAGTGAAATCTGCGCTGTCACCTGACCCAATGACCGCAAAGTCTCAGTCTCTAAGATTTTCTCCATTGACTAGAGCCAGCTGCTAAATTTGGCCAGGAAATTACAGTTGTGTGTGTTAGGCAAGAAAACTTTTGCTTAACCAAACTACAGGTAGCTGTTTCTTCATTGGCATTAGGCAATTAGCCAGTATAATGCACTGTTTAATTAAAACTTCCCATCAGGCTTCTTCTTAATCATCAGGTCCCAACATTTAATTTCCCTCATTGTAGTTTAATAACGAAAACAATGCAAGTGCTGTTCTGATTCCAGTGAGCCAGATTCATCTGTTAGCGCTTGTTCATGAGCTGCATATAAATTTTAAACCCATTATGCTGTCTGAAGGTCTCTGTAAGGTGAAGAGACAGCAGAAAGAATCTTGATGCGTTCCTTAACGAAGCACCCACAACAAGACTCCCGCCGAGGGAATGCGGGGAGTGCAACACATGTCTTTTAGGGGCAAAAATCCAAACAGCTATTGTGTCGAAACGTGTTCCTTGACTGTTCCCTTCCATGAGGGGGCTGCAAATGCACGTTTGAGGTCACTTGAGTCCTCAGACATCCCAGTATGAATTGCCGCTTTGTACAAATGTGAATTGAATTTAGCTGAGCCCAGTGTTTTTCTTAACTTCGAGAGCCCTCCATTTCTATAAGTTAAGGTATTCAGTGAGTCATATGGGCCTGGCTGTCATAGAATTACCCTTGATGTAAGAGACCGTGGCAGTTTGCTGACATGCACAGAAAACTGAAAGGTTCATTGCATGAGGTGGACCGGATAATCTTTCTAGCTAGAGTTAAGAGCCCTGAAGTAGTAGTTTTTCTTGCACTTGTCGGGTGAATTTGTCTGTCCCACCATGTGCTTCTAAAAGCTATTGCTAAATTTAAGGAATAATCCAAAGGGGTGATGCAAAGTTAAAATGAGTAGAAGTCCAGCACCATTTGCTAAATTCCCCACCTAGCAAATCTAAGTCTTCTGTAACTCTGGAGACACCGGTGATGTGCCAATATTGTTATACCAATAAAATAAAAACCAGCAGGCTCTTATTAAAGGGGAAAAGGCAAAATGCCACATTTATTATGAATACAGAAAGAATTATAGTAAGCAGTTAGTTATAGCTATAACATTCCATTCAATTTCATATTTATTCACACACACACACACACGTTCTGCAAGGTTATCATAGTTACCAGCCTTAGAGTTGCTCATGCCAAGCCACTGGCCAGGTGGCTTGGACACGAGGAGGGAGCAGGGCCTTGTCAGATGCTCATCTGATGCTCCTGGAAGTTGGTTTGCAGAATCAGACCCCAAAGTTCTCACTTTCTAGAGTCCATTTTTATAGGCATTTCTTCCTATGCCAGTCTATGGGAATTGCTTCATCATGCTGTTGCTGAATCAATCAGCAGATGGCACATTCCTGACGTCTCCATGCTACCAGATGTTATCTTGTTCTTCAGTTCTCCCATTCTTGAGGCGGTTGGGTGGATTCCAGTCTGCCCTCCAGGAGTCCTTTGGTTATTTCCACTTGACGCCTTCTTCAGCTGATGGACACTGGATTCTTAGGCTGGCACCTCCCTGATCATTCAGTTATTATCCACACCAAGCATCCATCCACATACATTCTCTATCTCTATTTTAATCACAATTGTTAACAAAGCGAGATGAATACAACAAAAGGGCGGGGAGTCTCTGGGTGCTGTTTCTGTTGTTACAGAGTATTGTTTTGAGTCTCTCTCTGTGTGAGTAGTTGTTATTACAAAGAATTGCTTTGAGAACAGACTGTCTTAGAATGTACTAACACAATTAACAGCTTGCAAGTTTCACACAGAGGGAAAGAAACAGTATCCAAAACCAAGGGACCTCTTAATTAGTAATACCCAGGAATTTAAACTATGAGGAATCAAACTCAATTGTGATTTTAGTACAGAACTTCTTTAATATGATCCAACAATATGATAAATTCTGGGATACCATTAATAAACCAGGAAGAGCTGGCAGTCATCACGAATGGGAAAGAATTGACAGTTTCATCTGAATGTTGCCCAATGGAGGTAGGTGGGAGGAGAGGGCAAGGATGTTCAGGTACAGGGCTCAATGTTTCTCTTCTGGTTTTACAGTTCACCTTCGAGGTGGTTCAGGCATAGGTTGGTCTTCCCTCTATATTTAAGATCACTGAACTTCAGACGCTGCTGGCTGAGTCGCTCAGGTACCATGATGAGTGCTCTAGAAGGGGCTATAAATGAATGAGCATAAGTACATTTATATTATTCACGGATGTTAATACATAAAGATCAGTTCAGCTGGCTGATAAGTTATTGTGAAGATGATCTAGTACTACAGTGTAATAAAGCCAATGCAAACATTTTCAGCCAAAATAAAGAACCAGCTGTAAAAATACAGGCTGTAGGGATGCTGTCAGCAGATGGTTGTTGGCTGAAGGTCCTCACAGCTGTCTTTAGGAAACAAGTCCTGTGTATTTCAGCAAGCCATTTTAAGTGCCTTCTAGGGCTTTTTAAAAATTGTTGCCTCTCTGTTCCCAGCTAGGAACTAATCCATCGTGTCTGGGGCAGCAAGCTTGAAGCTATCTGTTTTGCCTTGGTGCCAGTTCCCATTGCCACAACGTTTAGGGACTGAACAGACATAGCGGGAGGTGCAGTCACTCAAGTCCTTGGAGCCTGGAAGTTAGAGCCTGGAATAGCAGAAAAGTGGAAGATAGAAGTTTTACATTGCAAAAAAACTAGCTGCAGTAACTTAGAAAAATTGGTGCAATTTAATCCTGTTTCGTTGCAGAGGGTAACTGATTCGTCAAAGCCATTAGTTGGTTTCAGTGTGAAAACCAAATGTGTAACTGCTTTAGTGAGGTAACTGCGGGTCAGTGGTAGTGAATGCCTTTCTGATTAGACATGCAAAAAGAAAAGGAGGACTTGTGGCACCTTAGAGACTAACCAATTTATTTGAGCATGAGCTTTCGTGAGCTACAGCTCACTTCATCAGATGTTTACCGTGGAAACTGCAGCAGACTTTATATACACACAGAAATCATGAAACAATACCTCCTCCCACCCCACTGTCCTGCTGGTAATAGCTTATCTAAAGTGATCAACAGGTGGGCCATTTCCAGCACAAATCCAGGTTTTCTCACCCTCCACCCCCCCACACAAATTCACTCTCCTGCTGGTGCTAGCCCATCCAAAGTGACAACTCTTTACATAATCAAGTCGGGCTATTTCCTGCATAGATCAAGGTTTTCTCACATCCCCCCCACCCCCATACACACACAAACTCACTCTCCTGCTGGTAATAGCTCATCTAAACTGACCATTCTCCAGGTTTAAATCCAAGTTAAACCAGAACATCTGGGGGGGGGGGTAGAAAAAAACAAGAGGAAACAGGCTACCTTGCATAATGACTTAGCCACTCCCAGTCTCTATTTAAGCCTAAATTAATAGTATCCAATTTGCAAATGAATTCCAATTCAGCAGTTTCTCGCTGGAGTCTGGATTTGAAGTTTTTTTGTTTTAAGATAGCGACCTTCATGTCTGTGATTGCGTGACCAGAGAGATTGAAGTGTTCTCCGACTGGTTTATGAATGTTATAATTCTTGACATCTGATTTGTGTCCATTTATTCTTTTACGTAGAGACTGTCCAGTTTGACCAATGTACATGGCAGAGGGGCATTGCTGGCACATGATGGCATAGATCACATTGGTGGATGTGCAGGTGAACGAGCCTCTGATAGTGTGGCTGATGTTATTAGGCCCTGTGATGGTGTCCCCTGAATAGATATGTGGGCACAATTGGCAACGGGCTTTGTTGCAAGGATAAGTTCCTGGGTTAGTGGTTCTGTTGTGTGGTATGTGGTTGTTGGTGAGTATTTGCTTCAGGTTGCGGGGCTGTCTGTAGGCAAGGACTGGCCTGTCTCCCAAGACTTGTGAGAGTGTTGGGTCATCCTTTAGGATAGGTTGTAGATCCTTAATAATGCGTTGGAGGGGTTTTAGTTGGGGGCTGAAGGTGACGGCTAGTGGTGTTCTGTTATTTTCTTTGTTAGGCCTGTCCTGTAGTAGGTAACTTCTGGGAACTCTTCTGGCTCTATCAATCTGTTTCTTTACTTCTGCAGGTGGGTATTGTAGTTGTAAGAAAGCTTGACAGAGATCTTGTAGGTGTTTGTCTCTGTCTGAGGGGTTGGAGCAAATGCGGTTGTATCGCAGAGCTTGGCTGTAGACGATGGATCGTGTGGTGTGGTCAGGGTGAAAGCTGGAGGCATGCAGGTAGGAATAGCGGTCAGTAGGTTTACGGTATAGGGTGGTGTTTATGTGGCCATTGTTTATTAGCACTGTAGTGTCCAGGAAGTGGATCTCTTGTGTGGACTGGACCAGGCTGAGGTTGGTGGTGGGATGGAAATTGTTGAAATCATGGTGGAATTCCTCAAGGGCTTCTTTTCCATGGGTCCAGATGATGAAGATGTCATCAATATAGCGCAAGTAGAGTAGGGGCTTTAGGGGACGAGAGCTGAGGAAGCGTTGTTCTAAATCAGCCATAAAAATGTTGGCATACTGTGGGGCCATGCGGGTACCCATAGCAGTGCCGCTGATCTGAAGGTATACATTGTCCCCAAATGTGAAATAGTTATGGGTAAGGACAAAGTCACAAAGTTCAGCCACCAGGTTAGCCGTGACATTATCGGGGATAGTGTTCTTGACGGCTTGTAGTCCATCTTTGTGTGGAATGTTGGTGTAGAGGGCTTCTACATCCATAGTAGCCAGGATGGTGTTATCAGGAAGATCACCGATGGATTGAAGTTTCCTCAGGAAGTCAGTGGTGTCTCGAAGGTAGCTGGGAGTGCTGGTAGCGTAGGGCCTGAGGAGGGAGTCTACATAGCCAGACAATCCTGCTGTCAGGAGAGTGAATTTGTGTGGGGGGGTGGAGGGTGAGAAAACCTGGATTTGTGCTGGAAATGGCCCACCTGTTGATCACTTTAGATAAGCTATTACCAGCAGGACAGTGGGGTGGGAGGAGGTATTGTTTCATGATTTCTGTGTGTATATAAAGTCTGCTGCAGTTTCCACGGTAAACATCTGATGAAGTGAGCTGTAGCTCACGAAAGCTCATGCTCAAATAAATTGGTTAGTCTCTAAGGTGCCACAAGTCCTCCTTTTCTTTTTGCGAATACAGACTAACACGGCTGTTCCTCTGAAACCTGATTAGACATGGTGATTCCCAGTGTAGTGAGAGAGCTCGTTTGCCTCCTCTGCGCTTTACAGATATTTGCTTCTATCATCATTAGACTCTTACTACAATAACTAATGTGAGGCTCCCCTGTAGAATGGTAAAAGGGAACGAGAAAACAGAGCAGTTCCATAGTACCTTCTGTCTAAGCATCCATAAACTCTAACCAATTGTGAGTAGGTTGTATTGTCCCCCTTTTTTCCACAAATGGGGTAGCCCAGGCATAGAAGCTGTCTTGGCCAGGGTTGCGCAGGAAGGCTGGGAATAGAATCTAGATCTCCAGAATCCCAGACCAGTGTTTTCTCTCCCGCCACCCCACTCTCCTGCTGGTAATAGCTCATCTTAAGTGATCACTCTCCTTACAATGTATATTTTTTCATGGTCTGTGTGTATGTAAAATCTCCTCCCTGTACTTTCCACTTTATGCATCCGATGAAGTGAGCTGTAGCTCACGAAAGGTTATGCTCAAGTAAATTGGTTAGTCTCTAAGGTGCCACAAGTACTCCTTTTCTTTTTGCGAATACAGACTAACACGGCTGCTACTCTGAAACCTTACCCAGGAGACTATTTATGATCAGTTGGGCACAGATTCTAGGAGTGTGTTCACTCTCCAGGGAGCCCATGGTGCTGGATAAATTGTATACGGGGAATTGTTTTTCCAGCTTCTGAAACATAGCTACCCATGGGGCAGTGCTCAGCTGGATGCAACACCATGAACCCAGCTTAGGTCAGGAAGTGGACGGCACCTTTCTAGACTAGTGCTTTAAAAATAAATATTGCAAGCAGGTTCATGCAAGTTACTCAGTCTATTAATAGTTCTCCAAAGCAGTGTTTTACTCTCCTCCTAAACGCTGTCACTCCACTCTGCTTTCTTTCCCTCACTGTTTAAACATTAACTACACATCCCAGAATCCTGTGTACTTCGCTTATTAAGTAAACAGTGTGTTCAGAACAGGTCAGGCTCTGAGGATTTTTACATTCTAGAAAACCACCCTTTCATGAATGCTTTAGCAGCTGTTTGTGATTTATTTGGTGTTTAGTGTTAGGAGGCATTAAGTTTTCAACATCTCTGATCCTTTCAGTCTTGTCTCTTCATGCCCCTTGTTCTTCAGACCTCTCTTGTGGGTAAAAATAGGCTTGCACCTGGGTATTGAGCAGGCAAATTGCATGTTTTGGAAGAGTTAGCCCCACTGTCAAATTATTTTTAAAGGTAAAATCCCTATCCTGTAGGATGCTGTGTTGGAAACATCCAGGTTTACTAGACCAATTCTCAACTGAGAAAAAGAATGCCAGTAAAGAACAGTAGTCTAAAAAAAAAACCAAACACACAATTTTGTACTCTCCATTAAAATGCCCTGCATGATTCTGCACGATTTGTTCACAAGATTTAATCAATCACCACTGTAAATATATTGCAAAACATGTTGAAGTAGAACAATCCCCTGTCTCCTGCTGAAAGAAGTCCTTTTATTACAGTGGAACAGGACTGAAAGTTAATTTCATGAATTGATGGAAGTGAGGTGGGCGGATCAATGGACATTTGTAGGCGGTAAATGCTTTGCACACGCAGAATGTAGAATTACATTCATGTGAATCACAGTACTAAAGATCAGTGCAGAGTTCCTGAGAACCGCACAGTGTGTACAAGTACCTCTTTGTTAGGTGCATAAGACATTTGTATGAATGTGAGGGAGTGACTGCAGTTGTCATATGTCTTAGGGGGTCAGTCTGCAGAGCTAATACCAGAAACCTTTTACCATTTCCAGCATATGCAGAGGGCTGAGTGGAGCAAGCTTCCTTCTTCTAATACAACACCTAAAATGCCTAGCAGAGCTGGGCTGCGTTAAACAATCTGACAGCATGTGAACATTGTTCCATACTTCCTTTGTATACTAGAGAGTGGGGTTCGGGTGTGGCTATGAAATGCTATTGGGCTACCAATGCTAAGAAGTTGCCTTAATATGATTCTAAATCTATACCTTGAGCCTTTATTATTTATCTAGTGGAATAGTTAAATGGGCTTCATTGCTTGTGTATCTAGCTAGTCCATGGAATATAAATTGCCTTGCATGTGGTATTATGCTCCCTATTCTCTATTCGTGTGCGCAAGTTAAATAAAACTGGCTCCATCTGGAAATTGGGCTTTCTGCTACCAAGTGAAATGAGTCAAGATATGGGACTTGGGACCAAAAGAACTGAGTATGAACAGTCCTAGTCCTTCCTGGGATATTCTGGTTCTCAACAGTGCTGTTGCCTAAATCTCGCTCTCAATACCTATAGGTTTAGATGAAGGAAAATGGGAGTCCAGAAATGCTGCGTACAGTTCTGGTGTCCACATCTAAAAAGGATGTTGATAAATTGGAGAGCATGCAAAAAAAGAGCTATACACATTATTTGAGGACTGGATAAAATGCTTTCCGGTGTGATGTCAGGAGCTCAATATATTTAGCTTATGAAAAAGATTGAGAAGTGATTTGATTAGTGTATAAGCATCTTTACAGGGAGAAAATACTGGTTACTCAAGGCCTCTTTAATCTAGCAGAGAATGGCATAACAAGAACTGATGACTGGAAGTAGACATTCAAATTAGAAATAAGCACACTCAGGTTGATTAACCATTGGAATGACCTACCCACAGAAGTAGGTTGATGTCTTCGGACCAAGGCTGGATGTCTTTCTGGAAGATACGCCTTAGCCAAACACAAGTTATTGTGCTCAATAAGAGAGATAACTGTCTGGAATTTTAATGGCCTGTGCTCCAAAGGAGGTCAGACGGCTGATCATTTAATGGTCCCTTCTGGCTTTAAGGTCTGTGAGTAAGCCCATAGTGGAGTTAAATACAGTGTAACTTTTAGAGCAGGTGTATGTATTTTTGGGGAGGAGACACAGTTTGGCCAAATAAATGACTAATTTAAAATGTGATTAACTCTGAAAAGTAGCTGAAAATTGCACTTCATTTAATGAAAATATCTTCAGCTCTAGGAGCGGGAGCTAGATTCTCGTCTGGTGCGTCAGCAACAGAACTGTTCAGGGTGTTCCATTAAGTTACACTTGTGCAACCCCATTGAGTGCTCTGTGGTCATAGAGGTATAGCTGTGGGTCTCCATTCTGCTATGCAACACTAAGTGGCCAGTGGTTTCCAGTGAATAATTCCCCCCAGTTAGTGGGAATTTGTGCTGACAATAGCACCAGCTCCTACACAAGTCCCTTCCAAACCTGCCATAAGAAGACACGGTGGGTTGGGGTATGAGGGAGTGTGGCAGAATTGAGCTCAGCTATTCCTGAACCCACTATTGTGGTACATGGAGTCTCTGACCAGAGCTGGTTGGCCCTGAATGGGGGAGCTACAACCTGCTCCCTGCAGCTGCTGCTCTCCAGTACATCAGCCCAGCTTAGCCATAGTGAGAAACTGGGGCCTGTATGTTTACTTTGGAGCTGTGGAATCCTGACTCTTGGTATCAGCAAGCCATCTTGGGCTTTTCTCTCTCTCTTTCCGTTAACCATGCAAAGGAATGAAAAGAACATGAAGATAAGCTATAGTGACTCACCTTTGAATATGTATATGGGATACTAAATGGCCAGTATATTTTTAATTGCTTTTAACACAAGTACTTGGACTTGGACACGCTCTGGGACACACATGTAAGTACACCAAATACTGGTAACGGTTTTCCACCACATAAGAACGGCAATACTGGGTCAGACCAATGGTTCATCTAGCCCAGTATCCTGTCTTTCGACAGTGGCTAATGTCAGGTGCCCAAGGGCGAATGAACAGAACAGGCAATCATCAAGTGATCCATCTCCTGTCGCCCATTCCTAGCTTCTGGCAAACAGAGGCTAGGGACACTTAGGACGTGGGGTTGCATCTCTGACCGTCTTGGCTAATAGCCATTGATGGACCTATCGTCCATGAACTTATCTATTTTTTTTTTTAACCTCATTATAGTTTTGGCCTTCACAACATCCCCTAACGACGAGTTCCACGTTAACTGTGCATTGTGTGAAGTACTTCCTTTTGTTTGTTTTATATCTGCTGCTTATTAATTTAATTGGGTGACCCCTGGTTCTTGTGTTATGTGAAGTAGTAAATAACACTTCCTTACTCGTTTTTTCCACACCATCATTTTATAGACCTCTGTCATATCCCCCGTTAGTCCTCTCTTTTCCAAGCTGAAAAATCCCAGTCTTTTTATCTCTCCTCATACAGAAGCTGTTCCATATCCCTACTCATTTTTGTTGCCCTTTTCTGTACCTTTCCAATTCTAATATATCTTTCTGGAGATGGGGTGACTAGAAGTGGATGCAGTATTTAAGGTGTGGGGGTACCATGGATTTATATAGTAGTAGTAGGATATTGTCTGTCTTATCTATCCCTTTCCTAATGGTTCCAAATATTGTTAGCTTTTTTGACTGCCGCTGCACATTGAGTGGATGTTTTCAGAGAACTATCCACAGTGACTCCAAGAGCTCTTACTTGAGTGGTAACAGTTAATTTAGACCCCATCATTTTGAACTCTCTGCTTTGTTCCCTATTTACTGGGACAGTAGGATGTAGGGAGAGAAATTCCTTTGAGAACAGGCCATTCACGTTAGGCACTTTCAGTTTTCCTTGTGGAGAAGTCAATCAGAATATTGTGAACCCTGTTAAAAGGTGAGAGCTATTACGTGTTTACTCTAAATTCCACTGAGAAGGGGCTAGAGTCTACCTATAAAGTTACAATATTAATGTCCTGGCCTCTGTCCCTGTTTGGTAAGTTGAGATGCAAATGGTTCTGAATATGAACTTTGCTTTAGGTTTTGCGTAACAAATCATAATCAACTTTTGTCTTCACAGCTAGAACCTGACAAACTGGCCCTTCCAGTGAGCCCTGGCCCACTCGGTCCCGTTGCCAGTCCAAATCTGAAACTTCCTGATGCCACCATCCTCCCCGTGGAACAGTCTCCTTGCGAGAAGAACAAGGGCTTCTTTGTCGATGAATCTGAACCTCTTCTGCGCTGTGATTCGACTTCCAGCAGCTCCTCTCCACTCAGCCGAACAGGCTCTTTTATTACCAAAGGTACCCAAGTCAGCATGCTAGTCTGCATGTTTAAATGTGTTTTCAGAACAATATAAAAGGTGGAAAGTGCTAATGTCTGACCATAGGAAGGGTTACTGCTTCTTTGCTGCATCCAGTAAAACTAGGAAGCCAGGATATGTGGAGAAGAAATTAGTGAGTTATTGGGAGTATGTTGTCACTAGAATAAATTCAATTTGAGTATCAATTGGAGAGACTATTATGAGTTGACAGTATAGGCACTTGATATGGGGATTCAGGTACCAGATCCCTTTGTTGTAGACATGGTATAAAGACCTGAGTAGAAAGGACAAAGTGCTTTAAAGGGACACTCAACCTAAAAATCACTCTTTTGTCAAATTTTGTCTACTATTGCTATACATAACATCTAAGATCTCTCAGATTGGAGATGGCTTTTTAGGGTCTTCATGGCTACTGATCGAATTCCCATTAAAGGAAAATGCCCATTGACACTATATGGTGTTTCACCGGGTCCAACTTTACAGTTGATTTTTACTGTATTCCCTGGGTATTCAGTCAATGAATTTTCTTCCCTTTGTAAAGGTTTTTAACACATGGGGGGGGGGGGGGGGTTAAATAGGAAAACGTGGCTATAAAACGACAAGAATTGGCAGGTCATACCTGAATTTATTTTAAATTTGCTGTCTTTGAAACAGACTAGGTTTCAACATGGTAATTTTCCTTGGAGATTTTTTTTTTATTATTATTCCCATGACACTTGCCTCTTTCCTAGTCAGTATTAGGAGATCTGATGTCTGAGAGATCCCAAGGAAGGGAGACCTTCTTGCTTGAGCCTCTTCCTTGTTGCATTAATTCCAGGTCGTACATTTTCTTTTTTTAAACCAACTTCCTTTAAGGTAACTTGTAATTTGAAGCATGACTCATTGGAACCTAACCCAATCATCTACACTTGAGGACACAAAGTAATCTGACCCATTAAAACGACTGAAACCAACAGAATGTAGCACTCCCTGGCTTTTGGCCTCTCTTCTTTCCCTGTGATTTTCAATATTTGTAATTCAGCATTAGCAAATATGCTCTGGGGAACCATGCTGCTGTGGCAGAGGTTTGGATTGGGTGACTCAATAGGCTTTCTCCATCTCTAGTTTCTGTGACTAACACCCACCCACATTTTTCACGTTCTTTGCAAGTTGTGACCTGCTTCCTAGAGGCAGGGAATGGGGAGTGAGGTCTCCAAGGTGTGAATTTATTTGTTTGTCTCCTGTCTGGGAGAATGCTCTTCCAGGAAATGGTGCCTTAACCATCAGTCCCTTCTTCCCTTCACAGAAAAGAAAGACACAGTGTTGCGTCAGGTGCGGTTGGACCCTTGTGACCTGCAACCCATCTTTGACGATATGCTTCACATCCTAACTCCTGAGGAGCTCCATGTGATTGAAGAGATTCCACAGGCAGAGGATAAGCTGGACAGGCTATTTGAAATTGCTGGAGTCAAGAGCCAGGAAGCCAGCCAAACACTGCTGGACTCTGTCTATAGTCATCTTCCCGATCTATTGTAGACAATGGCCACCACGCACTCTGAATCTTGCTAATACTAGCTTGGCACTCATTAAAGATGAGTGACAATATGCAGGCTGTTTTTTTGTAGAATACATGGCCAGTATTTTCTTCAAGGTCTCTCTCTCATTTGTGGAAGGGGCAGTTTGCAAACATTGCCCCTTTCATGCTTAACTTTCACAATTAAAATCTTTGTTCCCTCTGTCCCCTTCTGAATTATTTTTCTGTTTTCATTCCAGTCAGTCATTTTATGCACTTTAAAACATGTCATTAACGAAAGACCACAAATCCGGTGTAACTTACACATTGAATCTGGAATAGTTCTTAACTCATTTTAGTTTTTGTCATATCTGTCTTATTCCAAAGTAGCTTTCCTCTTCACAAACCTTTTTTTCCCCTTGTCCCCTCTGCTCCTTGGTGGAAAATAGGAAAACATGAGAATTGAGTTTCATCTGTTACTCTCTAATGCAACTAGCTTTTATTTTTTTTCTTGAGCTGACTTTTTTTAAATGTACTATTGTATGGTTCATTTTCCTTGCGGAGATTTTACTAGCACAGTTATTTATTGTATGGTTTTCACCTGGACAATGCATAAAATGCTTGATTACTTGTGCTCCTTTAAGCTAAAGCAGAAATGTTTTAAAGAAAATAAATGGCTTAATTCCTCCAGCCTTCAAGACTATAACAAAGTCACTTGGCCTGCAGCTGAATGTACCACACGCAACAAGAAGTATCTTGCCTTGCAACTTAAGAGATAAGCAGGCCCTGAATAAATCATCTCAGTCAGCACTGGTGCTGAACTGTGGAAGGTGAGGGAGAGCCCTGGCGGTGACACTCTCCTTGTGATCATAAAACTTCCTGAGCTATGCTTTTACAGTTCTCTCTTGTTTGTTTGGAGTTTTTTTTATACAGGTGTTGACTAATAGGTAAGGTTCCAAAGACCTTACCTGGTCTTAGTGGTCTCTTAAATCACACTTCACTTTTTATTAAAAAAAAAAAAAAAAAAAAAAGCAAAACCAGAATGGTCTGATTATATTTGCAACTGTTATGCTCCCATAATGAACAGTCTGTAATATGTTCAGCTTGAAGAACTATAATACAAGGATGGCATTTGCTACCTTGGGATGGGGTGAGGTTGAGGGGAGGGGAGGTTCTGATATGGAAAAATTGCCTTCCAGTGTACTAATTTATTAATAAATACTAGATGTTTGTTACTTGACATGCTTCTGTGTTAACTTCTGTGATGCTTCGCTCTGTGGGCTGGATGTCTCCAAATCACTGCTATAAATAAGATGATTGGAATCTGTTTCAGTAAGCCCTAGTTTTGATGTGGGGCATTTGAACTAGTTCTAAGATGTAGTCTGGTTTGAAGTTCTGCATACGTGGTCTAGGTATAATGGGTGATTGTCTTAAGTGAAATTGTTACATTAAATTCATACCCAAGAAAGCTCATACTTTCTCTTCATTTGTGTTGATGGTTTTGGATATGTGGACTGCCACAGAGGTGAGGCATGGTGCCTTGTGCCACACTTTCCTCTTGAACAAGCATCTAGCCAAGGTGATCTGTGCCGCCAGGTTAGGCTGCTGCACCTCTGTTTACCTGAGACTGAACATAACTTGCCACCACTAGAAGGCTGAGTCTGGTGCAGTACACGTAGTAAACAACAAAGGCAGAGGTGAACACATCTCACCTTGGTAAAATGTTGCATTCTTTTTTGTTCCCAGCATGTTTGCGGGAGGAGACTTCTCACTGAGTTACCCCTCAATTGTGGGAGATTTTTCATGTTGGTTTCTGGCTAGTGGGTGGCTACATTTTTTCAAAAGCTGAATCAAGCCATGTTAAGGAACTCTAGTGTATGGACCCCAGGGTAGCTAGGGGTGTACTAGGAGAGCCCAGGATTCAGTTAGAGGAGACAGGCTTAGTAGATATTAAAGTAAAATGGAGCTATAATTATCACCTAAACTAGGTGTTCAGTATATACGTGGAGTACTTTGAAAGCAGACTATCTGAGGACTTTCCCACAGTAAGATGAATGCTGGAAAACTGGGAATCTTTCCTTTCCAGTGATATAAACCTCCCTATTTTTCCTAACCTGATGAGCATAAGCCTGTCCGAAGTGCAGGACTGGATATTTCCCAGCTCAACCAGTAGAGGCTCTCTGCTGGGGAAATGGAACAAAGAAGAAACCTTTTTTAAGGCCGTCTTTTAAAAGTAGCAGCTTAGAGCTGCTCAGAGATTTGGAATGCTAAGTTGTGGGGAGATGGGTCAGTGGCCAGCGTGTGTTTGTGGTAGTCAATGTTCAATTTATCACACTGATATTACCACCCCATAATGCATGTGGAAGCTTCAGACTAAAACATCCCCAGCTCTTTGTAGAGACAGTCTCAAGCAATTGGGTAGGACTGATTCATTCATGGCCTGGAGGCACAAATTGAAGCCCCAAAAATCCATATAAATGACACTGCCTGGCTGGAACTCTGTCTCATTTTATGGGTACAGCTGATTATTGTGGGACCTGTAAGTCAAGTGCAGATATTTAGACATCAAAGGAGATGGGAAAGAAATCTGCTTGCTGTTTCACTTTGAAATTTCACTGCCCTGTGTGGTTGAAGCTGTGGTTAAACCAGTGAAGCGTAGACAAAACTGAAATAGCAAAACAGCTGTCTGAAAACTGCTGCTGACAAGGAGAGCTTTGTGGCTTACCCCTCCCTGTTGATCTCCATCTGTACAAATTGAACAGGGCTGTTTTTGCCAGAACAGAGGTGTGTTTGTTTTGAATTGTTCCTTCCCTTTCACCCTTCGATCTTGTCCAGTCTCTGTTGCGTTTGAGATAGCACAAGGCCCATACAGTGTAGTTATTCCTGTTGTGCCTGCACATTGTGCCACGGTTTTTCCTGTTATTTAAAGTAACAGCCCAGGCAACAGCTTGTCAATCTTGCGTGTACTTTTGATAGGTGTGTAATTTGTAATTGATACACCTGAGCCAGTATTGAACACCACCCCCGCAGAGATAGGGGGCACTGCCTTAGAGAAGCTAACAAACCCCTTGAAAGAATGCCCTGTTTGCAATCTAAGTGATGTAATTCTGTAGCTGTGGCTACTAGCTTGATGAGGAATCTTTTAGGGGAACTTATGGGGCAGGAAAGGGGGAAGAAGGTGAATTCTAGTGCTGGATTGATAGTCTTGGAGACTGAAGCCCTCTGTCTAGCCATAGACCGGGTCCAGTGCATGCAGTGAGTACAAACCTCCCTGCATTGCTCTGCCGGTGGTGGTATTTTGTGAAGGTTTGTGTACAGACTGAGGCTTAATGAGTCAATCAGGCTGACCCCAAAGAACTATCAGCTGGTGCAACTTTGGTTGCCATCAAATGGGAGTAGGTTTAAGCCAGCTTCCTAGAGACGTACAGCTTTTACATCCAATTCCCTGCATCATCTAGTGCTCTAAAACAAATCCCCCCTTTACAAGCTACGCTCATAGTCACTTTGTTCTTCTCTAGCATGCCTCCTCCCACCCCCTATTTTCAGTTCTGGATGTTTGAACCACTTGCTTCAGGTAGGAAATTACCCTCCTAATCCAGCCTTTTTAGGTTTCAGGCAGCCCCTACAACAGCTTTGCTTTCAGGTTGGTCATCCTATTGCCTTCCTCCCATCAACTTCCATTAGGTCTTCCCGGTACCTTAGGCCCTTTCCCCAGATAACTGTCATAGAGACTGATACTACAGTTTCGGTGATGGTTATGATCTATGCCTTCACTTTCTCACTAGCTCAAGCTCCATTGTATTTACTTGGACTGCCAGAAGCATTTATGGGAAGCTCTTTATATACACACAGAGAATATGAAACAATACCTCATCCCACCCCACTGTCCTGCTGGTAATAGCTTATCTCTGTGTGTATATAAAGTCTGCTGCAGTTTCCACGGTATGCATCCGATGAAGTGAGTTGTAGCTCACGAAAGTTCATGCTCAAATAAATTGGTTAGTCTCTAAGGTGCCACTAGTACTCCTTTTCTTTTTGCGAATACAGACTAACACGGCTGTTACTCTGAAACCTGTCCATATCTAGTTCTCCCTACACTCTGCACTGTATCCCAAGGCTGCGTCATAGTTAATTCACCAATCGGATGATATAAAACTATCTGGTTTGATGGCATAATGAGGGAGTTTCTAGGGTTACTGCTACCAAATGGGAAGGTAAAACACAAACAACAGAAGTCTAACCGTTTAGTGATGTAAGAGCTGGTTAGTGGTGACAACCTCTCTCGTAGTTACAGAACCAGGAGTACCAGGCTTTCCATTCACCTTCTTAAGAGGGAATTTTCACACGCACACATATGAAATCTGTTTACAATTTGTCTATTGCCCTTTTTATTTTCTTCTCTGCTTTAGGCCTGGTCTGTGCCACAGAGTTAGGTCGATGTAAGGCAGCTTTCGTCAACTCAACTCCGTGAGCGTCTTCAATACAATGTTGCCCCTGCCGCTGTAAGTTGCCCACTACACTAACCTAATATCTCCCACTCTGCGAGAGGCATAGCACCTAGGTCGATGTACTTAGGCCGACACACGGTGCCAGTGTAGACCAGGGGTCAGCAACCTTTCAGAAGTGGTGTGCTGAGTCTTCATTTATTCACTTTAATTTAAGGTTTTGCGTGCCAGTAATACAGTTTAACGTTTTTTAGAAGGTCTCTATAAGTCTATATATTATATAACTAAACTATTGCCGTATGTAAAGTAAAAAGGTTTTCAAAATGTTTAAGAAGCTTCATTTAAAATTAAATTAAAATGCTGATCTTATGCTGCTAGCCCGCTGCCTGCCTGGGGTTCCGTTCACCTAGGCTGGCAGCAGACTGAGTGGGGCCTGTGGCCAGGACCCCAGCTGGCAAGGGGCCAGCAGCCAGAACCCCGGGCCAGCAGCCAGAACCCCAGACCAGCAGCAGGCTGGGCAGGGCTGACGGCCGGGACCCCAGACCAGCAGTGGGCTGAGCGGCTCAGCCTGCTGACACTCAACCCACTGCCGGTCTGGGGTTCCGTCCGCCGGCTCCTGCCAGCCAGGGCCCCATTCAGCCCGCTGCCGGTCTGGGATCCCGGCCCTGCCCACATAGAGTGGGTACCTACCTTCTCCCTGGTTCTAGCTCTCTTTCTCTTTCTCTCTCTCTGCACTGAGCTGAGGGTGGGAATGCACTGAGCACAGGGCTGGGGGTGAAGGGTCTGGCCAGGAGCTAGAATGAGGGAAGGGGTTCAGGGTTGGGGCAGGAGGTTTGGGTGTGGAGTGCTTACCTGGGGAGCTCCCATTTGGTGCAAGGGGTGCAGGTGGGACTATGGGGGTGGGGTGAGGTGCAGAGCTCCTGTTTGGTGCTCAGGTTGGGGCTGGGAATGTGGGGGGGGTGCAAGAGTCAAGCATGGGGTGTGGGGGGCTGGGTATGTGTGGGGGGTACAGGAGTCAGGGCTGGAGGTGTGAGGAGGGTGTAGGAGTCAGGGCAGAGGATTGGGAGCATGTGGGGGGGTGCAGGAGTCAGGGCATGGGGTGGGGGGGCTGGGTATGTGTGGGGGTACAGGAGTCAGGGCTGGGGGTGTGAGGAGGGTGTAGGAGTCAGGGCAGAGGACTGGGGAAATGTGGGGGGGGTGCAGGAATCAGAGCATGGGGTGGGGGTTGTTGAAAGGGGGGTGCAGGGGTCAGGGCAGAGGGCTGGGTGTGTGTGAGGGAGGTGCAGAGGTCAGGGCAGGGGGCTGTGGGTTTGGGCTGGAGTCATGGGGGTGCTCCCTGCCCAGAGCGGCTCACGGCAGGGGGCTGGAGGGGATATGCCCTGATTCCACCCCCATCCCCCAAGGCCCTGTCCCCACCTCTTCTCTGCCTCCTCTCCGGATGCAGCTGCGCTTCTCCCCCTCCCTTGCAAGGGCCATCAGCTGATCGGCAGCAGGGAGGGAGAGGAGGAGGGGCAGGAACCCAGCATGGCGGGGGAGAGGGGGACCTTGCCTGCCCTGCAGCAGCTGGCGGGACCAAGCATCTTCACTCTGCCCCCTGCAGAGGGGCAGAGAAGAGCGGGTCAGGGCGGGCAGGATTTTTAATGGCACACTGCTGCCTGCTGGGGTCCAAGCCTGGGTTTGGCAGCGGGCTGAGTGGGGCCGGTGGCTGGGACCCGGCAGGCAGCAGCGTGCCATTAAAAATCGGCTCGTGTGCCGTAGGTTGCTGACCCCTGGTGTAGACGCTAGTTGACTGTTCTGGCTGTCAGCCCCTGGTGGCTGACAGCCCAGAGCCCCACCAGTGGGGCTGACAGCCCAGAGCCGTCAGCGAACAATGCTCCACACTGTCTGTTTAAATTGGTGGAAGCCCTCTGGTGAGAACGCGCACCGCCGACGGAAGGAGCCTAGTGTGGCCATGAAAAATCAATTTTATTTTACTGCAGTGGCTGTATTTCTAGGTAACTTACATGGACTTGATTTTTTAGTGTAGACTTGCCCTTAGTCACTCCAGGCCATAATAATCATTGGGTAAAAGTTTCAAAAGCATCTAAGTGATTTAGCTGCCAGATTTTTAAAGGTATCTACTTGCCTAAAGATGCAGGTAAGTGATGCAGTGGGAGTTAGGTGTCCAGGCACATCCCACTGGGGCCCAGATCTTCAAAGGTATTTAGGTGCCTACTTCCCATTCTCTCTCTCTCCTATTGGAGCTGTTCCACTTTTTTATAAATAATTAGTCCTTGGAGCAAAGACTTGAACTTGGATCTCCCACATTTCAGGTGCCCTAACCCCTGGACTGAAAGTCATAAGGTGGGTGGCTCCTGCTGCTGTCGCCGTCATTTGTGAATCCAGCCATTTAAAAATAACTGGAAAAAAATCCATTTCCAGTCAAATGGAACAGATTTTTTATTTCAATTGCCAAAACTTTGTGCAATGTTTAGGATTCAGTTCAACTGGAACCACGTTTGTTTGTTTGTTTGTTTTTCCCCGGGAGCTGGAGGCAAAATGGAAAAACAATCATTCACCCAGCTCCGTTGTTGCCTTCTTTTCACTGATCTTTGGCCACACCCAAGTGACTGATGAGGCATCACTAACTGAGACGTTCAAAAAAGTGACTGGGGAGCATGAGCGTAGGGGAAGAGTGGAAGGCCATGTCTACGCGGCCACTTACATCGGCAAAACTTATATAGCTTGGGGGTGGCAAAAAACACCCCCCGATCAACATAAATTTTACTAAAAAGAAAAGGAGGACTTGTGGCACCTTGGAGACTAACCAATTTATTTGCGCATAAGCTTTCGTGAGCTACAGCTCACTTCATCGATGAAGTGAGCTGTAGCTCAAGAAAGCTTATGCTCAAATAAATTGGTTAGTCTCTAAGGTGCCACAAGTCCTCCTTTTCTTTTTGCGAATACAGACTAACACGGCTGCTACTCTAAAACCATAAATTTTACTGGCATAAGTGCTTATGCGCACAGCGCGATGTTGGTGTGAGAGCTTCGACTGCTGACGTAGCTACCAATGCTCGTTTATTAGGTTAACGGGAGAGCTCTCTCCAGTCGGCGTAGAGTGGCTACACAAGCACTTTTACAGCGGCACAGCTGCATCGGTAGAGCTGTGCTGCTGTAGGTTTGCTCGTGTAGACATAGCCTTAGTCCTGGTCTACACTGGCCGGGGGGGAGGGGGCGTCGATCTAAGTTACGCAACTTCAGCTACGTGAATAACGTAGCCGAAGTCGACGTACTTGGAGCTACTTACCACGGTGATGGTACATAAGGGGATATAATAGGTGCAGGAGGTAGACCTGATTCAAGGGGTTAGGCTGGATGATATAATAAAACAACCTTTAATCCCAGTCTGTATCTGAAGGAAAATAACATTTGAAATGTCTGAGATTTTAGGACCATGGGCCCTATTGAGCCAAGTTTGGCTTGGAGCAGTTTAGCCTGAGAAGTGAGGTGATTCGTGTGTGTTTAATAGCGTTAGAGTTCTTTGTAACCAGTTTAGTTTCATAATAAACAGCTCCCTGGGGCCTTGATTGCTGCCCTTTCATTCAGACATTGGCAATAAAGCCAGTGTTCAGCCAACAGATTAATGTTTCACTGTTTTAAAGGCAAGGTGCATAGCAAAACTGGAGCTTGGCTTTCTGTACTCCGTGTTCTCGCTGGCCAAGTGGTTGGGGCTATTCAACACAGAAATAAGCTTTAATTTTTGTAAATGATTTAACCCTTTGTGAACTTGGTACTTTGTGTGACATCCAACATGTCTAATCTCCCACTGAACCCCATGCTACTTGTAATGTCACAGTGAACTGAGCCATACCAACAGAAATCCTGAGGGATTTTTAAAAAGGGGTAGTTAACTTATTTTTATTCTGAATGCTCTCTGATATATGGGACTTTTAGCTGATAGTGGAAAAACCTGGATTTAACTCATGCCTGCTTTGCAGTTCTTCTTTAAAAGGGAGCATTCTTAATACCTGGGGTCTGATGTCCAGAATGGCTGAGCCCCTGTAGCTCCATCTGACTTCATTTGTCACTGTGGGTGCTCAGCACCTCGGAAAATCAGGCCCTGGGTTTCTAAAATTTCTTCTGTCACAGTCAAGGGGTTTTGGTACCCCATCCTTGCCCTCGTGGCGGCAAAATTGGAAGCACTCTATAACATGTCCCTGCTTGACTAACTGTCAAGGATTTTACAAGGGAAATGAAACTCAGCTCCACGGGAGCAGACCAGACTGTTTGGTAAGTGAGAGAGACTGTGGACATGCTAATTAAGCAGGAAAGAGGAAGTATGGTTCTGAACCAGGAAGGCTGAGCAAGAAGAGAGAGGCCAAACAAGTAGTCATTTTGACAAGAGGTAAAGGAAGCACTTTCTGTGCACGTGAAGAATATGGTCAAGCTGTCTGAACCTAAATCTGCAAGTATGGACTTAAAGAGACACATTACCAGGAGTGATTGATCTCTTATGGAGACAAGTGTACTTTAATAGCGTGCCTTCAGAGTTCTGTGCCAGGCGCTGCACAAACACACAGCGAGAGGCACGCTTTTACCCTGAAGACGTCACTCCTGAAATAAGACAGAACCATAGAATATCAAGGTTGGAAGGGACCTCAGGAGGTCATCTAGTCCAACCCCCTGCTTGAAGCAGGACCAATCCCCAATTTTTGCCCCAGATCCGTAAATGGTCCCCTCAAGAATTGAACTCACAACCCTGGGTTTAGCAGGCCAATGCTCAAACCACTGAACAGAGGCACAGAGAGGTCAAGTGAGTTCCTCAAGGTCACCTCCCAGGCCAGTGCCTGAACTGGGAATAGAATAGAACAGAATCCAGGTCTCCTAACTCTCAGTCCAGTTCTTTATCCACTAGAGTGCACTGCCCCTAGGCAGGGTCAGTTGTCCCTCCTAAGCAAGCCCTAACAGAGTTTCTTTGGTTCTATTTTGTAAAGTCACTTCTTTTTCCTTCTCTTACATAACAAAGAGCATTAATGATTGAAAACAGACCACCTTTGTGCCGTCGCTGGAGATATGGCAAACAGGTTGAATGGGGATAATGAAATCCTTGGCCTTGTAGAAAGAATAGAGTGAATGGGACTGAAAGGAATGTGGCAATATGTGGGAGTTCTGGCCTGATACAACTGCCTGAGGCTGGGTCACAGAGAGTTGAAGGCCCAAGCTACCTTGGGAAACAAGTAGCATCCCTGCTGAACAGCAGACTCTTCCACTTTCTCCTTGAAACCATAACATCTCTGCTGCCGCCTCCTCATTCCCCGGGACTCTGAATGCTCTTGAATTAAGTTGCACTTGCCCTGTGATAACCTTGTTCCAATTTTAAATCTCCAGTTAGACATGCGCTAGAGAAACAAGCTCCAGGCTGGGTCTGAGTGGCACCAAAGCACAGTGATTGCTGATTTGGGGCTTGGGGCCCAGTCTCTGATTTCAAGATGGTTGTGGTGAATAGTGTGTGCTTGCTTCTTCTGTAATGATGTGTGGATCATTCACTGTCCTAATAGTCTTCCTGTATTAAAGCTCACTCTCCAAGTTCATCAGGTATGTGCAGGCATAAAAGAGCTGAAAACACACCTTTTACTGGACAAGCTCATGTTCTGTAGCTTTTGGGAGTAGTCTAATGTTCACTAGTGTCCTATGAACTCAGAGGCCAATGTAAAAACCTGTTAGTTTCGCAATCCATAAAACAGCTGCTGACGTTCCATGGGAAACTGTGGTTTTAAGATACTCTTACTGCTGTATAATCCAGAGGGGACTTCCTCATTCTTCATTAATGAGGAGACTTGCATAACAAAGAGGATGTTGGGGAGGGGGCGGGTGGTAAGAAAATCTGTTGTTTATTCCCCACCCAAAGTCATAGTTCTTTATGACATTGTCATAATCTCCACAGCAACTAATTGTGTTGTTACAAACAGGATTATGATTTCGAGCAGGGAAACTGCAGCGAGGTGATGAATTCTTAACAAGGGCACTTGTTTCCAGATGTAAGCAGAGTCAGGATGGGCTCCACCCTGACATCTGGTGGTGAAGTGTGGCAAGTTGTGGAAAAGAACTTAAGGGGCTGATCTCATTTGCATAGGCACACCCACCCCGCCTAGAATGAGGCCATAACTGCCCAAATGGTCACTTTGGCTGTTGTGGGATCCCCAGTGTCTCTGTTATTGGGGCGGGAAGAATAAATTGTTATTACCCTGATTATGGGAATCAAGGAGAGTGGAACTGTACTTGGCCTTTTGTATGATGGAGGGACTCACCATCAACTGAGTAGCACTCGCTAGGCAAGGGACATGGGTTCCAAAACTCTGTGAATGGAGAGAGACTTGAGACAGGTATTAGTACTTGGTGGTGTGGGTCCCTTCGTGAGGGCCTGAAGCACCAACTGCACCTCTGTCTCTCTCCACTGTGGAATGTCAGAGCTAATTTTGGGTCTATTAAGAGTCTTGCTACAGGTACTGTGCTGCATTCACTTTGGCCTTATGATGCACCTGCACTAAGGCTCCCACTACTATGAGCTGAAATCACTGAGAGCTGAAATCACTGAGCACTGTGTCAAGTAGTGGGGAGCAGGAAGATCTAGAGTAAAGCGGTGCTGTTCGTGGATAGGCTGGCGGAGTGTTCGTGAGACGGTTCGTGAGACGGAGAGGTGAGCAGAGCTGTTCGTGAGACGGTGAGCTGTGCAGAGCAGAGCCGGTCGTGGTGGAGCAGAGCTGTTCGTGAGACAGCGGTGTGTTCGTGAGACGGTGAGCTGAGCAGAGCTGTTCGTGAGATGGCAAGCTGTGCAGAGCGGAGCCGGTCGTGGTGGAGCAGAGCCGTTCGTGAGACAGCAGAGCCCTGTGGGGCAGTCAGCTTCAGGACACGTAAGGTGCCCCTTACCTCTTTCCCCCACACACAGGCACATTTTAGCCAGACTGGGGAGTAACACTCTGCAGATGAACTTTTGAACTCTGGGGCTGGACTTTTTGGACTTTGGGTGATTTGTGGATTGTTGGACTCAAGCGACGTTTGGGTTCTGGGACTCAAGAGCCTGAGGGAAAGGATGTGGCCCAATTTTCTGGGGTGGGTCTTTGCTCATGGTTTGGTTAATAAACACTAGTTGTGGTGTTTCCCCAATTTAATGCTGATGTCGTTTACCTCATGTTATTAAAGATTCTCTACTACACCGAGACTCTGTGCTTTCGAGAGGGGAAGTATTGCCTCTTTGAGGCGCCCAGGGGGTGTGTAAGATTTTCCCAGGTCACTGGGTGGGGGCTCGAGCCAGTTTTGCATTTGCTTTGATGAGAGGGAACCCCTGTGTACTGAACCCGGCCCTTGCTGCTATCAACTTGGCCTGGCAGAAGGGTTACACATACAAGGCATTATCAGTTAAGCAAAAAGGAGAGAGAAACAATAGCTTCTCTACAGGATATTTGTGGACATTTGGAGAGCCATTGACTTGATAATTTTATCAAGACCCTGTAGCTAACAACGGGTATTAATCCATCAGTAATTCAGAGGAAGATGGTCTTATGTTTAAGGCACTAGACTGGGAGTCAGCAGATCAATGTTCAATTCCCCGGTCTGCCACAACCTACCTGTGGGAAATTGGGAAAATCACTTGATCTCTCTCTGCCTCAGTTGCCCATCTGTAAAATGGGGATAACTATACTTCCTTTCTTCTGCTCCTTGTCTGTTTATATCATAAACTCTTCAGGGAAGGGTCTCTCTTACTGTGTTTGTACAATGCACTGCACTTTAGGGCACTGATCTCAACTGGGGTAGCTATGTGCTACTGTAATGCAAATAATAGTCATTAGTTTCAATTACTATTATTGGGTAAATATTAATGACTTTCAGTCATGTAACCATTCCACATTAAGGGCTTAATTTTACAAGGTACTTAAGCCCACCCAGATCATTTAGGCACCTACAGTGGTATTCACAAAGCTATTTAGGTGTCTAACTCCCATGGACTTCAATGGCAGTTAGGAGCCTAAATACCTTTAAGGATCTGGGTCCTCACTCCCGTTGTAACCAATGGGATTTAGGCACCAACTAGCATAGATGATCTGGACTTGAGTGTTCTCCGTTCATGTTATCTTCATGTCTCTTATTCTGTCCTCCTTTGCCTTCCTTGCTTTAGTGACATTGATGTGTGTGGTATGCAGGATGCTTAGCACCTTGCAGGACTGAGCCCTAAGTGTGTAAACTGGTTTTCATCCAAGCTGGTATTTGTCAGTAAGTTATAAGATCATTACAAGAATTTTAGTGCTTGTTTCATGTTCCTAGAGTAAAGAAACTCAGTTATCCAGACAGGCCAGGAACGGTGAGGAGTTCACAGCTGCATACAGACAGCTAGTTCCTGGCTGCAGGCAAACATATGTCTTATGCCATTCTTCTTGGGTTTCCCTCAGCCTACAGCTGTTGCTGCTGCTCCTCCTCAAATGGCGTCTATCCCCTCTGGCTCTTTATTTGGCTTCTGGGCTCTGGGGTATGTGTACTCTACCCTGCATCTGGAAGTGCCATTCCCTGCACAGGCAGACAGACTTGTGCTAGCTCAGCGGGAGCGAGTGCACTAAAAACACCTGTGTGGGCATTGCAGCATGGGCAGCAGCTCAGGCTCAATGCCTGAGCTGGGACCCGGGGGCTCAGGCAGACGTGGACTCAGACAACTAGCTTGAGCTGTAGGGGAAAAAATTGTGGTGCTTAACATCTTAGGTGCGCCATCTTGAAATGCCCAAACAACAACTGGGGATCCATCTTGGTTGCCCTTCTTCCCTCTCCCCAGGTGTAGTTTCCCGCCCTTTCTACCAAAAGGCGGGAAACTAAGCAAGCCATGTGACCTATGATCTGCCCAGTAACAGCAGGGCATATAAGGGCCTGCACAGCAGAGGGAAGGGGCTGCCCTTCTGAGTGGCAGAGTCTGGAGGTGCTGCTGCTGCAAGTGTTGGAAAGCACAGCAGACACCTCAGCTCTCGAGATTGCCTCAGAGGAGTGCGCTGAGCACCGCGCTCTTTCATCGGGTTGCGGGAGGGTGATTCTCACTTGCATGCAGAGTGTGTGTCACCAGCTCTCACTCTTTCACTGAGGACAACCACGCGCCCACGACGTCGCGGGGGAGTACAAGCTGAGTCATCACTGGGGCAGAGCTGTCATTGCCTGATCCTGAGGTCCACTCCTTACCTGTGGGTTCCACCTACCTGGACAGAGTCCGGAGCTGTCCCGTTGTCGTGAGGGTCCTCGGAGCTGCAAGACATGGCAGTGGTCCATTGATCCTCCATCCTCTTATCTGGGTCCCATCCTCGGGGAGGGAACTCCCCCTCAGTCACAATCAGCATACTGCCGGTCCTTTACTTACCTTATATCACCTGTTGTGGGGGTCCTTGCCTTTACCTGTGTTCTTATTCATTTGGTTTAGCTCTGGTTTACCTTGTTTAGGACTGACAATGGTTTAATAAATACCTACACACCCACACCCACACATCCTAGTTGTTGTTTTTTTTTAAGGGGCCAACAAAAAACGCCGATGACAGATGTGGGTATGGGGACATTCCTCTAGATTGGTTTAAACAGAGCCATTTCTAGTGCCGAAACGCCACACTGCTATTTTTAGCATGCTCGATTGAGCTGAACTAGTATGGGGCTGTCTACCCACTCTGGGAATCACACCTTCCAGCTGCAGTGTAGACATACCCCTGAGTGACCCACTCCCACTAGGGAAGATTGCTCCAGTAGTGGAGGAAGAATCTGAGAATTCGGCAGAGAAGTATTTCTCAGGAAAAAGTGGAGCAAATGTTAGACAGTATGGGCTTCTCCTCATGCTATCGGGGTCAATGATGTAGGGAAATCATGGATCACTTTGACCCACACTAGGACAATGCAGGCCTTTGTCTCCTTCTAGTGGCTGATCCACACAATAGGTTAATGAGTCATCTACTGCTTCCAGCTAGGAATGAGGCCCAAATCTGCAAAGGTATTTAGGAAAGTCCCATTGTGGGAGTTAGGGGTCTGTCATAAATATAAAGGGAAGGGTAACCACCTTTCTGAATACAGTGCTATAAAATCCCTCCTGGCCGGAGGCAACCTCCTGTTACCTGTAAAAGGTTAAGAAGCTCAGCTAACCTGGCTGGCACCTGACCCAAAGGACCAATAAGGGAACAAAATACTTTCAAATCTTCAGGGGGTGGGGGAAGGCTTTTGTTTGTGCTCTTTGTTTATGTGTGTGTTCTCTCTTGGGACTGAGAGAGGCCAGACAGAAATCCATCTTCTCCAACCCATCCTAATCCAAGTCTCCAATATTGCAACCAGTGTAGATAAGCCAGGCAAGTGGATTAGTTTATCTTTTGTTTTATGTGAATTATAACTGTGTTAAGAGAGAGGTTTATTCCCGTTTTCTGTAACTTTAAGGTTTTCCCCAGAGGGGGATCCTCTGTGTTTTGAATCTGAATACCCTGTAAAGTATTTTCCATCCTGATTTTACAGAGGTGATCCTTTTACCTTTTCTTTAATTAAAATTCTTCTTTTAAGAACCCGATTCCTTTTTCATGGATCTTAAGATCCAAGGGTTTGGGTCTGTGTTCACCTGTACAAATTGGTGAGGATTATTATCAAGCCTTCCCCAGGAAAGGGGGTTTAGGGCTCGGGGGGATATTTTGGGGGAAGATGTCTCCAAGGGGGCTCTTTCCCTGTTCTTTGTTTAAAATGCTTGGTGGTGGCAGCATACTGTTCAAGGACAAGGCAAAGTTTGTACCTTGGGGAAGTTTTAACCTAAACTGGTAAGAATAAGCTTAGGGGGTCTTTTATGTGGGTCCCCACATCTGTACCCTAGAGTTCAGAGTGGGGAAGGAACCCTGACAGGGTCTAAAGCATCTAAATATCTTTGAGGATCTGGGCCTCACTCCTTTAGTGCTGAAGGTCCCATGTGGGTTGGCCCACGCTGGGCTGATTTTACAGTCATGGTGAAGAATGTCAAATTATGAAATTATGTTAAGGAATAAGGGGTTCAGGCTCATTAGTTAGCCAGTGACTGTCCCTTCCCCGTCTCTGTTGTTCCTCCCCACTTCACTTGTCTCGTTTATATCCTTTGCGATGTTGTGTGAATTCACTGCTCCTGAGGCACTAATTTCATTGGTGGATGCAACTTCCTGCAGAACTGCTGATGGTCCTCGCTCCTGAACCACAAGCTCCCATTATGTCTGTTTAAGGGTTGTCTTGCACAATTCTTGACTTGTCCTAAGACAGTCTTCCCAGGCTTTGTGATGCAGACTAGATCTGGTTGTGAATTTATCCATGAATCGTTTGTCTGTCAGAAAATGCTGATCCGTCAAAAAAAAAAAAAATCTGCTCCAGGATATATGTGTGTGTATGTGTGTATATATATATGAGACCAGCTTTAGAATAGCCAATAGCCCAGTGGTTAGGGCAGTCATGTAAGATTTCAGAGACGCAGGGTATCTGCAGTCATTTATCGAGTGTGAGGGCAATTTGAGTAGTCACACCACAGCTAGCTTTAATTCAGATAGTGGAGTAGGTAAACTGCAGCAGCACATGCTTCAGCACAGGCTAGCCCCTTGAGTAATTACCCAGTGTTCCAGGTGGGATTGTACAGCCCACCCTGAAGCACCTGCTGCTCCAGCTTGGGTAGGTCTACATTAGCTTCAGTCCCACCTCTCACTTACAGTACAGACAGACCCCAGGTTCAAATCCCTGCTCTGCAGATTCTTGCTGTAGACCAGTGACTATTTAATTACTTATGCCCAGTGGAACAGCTCCAACAGGAGAGAGTGAGAAAACGAGCCTGGCTGATTCTATAGCCTGGTGGTTAGGGCCCTGTCCTGCAATGTAGGAGAGCCAGATTCTGAATCAGGCACAACAAGAACTTCCCAGGTGAGCGCCCTCTCCACTGCTCTATTGGCTAGATTCAGGGAGCTCTTCCCCGCCCCCCCCCACTTTGGTGAAAAATTCTGAAAGTTCTGTTGTATTCCAATGTGCAACAAAAACAAATTCAAATATTTTTCTAAACCGATGCAGTACTGGTAGCGATACAAACCCGGAGGGAGCCAGCCACCATGATGACCAAGAGAATCTGGTTCTGATGGGTCTGCCAGTGGACTCTCCTTGCAACCCAGGATGATCTGAGAGCTGCATCTTGCTGGACAATATCTTTACCCTTCCCTATGCACATTCACCTCACCTGTTGGGACTCTTGCTATTCCAAGATGTTGTTACACCACAGGAAGAGACTAACCTGATGATGCATTTGTTTTCCCATTCCACCTGCCAGCCTTGAGGCACAACCATTGATACCATCAATTTTGCCGGAGATCAAGGAAATGGCCCTTTGGATGAGTCCAAAGCCCCTAAGGACTCTCTGTGGCATCTGGCAAAGGGGAAAGGAGCTTCAGAAGACTGCAGGTGTAGCCTGTCACCAGATACAGTTGGCCGAGAGACAGGTGGTACCCTATGCCATGGTGTCCTCCTTCACCAGTTGATCCAGCCTGCTGGTAAAACAGGGGGCTGAGGGAGCCTTACTTTCGACACCCTGGATCAGTAGAGGAATCCTATTTGCCATCACCCTCGCAACTGGCCCTTTTGGAATATTTATTCAGAAGGGGAAGGTGAGCCAAATTTGTCAGTCCCAACAGTTCTGGGAGCAATCTCACCGTCTTCACCAGATGAGGCGGTTACTCCATCTTCTGTGTCTGCCAGACAGCTTTAGTCAATGTCAAGAGCTCATGCACAGGAAGGCTGCAGAGCTTCAGCTTAAGGAAGTCAAGGAACCTCAGCACAGTTTACAAGACATTCTTCAGCCTGCTGGTTCCATTTGAGTGACCCTCCTCATCAAAAGGACCATCCTGGATCTAGCAAAGATGGTTTGCTGCTTGTGCTCCCCTCCCAAGAGGAACGAGAGGCAGTACTTCATTCTGCCCAAGGGGGGCAGAGCTTTTTGTTCTCTTACCCACCACCTAACACTTTGGTGGCTCAGGTGGCTACAGAGTGGTCCAAGCGAGAGCATCCAAAGGCTACTCCCTTGGATAAGGTACACCAGTGACTCAAGTCTTCTAGTGAGAAAAGTCTTCTCTTCTACCTCCCTCCAGTTCAGGATCTCAAATGATCAGGCCCTCTTGGCCAAATATGATTTTACTAATTATACGGTTTATGCTATTTAAAGTCCAGCATACGGCCTCTCTCTTGGGTTGGGGAGCTCACATGGGTAATCATATGACACAAGGCATCTGGACCCTACAGGAGTGCAGAATGCATATCAGTTTACTAGAATTCTGGGCAGTCCATTGTCTGCAATGCCTTACTCCCACTCATCCGATTCAGACATGTCCAAATAATGTTGGACAAGATGACAACAGTATTTTATATAAATAAGCAAGGGGGAGTGAGATCTCTTCCTCTGTGCATACAGGCAGTCACCATCTGGAATTGGTGCATCAGCATGGCATAACCCTACCACCCTCTGTACCAAATGACTGGAGGATAACTAATGTAACACTGATTTTTAAGGAAGGCTTTAGAGGTGATCCTGGCAATTACAGGCCAGTAAGCCTAACTTCAGTACCAGTCAAATTGGTTGAAACTATATTAAAGAACAGAATTATCAGTCACATAGAGGAACACAATTTGTTGGGGAAGAATCAACACTGCTTTTAGAAAGGGAAATAATGCCGCATGAATCTATTAGAATTCTTTGAGGTCTACAAACATGTGGACAAGGCTGATCCAGTGGATATAGTGTACCTGGACTTTCAGAAAGCCTTTGACAAGGTACCACACCAAAAACTCTTATGCAAAGTAAGAAGTCATGGGATAAGAGGGAAGGTCCTATCATGGATCGGTAAGTGGTTAAAGATCAGAAACAAGGGTAAGAATAAATGGTCAGTTTTCATAACACAGAGAGGTAAATAGTGGGGTCCCCCAAAGATCTGTACTGGGACCTGTGCTGTTCAACATATTCATAAATGATCTGGAAAAAAGGGGTGAACAGTGATGTGGCAAAGTTTGCAGATTATGCAAAATTACTCATAGTTAATTCTGTGAAGAGTTACAAAAGGATCCCACAAAACTAGTGATTGGGCAACAAAATGGCAGACATTCTGGCAAAGAAACAGTTGGAGGTTCCTATCCCCACAGACTTGATGTCTCCTGAACCTCAGCTGGAGACGATTTCTGACTGCCAGATGCTGAGACTGAACAACAGAGCATGGATCACTTGGTAATTGCCCGGTTCTGTTCATTGCCCCTGAAGCAACCTGCACCAGCCACCATTAGATGACAAGATACTGAGCAAAAGGGACCACTGGTCTGATCCAGTATGGCAGTTCTTTTGTTTCTTATATTTCTTAATGTAGCAAAGCGACGACTCACCGCTGCGGCACCTCCTGCTGGTCATCTGGGAATTAGCTCTTTTCCAGCATATGGAGTGCCCTCTGCAGGCCAGTGGCTTACCTGCCGCTGGCCCCCATGTCCCTCCTGGACCCCGGTGCCCTTTGCCTTGGGGTTCTACCCCCAGCAGTAACCCACAGTCTGAGTCTCCCCTCCCAGTGGAACCCCCAACCATCTATCCCCACCTTGGCTCAGTAGCTACTGCCAGTCATCATCTAGTCCCCACTCACTGGGGCAGACTACAGTCTGTAAACCACTCATCACTGGCAAGGGGTTAGGACCTGCTGTCTTTGCCTACACTTAGCAATAGCATATTTACCAGGGGTGCAAAACTCCCCCGTGGACTGCTTGAACAGACATTTCCCCACAAATCACAATGGGGAATGCTGGCCTGGGACTTTTCTGTTCATGGGCAAACAGGAAACTTTCTCTGTACTGTTTCAGAGAAGCCCTGGACATTGGCTGGGTGGCAGATGCCCTACTGGTGTCATGAAAGGATCCCTTGGGGTATGTCTTCCCTCCCATTTCATTGATACCACAAGTTCCACAGAAGAGCCGCCAAGACAGAGCTCAGGTTGTCCTGATTGCTCCCAACTGGCTGAGAGAGTGCTGGTTTACAGATCTGTTGAAACTCAGTTCAACCAACCATAATGTTCCTGGACCTTAGAACATAAGAACAGCCATATTGGGTCAGACCAAAGGTCCATCTAGCCCAGTATCCTGTCTTCTGACAGGTTTCAGAGTAACAGCCGTGTTAGTCTGTATTCGCAAAAAGAAAAGGAGTACTTGTGGCACCTTAGAGACTAACCAATTTATTTGAGCATAAGCCTTCGTGAGGAAGTGAGCTGTAGCTCACGAAAGCTTATGCTCTAATAAATTGGTTAGTCTCTAAGGTGCCACAAGTACTCCTTTTCTTTTTGTCTTCTGACAGTGGCCAATGCCAGGAGACCCAGTGACCTTCCAGCACAGCACCTCCAGTTACAGGTAAGTAACCTTCATTTTCCAGCCAGCCTTAGTGTGGACTAATGTCCACCAAGGATTACTATACTACAATGACAAGGCCCATGCAAGCACCTACACAGATAGGGTGGGGCCCACCAAAACTCATCTTACGTGTGCTGTAAAGTGGAGTTTAAACCCTATCTCCAGAGATGAAAGGTGGGTCTGGTGACCAAAAATATGTGGGGAACAAAAGATTCCCCACTTTGGATTGGACTGAAATAGGATTGTCACTATCCATTTTCTCCTTCCCCTGTTTCAAGACCTGCACCTCTACAGTTGTGCGGCTATGACTCATCTAATTCTGCATGCCGACAACAGACACACCCAGGATATCAGGTTTGGACCAGACAAGGGAAAAATGCTACATTGCAGCCTGAGGAATTATGACCTAATGGGTTTATCTCCTTTATTTAATCTTTAAGGCTGATGGTTTACCACTCCACATCCATTCTCGAACACAGATTGTTTTCAGCCTAGAATGCCATTATGAGTATGCTAATTATTCATTTTTGCTATCGTTAAGCAAGTGAAAAGATGTGCTAATGAGGAGAATTATGGCTGTATACATGATGCTACTCAGCCCCCTGGAAGCTAAGGGTGGGATCCGTAGAGGGACTAAGGCATTGCAATGCTGAGATACCTAGAAAATCACAGGAACAACACTTCAATCCCTAAACGCGATTTAGGTGCCTAGGTTCCCTAGACAATGCACGAGGAGAGGTAGGTGCCTTCAAATGGGATTCACAAAAGGCAGCCTCTTAAGCGAGCCAGTGGAAGATGCCAATGAGAGGCATGTATGCCAAGCCCTGCGCCTCTCTGAGATAGGCAACCCAAGAATTGGCACCTGCTGCCTGACTCCATGGGGCTTAGGCATTTCTTGAGGGCCCCGGAGCACCAATGAAAGAAAAAAAAAAAAAACAGGGGATGCTTATCACCCACCGATCAGCTCCTGCCCCTCCCCCCCAGCACCTCTCTCCCACCACAGATCAGCTGTTTAGCGGCATGTGGGAGGCACTGGGGGAAGGGAGAGGAGCGAGGGCAGGATGTGCTTGGGGGAGGGAGTGGAACGGGGCAGGAAAAGGCGGAGTGGGGGCGGGGGCTTGGGTGAAGCAGGTCAAGCAGCCCTGGGGGAATGAGAAAGTCAGAGCCCGTGCTGGAGGGAATGCGTTAGGTCCTGCCGCACACCACACAAAATTGGGGAGGGAGGAGGGAAGGAGCCTGACTGACGATCGTTAGCCCAGTGGTTAGAGCACTCAGATGGGGAAACGCAGGTTCAGTTCCCCACTCTGTCAGTTTAAGCCAGGGGTTCTCGGACTTTTGTACTGGTGACCCCTTTCACACAGCAAACCTCTGAGTGCAACCCCCTTTATACATTAAAAACACTTTTTAATATATTTAACACAATTATAAATGCTGGAGGCAAAGCGGGTTTTGAGGTGGAGGCTGACAGCTCACAATCCCGCTCTGTAATAATCTCGCAACCCCTTGAGGGGTCCCGACCTCCAGTCTGAGAACCCCTGGTTTAAGCCATTTCATTGTGGATGCATAATGAAAGAGTGATTGGAGCAGAAACTGAATGGGACCTGATCTGGTATGGGTGGCCTGAAGCTACCTACTGGATTGGGCCCCGCACATAAGACAGGCAACCAAATGCCTGTCTTCCCCCAGTTTGTGATTCACTCCGGGGCTAGTCATCGGGACGCTGATAGGGAGGCATCAGTGCTCATGCTCAGAGGCTGAAACTTAGGCACTGAGTTTAAGCACCTACAGGGTTCAGTGGGAGACTTTGGATCACAGTGGAGCCAAAACTAGGACTTAGGTGCCTACACCTAAGACTTACAGTATGTCTCCACTGCTGTTAGACACCTGTGGCTGGCCTGTGCCAGCTGACTCAGGCTAAGGGGCTGTTTAATTGCAGTGTAGACATTTGGGCAGCCCAAACCGTGGGACCCTCCCACCGCACATGGTCCTCGAGCCCAGGCTCCAGTCTGAGCCCAAACATCTACACCACAATTAAATAGCCCTGTAGCCTGAACCCTGGGACCCTGAGACAGCTGGCACGGGCCAGCTGCAGGTGTTTAATTACTGTGTAGACATACCCTTAGGCACCTTGTGTACCTTTATGGATCCCACCCTAAGCTCAGTACTATTCGGGATACTTGAAAAGCATGCTCTGTCTTGCTCTCTTTTTCCTCTTCCTGCCTTGCAAAAATTTACTCTGCAATGGGCAGCACAACTAAAATTGGATCCTCCTTAATGCAGCAGATTTGCTGGAACAGTTGTCATGTACTGTGGTTAAAAATGTTTTCAGGCCACACTTGTCAGCAATTCATTGTTTGCTGAAGGGCTTCTCAAGAGAAAAAAAACAACCCACCCCAAACAAACAACTCCCTCACTCCTTCCTAACTGTTTTTTTTTGTTGTTGTTGTTTTTGTTCTTCTAAATTCAATTATTTAAAATGAAAAACACTAAGCCCGCAGCACAGCACAGACCCAGAACATTAAGGGACGCGTTTTAAAACCTGGCATCCCTTTGGCATCTGAAGTTTTTCAGAAACAAATAATTACAGGATCAATTGACGGCCCTGATCCTACAAGCTGCTCCAGGCAGGTGGGGCCCACCACCTCCCAGGTGCAGCTGTTTGCAGGGTCCAGGCCTTAGTTGTTGAAATATCCAACAACCTGATAAGCAGGTAGGTTCAGGTAGCTAAAGATGGGTGCAAAATGACAAGTGCCAAACAAGACTGAGATAAAGATGGGGTGAAAAACAAAGCTGTAGATATGAGAGATCATGTCAACATTATTTCCTTTTAAAATAGGCCAACCTTGAAAACTTCTATTTTTCTTTTCAAGTCTGAAGAGAACAGTTGTGCAGAGAGAATTATTTAAAAAAAAAACAAAAAAACAATTAATTAGTTCGTCTGCTGTATCTGATGATCAAGCAAAGAACCAAATCAATTCTCTCATTTGGGATTGTATTATAAAGCACTGGGGTCCAGATCCTCAAATATATTGATGCGCCTACTGATTGATTTAAACGTGAGTCCCTCCAACTCCCACTGAAGTCAATAAAACCCTCAGAACCACTGTTTGAATGTTCCCTTCTGGCCTTAAAATCCACGGCTCTGTGAGTCTGTAAAGCCCTCAGACCTTGGGAGGTTCAATATGAGCGAACTAGAAATGGTTTGCCACAGAGAAGAGGAATAGGTGCATCTAACATGTTAAGTGAGGCTAGGAGGGCAGTGCCTGGAGCAGAGACCCTGATCAACCCCAGTCTTGCTCTATCCCCATTATGTGCCATGGTCTTGCACTTGTTGGGTTCTTGTAGGGACTGAAGCAGCAGCAGAAAGGCTGAGCCAGAAGCAAGGAGTGCTGGAAATCCCACTGAAGGGTGTGTGCTCCGGAGGTGTCCAGCCCAGTTTTTACTAATAATAAACTTCCAAGTAGGTATCTGAACTGCCCTGAACTCTGAACCATCTGCAGGTCACCAAGCACAAGCAACTCACGGCTATGATTGATTTGTTCTCAGGCAATGACACGACTGAAGATAAGAAAGAGGTGCCTGGGTGCTTCGATTGATCCCAGCCAATATAGAAAGGTAAGAGCAATAAGAATACTTTGGATTTCTCGTGTGAGAACTTCCATGGGTATCAATGGGAGAAGAGTTAAGCCAATGCTGAGCCATTTTGCAAATCCTGAAATCCCTGCAAGGAGGCAAGTTTTGTTATCCCTAGCTTGCAGGTGGGGAAACAGAGGCACAGAGTGGTTGAGACTCATTTTCAGAAGGGGCAGTTGATCTTGGTTGTGTCAGTTTCCTTTAGAAAGGCCTGGTTTCCACTCACAACTACCATTGAATCATAGAAGATTAGGATGGGAAGAGACCTCAGGAGGTCATCTAGTCCAACCCCCTGCTCAAAGCAGGACCAATCCCCAACTAAATCATCCCAGCCAGGGCTTTGTCAAACCAGGCCTTAAAAATCTCTAAGAACGGAGATTCCACCACCTCCCTAGGTAACCCATTCCAGTGCTTCACCACCCTCCTAGTGAAATAGTGTTTCCTAATATCCAACCTAAACCTCCACCACTGCAACTTGAGACCATTACTCCTTGTTCTGTCATCTGCCACCATTGAGAAGAACCTAGCTCCATCTCCTTTGGACCCCCACCTTTCAGGTTGAAGGCTGCTATCAAATCTCCCCTCACTCTTCTCTTCTGCAGAGTAAATAACCCCAGTTCCCTCAGCCTCTCCTCATAAGTCACGAACCCCAGCCCCTTAATCATTTTGTTGCCCTCTGCTGGACTCTCTCCAATTTGTACACATCCTTCCTTTCTGTAGTGGGGGGCCCAAAACTGGATGCAATACTCCATATATGACCTCACCGGTGTCGAGTAGAGGGGAATAATCACTTCCTTCGATCTGCTAGCAATGCTCCTACTAATGCAGCCCAGTATGCCGTTACCCTTCTTGGCAACAAGGGTATACTGTTGACTCATATCCAGCTTCTCGTCCACTGTAATCCCCAGGTCCTTTTCTGCCATTTAGCAAGTCAGTCCCCAGCCTGTAGCAGTGCATGGGATTCTTCCGTCCTAAGTGCAGAACTCTGCACCTGTCCTTGTTGAACCTCATCAGATTTCTTTTGGCCCAATCCTCTAATTTGTCTAGGTCACTCTGGACCCTATCCCTACCCTCTAGTGTATCTACCTCTCCCCACAGCTTAGTGTCATCTGCAATCCATCCCATCATCCAGATCATTAATGAAGATGTTGAACAAAACCAGACCCAGGACAGACCCGTGGGGCACTCCGCTTGATACCGGCTGCCAACTAAACATTGAGCTGTTGATCACTACCTGTTGTGATACAGCATGGCCAGAGGGCAGCGGGAGACTGTTAGAAGGGAGCCTTATTCCCTGTAGAGGGAAGAAAGTTTGCTATAAATTAATTAAAGCACCTGAAGCCAGTCACATGATAAAACCCCCCTGCTTCAATCAGACAAGTGCAGGGGTTGAAGCAGAGTGGATTGGCGCTGGAGCAGAGAGCAGTTTGGAGGAGTTGAAGCAGAGTGGATTGGTGTTGGAGCAGAGAGCAGTTTGGAGGGAAGCAGAGGAGCATTTGGAGAAGTGCTGTGGTGGGCTAAGAAGACCAAGACCCTAGGTAAAGGGACAACTGGTTTGTGTAGAGGGAGGGCAGGAAGCCCCACAAGCTGAAGGGCAGGAGAGGGAAGTAGCCCAGGGGAAGGAACCGCTAGTTCTAGTGGTTTACCGCTATCCCTAGGGCCCCTGGGCTGGGACCCGGAGTGGAAGGCGGGCCCGGGTCCCTCCCTCTCCACTCCCCTCCTCTAGGACACTAGTGGGGCAGTTAATACCCCAGTTCAGGGGCAAGAAACGGTGCCCTGATCCCTCACCCAAGAAGAGAAAGTGTGAGACCCACCATAGTAGTGCCGGCAATTTGCCACATGGTTGAGCCTGACGTTCTAGCCTGCTTTCTATCCACCTTATCGTCCATTCATCCAGCCCATACTTCTTTAACTTGCTGGCAAGAATATTGTGGGAGACCGTATCAAAAGCTTTGCTAAGGTCAAGGTATATCACGTCCACCGCTTACCTCATATCCACAGAGCCAGTTATCTCGTCATAGAAGGCAATCAGGTTAGTCAGGCATGATTTGCCCTTGGTGAATCCATGTTGACTATTCCTGATCACCTTCCTCTCCTCCAAATGCTTCAAAATGGATTCCTTGAGGACCTGTTCCATGACTTTTTTTCCAGAGACTGAGGTGAGACTGACCAGTCTGTTGTTCCCCAGATTCTCCTTCTTCCCTTTTTTAAAGATGGGCACTGCATTAGCCTTTTTCCAATCATCTGGAACCAACCCTGATCGTCACGAGTTTTCAAAGATAATGGCCAATGGCTCTGCAATCACAATAGCCAACTCTCTGAGCATCCTCAAATGCATTAGATTCGGCCCCATGGACTTGTGCTTGTCCAGCTTTTCTAAACAGTCCTTAACTTGTTCTTTCACCACTCAGGGCTGCTCAACTCCTCCCTGTACTGTGCTGCCCTGTTCAGCAGTCTGGGAGCTGACCTTTTCTGTGAAGACCAAGGCAAAATAAAGCATTGAGTACTTCAGCTTTTTCCACATCATCTGTCACTAGGTTGTCTCCCCCATTCAGTAAGGGTCTCTCACTTTCCCTGACCTTTTTCTTGTTGCTAACATACCTATAGAAATCCTTCTTGTTACCCTTGCTAGCTGCAACTAGCAATCCCTTGCTAGCTGCAACTCCAATTGTGCTTTGTCCTTCCTGATTACACCCCTTCATGCTCGAGCAATATTTTTATACTTCTTTCTTGTCATCCGTCCAAGTTTCCACTCCTTGTAAGCTTCCTTTTTGTGTTTAAGCTCACCTAAGATTTCTCTGTTAAATCAAGCTGGTTGCCTGCCATATTTGCTATTCTTTCTACACATTTGGATGGTTTGTTCCTGCACCCTAAATAAGGCTTCTTTAAAATACAGCCAGCTCTCCTGGACTCCTTTCCCCCTCATATTAGTCTCCCAGAGGATCCTCCCCATCCGTTCCCTGGGGGAGTCAAAGTCTGCTTTTCTGACGTCCAGGGTCTGTATTCCGCTGCTCTCCTTGCTTCCTTTTGACAGGATCCTGAACTGGACCGTCTCATGATCACTGCTGCCCAGGTTGCCACCCACTTCTACTTCCCCTACCAATTCTTCCCTGTTTGTGAGCAGCAGGTCCAGAGGAGCACGGCCCCTAGTTGGTTCCTCCAGCACTTGCACCAGGAACTTGTCCCCAATACACTCCAAAAACTTCCTGGATTGTCTGTGCACTGCTATATTGCTCTCCCAGCAGATGTCAGGGTGATTGAAGTCCCCCATGAGAACCAGGACCTGTGATCTGGAAACTTCTGTTAGTTGTCCAAAGAAAGCCTCGTCTACCTCATCATCCTGGTCTGGTGGTCAATAGCAGGTGCCCACCATGACATCGCCCTTGTTTCTCTAGCCTCTAAACTTAACCGAAAGACTCTTAACGGGCTTTTCTCCAGTTTCATATGAGAGTTCTGAGCAACCATACTGCTCTCTTACATATGGTGCAACTCCTCCACTTTTTCTCCCCCGCGTGTCCTTCCTGAACAGTTTATACCCATCCATGACAGTGCTCCAGTCATGTGAGTTACCCCACCGTTATTCCCAAGTCTCTGTTATTCCAATCACATCATAGTTCCTTGACTGTGCCAGGACTTCCAATTCTTCCTGCTAGTTTCCCAGGCTTCTTGTGTTTATATCCAGGCACCTAAGATAACTAGCCAATTGCCCAAGTCAGGAGGCTCACCTGTAGCACCTTCCTCCTTGCGTTTCCTCCTGGTATCCCACTTCCCCACTTACCTCCGGGCTTAGGTCACCATCCCCCAGCAAACCTAGTTTAAAGCCCTCCTCACTAAGTTAGCAAGCCTGCCTGCAAAGATGCTCTTCCCTCTCTTCGTTAGGTGGATCCCATCTCTTCCTAGCTATCCTTCTTGGAACAACATCCCATGGTTAAAGAATCCCAAGCCCTCTCTCCGACATCACCTGCATAACCACGCATTTACCTCCACAATTCAATAGGATTTTCCTTCATAAATACCATTTAGCTCCCAGTGTCATTCATTCCCATTAGGGCTCTGCGAATATATATCCACGCAGCACTTTTGCAAGGCCACTTTTATTACCTGTTTTGCAAGAAGCAAAACGTTTTGCTGATTTGCCTCTATTTTAGTTCACTTTTCCACAAATCTAAATGTGATTTTTTTAAAAATGAGGTCTTTAAGAAGTTCTAAGAGGCTTACAAATTCTGGCCATGTAACTGTCACCAGCAATACAATAATCATTACAACAGTGAGCTTTTGTTTAGAGCAACATTGTACAGTAATATAATCATTGGCTCTCTCTACTTAACATGGTGCTACTAATGGATCAAAGTGTTTGTTTATGGTTTATTTGTTTGTTCCAAAGTGGCATTTGCTCCCTTTTGGGGTATAGCTGCAAACACACAAATAATACTTTGAGGGTGGGGAGCTAGGTGTGAGCATGCAGGAATCTTGCAACCACATGGAGATGACTTCAACACTAGGCAAATTTGGAAGGTAGGGATGACCCCCGCCCTCTCTCTTCCTCAGTACAATTTCAGATGTAGCTTAGGCAAGTTTGCAAAATGAAAATGATTTCTTTGGGGCAGATCTCCATGTAACTGTGTTCTGAAGAGAAGCTTGAGCCGCAGCATTAGGATCCAGAATGTAGTGTCTAGTCCTGTGCATGTCTGGGATCTAGGGTCAGCTCAGGATAGAGACAAGAGCCAGATGCAAAGTTCAGTCCTGATCTGAACTGCCCAAAAGTTGGGGGGAGGTTTGACACACAGGTATTACCATATTGGATCATACCCCCATATAGTCTAATATTCTCTCTGCATCAATGACTAGTACCAGATGCTTTAGAGGAGGGTGCAAGAAATCCTGCAGTAGGCAGTTACAGGATTCTGGAATATGGCTTGGTTTGGTCCCATAGTTACATTCCAATGTAAAAGTCAGCAATAAGCCTGCTACCTGGGGTCTTATTGTGCTAAGGATTTTTACCTGGAACTCCCTATTGAAATCAATGGGAAATTCTGCTTAAAAATTGAATAGTGGGAGACAGCCCTATGTAATTGTCATGGAACTATCCTCACATTAACAGCATTTACCAGGCAACTAAATGGCCATTAACCATGTAAGGAATATTGCTATGTGATATATGTTCCCTGTGTAACACAAAGCAATCGGCTTCTCTAATTAAGCAATAGCACTGGCTGATGCAGGCCATTTCCTGGGGATTTATAATTGCCCAGGAGCTCAGTTTGTTTAATAGTGAAGGCAAAGATCTGCAGAGTCAGGTGCCAATGCTAAGCTGTTTCTGGAGGAGCCGAGCGGTTCTCCTCAGATGCCTCCCTGTAGGAGCTGGATTCTCTGCAGGCTTGTTTAGTCCTTTCATCAATCATTCCACTAACAGGCAGTCAACCCGTGCACTGAGCCAAGCCAGCATCTGACAGCCCTGCTTAATTTGCGCAGCAAGCTTTACTCAGAGCAATGGCTGTGCAGTTGCTCTCGCTCCCTCCTGCACCATTATAATTAAAGATTTGGCACAGGGCCCTTCACTGGCCTTTCCCCAGAAAACACATCATGCTCTGTCTAGCAGTGAACACTGAACTCAATTACTTTAATGCCCACAGTGCCTGCCCTGCTAAGATATTGGTCATTTGCTCCCCAGACAGCTGCGTGGGTAACGCCTTTCATATCTGGTGGCAGGGAGCAGAATTTCTCGGTGGGAGATGGTTCTATAGCAAAGCAATTTCCACCCCAGCCCTGCGAACCTGGATGCTCCCTGCCCCGGCATTATATGACTCAGCATAAAATACACTTTTCCATTTTTTATGATGATAGCACAGCCCCTGTGGTGGAAAATATGAGATGAATCTCTGACTCCCACTTCTATGCACACAGTCCCTGGACATTCCCCGGGAGGGACACAGACAGATCAAAGGAACAAGAGTTTGCCAGATTGTTGCATTTGTATCGCAGCAACTTCAGACCATTCCCACTAGTTTCACCTTTTGCCTCGCCAACATTTCAAAGGGGAACATCAGCTGCGGTCAAGGAAGCGTAAAAATCTCACCTGCTCTGCAGCATAGGTTCAGGGGATTAACATCACAGCCATGTACTTGTCAGACTGCAGGATTGCTGACCCCAAAATCAAGAGCTCGTCCCCATCCTAAATCATAAGATCAGTTAAAACACATGCAGTTTTTTAAAAAAAGAAAGTTGGGTCCTTGTATTTGACCTTCTGATTATGGCGTGTTTCCAAGCTTTTCTCTGTAACCCCCAAGGGCTAGAAAGTATTTTTATTTAACTGGAAGCTGCAATTCTCATGAGATCACATAACTTCAGAAGCTAGGGCAAGAACGAAAACACCAGTTATCACAAGAGTGGCCAGTGCTGAGAAAGGGAGTTTTCTGAGTAGTACAAATATTTCGAGGTAGTAATTCGTTGAGATTGACACATTCATCTTACAGTCATAGACCTCATGGTGCTATATAAAGGAGGATGTGTCTCATCATTCCCGTCTGAACAGGTGGGGAAACTGAGAGGTGCAGCAACTTGCCCCAGCATCAGTGGGAGCCCTAGGAAAAGAATGCCTCTCCTTTAACTCCCTGTGCCCCATCCGATGGGCCACGCTGAGGGTGGCTGTAACGCTCCAGCTCTGGGACTGTATGGATTCCCGGTCTTTTGTAGATGGTAGGAAGAAGTCAATATTTTTCAGTGCAGCATTTGGAAACTATATGCACAATGAAGAAATACTTTGTGGTGACTTCATTTTGCACTCCTGGTTGAGGTTGGCTAGGATGTTATGGCCAGATTTTGGGCCCAAGTGCCTAAGTCACTTTGAAAATGAGACTTAGCTTTCTAAGGGCTTGTCTACACTTAAAACACTACATTGGCACAGCTGCACTGCTGTAGCTTTTCATTGCAGACACTACCTACACCAACGGGAGGTAATCCGCCTCCCTGAGAAGTGGTAGATAGGTCAATGGAAGAATTCTTCCATCAAGCTAGCATTGTCTACATGGGGACTTAGGTTGGGTTAACAACGCTGCTCAAGGGTGTGGATTTTTCACATCCCTGACCAGCGTAGTTAAACTGACCTAATTTTCTCGTGTAGACCAGGCCTTAGTCACTGATCCCTAATGGGAGTTAGGCAGTGACATACCTTTGAGGATCTAGACTTTAGGCCTTTCTGTGCTGAGTGCAACAATGCCTAAATATCTTTAAAAATTTGAGCATGGGCACCTGGTTCCTCCTGTTTTCCATATGACCCTGAGAAGGCATCGTGGCTGAAATGTCAACTTCAGTCATCTGCTCTGTTTCCAACATGTATTTGATTAACCTCATTTTAATTGTATATGAAAGGAACTAATTACAATGCGTTTTATTTTCCAAATCAGCTTCTCCACACCATGGCTTTCGTCAGAACCTCTCACACCTCAGTGGGGAAACCAGGAGGTTCCTGGACAGGATATTAATCTGACAGATTGGATTCCATGGCGCTTGTACCTCTTTAGTAGGAGCGAGGTTGCCATCCTTTCAAGTTATGTTCATGTGTAGGTAGGAACTTTCTATGACCTAGGCTTCTCGTTCCTTTTTATTAACAACAACAATAATAATAATACCTAGCTCTCATCATTGCTAGAGCTCAAAGTGCTTTACAAAGGAGACTGCTGTCGTTATTCCCATTCTACAGATGGGAGAACTGAGACACAGAGAAGTGAAGTGACTTACCAATGTCATACAGCTGGCCAGAGGCTGAGCTGGGAATAGAACCCTGATTTCCTTAATCTCAGTCTAGTGCTCTATCTCAGCATCACTGCCCCCCCCCCCCACCTCTTAGTAAAGCATAAAGGCCTTACCCAGCCTATGAAGCATTAGTTGACTGTAGTTGAATGGGAGAGTGGTCTTGTGGTTACGGTACTGACTTGGAGGTCAAGCGTCCCGAGCTCCTCTCCTGGTTCTGCTACAGACTCCCAGTATGGGACTTTGGGCAAGTATCTTATGCTCAAGAGCTGAGCTCCCCACCAGACACTGTGTGTGACAGATGGGAGCTGCTGGCTGCTAAGCATGTTTTCAGGTATGGCTCTTATTTAGGTCCCTAAATGGGAACTCATATACTTTGAAAATCTGGCCCCATATGTGGGTCCTGAGCACTTGAAAATCTGCCCCGGAGTTCTTCTGAAAATCTGGCCCTTAACTGCTCCATGCCTCAGTTGCCCATCCGTAAAATGGGGAATATACTGCCTTTCTCCACCTTTGTGTGTTGTGTGTGTGTGTTGATTTGTAAGCTCTTCAGGGAAGGGGCTCTTTCTCACTATGTTTATGTACAGCACCTAGCACAATGGGACCCCTTCATGCAGTGTATCCCCCAAGTGTAGGAATATCTAGAACTGGTCAAAAATAGTGTTTGGTTGGTTTTTTCCCCCCCACCCCCCAAGGAAAATTTTGATTTTCAGTGGAAATTTGAAAAATGAAAAATTTGATCTGAAAACTGAAATAATTCGATTTGGAAATACTACTCTGGTGCCTTGCAGGAGTTGTCGTTTGCCTCATGATCCCATTTCCCTCTTTAGGGCTGGACCCTTGGTCAGACTACATCTCCCATGATGCCCCAGGTCTGCCCTTTGGAAGAGGGGAGATGTAGTCCAGCTGTGGAGCCCAGCCCATAGAGGAGAATGGGGACATGGGACAACTGAACTACAACTCCCTTGAGGCACTTCAGCTGCGTGACTAAATTGAGCTATTTACCATTTCAGGGCATGTGTTTTTTGAAAAGTAATCAACATTTTCCACAGAGACAATTTTTGCAAAAATTTTCATTTATTGAAAAACTATTTTGATGAAAAATTAGGGTTTTGAATAAATGATTTTTTTTTTTTTATTTTTTTTTTACAACCAGCCCAAGCAATGGCCTAGGTTTGAATCAGCCTCTTTCCTGGATAACCTCCCTTCTCTCTTCTCATCCTACTTATTTCTCACAGCCTCCCATTGCTGATCTATGCTTTCTGTTCTCACTATAACATCTGGTCTTGTGTATCTCAGCCTTTACATTCCTCGGGACATGGGGGCCCTTGTCTTCCTACACTGGTCTTTAAAGGGCTGTGCTCACTTATGTCATGGGATAAATAATGCCAGCAGCTCAAGTGTTTTTATGCTGCTAAGACCCTATGTGCATGGCTATGTGCAATTTGGCCTGATCAGAATTTCTGATCACCTGCTCTGATGCATCTGAGACCCACTCCAGAGGCCCTGGACTGGCACAGGATGCCAGATTTGTAAATTGAAACGTAAGTATCTATGGTACATGCAGCAATCCGGTATCTGACCCAGATCCTCAGAGAGTGTTCACTGACACAGCTTCACTGACTTCTGTGCTACAGATTTACACCGGCTGTGGACCTGGACATCTGGTTTTTATTAAATTATTTGGATAGGAAAACACTTCCTTTCAGGAAGCTCCGATGAGGGTTAACCAGGCCGTGAACTGAGGTAGTAATCTTGAAAGTAAAAGCAAAACAAGGACTTTAGAATTTCTGAAGACCACTTAGTTAATGATTGCTTCTGGGAGTAATATACCTGTCACTGAATGAGACAACTGCATGGGAGTGTGATTACCAGTGCAGTTCCAGGAAACTGTCTGTAAAGAAAACAGAGGAGAGGAAGCTGCATGGAACCTAGAGGAGTGCCATTAGGAGATACACAGAAAACCCCAGCTGCTGTCATGCTGTGCTGAGTGTTTATTTGCCAGACAGAAGATCTGCACACTGGGGATGAGAATCTATGGCTAATCAGCCCTAGTGTGAAATACAAGAAACACATAGGTCTACAACTTCGAATGTAACTTGTGATTTTTAAGTGTCTCTGTTTTTGATTCACATCTCACCAGCCCTCTGAAAAACAAGACCCAATTAAGGAATCTCAGGCAGGCCAGGCCATGATGGAGGCACTCAAAATCACTCGTTGCTTTTGAAAATCTTGGCCTGGTGTGTTGGAAGCAAGTGCAGTCATGGATGATGGCAGTGTTCCCCGAATAATTCTCTCTGTGCTCTGTTCCTCTCTCTCTTTTAAATTAAATTAATGTAGTGCTGGTGACATGTGCTGGTTTGTGTAAATCCTGTGATGGTGGATGAAGCCAACCGGAACAACAAAAGGCCTGTCCCCTCAGGAGGAGGAGTCACAGAACCTGATGGCTCTGGGAATTCAAGTCCTCTACTTAGCCACAGCATAGGTCTAGCATGGGCAGAGGCTGTGCAAATTTCTGCACTCTTCCTGGTCAGTGTGTCTCTGCCTTGTTTGGAGGGACCAGTCCAGGAGAGAAGCAGTAGTTCTTGGCCAATAATAACAACAAGGGTCGGGGGCAGGGAGATACCTGTCCTCTGGGGCTATCAAACTTCACGCTGATACACTCCACAGACTGCTAGCTGGCCGAGCGAAGCCAGGCCTTACACTCAACTCCACGGCATTTCTCTGCATCCAATCCATCTGGTCCCTTGGGATTCAGGCTGAGGCAGTACCCCCCAGACGGCTGGGACAGGGGAGCAGCGTCACTGGATATAAGGTTAGGGATTTGGGTTAGAGCACCAGGCAGCTTCCTGGGCCTGTGTAGAACTGATCAATGAAATTGTTTTTAATTGTTCACTTTATGAATATAACTTCATAAGTAAATGAATGAAACTACATTCGTTCATAAAACTAGGTACCCCAATAACTGGCTAATTGAGTTTCACTTTCAATCCAATTGCAGCTTAAATCACTGAAACTTGCACTGCTTCAACATTGTAACTTTTGCTCACTGTTTGTCATTCATTATACTTGTCCATGTTGTAACTGAAACTCCATTTTAACTTCTCCCAAACTCCATTTTAATATGCTCACTTCATTTTTGCTAAGCCCTGCCGTAATCTTATTAGTGTAGTTTAGATGTGTGAATGAGGTATGTATGGATGATGGAATCAACCTCCAGCCCCAGCTTGTCCTGAGGAAATAAAGTATAAACACCAACAGCTGAAGTTGCAGACAACAGCCCTGACAAAGCAAGAAGAGTCCACCCTAAAAAGAAAAGAACAAAAGTACAATTGAAGAAACATCAAAGCCAGGTCCCAGGATGAAAGTCATGTCTGCAATTGACGGGTGATCAATCACACCGAACCCAGAGGCAGCGTGACACAGCAAGACCTATCGACTCTGGATTCAAACTAAAGCTCATGAAAAGGATGGATGAGATGGAAGATTTCGGAGGGTAACATTGTGCTGCCAACATGGAAGGGCATCGGTGCATGCCCAACAGAGACCCAGTTCTTCCTTGTGCCTGGCCAGTTAGCCGCCACAAACTACAAACCCAAGCCACGAACTCAAGCTACATTCAGGACTGGTAACTATCTAGCAGCTGCAGAGCATTTGTGCGTGTGTGTGTGTGTATACATTATTAGATATTAGTATTAGATATTAGTTATTGGTCTTAAATCAAATTGTGTTACAATAATAAAGGTGACATCTTGTCTTGTCCCCTGAAACGACCCTGTGTAGTTTTCTCTGTTTTACACCCTCAGCACCGGATAGGCACTGTGTGGGCCCAATTTTAGTGCAAATCAGGCATTTGGAAGCCCCTCCAGACAGGACACCCCAGCTGGGCCCTCAACTCCCCAACTCTGGCCTACTGCCCACCTCCAATCTATCTTTCCCCCATTCCCCAGCTGGCTCCTTCACTCCCCAGCCATCTCCTCCTCAGCCAGACTACTTCTCATCCCCCCAGCTCCAGCAAGCCCTCTCAGCTAGGCCTCTCACCCCACTGCAGATAGGCACTCTACAGCTGAGCTCCTCACTCCCTCAAGCATGCTAAGCCTTCACCCCCCAACTCCAGCTGGGCTTCTCTCCCCCCACCCCACCCCCATCCACACACAGTGGATTTAGTGGAAATCAGACTCTTCCAATGTTCAGACTTTCACCAAAATCAATAGGATTCAGACTGGAGGTGCTGGGCGACGATAGTGGGGGTGCAGGAGCTAATAGATGCCAAGTTATAAAGGTAACTGCAAGTCTTTCCTCTGGCAGTGAGATTTTTCCATGGCCGTTATACCATAAAGGAGAGATTGTTTGCTTCTTAGGGAGAACCTGGCTGATGAGTCACCCAAAATAAATGACAGGTTTCAGAGGAACAGCCGTGTTAGTCTGTATTCGCAAAAAGAAAAGGAGTACTTGTGGCACCTTAGAGACTAACCAATTTATTTGAGCATGAGCTTTCGTGAGCTACAGCTCACTTCATCAGATGTTTACCGTGGAAACTGCAGCAGACTTTATATACACACAGAAATCATGAAACAATACCTCCTCCCACCCCACTGTCCTGCTGGTAATAGCTTATCTAAAGTGATCAACAGGTGGGCCATTTCCAGCACAAATCCAGGTTTCAGAGGAACAGCCGTGTTAGTCTGTATTCGCAAAAAGAAAAGGAGTACTTGTGGCACCTTAGAGACTAACCAATTTATTTGAGCATGAGCTTTCGTGAGCTACAGCTCACTTCATCAGATGTTTACCGTGGAAACTGCAGCAGACTTTATATACACACAGAAATCATGAAACAATACCTCCTCCCACCCCACTGTCCTGCTGGTAATAGCTTATCTAAAGTGATCAACAGGTGGGCCATTTCCAGCACAAATCCAGGTTTTCTCACCCTCCACCCCCCCACACAAATACACTCTCCTGCTGGTGCTAGCCCATCCAAAGTGACAACTCTTTACATAATCAAGTCGGGCTATTTCCTGCATAGATCAAGGTTTTCTCACATCCCCCCCACCCCCATACACACACAAACTCACTCTCCTGCTGGTAATAGCTCATCTAAACTGACCATTCTCCAGGTTTAAATCCAAGTTAAACCAGAACATCTGGGGGGGGGGGTAGGAAAAAACAAGAGGAAACAGGCTACCTTGCATAATGACTTAGCCACTCCCAGTCTCTATTTAAGCCTAAATTAATAGTATCCAATTTGCAAATGAATTCCAATTCAGCAGTTTCTCGCTGGAGTCTGGATTTGAAGTTTTTTTGTTTTAAGATAGCGACCTTCATGTCTGTGATTGCGTGACCAGAGAGATTGAAGTGTTCTCCGACTGGTTTATGAATGTTATAATTCTTGACATCTGATTTGTGTCCATTTATTCTTTTACGTAGAGACTGTCCAGTTTTTCTTTGGTGGATGCATTGGTGGAGGCTGGTTTACAGATGACTAATGTTAAAGCGTTTATTGCTGACAAAGCACCTTCTAATTATGGGAGGGGCAGCTCCCTCGATCAGCAATTATGTCGTTCAGCCAAAGCAAATGAAACCTTTGTACAATCCTCACATCTTGCATAACACTCTAAAGCATATGGGGTGAAATCCAGCCCTGGCAGCAAGCCAGCATAAATCCTGGGACATCTGTTTGCTGGGGCTAGATAAACATAGAGGCAAACTAGGTATGTGCCTAGGGCCCAGATTCATAGGGGGCTCCCATCTGCGTGGCACAGGGTTGGCAATGCCAGTTGGCCCCCACACTTTTACAGTCCTGGTGGCCCTGGTCACAACTCCACTCACTCAAATTTGGCCTGGCTACCTTTCTGCTCTTATGCCACCCAGTTCTGGTCAGGGGCCGGGGGGGTGGGTCTGGGACCTCTGCCCTTGTCCCCTTGTCATGGCTCAGCTGAGTTCAGGTTCTCAAAGGTGGGTGGCCTGGTTCCCCCTGTTTAAAAAGTGTGTGTGTGTGTGTGAAGGGAAATGGCCCTTTGGCTCCCCCCAATCCCTGGTGTCTGTGATTATGACTAGGATGGGGGTGGCCAGGGCAAATTTGAGTGAGTAGGGTTGTACCTGGTGCCCAAAGTCAGTGCCTATCATTACAGAGGGGTTACTGGGCCTAATGCACTGACCAACCCTCCTCTTCCTCACTGCTGCTGTGAGGCTGGCTCCAGCAGCAGAGCTGTGCCCCGGGGGTCTACCCGCCTTGCCCCACTTCCAGCAGCCCCTGTCCCCTCCATTCTGCCCACAGGACTCCACTCAGAGACAGCCTCAAGACCTGCTACAAGTATGGAGAGCTGCCGTGAGTGCTTGCATGGAGGAGGTGGCAGGAGAGGAGGTTAATAGGGCAGTGTCCATGCAGCGAGAGCCCGTCACTGACCTGGATAAGAGAGGGTTAACTAAGCAACATCCATACAGCGAGAGCTGGACTACTTGGGTTGATAGATCACTAGTGCAGCTGTGCCGGGCAAGTGTATTATAAATCTATACCACAGCAGCATCTAATTTACCAAGTCAGTAGAGGGGCTCAGAACAGTATGTTTGCCTAGGGCCCAGTGGCAAGTTTATCCAGCCCCACTGTTCACGACCTTATTACTTGCAGTTCACACCAGATGCCATGATGTCATTGCTGGAAATGACAGACAGCCATAAAAGTGGGACTTAAATGATGCATTTCACCCATGGTGAAAATCATGAGTTAGAATCATAGAATATCAGCGTTGGAAGGGAGCTCAGGAGGTCATCTAGTCCAACCCCCTGCTCAAAGCAGGACCAATCCACACCTAAATCATCCCAGCCAGGGCTTTGTCAAGCCTGACCTTAAAAACCTCTAAGGAAGGAGATTCAACCACTCTCCCTAGGTAACCCAGTCCATTGCTTCACCACCCTCCTAGTGAAAAAGTTTTTCCTAATATCCAACCTAAACCTCCCCCACTGCAACTTGAGACCATTACTCCTTGTTCTGTCATCTGCTACCACTGTAAACAGTCTAGATCCATCCTCTTTGGAACCCCCTTTCAGGTAGTTGAAAGCAGCTATCAAATCCCCCCTCATTCTTCTCTTCTGCAGACTAAATAATCCCAGTCCCCTCAGCCTCTCCTCATAAATCATGTACTCCAGCCCCCTAATCATTTTTGTTGCCCTCCGCTGGACTCTTTCCAATTTTTCCACATCCTTCTTGTGGTGTGGGACCCAAAACTGGACACAGTACTCCAGATGAGACCTCACCAATGTCGAATAGAGGGGAACTATCACGTCTCCTGGCAATGTTCCTACTTATACAGCCCAAAATTCCGTTAGCCTTCTTGGCAACAAGGGCACAGTGTTGACTAATATCCAGCTTCTCATCCACTGTAACCCCTTCAGAGGACTTTGAGAAAAAATTAACAAAACAAAAAATACTCCACTAATTGAAATCCCTAGAGCAGACATGATTAAGTGCATTTTGGAGAGCTGCTCTCTTGCACAGAACTTCTGCCTAGCCACTCAGTCTCTAGTCTGTAGCAATGCATGCGATTCTTCCATCCTAAGTGCAGGACTGTGCACTTGTCCTTGTTGAACCTCATCAGATTTCTTTTGGCCCAATCCTCTAATTTGCCTAGGTCCCTCTGTATCCTATCCCTACCCTCCAGCATATCTACCACTCCTCCCAGTTTAGTGTCATCTGCAAACTTGCTGAGGGTGCAATCCACGCCATCTTCCAGATCATTAATGAAGATATTGAACAAAACCGGCCCCAGGACTGACCCTTGGGGCATACCGCTTGATACTGGCTGCCAACCAGACATGGAACTATTGATCACTACCCATTGAGCCCGATGATCTAGCCAGCTTTCTATCCACCTTATAGTCCATTCATCCAGCCCATACTTCTTTAACTTGCTGAAAAGAATACTGTGCGAGACCATAACAAAAGCTTTGCTAAAGTCAGGGAATAACACGTCCACTGCTTTCCCCTCATCCACAGAGCCGTTATCTCGTCATAGAAGGCAATTAGGTTAGTCAGGCATGACTTGCCCTTGGTAAATCCATGCTGACTGTTCCTGATCACTTTCCTCTCCTCTAAGTGCTTCAGAATTGATTCCTTGAGGACCTGCTCCATGATTTTTCCAGGGACTGAGGTGAGGCTGACTGGCCTGTAGTTCCCTGGATCCTCCTCCTTCCCTTTTTTAAAGATGGGCACTGTATTAGCCTTTTTCCAGTCATCTGGGACTTCCCCCGATTACCATGAGTTTTCAAAGATAATGGCCAATGGTTCTGCAATCACATTCACCAACTCCTTCAGCACTCTCGGATGCAGTGCATCTGGCCTTATGGACATGTGCTAGTCCAGCTTTTCTAAACAGTCCCGAACCTCTTCTTTCTCCACGTAGGGCTGGTCACCTCCTCCCCATGCTGTGCTGCCCAGTGCAGTAGTCTGGGAGCTGACCTTCTTTCTGAAGACAGAGGCTAAAAAAGCATTGAGTACATTAGCTTTTTCCACATCCACTGTCACTAGGTTGCCTCCCTCATTCAGTAAGGGGCCCACACTTTCCTTGATCATCTTCTTGTTGCTAATATACCTGAAGCAACCCTTCTTGTTACTCTTTAGATCTCTTGCTAGCTGCAACTCCAAGTGTGATTTGGCCTTCCTGATTTCAATCCTGCATCCCCGAGCAATATTTTTGTACTCCTCCCTAGTCATTTGTCCAATCTTCCACTTCTTGTAAGCCTCTTTTTTGTGTTTAAGATCAGCAAGGATTTCACTGTTAAGCCAAGCTGGTCGCCTGCCATATTTACTATTCTTTCTACACATCGGGATGGTTTGTTCCTGTAACCTCAATAAGGATTCTTTAAAATACAGCCAGCTCTCCTGGACTCCTTTCCCACTCATGTTGTTCTCCCAGGGGATCCTGCCCATCAGTTCCCTGAGGAAGTCAAAGTCTGCTTTTCTGAAGTCCAGGGTACATATTCTGCTGCTCTCCTTTCTTCCTTGTGACAGGATCCTGAACTCGACCATCTCATGGTCACTGCCTCCCAGGTTCCCCTCCACTTTTGCTTCCCCTACTAATTCTTCCCAGTTTGTGAGCAGGAGGTCAAGAAGAGCTCTGCTCCTAGTTGATTCCTCCAGCATTTGCACCAGGAAATTGTCCCCTACACTTTCCAAAAACTTCCTAGATTGTCTGTGCACCACTGTATTGCTCTCCCAGCATACAGGTACGATGATGAGGAGAAGCTTGCATTGAATGTTCGCAGTGAGTTTTCAAGCAATGCTACATATGCACTAGTATTTCTGTCATGCTGTGAATTTGCTCTCCAGTGCTACTAGGAGGTGTTTGGTGTTGGTATTATGGCCGTTTTGGTAGCAGTGGATGGCATGTGTTCTCTGCTGGGAGATATGCAGCTGAAAGAAAAAAAATGAGCTTGGAGTTTCTATGACCAACAAGATAAACTGAACACAGTGCTAACTGGCAGTGTGTTCTATAGGTCTGACTCATTCATGTCATTCCCCAGCAAGTGTGTTAAGCCAGGATCCCGGGGTAATTTTCCCTCTTGAAATCCCAGGATTTTAACTGACTAATCCTGAGATTTCAGGCAACTGCTTTACACTTAAAGAAGCAATTTCGATATTCTTCTGAAAATGAAAAGAAATATGTACTAGAGCCAGTATTACCAGCTTTCTAGGTGTTGTAGATTTCAAAAAGCTTTGTGGTCTAAAGTCATTTGTCACCACTATCAAAATCCTATATAGCATAAAACTAGTCCTAGTCAAACCACACTAAAGAAGACATTGGCAGCCTTGGTTTAAATTAAAATTGATCCCAAAGTTCTGGAATTGCTCTGAGACTTTATTACCTACAGCAAGCACCAGATAATTAAGACATAGACGTGATTATTGCAACCCAATTTACCTAGCTTGACATCTGCTTTCAGAGCTCAGCTTGTGAACAGAAAGCCCACAGTTTGGATTCAATAAGATCTGAAGGAACTTTTTATCAGTTTCATGCAGGCAATTAGGAAAATATTCTCTGAAGCTTTACTGTATTACAGACGAGCCCTGTCGTCAGTAAATGGTTTCAGTCTGACATAAGTCAGGCACTTGGCACATTTGTGTTTTGAAAATCATTAGCAGTAGTGAGCTAGAAAAGCCTCGAGGATACTTCTACGCCATCCGGTGATGAACTAGCAATGCTAGGTGACATTTTGAACGTCCCCTTTGATCCTGATGATTTGTGCAGAGACTTTCCTCACTGTGAACTATAGCACCACCTGCAATAACAAATGAGGACTATGACTCCCTTTTAGACACGAGTTACTTTCTTCAGTGAGCTAATGCGCAGAGTCTCGTGAAGCTGGTGAAAGCTGGACTTGCTGTTTTAGCCATGAACTTTTTTGTGGAGCATGTTTTCAGCCTTATAAACTTTTTGGAATGAAGAATGTAATGAGCAAAAACAACAACAATCCTTCCCCAATCCGGGAAGGGAGAAGATCTGAAGATGTTATGAAACCTATTAGGGAGTTCATGATGATGGTCTATTAACATGGAAGGTGCTCCGGTACCATGGTTATGGTCAATATAAAGCCTGAAGATAGATAGATAAGGCTGAGTCCTCTGGCACGGTGTGGAATGAATCCTGCACTCATTAAACCTATCTTATGCTTGTACAGATTTCTATGAGGAGATGAAGATCATCTCAAGGCACAGTCCTGAATGGGGATACTGAAGATCAGGTCTGAAGAACATTGTGGAGGTAGACTTATTCCTGGAGGTTTCATCACATGACATAATCTTTAGTTAAAGATTCACCTTTCATTCCTGGTGTCTCTAGGACAATCCTGGAGTCACAGACGCCGACTATTCAAACTGACAGGGAGTGCTCTGCCCCAGGCCCCACCCCCTCCCATCCTGCCCGCCCAGTTCTGCCCCCTTCCCCAAGCGTGCTGAGTCCTTGCTCCTCCCCACTCCCAGCCTCCTTGCACGCCGTGAAACAGCTGATTGTGGTGGGCCAGAGGCGCTGATCTGCGGGGTCTGCCGAAATCACTGCAGGGGGTGGGAAGCCGATAGGGGGGCTGCCAGTGGGTGCTCAGCACCCACCATGTTTTCCCCATGAGTGCTCCAGCCCCTATCTCATAGAGCTGGAAGGGACCTTGAAAGGTCGAGTTGAGTCCAGTCCCCTGCCTTCACAGCAGGACCAAGTACCAACCCTTATTTTTGCCCCAGATCCTTAAATGGCCCCCTCAAGGACTGAGCTCACAACCCTGGGTTTAGCAGGACAGTGCTCAAACCACTGAGCTATCCCTCCCCCCATGGAGTCAGTGCCTATCCCTGGAGGGTTGGCAACCCTAGACAGAGTGGAGAAGCTTGCATTGCTGTTCCCTATGTCATGCCTGTCCTCTGGATAAAGAGAGGACATAATTTTCCATTTTCAGCCCCTTTGACCAGCACTAAATTTGGTTAATTAGTTTTTATGAAAAGTTTGATCTTTAATCAGTTTCCATAGCCAGTTAGATGACAAGCTGCTGTTCTAATGCCCTCCAGTGCTATTTCGTCAGTGGAAATAAAGTCCTGTTCTCTAGACAGTGACAAATTCTGGCATGAACATTTTGTTTCTTACTGTGCACCGATGACAGATGTTCCTTACTAGGGGTGTGTTGTTTTATAGCCTTTAGCATGCTTGTTGGCAATTTCAATGGAGAGGCCGGAGACTGAATAGGCCATGCAGGGTATGTCTACACTACGAAATTAGGTGGATTTTATAGAAGTCGATTTTTAGAAATCGATTTTATACAGTCGATTGCGTATGTCCACACTAAGCGCCTTAAGTCAGTGGAGTGCGTCCTCACTACCTTGGCTAGCATCGACTTACAGAGCGGTGCACTGTGGGTAGCTTTCCCACAGTTCCTGCAGTCTCTGCCATCCATTGGAATTCTGGGTTGAGCTCCCAATGCCTGATGGGGCAAAAACATTGTCACGGGTGGTTTAGGCTACATGTCATTAGTTGCCCCTCCCTCCATGAAAGCAACGGCAGACAATCATATTGCGCCTTTTTTCCGTGCAGACGCCATACCACGGCAACCATGGAGCCTGTTCAGCTCAGCTCACTGTCAACGTGGCTGTTGAGTCCTGGGTGCTGCTGTCAGCAGACGGTGCAGTAGGTCTGCTAACCATCATCATCCACCGCTTCCGCTGCAACTCTGCTCTCTTGCAGATGCCATACCATGGCAAGCATGGAGCCTGGTCAGCTCACCATCACCGCTGCTGTTGTGAGCATTGCAAACACCTTGCGCATTAGCATGGAGTATATGCAGAACTGGGCTAAGAGACGCCAGCACAAGTTGGATTTCGATGAGGACACGGACACAGACATTCCTGAAAGCACAGGTTGTGGAAATTGGGACATCATGGCAGCAGTGGGGTTGGTTGATACAGTGGAATGCAGATTCTGGGCCAGACAAACAAGCACAGACTGGTGGGACCGCGTAGTGTTGCAGGTATGGGATGATTCACAGTGGCTGCGAAACTTTTGCATGCTTAAGGCCACTTTCCTGGAAAGTTGCTTTCCCCCACCCTGAAGCGCAGGAATACTAAGATGAGAGATGCCCTCACAGTTCAGAAGCGAGTGGCGATAGCCCTGCGGAAGCTTTCAACGCCTGACTGCTACCAGTCAGTCGGGAATCAATTTGGAGTGGGCAAGTCTACTGTGGGGGCTGGTGTGATCCAAGTAGCCAATGCAATCATTGACATTCTGTTATCAAGGGTAGTGACTCTGGGAAATGTGCAGGTCATAGTGGATGGATGGCTTTGCTGCAATGGGGTTCCCTAACTGTGGTGGGGCAATAGACAGAACACATATCCCCATCTTGGCACGAGACCACCTTGCCAACCAGTACATAAACCGCAAGAGGTACTTCTCAATGGTGCTGCAAGCACTGGTAGATCACAAGGGATGTTTCACCAACATCAACGTGGGATGGCTGGGAATGGTGCATGACGCTCACATATTTAGGAACTCGGCTGTTCAAGCAGCTGCAAGAAGGGACTTACTTCCCAGTCGACAAAATTACCGTTGGGGATGTTGAAATGCCAATAGTTATCCTTGGGGACCCAGCCTACCCCTTGCTCCCATGGCTCATGAAGCCATACACAGGCAGCCTGGACAGTAGTAAGGAGCAGTTCAACTGTAGGCTGAGCAAGTGCAGAATGGTGGTAGAATGTGCCTTTGGACGTTTAAAAGCACACTGGCACTGTTTGCTGACTAGGTCAGACCTCAGTGCAACCAACATTCCCATTGTTATTGCTGCTTGCTGGGTGCTCCATAATATCTGTGAGAGTAATGGGGAGATGTTTATGGCGGGGTGGGAGGTTGAGGCAAATCGTCTGGCGTCCGATTTTGAGCAGCCAGACACCAGGGCGATTAGAAGAGCACAGACAAGGCCACACTACAGTTTCAAAACTTATCGAATGTCAGCCTTCTGTTGCTTGGGCCATCCTCTGGAGTGCAGTAGCTGGGTGCCTGGAGCTCCCCCCCCCCCGCCCCCGTGTTCTTGGGCGTCTGAGTGAGGAGGATATGGAACATGGGGAGGAGGTCAGGCGGTTATATAATGGATGCAGCGGGGGTCTGTGCTCCTGTTGCCTTTCCTGCAGCTCCACCAGATGTTCCATCATGTCCATTTGCTCCCCTGTTAGCCTCAGTATTGCCTCCTGCCTCCACTCTTTGCACTCCTGCCTCCACTCTTTGCACTCCTGCCTCTGCTCTTCATGCTCACTTAATGCTTTGCTGGCCTCTAACACTGAATGCCTCCATGCATTAAGCTGTGCCCTATCAGTGCGGGAGGACTGCATGAGCTCGGAAAACATGTCATTGCGAGTGTGTTTTTTTTGCCTTCTAATCTGTGATAACCTCAGGGATGGAGATGATAGGGGGAGCATAGAGACATTTCCACCTGGGGGGGAGATAAAAAGGGAGAGTAAAATTTAAGATGATACATTTCTGAGAACAAAAGGGAGACTCTTTCACAGTGAATCAAGCAATTCACAGCACATGTGCTTTAGGTTCAATGTTGCATTTTGCCTTGTATATTGAGTGCCTGCCGGTATAGTGACACGTCACACACGGCTGGGCAACAGAATTTGGTTTCTAGGCAGCCATGGTAAGGCACAGGGTACATGGGTTTGGCTTCTTATGCATAACGTGTGGGAAGGGTTTCAAACTGCAGTGCCATCCTTTCCCATAGCAAGCAATGGGTTGGGTTTCACATTTAAAAGGAGAGGCTGCGGTTTTTGGGTGGATGTGCAGCACACCCCTCCCCTCACCCCGCAGCTTGGCTATTCTCTGGGATGATCCCTTCACCCTTCCCCCCGCCGCGTGGCTATTCTCCGGGATGATCTCTTTTAGCCAAGCGCAAACATCCCAGTATGAATGGAGTAAATCAAACATTAAACACTATTGCTTTTAAAGCCTGTACTATAGTTACAAATGTGCACTCACCAGAGCTGCCTTCTCCGGCTTCAGGGTCGGGGATCCTGCCTTTAGAGGGTATTGGGTCCAGGGTGATGAAAAGGTCCTAGCTCCCAGGGAGAATGGATTCACTGCTTGCCTGTTGTGCATTCTCCTCCTCCTCCTCCTATTCCTCATCCACAAAATCCTCCTCCCTGTTGCTTGAGACTCCCCCCTTGCAGGTGTCTACAGACAGTGGTGGGGTAGTGGTAGGGTCCCCCCGTAGAATGCCATGCAGCTGATCACAGAAGTGGCATGTATGGGGGTCTGACTTGGAGCACCCATTTGCTTCCTTTGTCTTTTGGTAGGCTTGCCTGAGCTCCTTAACTTTCACGCGGCACTGCTGTGTGTCCCTGTTGTAGTCTCTCTCCAACGTGCCCTGTGAGATTTTGGCAAATATATTTGTATTTCTTCTTTTTGATCGGAGTTCTGCCTGCACAGATGCTTCTCCCCATACAGCAATCGGATCCAGTGTCTCCCATTCGGTCCATGCTGGAGCTCGTTTGCAATTCTGGGGGGACTGCATGGTCACCTGTGCTGCTGAGCTCGCCACGCTGACCAAACAGGAAATGAAATTCAAAAGTTCCCAGGGCTTTTCCTGTGTACCTGGCTAGTGCATCGGAGTTCAAAGTGCTGTCCAGAGCGGTCACTTTGGAGCACTCTGGGATAGCTCGCGGAGGCCAATACCATCAATTTGCATCCGCACTACCCCAAATTTGACCCAGCAAGGTCGATTTTAGCGCTACTCCCCTCACCGGGGAGGAGTACAGAAGTCGATTTTAAGAGCCCTTTAAGTTGACGGAACGGGGTTGGTTGTGTGGACACATCCATTTTAAAATCGACCTAATGCAGCTAAATTTGACCTAACACCATAGTGTAGATCAGGGCACAGACTAAGCTAGCCTCCTCCCCTAGAAAAGGTCCTTCCAGATCAAGGAAAGATCAGGTACATCAAGAATGCAGCATGCTGTGCCTTGTTGTGCATCTTCTATGTTTTTCCTTCATCATGTGTCCAGTTTCCAAGCAGAGCTGGCCGAGACATGGGATTTCCAGTTTGTGGGAAATTGCAACATTCCAGAATCTGGTTTTGTTCTGATTTGGGCTGAAACCACATTTTTCAAAATTATCAACATACTAGAAATTAAAAAAAAAAAAATTTTAGAAACATAGATGCATGATGATTCGAAAACAAAATATGCTCCCTAGGGCAGGCTAGAGCTGGGTTCCCAGGGCCTCCTGGCTCCCAGCTACATGGCAAGGAGTCTGAAAGCCCTAGCAAAGTGGAGCTGCCCCTAAGCCACAGAACCTGGGGTCCCCAACAGCCTGCCAGGAAACCAGACAGGTTTCTGACTGATCCTTGCCTCTGATTTGATGAAAGTTCAGATTCAATGAGTTCCTGACCAGCTCTAATTCCAATATGTGCTGCTTTCTATGTCCCCTTATGCTGTCTCGCACAGCCCCCTTAACTCGCATTACAATTGCATTTTCCAGATTGCCAGGCCACTGAATCCTGAGAGATATTGCACTTGGTGTGAGTAGTGTATGCAATAGTTAGACAGATTTCCAGTTTCCATTCTAAACCCTTTTCTCAGCTGCTCAGATCTTTTAAAAAACAAATCTCTTTGGGGTTGAAATTTTTGCATGTTTGATCTCAGCTCAGTGCATGTGCGTGTGAATGTAAACTCAGAGCAAAACAAAACAGGTTTAATGGCCTGGTGATATGTGAGCACAAAAAAATCCATATATTCCTCCTATATGTTGCTATCAGAAATTTTGCACTCAGATCAATTGTATTTTGTAGAGCTCCTTGAGACATGAAATTCAAGACAACTTTGCTACATAGGCATTAGAAATTTTGTAATTAAAAAAAATGCGTATCCAGGAAGAATATGTAAAAGATGCTCTCATGTAAGGATGGATTTTCTGCATGTAACCGTTAATAATTTTAAAGCTGCTATACCAATTTCCTTCCAATGTGGCTCTATTTTGTAAATCTCTTTGAGATTTATAATTCAATCCTATTTGGAAAAAAGTAATTTCTTTAGATGTAGAGTCAACATTGTTTAAATTCCACCAGTTGAAACTTACTTAATTTTTTAGATCAGTTCAAAGCTAAAGCAATTTTTAACGTTCAGTGTTTTAGCTTTTGAATTGATTTGAATTGGATCTGGATATTAAGTAGTTTAAACCACTGTAAGGAGTTAGAGCAGGTTAAGCAGAATATTATGTTTTCAGACTTTTGGTTAAGGACGACTGGATTCTGAGGGAATCAAGCTGAATAGCTCCAGATTAAGGAACTGACACGCTTGGCTCTTCTTTCTAAAACCTCTTTTTTTCTCTTTTTCTGTTAAAAATACAAACAAACAAAAAAAGTAGGGAAATCAAATGCCCAAATCTAGTATTAATGCAACATTAAGGTTGAAAACAAACAAAAAACACAGATCACTTGGTGTTTAGAAAATCCCCAAAGGCAAGGTTGCTCTGAAAACAACCTTGTTGCATCTCTATAATGCCTGATATTTTTGTTTTCCTTTTTCAGTGTAAAACCCTTTAAACTACAGGTCTGTTCTGAAAAGCACCTCTATAAGAATTCCATATGAACTCCTGGTTTCCTGTGTTTTGATGATTTCAATTTCAAATACACTCACATTAAAACTAGAAAGATGAGTTTCTTTCTTCTGCCAAACCTCCAAACTCAGGCCTGGCCTACACACCGATTTTGGACTGATAGGGCTACATCAGTTAAGGATGTGATTTTTTTTTACCACTATCGTTATACTGGTACGAGCCCTAGTGCGGATATTATAGTGGTATCAAGGTCTCTTATTCCCCTTCCAGAAGATCATTTATACCAGTATACCCTCCTTCCACACTATGGAGAATGTGCTGCAGCATAGTTAAAAGTAGTACAACTTCTGTGTGTAGACATAGCCTCAGTCTGGAATTTGTCAAGCTGGGTTCTTTACGTCTTGTGCATGATCACTGGTTTGGTTTGCAGGTTTTTCAGGCTGAATTGGGCCCTCCATTCCACCTGCGCAGCTGCGTTGCCTTCAAAGGGTTTGCACAAGTGTAACTGATGTTTCTGTAGTTGGAACTAAGGGCTTGTCTACACTTGGAATGTTACCGCGGCCCAGTTGCAGCATGACAGCTGCGCCGCTATAGCACTTCAGTGTAGACGCCACCTACGCTAACAGGAGGCGTTCTCCCCTCCGCGTAGGTAACCCACCTCCCTGAGAGACAGTAGCTAGGTCGACAGAAGAATTCTTCCATTGACCTACCATTATCTACACCGGGGGTTAGGCCGGCTTAACCACTTTGCTCAGGACTGTGGATTTTTCAAGTGGCTACTTTTTAGTGTAGGCAATTAGTAAACAATTCTGCTGGTGATGATGAAGGCGGTCCCGCTCCCTTTCTCTTAGGCCTGGTCCACATGGAAAATTGACACAGCTCCAGTGCTCAGAGGTGTGAAAAAACCCACACCTTGCCCCCCTGAGCACTGTAACTAGGCCAACCTACCCGCCAGTGTAGGCGCAGCTAGGTCAGTGCTTCCGTCGATCTAATTACCGTTCCTCAAGGAGGTGAGTTCCAACAGTGATGGCAAAACCCCTTCCATTGCTGCAGGCTGCATCATACGACATGGCTATGCTGGCATAGCTACAGTTCTGTAGCTAGTGCTAGCATGAGTTAAAAGCTGTGAGAATATCTGTTAATCACGAATGGGCTCAGTTTTGCCAACTGTGATCACTGGAATCATAGTTAGCTGGGTTGTAATAGTAGCCCATCAATTTCAGAAGAATTAGTCAAACAGGAATTGCTGTACCGGATCAGAGCAGTGCGTTGAACGGTCCAGCAGCTTGTCCCTGGTGCTTTAGAGGAAAGTTCCAGAGCTCTATAGCGGACAGTAGTGTCTTGGCAGAATCAGGGCAATCATTCAACCGAAAATCTCAGGGGGCACACAATGGGGTCCAATAAAAACTTCAGATTAATGATTTGATTAGCTGACAAGAGTTCAGTGGCAGGAGGGAATGTTTTTGTAGCACGCTGGCTTAGTTCATGTGATTATATCGCCCTCTAGTGGAATGCAGCACGCCGTGGTGTAGGACCTACCGTTGACACATAATGACAGAGTTACTCCTTTGGTTCAAGTGCTGCTGGCTTGTGCTTTCAGTGCTGAAGATCTCAGATCCCATCCCTTCAACACTGTATCTATATGTAAGTGTTAATTTCCCCCATTTATAAAGTGATGTCTTTCTTCTCCCATCTCCCTCTTCCACTCCTACCACTTCCCTCATTCCCCAAAGAAAGCCTGCCTCACGTCTCCTGGTCTCACTCCCATCTCAATGCCTTCTCCTATGAAGGGTGCTCCCTCCTTAGCCCAGCATGCAAGATTATCATAGAATATCAGGGTTGGAAGGGACCTCAGGAGGTCATCTAGTCCAACCCCCTGCTCAAAGCAGGACCAATCCCCAATTTTTGCCCTAGATCCCAAATGGCCCCTTCAAGGATTGAACTCACAACCCTGGGTTTAGGCCTGCTCAAACCACTGAGCTATCCCTACCTTCTCTTCAAATCCTGCCTCAAACATTGCTTCTTCTGCAAAGCGCACCCAGAATCACCCGGGCCTTTATGCAGACATCTTCCATCTCTTTCACAGTGCTCTTATTAACAGAGGGCATCGGTGTGCATCAGACTGGACAATATGTTAAACACACTGAACAATCCATCTAAGGGCCTTATCCTGGAAGATGCTGAGCTCCTGTTGATTTCCACAGGAACTGAGGGTGCCCATCATCTCCTGGAATCAGGCCTTCAAGGTGCAGAACAGAGCAGGGTATTAACTCGTGGCTCAGGTGTTTTGTGGAATGGGCAGAGCTTGAAGAGCTTGAAGAGGTTTTGGACAGAAGAGAAGAAATCTGAGTAAGGAGCCTGATTTTCAGTGGGCAGGTGTGCAGCATGGTCTGGAAAGCAAGTCTTTTAAACGTGCGCATCCAAAATGGAGGCACCCAAAGCCATTAAAAGTCTTGGCCTTAATTACGGGAACCCTTAGGCCTGATTTTCTGCGGCTATGTAGCCGGGGTGAACATTTATGCCCACGCATTCTGATCTGGTAGCCTGTTCTGCCCACTTTGCACTGGTGTAATTGAAGACGCAAGGCGCAGGGCGATGGAGAACGAGGCCCTTTTCCCCCTAAAGCAGCTTGCGAAGGAATGGCTTGTGTGTGTTTAAATAAAAAAAGAGTAATTTGAGTGTAAGGAACATGCTGGGCTCAACGGTATCACGTACCCAAATTCTTGCTTGCAAATCAGCTGCTGAGGAGATCGCATGGAAAGTTTACTTCCTGATTTTAGAACATGACACTTTTTTATCATTTTTTTTAAAAAGGTGCTATCTAGGGAGATGGGCTAGATCTATGTCGAAATCATCAGGATGGAATATTTCATGTTCTTTCCATATTATTGGATGGGATTCATCCTCACTCCATTTCACTAGCCTCAGGTATTGTGTGACCAGGAGAGCTGGTCAAATATTTAGTCATCGGAATAATCACAGAAAATGAACAATTGCAGAGAATTTCCTTCCCTGTCTCCCCCCCCTTCCCCCCCCAGCCACTCCCTGCTTGGTAAACAACAGATCTGGCTTCAGCTTCACTGCTGTGTCTTTTTGTACCATCTTTTTGAAGGATCATTGCCCTCTGGAGGCTGAAACCGGAACAGCAAATGCACGAGAAAGAAAACAAGGGACGGAACAAAAGGCCAGTCCAGAGCTTATTCATCTGAATTTTAGTATTTGTTTGTAAGTAACAGTTGAAATAAACACATATGCAAATATTTGCTGGGTTCCAGAATGATTTCACTTTAAAAGTTGCCATAGTGAGGTACTGTAACGGAGCAAAAAAATAAACAGATTGACTCCTAGGAATACAGCTGTGCTCTTAGCCCAGATCTGTTCCCTGCTGAATATTCTCCAATCCAGATATAAGTGAGAATCATGGCACTTCCATTGGAAGGCAACTGCACGTGAAAAATGGCACTAAACAGACAGCAGTTCCTGTGCGTTTAGCTTTCTTCAGAATATTAAACTCCCTCTGAAAATGATGAGCTTGTCTGTACAGCTGATTGGAGAAATTCCACTGAAACCATATTGCATCAGAAGATGCGGGTCCATTGAAACTGAGATGCAAAATAGGGCTGATTTTGTTGGATTTTTGTTTTGGAAGAAACCCCGGGGAAAAGGTTCCAATAATGTCAAACTACCTGTTTTGACATTTTTGGCACAAATTGTTTTGTTTTTTGTTTTGAAACACTTTTTCGGTTTGCAGTTGGTTTGGTTTGGTGTTCTATATTCAAATATAACTACAAAAATACAAAGTTGACATTGAAATAAAGTGTTTGGAATTACTCAACTCTATTTTTTAAGGGAGTTTTTCTTTGTGGAAAATTTAGACATTTTCAGTTTTTCGTGTCTATTCGTAAACCAGGCCAAATTCCCTGAAATCCTTTTTAAAATGGAACTTCTGCCCTCTGCACATCCTCAGTCATTGTCTCACTAAATGGTTATTTTAACATTCAGATTCCCTTGTTGTTTGTACAGTGTTATGCACACAGATAGAATAATGTTCTTATATTCTCCTGTGTGATCCTTATGTGTTCATGTTAAGCGGAGTTGGGCCAGAGACACAGCATTAAGATCTGGATTTGTTCTGGTCTAGGGCTTTGACCCAGGTTATTACAATTACAGAAATAATGGCTGTCATGAAGATGAGGTAGGCAGTGATTTTTGTTCCCCGGCTCCAGTCACCTCACCTGGGTCAGGATTACAAAGGTGAATGATTCTAGTGGCTTCTGACTGCAGTGGTAACTACTACAGTGGCCAACTGTAACATTTGGATCTGGATCCTGGTTCTGATTTCAGTACCATTCCACACTGGATCTGACATTTTGGTTGTGACTCCCATCAACCAAAATTATTTCCAAAGGTTCAGCAGTGGAAATGGCTTCCTCCAATCAGGCAGTGACAAATGAGAGACTCAGACAGATGCTGCGGCTGCATCTCTGGCCTTGTGTTGTTTTATATGAATGAGCATTGGTTAAAGAGAGGGGAACTCATTGCTTTCGTGCTGGTGCAAGCCAATGGTACCCTTTTCAACATTAAATGTCTCTGAACATGGCCCTCAGCAGATCCAACTGGTGGAGGCTGAGGGCATCCCTTTATATGCGTGCTGTTTGATTGGGTCCACACCTTCTGAGAATTGCTTAGCTATGGTTCTGTGATTAATTGTTCTCCATGTCCACTGAAGGTAAGACAAGAAATAACTAGCTTAATCTGCAGGAAATTCTCCATATCAGCCGCCCTCCACTGCCCCTCTTAAGTTGGTAAAAGTGCTCTAGGTGCGGACACACACCACAGAGAGAAGGAGGGGAGTGTGGACATGAACCACCGGCACTGTAAGTCAATCTAACATAGGTCGAATTAAGTTAGTTGTGTAGACGTGCCTCAGAGCTTCCTAGTTCTCTGCTGCTCCACACGTGATCTTCCCTGCAAATTATTTAATGATGGTTAATTAGCATAAAACCATGAACGTCCATTTATGGACAAAAGTCTCTGCCCCAACTGGTGGCGGGAGTAGGAGATGGTGCTGCATCTAACCTGGCAGCTGTGCTTAGAGTACGTGGGAGAATGAGCTAAAATTCCCCAGGATACGTATGGGACCCTCCAGCAGCTGGGGCCAGATGGCCATCCCTTGAGAAAAATATACAGTGTTGACAATAAAGCACCACAACACTTGCACAGGAGCCAGATTCTATCCCATGAGTGGCATTTACCTGTCTGGGACAGGTGGGCTTGTCTAGGCACCTTTTGGCTTTCCTTTTCCTCTTCCCATTTCTTTTTTGTGCTCTGATCAGTCCAGCCGAACTCTATGGCATGTCATCGTCTCTCTGACATCTAGCTCATCCCTGTTGCCATCTTGCTAAAAATACAAACAGTGCAAGACGTGCAAGGATCCTGCAAGGAACATGCCTGATTAAGGACATATCTTCTGTATTAATCCTTGCATTGTGAATTCTCTGTGCATGAGTTTTCCATCCCAGTATTATCCATGCATTTTTGCCACCTTTACAGCAAATTCAAATAATAGATGTTAAGGCCAGAGAGGACCACCATGATCATCTTGTCTGACCACCTGTATAACACAAGTTATAGAACACCTGACCTGCATAACACCTGATCTGTACAACAGGAGTCATAGAATTTCAGCCCCTGATTTCTGCAGTAAGCCCATAACCCTGGCTAAGCAACTGTGGTTGCTTCAGCCTAGAAACACCTTGCCCCTGAAACGTCCGAGCAGCATAGAGATGCTTAGTTCCTTTGGCTTGGGTTTTTTTATCCCGCTCCTGCCATGTGCTCTGAGCTGCAAACTCAGCTGATGGAAGGAGTCCACTTTCATGACTCATCTTCACATGGAGGAGATCAGAACAATAAAAGTCCTTTTGTTGATGGTTTCTCAACCCAGATGAAGAGTGTTTCCAGTTGTAAGATGATCCAACGAGAGCCTGTCTGGTATCCTTTGTTCCCCTCTGCCGGAAGGGGCATCACAATTTCTGTAGAAGAGCAGCTCTTCACACTAATTATGTCTCTCTCCTGTATGGCGATTCATACAGTCCTAGAGGCTCACAATCAAACCACTCAAATATTACATTGCAATACAGAATACAGATATTACAAGTAAGATTCACGCACACAGCAACTCAGAGGCATTCAGTAGGGTCTAAACCCTGCACATTTCTTATCATTCTAATACCGATTTTATTAACATTAATCCACAAACAAGCCACACAGATTCCAGCTACGCATTTGTCAGTGTTCAGCTGAGACATGGGGACCTTGGCACAAGCTGGTGCCTGGTCTGCCAGTGTCACATCCTGATTGATTTTTTAGAAAGCCCCCAATCTTGATTCATAGACTTCAGATGATGGAGAATTTCCTGCAGATTAAGCTAATTATTTTTTGTCCTAACTTCTGTGGACACGGAGAACAATTAATCACAGTCCTCTTTATAACAGCCCTTCACATATTGGAACACTTCCCTTATTTCATCAAGACTAAACATGCCCAGTGTTTTTTTAACCTTGCCTCATAGGTCAGGTTTTCTAAACATTTTATCATTTTTGTTGCTCTCCTCTGGATTCTCTCCAATTGGTCCACATCTTTCCTAAAGTATGGTGCACAGAAATGGACACAGTACTCCAGCTGAGGCCTCACCAGTGACGAGTAGAGTGGGACAATTACTTCCCATGTCATATGAGTAACACTCCTGTTATGGCACCCCTGAATGATATTAGCCTATTTTTCAACTGCATCACATTGTTGACTCATATTGAAGTTGTGATCCATTATCACCCTCATCTTTTTCAGCAGTACTAGCCTCATACTATACCTCATTTTGTATTTGTGCATGTGACAGAGTGGACTAGGCCCAGGGACCCCTGCTGGAGGCTTCAGGGTCCTACCACACCCTGTCCCAGAAAGGAGCAGAAGAGAAATCCTCCAAGTGGAGTAGAGCAATCACAGGGAAGCAGCCAACAAGAGAGGCTTCAGGGATCATCCCAGCAGGGCCATATAAAAGGAGCTGCAGAACAGAGCACTAGTCAGTTGCTGCCTGGAGTTGGAGAAGAGAGTATTGGCTTACTGGGTAGCTGAAAGAACAGCCCGAACATGGACAGCTCAGTGTAGGCAGGTAATGGGGGAGCAAAGAAGGCTGCTGGGACTGAGTAAGGACCGAGCCCAGAGAGGGCTTCAAGACGACAGTGTCACCAGGGAGGACGTCCTGCAGGTGTTGCCCCAGACCAGGGCCAGGACAAGTTAAAGACTGTATGCCCTGGAAAGGGTTTGTTCTGTTTTGCATATAGACAGTGTGTGTGTCTAGCCTGCAGGGCTGAGTCCTGAGAAACCATGGATAGGGCAACTATAAACTGAAAGACTGCAGACACATCTGACCAGAAGGGGGCACTTGTGAGAGGTGGGTGCCATGCTGTTACAGTGCATTTGGTTTTTCCTTCCAAAGTATACTATTTTTTATGTCTTTATTGAATTTTATCTTGTGAATTTCAGACCAATTTTCTAATTTGTCAAGGTTGTTTTGAATTCTAATCCTGTCCTCCAGGGTGCTTGCAAACTCCTCCTAGCTTGGTGTCATCCACAAATTTTATAAGCATACTCTCCACTCCATTATCCAAGTCATTAATGAAAATATTGAATAGTACTGGACCCAGGATGGATGCCTGAAGGATCCCATTAGAGAGATCCTCCCATTTTGGCAGTGAACTATTGATAACTAGACTTGAGTATGGTCTTTCAACCAATTATGCACCCCCTTATAGTAATTTTAGCTAGATCACATTTCCCCGATTTGCTTATGAGAATGTCATTAGGGACATGCCTTACTAAGATATAGCTATATCATGTCTACAGATTCCCCCCCATATCCACTAGGCCAGTAACCCTGTCAAAGAATAAAATAAGTTTGGTTTGGCATTATTTGTTCTTGACAGATCCATGTTGGCTATTACTTATTACCCTCAGGTGCTAACAAATTGATTGATTCATAATTTGTTGCCGTATCTTTCCAGGTACTGTATTGAAGTTAGGTTAACTGGTCTATAATTCCATGTTTCCTCTTTGTTCCCATTTAAAGACAGGTACTATGTTTGCCCATCTGTGGTCCTGTGGAACCTCACCAGTCCTCCATGAGTTCTCAAAGATAATTGCTAATGATTTCAAGGTGGCTTCAGCTAGTTTCTTAAGTACGTTACAGTGAATTACATCAAGCCCTGCCAGTGTGAATCCATGTAAATTATCTAAATATTCTTTAATGTATTCTTTCCCTGTTCTGGCTTGTGTTCTCTCCCCCCTGTTGTTATATGAATTGTGCTAAGCATCGGGATACTATTGTTATACCAATAACAAAACCAGCAGGATCTTATTAAAGGGAAAAAGGCAAAATACCACATTTATTGTGAATACAGAAAGAATCATAGTAAGCAGTTAGTTATAGCTAGAACATTCCATTTAATCTCATATTTATTCACACATTCATTCATTCATACACACACACACACACACACAGAGGTTCTGCAAGGTTGTTATCATAGTTACCAGCCATAGAGTTGCTCATGCCAAGCCACTGGCCAGGTGGCCTGGACATGAGGAGGGAGCAGGGCCTTGTCAGATGCTCATCTGATGCTCCTGGAAGTTGGTTTGCAGAATCGGACCCCAAAGTTCTCACTTTCTAGAGTCCATTTTTATAGGAATTTCTTCCTATGCCAGTCTATGGGAATTGCTTCATCATGCTGATGCTGAATCAATCAGCAGATAGCACATTCCTGACGGCTCCGTGCTGCTAGATGTTATCTTGTTCTTTGGTTCTCCCATTCTTGAGGCTGTTGGGTGGATTCCAGTCTGCCCTCTGGGGGTCCTCTGGTTATTTTCACTTGACACCTTCTTCAGCTGATGGACACTGGATTCTTAGGCTGGCACCTCCCTGATCATTCAGTTATTATCCACACCAAGCATCCATCCACATACATCCTCTATTTCTATTTTAATCACAATTGTTAATACAACAAAAGGGCGGGGAGTCTCTGGGTGCTGTTTCTGTTGTTACAGAGTATTGTTTTGAGTCTCTCTCTGTGTGAGTAGTTGTTATTACAAAGAATTGCTTTGAGAACAGACTCTGTCTTAGAATGTACTAACGCAATTAGCAGCTTGCAAGTTTCACACATAGAGAGAGCGAAACAGTACCCAAAACCAAGAGACCTCTTAATTAATAATACCCTGGAATTTAAACTATGGAGAATCAAACTCATTTGTGATTTTAATACAGAACTTCTTTAATATGATCCAACATAATTAACCTGTTTAGTGAAGTCTGGGGCAGCCTTCTTGATGTCACCTCTTATTAGCTCCCCTTCCCTGCTAAGCAGTGGACCTACACTTTCCTACTTCTTTCTCTTGCTCCTAATGCATTTATAGAACTGCTTCTACTGTGCCTTTTATGTCCCTTGCCAGGTGTAACTCATTTTGTGCTGATTTTGTCCCTACATGCTTGTGTTATTTTGTTTACCACACCCATTGGTAAGTCTTGTGTCTATGACTGTAGCAGAAAGATCCGATGACAAGCTGGCCTAGTGGTCAGGTTATGGCCTTATGGTTTTTGTCAGGCTAGAGGGGGCCCTGGCTCCAGCCTCAATCATCCCTGCATGCTTCAATTGCTCCCCGAGAGGTTCTGTCGCTACAGAGAAGCTTGGGGTGGCAGAAAAGGTTGGGGAACATAGGCCCATCAACTCCACCAGAACCTGACCCAGGGCTGCTTGGGATTTATCAAAGCATCAGGTGCAGTTATTGAGCCACCCCAGACTATGTTTTCCCCTGGGTCACTTCTTCCCAGTTCTGTAGCTTTTGTTGCACAGTCTCCCACATTTTTCTGGGTAACAGTCACAGGCGGGCTGGCACTTTGTGGATGAGTTCAGTGTCTATATGATAGAACACTAGGTGTGTCTGGCCTGGTGTCGCTGAAAACACAGAGGCGATATTGCTAATGAATTTGTGTGACTGCTGCCCCTGTTTGGGTTGTAAGCCTTCCCCGACTGATATGGTCCACAACTGGGGCACCATCAGGGGCTGAGTTTGGGCTCAGGAGGGAACACAGAGACATCCCTCTCATTCTTTCCATGCCTTCAGGCAGGTGACATGATATATTTGGGTGGCTTTCCTCGTGGTGCTGGAACAATTTGTATCATGGGGGTGCTGAGAGCCATTGAACCAAACTGTAAACCCTGTATATGATGGAAACCACTTCAAGCCAGCGGGTGATTCCTCACCCCGAGTACCCCTAGTTCTAGCTCCCCTGGTCTTTCCTCTTCCTGGGCTGGCGAACTTTGTAATCTACTGTTCTGACCCATCTCATTATTTCAAAGGGCCTGTGCAGCTGGGCCAACAGCTTGGATTCGGAGATGGGTGGAGCCCTGCAAATCTGCGGATATCCACTTTACATCCGTGGCTATCCCGCATCCGTGGATGTGGTTGTATTGTTCCCCATGTTTGCAGATCGCGGATTGCTTGCAGATATGAGATTCCTGCATGTACTTCAAAGAGACACAGAGCTTCCCTCCCCCAAAGAGAGAGAAGTGTGACACAGACCAACACACACAGCAGAGTCCACCTCCTCCCTATAGAAAGAGAGACTAAATATTCCCTCTTTTCTCCCCTCCCCCTGCCCTGAACATATACAGAGAAAGGGGAAGAGATAGATCAACACAGGCAGCAAAATTCCTCGTGCTCCGATCACCGCAGTTTAAGCAGCCAAGTAATTTAGGAAATCTCTCCCAACTCCATTATTGCCATATCAGGACAGTTGGAGAGGGAGGCAGTGGCTTCCGCAGTCAGGAAGCCATAGTTGCAGACAGCTGCTTCCCTGCCTTTGAGATCCTACTTCCAGAGAAGGTGGAAGTACAAACCTCTCCTTATGTGACGCTCACTGTATCTTGACACAGCTCTGCAACCGGGAACATACAACCTAGAAACCCTTTTAATGGAGCAACTGCACTGCGTCTGCCTAAGGGAAATGAAATGCCCTGGAGAGGGATCTCCATTTAGCCCTGAAGTGCTTAATTTGTATTGAAAGAGTGCTGGAGCTCAGTCCTGGCAAGTCCTGTCTGGGCAGCTGGAAAGCACGTGCACCCCTCTCCTGCACCCCAGTCCTGTGCCCAGGTGGGGAAATTGAGCTGGAGCACAGAGCACGTGTTGCTACTCGTTCCCCTTCGCCCCAAAAGCCTTCCTAGGAGGATGACCTGCTCGGCACTGTCACCCTGCAGTAGTATTCCCCTTGCATGCTTCCACAGGGAGAACAGACTCACTGTCCCTTGCACTAGCTGGACAATTTAAAGTATTATTGGCTTCAGTTACCTCCTTATCAGCAACATACTGGGCAATACAGATAATCCCCTAACCTAGGTTGGGGGGCTCTGTGATCATTTAAAAGACCCACGGCGCCTGCTAGAGGAAGAACAGCCATACTGGATCAGACCAAGGTCCATCTAGCCCAGTAGCCCATCTTCCAATAGTGGCCAATGCCAGATGTCCCAGAGGGAATGAACAGAACAGGTCATCATCCAGTGATCCATCCCCTGTCGCCCACTCCCAGCTTCTGGCAAACTGAGGCAAGGGACACCATGGCATTAGTACTCAAGGCCTTTTTTCCCCGCAACATCATCGGTAACACATTACACCACATGCAGCTCACGGCTTGTTTGATTGAGACCTCATTGGGGCTTTAACTCACTGGAATATTGCAAACCTGAGCAGGGAAACTGGTAGTTACAGGACAAGGAGGCAAAGGCTCCCTTCTCAGCCCCTGACATCCCAGCTGTTGGGAAAACACTGCAAACCTCGAGTGATAAGGGCAGGAATCTGGATGGAAACACACTGCTCATTTATTCAACACACGACTTGCTATAGGGGAAAACCAACCCTAAGCCAAAGGTCTGGTGCAAAAACCTGGGATTGCTGAGCGTTAAGTGTGGTGACTTTATAAGTCACAAGCAACTAGGTAGCAGACTTCTTTATTTTATGATTTTTGTGATTTTTTTTAAGCATTGACTTGAGACATTTATTTTATTATTTTGTGTGTAAAAGGCTGTTTGTTCTGATGCCTGTTGTATAATAAGATAATAATAGTGTGTGCATTTATTAAGCCATATAGCTTTCTTATACTGTACACACGCACACAGATAGACACAGAGAGGCACAGTGAGATAGTGTGCTGGTGTGGCATGGATGTGGATACAGATAAGAGATGGAGTGCGGATTAGAGGTTGGATAGAAATTGATTCTTGCGGATGTAGATCAGCTGCCGATCCAATTTTTTGTAACCGTGCAGCACTCTAGAGAGGTAGTAGGAGAAGTTCTTGGTCCCCCTGTTGGAATTCTCAGATACAGGTGTAACACTGACAGACCCCTGTTGTCAGCAGGCAGGATCGAACCTGGGACCTCCAGAGCTTAGTCCATGAGCAGCTACCGTATGAGCTGAAAGCCAACTGGCTGTTAGCTAACCCTGTAGAGCAAACTCATTAATCTCTCTAAGAGGTCTCGTTGCCACTAGATGGGACAGAACACCCCAGGAGGTGTGTGGGTTATGTAGGCACCTTGTTCTAGTTCTTCTCCTGTCGTGTTGTGCCTTCAACAAGTTCTCTTTTGCAGACTTGCCCGGGGATTTTAGCTTCTCTCTGAACTATAATACGTACTGACTTGCTTTGTAGACTCGACTGCAGTGAGTGTGAAAGTAGATGGAACTCAGAATGCTCTACTAGCCAATAGCTGCAAATGGGGATCCATGTTTATCATTTTCTAGCATAGTACATTTGTACCACTAGGTGTCCCCTCCTGCCTATAGGACATGGATCAAACATGGGCATCAGCTTGGTTAAAACATATATAAAGATGCCCTCTTAATTTAAAGGCACTGAAGTATCACATTGTCCAATGATCAACTTGGAAGTTATGGAATTTGCATTCTGCTCATGCACAGTTGTGGAAAAAGGGAGCAAGAGGTGGAATAATACAATGGCAAAGTTGTGGGAAAAACAGCAGAGAGTAGACAGAGGGGGAGGGAGAGAGAGAGAGAGATTATGGGAAAACAGGTGCTCAGACTGGGGAGAGAGATTCTAATGAAAACAAACACAGGTGGCCAGATTTTGGGTTCTGGCTTGGGTGTGTTTAGCACAGAACATCAGAAGGAGGAAAGGCCCACCTTTGCCTCCTTTACACTCCCTCACTCCAATCCTGGGGCCATTTAAGCCCTCAGTGCAATTTAGAGTGACCTCAGGACTGTTCAAAGTTGCACCCAGGTGCAACAGCCCCCAAGAGGCCACTCTAGTAGCTGGGATGTCCCAGAATGCACTTCAGTCACACCCCTGATATTCTCTACACAACTAAATGGTCTCAGAACCATGCAGGGATTTTCTTAACAGTTGTCCATGCAACCTTTTTGGCAGCCCCTAGCAGACAGAGGGGAGTCAAGGATCTGTCCCCAAATAGATACAACACAGAAGACATTCAAGTCCTGTCTGCATTAGAGACATTTGCACCAGTGAGAGCTATTAGACCAGGTCATTCTCAAAATGTTCAATAGTGCAGATTACACCATAGCAGAGCAATGGCCTATTTATTATGATCACTGCTTATTACTGGCATTATAATAGTGCCCACAGCTCCTGAGTGAGAGAGTGTGTCTCCTTTCTGCACTCTGCAAGCTGAACGGAGGAAGCTGTCACAAGCCAATGGCTGGAAGCTGAAGCTAGACAAATTCAGACTGGAAGTAAGGTGTAAATTTTTAACTATTGGAACAATTTCCCAAGGGGGGTGGTGGATTCTCCATCACTGACAATTTTTAAATCAAGACTGGATGTTTTTCTAACAGATCTGCTCTGGAAAATTAATCTCGGGAGGTTCTATGGCCTGCATTATCCAGGAGGTCAGATTAGATCACTGAGGTTGCTTCTGGTCGTGGTATCTATGAATCTGTGAACCTCCTCTCCCTGGTGCTCACTGGCTGTTTTGTGCAAATACCTCCACTCCGCTCCCCCATGGTCTCCAGCCTCTCCCTGCTTTTGTCTTTCCAGCTAGCTAATCCCCTCCTAACATAACCACACTGAAAGAAGTTATGTAGCCAGACAAAAGCAAAAAAAGAAAAAAAAAATTGCACAACTCACGTGGCCATTCGCTGCCAACACTGGGTCTCTCTGCTTCCCCCCACTTTATGTCTGTCTTGTCTGTACTATAGACTATAGACTATTACCCCATTTCACAGACTGGGAACCTGAGACACAGACAGATTAGGTGCAGATGTTTGGGTTCAGGCTGGAGTGTGGGTTCTAGGACCCTGCAAAGTGGGAGTGTCCCAGAGCTCGGGCTGCAGCCCATGCCCAAACATCTACACCCCAATTAAACAGCCTCTTAGCCCGAGGCCCACGATTCCAAGTCAGCTGGCACAAGCCAGCTGCAGGTGTCTAATGGCAGAGTAGACCAACCCTAAGTGACTTGCCTGAGGTCACACACCAAGTCCATGGCAGAGCGAGGAACTGGTGGTTTCACCACTGCATGAGCCCCACCATGCCTCCCCTTTGCAATCATGTGGCCCACCTTCCACTTGTAGACCCATAGAAAAATGACACTATGTGGAAGAGGAATATGCAAAACATTTAATTTTAGCTGTTTGTGGTGGATGTTGCAATTGAAAGCAAAGAGGAGCCAGCACCATGTGGACAGCCAGCTCTTTGTGGACCACCAATGAGTGCTGCTCAGCTCACTCTGGGGGAGCCTCCTCTTTGTGAGCAGACTGTCTCCAGGACAAGAAGCTTACAGAGCTTCGACCTTCCTGGGTCTGACCTCAGAGCATTCAGCATCCCTTTCCACACCGTGCACGTCCCACAGCGAGTCTGCCAGGGCGGAGCTCCTGTGGAAGCCAGAGGGCCCCACACCCCAACTCCTCAGTCAGACATGACTCTCAGCCAGCTGGTAAAGCAGAAGGTTTATTAGTCAACAGAAACACGGCATAGAACAGAACTTGTTAGCACAGAAATCAATGACTTTCAGCCAAGTCTCTCTTGTGGGGAGGGGAGCCAAGAGCCAGGGCTCTGGTCCTCCCGCTGCGCCCCAAGCCAGCCAAGACTTACCTGCTTCCCGCTGCCTGGCCCCTCCTCTGCCTGTTGCTCCTCCTCCAGCCTTTGTCTCGCTTCGTGGGCCAAGAGTCACCTGGTCCCATCCCGATCCTGGGTCTCAGGTGACGAAGGAGCGGCCATAGCATCTGTGCAGACAGCTGGAGCAACCCCCACAAAAGTCACACACCCTTATTCCCACCACCTAGACATTGGTGCAACAAACCAAGGCTTGGGGACACCATGTTAAACATGGGAATAGTATCCCAAATGGAGTAGTGGAAGTCCCATTGTTTTGAAACTTAACTAGACAAAGCACTGGAACCTGCATAATTAGGACAATCATACTCCTTTGTACACCCAGTTATGACCGTTGCATGTGAAATTTGTGTCATTAAGCAGGTAGATGTGTAATCAGGCCACTTGTACACACCCTTACTGTAATTGCAGCTATGGCACGTGCAAATTAGGTGCATATTACCCACCATTTTTTTGAAAACGTACACTTAAATATTCAGTGATTTTTCTCTGTCCCTCTTGATCCATCATTTAACTTGGAATATTTATGAAACTGTAATTGACAGGCTCACTCTGCTCACATTTGCTTTTAGATGTGTTCAGTGTTTTATTGAGAGTCCAGCACGACTCGGGTCATTTCAGAATTCCAGACAGAGTTTACAGGGCTGGCAATTAGACAAAAAAAAACTTCTTGGAACTTGTGAACTGAGCAGATGTTTTTCTGAAGCCAGTAAGAGGCCATACACATGAAAGGCCACAGTGCCAATACCACAAAGCCACAAAATCAGAGCAGAACCACCCTTCAAATAGCCAATGTGCAAGAGCACGTGAATGCAGAATAGCAATTCCAGCCAAAGACCTGAAATTCATTACCGATCAAAAATCAGACTTTTTACTTGTGCTAAAATAATTGGAAACAGCCCATATGCCTGTTCCACTTATCAAAAGAGGCTGGAGCCATAAGAACATCATGATTCATTTTTTGGTGCTGTAAACATTGCCAGCTTCCTGGATGTATTTCCGAGTGCCAGTAAGTAGAGTTGCCTGCTTATTTTACGGGCAGTGCTAGTTGTTTAGATCTTGTCTGTGCACGTCAACATAGCAGTTGCTTAAACAGGTCCTATGGCATTCTGCATCTGAATAAACAGGATTATGAGACAGCTTCAGTTGACAGCAGAGTGTGGCATAGCTTGACCTGCTTTTTCTGCTCCAGAATCTAAGCATTTTTTTTTATTATTTAAAGTAATTCTCTAGTCTTAATGCCAAGAAAACCTTCAAAACATTAAGCCAGTGCTATTGATGCAGTGATGTCTGATTAAGGGCTCGGCTATATGGGGACACTCAAGAAAGTTAATTCAAATTACCAAAAGGTATAAAGTTTGAAGTGTGAATTTAAAGTGGGTTAGTTAAACTGGATTAAGCCCCTGTGTGGACACTCTCATTCAGAATTAAAGTGCATTAAGTGAAATCAAATGAAGGCTTTAATGCAGTATAACAAACCTACTTTTAATTCACACCGTTAGATAATTTGGATTAATTTTCCTGAGTGTTCATGTGTAGACAAGCCCTGAGTTTGCAGACAGTCATCAGTAAATGTATAAAGAATCTGTGAGAGCTGAGAACTACCCCTTTTCATCTCAGGGAGGTTGTTAACTCGGATGCCCACTAGTGATTATAACGATTTCTCTGCTGATCAAAACGAGTATCAAAAAAGAGGGGGAGGAGGATCATTGAAAGATCTTCAGCATCTAGTGTGAATGGTGTCTAACTCTGACGTCTCAAGCGGGTGGAATCTGGTTTGTGGGTGGAGCTTGGAAGACTCCTGTTTTCCCCTCACAATGGTGCAACGTAATTCCAAGAACGCACACCTTTCCAGCAGGTGGTTCTAAAGCCGATTTCAGATATGCCCAAGAAAGGGGGACTTTGGGGGTCTGTCTACCCTGCAATTAAAAATGCACAGATAGCCTGTGCCAGCTGACTCAGGCTTGTAGAGCTCAGGCTAAGGGGCTGTTTAATTGCAGTGGAGATGTTCAGGCTCGGGTTGGACCGGGGGCTCTAGGACCCTGTGAGTCCCAAGAGGGAACACCTTCATTGCAATTAAACAACCTCTTAGCCTGAGCCCCGTAAGCCCGAATCAGCTGGCAAGAGCCAGCCATGGGTGTCTAATTACAGTGTAGACAGACCCTCCGTGGCTCAAATTCATCCTAGGTGTAGCTCTGTTGAAGTCTTACCCATATGCAAGTGTTACTCTAACAATATTAAACATCATGAACAGGTGTAAACATGTAATAGGAGACAAAATAGGAACAACATGACTATTGTATTAGTGCTGGAGCTGGCCATATTGAAATCTGCAAAGTTCCAACTGGAAATAAGATGCAAATGATTAATAGTGAGGGTCACCAACCATTGGAGCAGGCTTCCAAGGGATGTGGTAAAGGTTTAGGTGGATTCTTTAATCAGGACTGAATGTCTTGCTGCAAGAAATGCTCTTGCTCAATCACAAATTTTTGGGCTCAGTGATGGAATCTCTGATGGAAATTCTAGGGCCTGTGCCATGTTGTAGAACTGATTTGCAATTGTTCATTTTATTAATATAACTTATGAAACTTCATTCATTCATAAAACCAGGTACCCCAATAACTGACTAACTGACAGTGTTAAGAAAAAGTTAGCACATGTGACTCCATTTTGGTTTGGGGCCCACCATTGTTTAAATGCCAGCACATCATACACCAGGAGGAGTAATCCTTAGATATTGAATCCCTGTGAAAATCCTCCTCCTTGTCTCCAGCCTGCCTTGACTCCCAGTATCTGGTTTCTGTCTCTAACTCCCTGTCTCTTGGCCTTGATGTGAGGCCTCCCCTCCTGATAATAAAAGTTACTGATGCATGGCTTTAGGACCATGCTGTGTAATTAACATACTGGTATAGCACGAGGAATGCACCAAGCAGGGATAGGTGGTAGATAAGACAAGGGTTTGTTTATTGGCTAAGGTTTCCGATGCACGAGGGCAACATGCTTTGCTAAAAGGTATATAACCTTTGTATAATCTGTATTAGGGGTCCCCTCCTGGCTAGCAGGGGGGCACCACGCTCGAGCGTAATAAACTTAGTGTCTTTTGGGAACTCTGCAGTTGTGGACTTTGTTTCTGTGCCTCAGCCTAGATTCGAACTGTGCGTGTCCTATCAGGTATAATTCGCAGCATTTGTGTGCATGTCCTACAAGGTGTAATTCGTAGCACTTGTGTGCGTGTCCTATCAGGTATAATTCGCAGCAGTTGTGTGCATGTCCTACAAGGCGTAATTCGTAACAGTTTTGGCGACCCAGATGGGACTCTAGGCTCGCCCCAACAAGCGAGACTACACTCCTCCTCTCGAACAGCTCCAGCCGGCACAGGGTGAGTTCACCTTTAAGAACTCCGAGGGGGGCGGTGTGAGCCGTCGCTTAGGCGATAAGGTGGCACATTTTGTGTTCTTTTGGTAGCCCATTATGGGTTCTGGGCAGAGTGTAAGTAAGGGGACCCCTCTGGCTGAAATTCTCGAGAATTGGGGGAATATCTCTGGCACCCATGGGTTAGGCAGGAAGAAAGCTGTTATTTTATGTAAGGTTGAGTGGCCAGCACTAACAACTCAAACGTCTGTTGAATGGCCACCGGATGGGTCCTTTGCTGGGGATACATTAACAGCGCTTAGAAGAAGGCTGGAGGACAAAGCTCCAGCCCAAATGGATTATTGGTATGTATGGGACAACTGGGCTTATGCGCGTGCGAAAGGATGTCCTCTTTCCTCCTCCTTTTCCTATCTATCTCAGGGGTCTTCAGCCCCGCTCTGTGCTATGCCTGTTTCTTCTCCTCCCCGGCCTGTTTCTGCCCCTCCCCCGGCTTACCCACGGCTTTCTGACTTATGCCTATCATCTCCTTGCTCGCCGCTCGCCACCCCCCTGCCCGTGCGGGCCCACCATTGACCCACCGGTTACTCTGCAAGCTCCTCTCATTCAGCAACCCCTTGTTACTCATAGTACGGACGGAAGTGAACAGTTTGCTTTTCCCTATGTTCACCGCCCTTTTGGCCCAGGCGATTTAGTAACATGGCAACAGCAGATGCCTCGCCTGCGTGACGATCCAGAGAAGGTTCTGCAAACCATTTGGTTTGTATTTACTGCATTTAATCCTACATGGGGAGATGTCCAGGTAATCCTGGACACACTTTTTACCCCTGATGAGAAATATTCCATTCTGGATGCTAATAGGCGCTGGGCAGGGGAGGATAGTACCCGGGCTTCTTGGCCCCTGACTGATCCCAATTGGAATCCTAATGTGCCTACTCAAATGGGCCTTTTAAAGGCGGGTAGAAACGGCCTTTTAGAAGCTGTACGTAAAGCTGGTAGTAAAAGGGCTAACTGGTCTAAAATTCGCGAATGTCAGCAAGAGCTTACTGAGCACCCCTCCGCCTTTTTGGCCCGGTTGTCCAAGCAAGTTCGTGTATATGGGGGCGGTATAAACCCTGAGGCAGAGGAAAACCGTCCTGTGATGGTCTCCTTTTATGTTGATCAGGCAGCATCAGATATAAAAAAATATTTTTCTAAGCATGTGCCCGATTGGCCAGGAAAACCCCTCCAGGAGGTTGTCCGCCTGGCCACCTTTGTGTTAACGGCAGGGACGAGGAAAAAGCACGGGAAAAACGTAAACAGAAGAAGGAGGAAGTAAGAATGTTAGCTGCTGCCTTGCAGGCTCCTTCGGGAAACCAGCATTGGCGAGGGCGCGGAGAGATGAGGGGAAGGGGGCATGGATGGGGGACAGGAGGAGGGGGAGGTTGGGATAGAATGAGGGACGGGAATTGTAATTATTGTAAACAACCAGGGCACTGGAGGAAGGAGTGTCCCCTGCTTCCCCGAGGGGCTCCTTGGAAGAGCCAGGTAGAGGCTAATCCTTCTTTTCCCCCTAACGCCCCCCAGAACCTTGTTAACCCCCAGTGACTAGAGGCGGAGGTTTTGGGGACTTTGGGAGAGTTGGAATGGGACTTGGGATTACAGTCACAAATTTATTTAAAGGTTGGGGAACACCTTGTGCCTTTTCTAGTAGATACTGGGGCCACCCTCTCCACTTTAACTTTTGTTCCGGGCTCTCTGTCCGATACCAAGGTTTGGGTGCAGGGTATAGAAGGTAATCCCTGCCCGGCCCCTTTATCCTACCCTGTCCCTATAGAGCTTGGTTCTTTAAAGCTATCACATAGGTTTGTTGTAATGCTGGAGGGCCCCGCAAACCTCCTCGGGCGGGATGTGCTGGGCAAATTGGGGGCACATATATCTTGCGCCCCTGAGGGGCTCCGCATGTCCGTCCCGGACTCGGCGGTTGCTTCTCTTATGGCATCGGTTACCCCTATTCCTGGTGTGCCCTCTGAATTGTTCAGTGTTCCACATGCTTTGTGGAGCACAAATCCTACTGATGTGGGTCTTCTTAAATCAGCAGTTCCAGTGAGCCTGAAAACAGGGGGCGGACCGCCTCCGTCCGTAAAACAATAACCCTTGCCGAGGGAGGCGGAAGAAGGCATCTCACTCCTTATTGACAGCTATTTGACTCAGGGGGTTTTAGTCCCCTACAGTTCGCCCTGTAATACTCCCATTCTTCCAGTAAGGAAGCCTAAACCGGGACCAGACGGGAGTCCAGTCTATCGATTTGTTCAGGATCTTCGGGCTATAAATGGTTATGTTATAGCCCCCCATCCAGTTGTCCCTGATCCAAGCACTATTCTAACGCTAATTCCTCAGTCAGCCACTTGCTTTACTGTCATAGATTTGTGTGCAGCATTTTTCAGTATTTCTTTGCACCCTGATTCTCAATATTTATTCGCATTTACCTGGAAGGGTCAGCAGCTAACATGGACGCGTCTTCCCCAGGGGTTCTCAGGATCCCCTACTATTTTTTCCCGGATTCTCACCGAGGATTTAAAAGACATTGTTTTGCCTAGTTCGTCTGTCCTGGTTCAGTATGTGGATGATTTGCTAATCGCTGCCTCAGATTATAACGCATGTTTAATTGACTCTGTTGTTTTGCTTACTGCATTAGCTAATAAGGGTCATCGTGCTTCCCCATCCAAGTTGCAGCTATGCCTAGATCAGGTAATTTATTTGGGTTTTGTAATTAGACCTGGGGAGCGCTTACTATCCCCTGATAGGGTGCGGGCAATCCAGGATGACCCACGTCCGACTACAAAAAAGCAGTTACGGGCTTTCCTGGGGGCTGCGGGGTTCTGCCGACCCTGGGTTGTGGCTTTCGGAGAATTGGTAAAACCGTTAGTTCAAGCTACTACATCACTGACCCTCGATCCCGTCTCCTGGACCCCGGAAATGGAAGATGCTTTTAAATCCGTCAAAAAGGCTCTGATCTCTGCGCCCGCCTTGGGATTCCCGGATTACGGTAAACCATTTTCTCTTTTCACTCATGAACGGCAGGGAGTGGCTAGCGGCGTCCTTTTGCAATACCTGGGGGGTCGCCCACGCCCCGTAGCCTATTATTCAGTACAACTGGACCCTGTGATTCAGGGCTCTGTCTCCTGTGTACGGTCTGTTGCTGCTGCTGCTGTCATGGTTGAACGGTCACGACCTATTGTTTTGGGGCACCCTCTGACTGTCTGGGTCCCTCATGAGGTTGAAATTCTTTTAAAACAGCATTCTACACAGGCATTGTCTCCACAGCGGGCTCATAAATATGAGCTAATCCTGTTGGCCGCTGACAACGTTATTTTACGCCGCTGTAACATCCTCAATCCAGCCACAATGCTACCCCTCCCAGAGGACGGTACCCCTCACCATGTATGCATGGATGTCGTCGCGCAGAATGGTAAGCCCCGCCCGGATTTAGCGGACTCCCCTTTAGTAGAGCCCGATTTACTTCTTTTCACAGATGGGTCCTCGTACTATTTAGATGGCCACCGGGTCTCGGGCTATTCGGTTACCTCTCAGGCAGACGTTATCGAGGCTGCCCCCCTACCACCTTCCTTCAGTGCCCAGGGTGCAGAGTTACACGTGCTTACCAGGGCTTGCTTATTGTCTTCAGGAAAAACTGTTACCATTTATAGGGACTCTAAGTATGCTTTTGGGGTTTGTCATGCTACAGGCCAGCTCTGGAAGCAACGAGGATTTTTAACCTCCTCAGGCACAAAAATTGCTAATGGCCCTCTAATTTCTGCCCTTTTGGAAGCAATTCAGGCCCCTCGTCAGGTGGCGGTGGTTCATTGTTATGCGCACAGGCAGCCTAACTCTTTTGTATCCCAGGGCAATGCATTAGCTGATTCAGCCGCAAAGGCTGCAGCTCTACAGCCCCTTCTGGTTTCGGCTTCCCTCCCCCTGGATGTGTCCTTCCCACCTGCTGACTGGACACTGCTGTATGCTGACGTATCCTTGGAGGAGCTGCATGACTGGAAACTCTGGGAGGGATCTAAGGGCTCCGATAAGGTTTGGCGAATCGGGAACAAACCTATTCTCCCCCGTCGTTATCTACTCGCAGCTGCTCATTATTTTCATTCCCTGGGTCACACTGGTATTCAGGGCACGGCGGCTGCCATACTAAACTTCTGGGCAGCACCGCATGTTTATCCCGCGGTAAAGCGAGTTCTTGGCTCCTGCCCTACTTGCCTGGCCTTCTCTGCTAAGACTCGGCTCGATGCCAACTCAAAAGGGGGGAGACCCTGGGCAAACTTCCCATTTCAGTGCTTGCAGATGGACTACGCAGAAATGCCTAAATGCTCAGGGTTTCACCACCTCCTTGTTATAGTGGACCAACTTTCCGGATGGCCTGAAGCAATACCAACCAGAAAGGCAGATGCAAGATCTGTGGTCAAGTTCTTAATGAAAGACATTGTACCCAGGTTTGGTGTCCCTGAAGTCATTGATTCAGATCGGGGCTCACACTTTACTGCAAAGATTTTGGAGGAACTGTACCGGTGCTTGGGGATTATTCGACAATTACACACCCCGTACCACCCCCAGTCTGCAGGTCAGGTGGAGCGCATGAACTGAACGATAAAGACAATGGTAGCAAAGTTTTGTAAGGAAACTGGACTTAAGTGGCCAGAGGCCTTGCCTATAGTTTTATGGCATATAAGACGAACGCCATGCATGCCCCTAGGCCTGTCCCCATTTGAGGTACTGTTTGGGAGACCAGCTTTGGTCCCGGGAACTTATGTTCCTGCACATGCTAGCCTCTTGGATGGAGATGAAACTTTGGCCAGATATGTTGCTAGACTGCAAAAGGAGCTGACTGACAACCAGTCTGAAGCTCAGTTGTTTCAAACCGCACCCTTAGGGTTACAGGTTCATTCCTTTAAGCCAGGGGATTGGGTAATGGTAAAAAAGATCCCCCGCACCGACCCCCTGGAACCCCGGTGGGAGGGGCCGTACCAGGTTCTGTTATGTACTTATTCTGCTTTAAAAGTTGCAGGTAAAGGTTCCTGGATTCACCATAGCTACGTCAAGTTGGCAACAGAACCCCCACCTGACCCTGGCGAGCCAGCAGACGAGCCACTTCATGAATGAACACTACAACCAACCCATGGACTGAGCTTTCCAGCTACTGGGACCTTCATAGCCCACCAGGACTTTTTGTGTTCCTGTTTATTGGACTTACATTGGGGGTAGTGTTTTTCGTATGGTACAGGGGAGGATGTCGACATTGGTATGGTTTGCCTGGGGGATCCTCTCCCTATTCCCAAGTCCAGTACAAGGATGGGAGGGCAATAGCTTCTTAAATTTAACCCGTGCTATCAAACAGGGTGTAAATCGTACGCAGTGTTGGATTTGTATTCATACCCCCACATATTTAGGTCAGGGGGTCCCGTTGGTAGGGGTACCTATCCCCCTTAATCGAACGCTCCAAACTAAGCTATGGGCAAACACTACATTTAACTGGAATGTTACAATCCAAATATGGTCTATTGATATGGTGGCCCAGGGTAATTATGCTTTATGTGTGTCACGACGTAAGGGCATAGAAAATACAGTTTTTGTAGGGAATTTTGTGGGGTGCAAGGACACCACCCAAATCAGCTCTGGTGCGGGAGGCCCCTCTACCTACTCCAGGACCCCGTGGCTGGTCCCCGAGGGGTCTGGCTGGTATTGGTTATGTAATCACACAGCCTATAAGGTTCTCCCAGCAGGATGGTGTGGTCCATGTACCTTAGGGGCTATAGTACCTGCCGTGACAGTACACCAGAACCTGACCCGGGGAGAGATCCGCAATCTAGTATGGAGGGACCGACGAAGTATTCCTTTAAACCCCCTTTCTTATCGGCCCAAAGGCTTTCACTCCTTTGTGCGTTGGTTTCTGCCATGGTTGGGAGTAAGCGAGCTGGAAAAAGCTATAGTTAACATTTCAGCTGCTTTGGAACTAATGGCAAATGCTACTGCAGATGCTCTCTCTGCCCTTCAAATTGAAGTCACCCAGCTATCCCAAACTACATTGCAAAACCGCCTAGCCCTGGATTATCTCCTTGCAAATCAGGGCGGGGTTTGTGCTCTGGTCAATTCAAGCTGTTGTGTATTTGTAAATCAGCACCATAGGGTGGAAATGACATCCACATCCTCAAGCAACAGGCAGCCCTATTCCACCACATCAGCCTCGACACTACCAAAGCCGGATTCCAGGAGGTCTGGGACTGGCTCACCTCATGGCTACCGGATGTGGGGACTTGGGGACGGCGTATTTTGTATTTACTTTTTTTGACTGTTATTGTTTTTGCGTTATTTTTTGTATGCATACAATGCTGCAGTATGTGCTGTCGGCAGTTGCTAACCCTGCAGTGCGGTTACTCAGCCCCGATATAGCTTACTGACGTACAAAAAAAAAAAAAGGGAGGACTGTTAAGAAAAAGTTAGCACATGTGACTCCATTTTGGTTTGGGGCCCACCATTGTTTAAATGCCAGCACATCATACACCAGGAGGAGTAATCCTTAGATATTGAATCCCTGTGAAAATCCTCCTCCTTGTCTCCAGCCTGCCTTACCTCTCCTAGGTGTAGCTCTGTTGAAGTCTTACCCATATGCAAGTGTTACTCTAACAATATTAAACATCATGAACAGGTGTAAACATGAAATAGGAGACAAAATAGGAACATGACTATTGTATTGGTGCTGGAGCTGGCCATATTGAAATCTGCAAAGTTCCAACTGGAAATAAGATGCAAATGATTAATAGTGAGGGTCACCAACCATTGGAGCAGGCTTCCAAGGGATGTGGTAAAGGTTTAGGTGGATTCTTTAATCAGGACTGAATGTCTTGCTGCAAGAAATGCTCTTGCTCAATCACAAATTTTTGGGCTCAGTGATGGAATCTCTGATGGAAATTCTAGGGCCTGTGCCATGTTGTAGAACTGATTTGCAATTGTTCATTTTATTAATATAACTTATGAAACTTCATTCATTCATAAAACCAGGTACCCCAATAACTGACTAACTGACAGTGTTAAGAAAAAGTTAGCACATGTGACTCCATTTTGGTTTGGGGCCCACCATTGTTTAAATGCCAGCACATCATACACCAGGAGGAGTAATCCTTAGATATTGAATCCCTGTGAAAATCCTCCTCCTTGTCTCCAGCCTGCCTTGACTCCCAGTATCTGGTTTCTGTCTCTAACTCCCTGTCTCTTGGCCTTGATGTGAGGCCTCCCCTCCTGATAATAAAAGTTACTGATGCATGGCTTTAGGACCATGCTGTGTAATTAACATACTGGTATAGCACGAGGAATGCACCAAGCAGGGATAGGTGGTAGATAAGACAAGGGTTTGTTTATTGGCTAAGGTTTCCGATGCACGAGGGCAACATGCTTTGCTAAAAGGTATATAACCTTTGTATAATCTGTATTAGGGGTCCCCTCCTGGCTAGCAGGGGGGCACCACGCTCGAGCGTAATAAACTTAGTGTCTTTTGGGAACTCTGCAGTTGTGGACTTTGTTTCTGTGCCTCAGCCTAGATTCGAACTGTGCGTGTCCTATCAGGTATAATTCGCAGCATTTGTGTGCATGTCCTACAAGGTGTAATTCGTAGCACTTGTGTGCGTGTCCTATCAGGTATAATTCGCAGCAGTTGTGTGCATGTCCTACAAGGCGTAATTCGTAGCACTTGTGTGCGTGTCCTACAAGGTGTAATTCCTAACAACAGTTAAGCTGCTTGTTAAGAACCACAGCTGTTCAAGCAGCTGCCCTTGTAAGTTTCACTTTCAATCCAATTGCTGCCTAAATCACTGAAATTCACACTGCTTCAATATTGTAACTTCTGATCCCTGTTTCTCATTCCTTATGCGTGTCTATATTGTAACTCAAACTCCATTTTAACTTGTCCCACACTCCATTTTGAAATGTTCCCTCCATTTTGTAAAAGCTTGCTGCAACCTTCATTTTTGCAAAACCCTGCCGTAACCTGATTAGTTTAGTTTAGATGTGTGAATGAGGTATGTATGGATAATGGGATTAACCTCCAGCGCCAGCCTGTCCTGATGAAATAAAGTTCAAACACCAACAGCTGAAGATGCAGACAACAGCCCTAACCAAGTGAGAAGGGTCCATCCCCCCCCCCCCCCCCAAAAAGAAAAGAACAACAAAAGTACAATGGAAGGAAGATCAAAATCAGGTTCCAGGCTGAAAGTCATGTCTGCAATTGATGGGTGATCAATCACACCGAACCCAGAGGCAGCGTGACACAGCAAAACCTATAGACTTTGGATTCAAACTAAAAACCTATAAAAAAGATGGGTGAGATGGAAGACTTTGGGTAACGTTCTGCTTCCAGCATCAAGGGGCATTGGTGCGTGCCCGACAGAGACCCAGCCCTTCCTCGTGCCTGGCTTTCCTGGCCAGTTAGCCACCATGAGCTATGATCCCAAGCTGTGAAATCAAGCCACAAACTCAAGCTACGGTCTGGACTGGAAACTATCTAGCAGCTGCAGAATATTGTGTGTGTGTGTGTATAGATACTAGATATTAGTCTTAAATCAAATTGTGTTATTTTAATAAACGTGACAGCTTGTCTTGTCCCCTGAAACGATCCTGTGTAGTTTTATCTGTGTAAAAATGTAAGAGGCCAGATCACAGGCTTCTGAATCTCTGAAAGTATTTGTTGCAGAGAACTTATTTGTTCTTTTAGTCCATTCATGAATTGCCCATAAACATGGTTTTTTCTAATGTTTGCTATTCAACATTGCTCAGCAAGTGGTTTTTTGACTAATCACAAACTCTTAGCAGCAAGTGTGGCTCTGCAGAATAAGAGTATTTTCCCACTGAAAAACATCATCCAAACCATCACTGGGAACTGATGTAGAGAGCTGCATACAGGAAGCCATTTGCAGTGCATGACAAGTTTTATGGGTCCTACAAAACCCAGGCACTATGTTACATATTCTTGAGTGGCATTTGCTGGCACTTTATCTATTAACTCTTGACAACTGTACAGACACAGAGCACTCTCATAACAAATGTGCCCATTTTGTGACCCATATTCACATGCAAGAATAAAGCTTTCCAAAAGAAGGAAACAATGGAGCGGAGGCCTCTGTGCACTGCAAACGGTGAAAGGAGGCAGTTAGCAGCAGCGGAAAGTATCCTGCTCAGTTCCTTTATGGCTACAGAAAAGGGAGAAAAGGTGAACTCATGGGTGCTAGAGCTGCTGGGGGAAAAAAAATCAAATTTCATAACGTTTCGATTGGGGGCGGGGGGAAGGAGACAAACTTGTCCTGCAAATGAGTGACAATTGTTTCCTGTTTTTCGAGCACATCTAGTATGATACACAGCCGCTGGCAATGTCTGACATCCTCGCTAGCTGGAGCTAGAAGGAGAGCACTGCACCAGCTCGTGTGCCCTTTACAACACTCCTTCTGTAGTGGTACTTGTCCAGAGTCGTGGCTTGCTCAGCCTCTACCCAGGTCACGTGACAGGTTATCATGCTGACTCCCCCAAGGAGTAATAATAAAAACCCTAGCTCTTATCCAGTGCACCAGACCTCAAAGCACTTTACAAAGGTTGTTACCCACACACTCCAGGGCACCCACCTTTACCTAGTTTCTAGGGCTCAAGGCGTAACCTGGTTGATTTAGACACCCCCACTCTTTCCCAGTTCCTACGGCTCGGGGCCACCCATACCCAATTCCTAGGGCTCAGGGTGTAATCTGGTTCATTTAACTACCCACCCTTACTCTTCCGTGGGCTCAGGGCGTACTCTTCTATAGGTTTGCAGGATCTTTTTACCAGTGAAAGAGCCTTACACAGTAATATCCTTATCCTTTATTTATTAATAATTACAAAGTAAAATACACACACTGAGCATACAGTGCTAAGCTCATCAATCCTGATCACACAGGCGAACTTTCCCTGTTGGCCAGGGAAGGTTGGTCTCTTCTGGGTTCTGGTTGCTGCACATCATGGTCATGCAGAGGATTCTTAGCAGTTCTGATTTTAGGCTGTGTCTTGAGGGTTGAGTTCTTCTTCCTTCAGGTCTTTCCTTCTTATTATTCTTCTTTTTCCCCCATTGGGTCTCCATTTTGGACCCCAGTGTAGATAGTGAAATCTGAGTCCTGCTTAGCTGTATCTTAACCAATCATTTTACTAAAATATTACAAAAGCATTCTTTGACCAATCCTAACATATTGCAAAATAATTCTTCAACCAATCATACCCCACCACCTTAGTTGATTTGCATAACTAATGATCAAAGAACCAGACAGAGACCATACAGATAAACAATAGAGAAGCAGGCACAATAAAGGCAAAACAATAGAAGTAGAGATTTTACAAGCACAACTGTTGATAAGTGATTCCATGCCAGATGGCATGCCATCAAACAAAGTTTTCTTTAAACATCTTAAGAGATTCCTTCCTTATCTGGTGAGGGTGGGGACTATTAGGTGGGGCGTCTTCTTAACAGCCCGGTATTACATTGTTTTGATATAATTTAGAAGGAATCTGAGGATGGGACTTTCTGCTTCTTGGCTCATGGCTGCTGCTCTCCTAATATGACTGCAGCAAAAGGCCTCAGACCTTACAAGCTCAGTATCATTATCCCCATTGTACAGATGGGGACACTGCAGCACAGAGCAGTGAAGTGACTCCCCCCAGTCAACCCGCACCATTTAATCCAGTGCAGCGGAAATGGCTTTAGAAATCCACATTGCAGGAAATGGCCACTATTTCCTTGCTAAAAGAACAAGGAGTACTTGTGGCATCTTGGAGACTAACACATTTTATTAGAGCATAAGCTTTCGTGGGCTACAGCCCACTTCATCGGATGCATAGAATGGAACATATAGCAAGAAGATATAGATATACATATATATATATATATACATACATACATACAGAGAAGGTGGAAGTTGCCATACAAACTGTAAGAGGCTAATTAAGATGAGCTATTATCAGCAGGAGAAAAAAAAAAACTTTTGTAGTGATTAGTGTGTGAGTTGCTTGTTACCTTTGCTTCTGGAAATGTAGCCTGAATACACTGATGATGACTCTGTATTACTTATTCCGTGTTCTGTACGATAGCTAGCTTGTTTCTGATGCTCGTTATGCTGATTTGCATATATATGAATATGTTAAAGGAGCATCAGATGAAAGAGCCAAATTGGCTGAAAGCTTCATGGATGGGGACAATCAAAGGAAACCCGTGAGGTGGCTGCAGTCCCACTTGGCAGAGGGAATTTCCTTTAAGGGATGTTCTGGCTTCCTTAGGTCAGAAGAAGGCCAATGTGCTAGATATTGGACATATTTTGGCTCCGCATCAAAAATTAAATACCAAATTTTCTTCCAACAAACATCCAGGGCCAGACACACCCTGTACTGTCCAAGCTGGGCATTGCTGAAACGAGGCAGAATCCCTTCCCCCAAAGTCACAGAATGGCTGGGGAGCTGCTCCATGGTGCGGCCTCATGGTGGCCAACGCCTCTGCACACTCCTACGTAAAAGGAGAACCTGAAGATTTCTGTGGTGGGATTTGTGGCCCTGCCCTTGCCCCTCCCGCAGCCCACCCATTCCCATTACCCGCTGCCCACTGTGTGCTGCCATGCAGTGAACTCTTGGAGAACCAGATTACCAGCTGCACCAGGGTTGCCCATCCCCACCCCTGGGTGGCCTGTGAAAATTCCCCACCCTCTTCCACAGCTGATTCTGCTGCCAGGGGGACCTCTGCACAGATGGGGTCTAGCTTTGTTCTTCATTCACTCTGTGTGTGGGTGTGTGTATAAACCCCTTCCATTGCCATAGGAAATTTTTATGCTTTGGTGCTATAGCAGCATGGCTGTGCCTCTGTAGCGCCCATAGTGTAGAGGTGGCCTAGCTGTATCTTCAGTTTATGTAAGAGCTACCCCCTCTGGAGCCTACCCCCCTATCTCCGCCCTATCATTTTTACTGCAAGGTCTCCGAGGCAGGGGCCTGTCTGATCGATTCAGCTGTGTGTCCCCCATGTGCACTTGTAGTGTTGTACAAATAATACAGACAAGATTGTGCAGCTCATGCCAACGAGCCCTCGCACATAGTCCCTTGGAGTTTGCTCATTTGAATAAGAGCTCGCACTTAGAACTGGGCAAATGGTGGGGGTTTTTTTTCTTGGTTTTTTTTCAGTTTGGTGGCCAACCAAAAAAATCCCCCCAAAATTGTTTCAGGTCAACCCAAAGTGACCATTTTTCCTCCCCAAAATGAAAAACCAAACACAAATTTTGTTTTGGGTTGAACAAAAGTTTCAATCAATTCAAAACAATCTGATTAATTTTGTTTCCAGGTATCTCTAGGGGGTGTTTTGCAGGAATAGCAATGTCAGGGGTGTGCTTTTCGTTAGCCAATGTATCTATGCCAGCACAACTTTGTGGTATAAACCTGACCTTAAAATGATGCCAATGGTACAGAGTCGCACCTGGTCACATAGGAATGAACTTTTTTCTACAGAACAGAGCAAATCAGATGCTTATTACGATACAAATACTTCCTTTTAATAATAAAAGAAGACTTCACTGGGTTTTAATGAGTGCTACAATCTCCATGACTGACCCTGTAGCTCATTCCAACCAAGTTAATTCCAGCCATGTACCTACAATGAAGATTTGTTTCCAATTCAAGGAAATCAGTTTGGTAACATAACAAAAATGATAGTATTCTCTAAACACAGAAGGAAGAGGGAAGCAAAAGATATACACAGTAATGAAAGCAACCAAGCAGAGGATTTAGTAGGATTAGTTGTCCTTTAACTGGTAGATCAGCAGCTGTATGCAAAACTGAATTAAAATAATTGTATGAGCTTCCTGTTTGCCAAAGCGGTGTTTGCAATCTTCATGGTATCTGCAATACAATAGTGTCTGGAGTCTGATGCCTGCTTAAACCTGTGGGGCACTTGCAAACCAGAGCAAATTTCCTCCTTGGCAACTCATTACATAAGAACCTAAGAACGGCCAGACCGGGTCAGACCAAAGGTCCATCTAGCCCAGTGTCCCGTCTTCCTACAGTGGCCAATGCCGGGTGCTTCAGCAGGAATGAACAGAACAGGGAATCATCAAGTGATCCATCCCCTGTCACCCATTCTCAGCTTCTGGTAAACAGAGGTTAGGGACACCATCCATGCCTATCCTGGGTAACTAAATAAAGCCGAATTAAAAAAAATGTTGAAATTATTTTTAAGAGAAAATTGGATTTTTGATGAAACAACAGTAGTAAATATCTCCAATAATCAGTGATGGAACACTAGATGGGGAGGGTTCTGAGTTACTGCCTTAGAATTCTTTCCCAGGTGTCTGGCTACTGGGTCTTGCCCACATGCTCAGGATCTAACTGATCGCCATATTTGGGGTTGGGGAAGGAATTTTCTGCTAGGTAAGATTGGCAGAGACCCTGGGGGTTTTTCACCTTCCTCTGCAGCATGGGCCATGGATCACTAGCAGGTTTAAACTAGTGTAAATGGTGGATTAGAATAATAGAATCATAGAATATCAGGTTTGGAAGGGACCTCAGGGGGTCATCTAGTCCAACCCCCTGCTCAGAGCAGGACCAATCCCCAACTAAATTATCCCAGCCAGGGCTTTGTCAAGCCTCACCTTAAAAACCTCTAAGGAAGGAGATTCCATCACCTCCCTAGGTAAACCATTCCAGTGCTTCACCACCCTCCTAGTGAAAAAGTTTTTTCCTAATATCCAACCTAAACCTCCCCCACTGCAACTTGAGACCATTACTCCTTGTTCTGTCATCTGCTACCACTGAGAACAGTCTAGATCCATCGTCTTTGGAACCCCCTTTAAGGTAGTTGAAAGCAGCTATCAAATCGCCCCTCATTCTTGACTTCTGCAGACTAAATAATCCCAGTTCCCTCAGTCTCTCCTCATAACTCATGTGCTCCAGCTCCCTAATCATTTTTATTGCCCTCCACTGGACTCTTTATAACTTTTCCACTTCCTCCTTGTAGTGTGGGCCCCAAAACTGGACACAGTACTCCAGATGAGGCTTCACCAATGCCAAATTGAGGGGAATGATCACGTCCCTCGATCTGCTGGCAATGCTCCTACTTATACAGCCCAAAATGCTGTTAGCCTTCTTGGCAACAAGGGCACACTGTTGAATCATATCCAGCTTCTCATCCACTGTAACCCCTAGGTCCCTTTCTGAAGAACTGCTGCCTAGCCACTAGGCCCCAGTCTGTAGCAGACTAGGGACCTAGATTCTCTGTAACTTGAAGTCTTTAAATTATGATTTGAGGACTTCAGTAACTCTCCCAGAGGTTATGCGTCTATTACAGGAGTGGGTGGGTGAGGTTCTGTGGCCTGCAATGTGCAGGAGGTCAGACTAGATGATCATGATGGTCCCTTCTGGCCTTAAAGTCTATGATTCTGCCTTCCTCAAAATTTTTTGATTTTTTTGTGCTGGAAAATGGAAATTTTTTCTGTCAACATTTTTTAGTTTTCAGCCAAAAATTTTTTTTTTTTTTTGAGTTTTTGGATTTTTGACAAATAGTTAAAATTTTCTGTTGAACATTTATTTTCATTGAGATTTTCCACAAACCCCATTTTCTGAGCAGCTCTATTCTTGAATACTGACGAAAACTGCTGTCCACTTGAATTAGTTTCCTATTCCGTTCAAGTTTTGCAGTGTAAGAACATTCAGAGTTCTGCCCACTTCCGAATGGCTGGCACTTTATTTAATTATGATTAGGGCCCCGTGTCTGTCATGGAGATCGAGGAACTCACAGATTCCATGACCTTCGGCAACCTCTGACTTCTGCAGAGGCCAGTGTGGCTGAGTCTAGGGCCACCCAAGCAGCTGCGTCCTGGGTCAGCTGCTCAGGGGACCCCGGGTACAGCCACACCAGCTGCTGCTGAAGCGGCCCTGGACAGCAACCCCGGGATGGCTGGAGCAGCCGTGGTCTGCTAGCCCCGGCACCGGTCCCCAGGCGGCTGGCTGACCAGAGCAGCCATGGTCCATGGCCCCTGGCAGCTGGTGCCACTGGCCCCGGGTGCCCCGAGCCCCTGGCATCTCCCCCCTGGAGGCAGTATCATGTTAAGAAAACAACAGAAACACTTCAAGGAGAGCAAAGGAAAATTTGCCTGGCTTGCTTTGATTCCAGTACAGCCTGGTGTCAAGTATCAGAGGGGTTGCTGTGTTAGTCTGTATCCACAAAAACAATGAGGAGTCCGGTGGCACCTTAAAGACTAACAGATTTATTTGGGCATAAGCTTTCGTGGGTAAAAAACCCACTTCTTCAGATGCATGGAGATCATAGAATCATAGAATATCAGGGTTGGAAGGGACGTCAGGAGGTCATCTAGTCCAACCCCCTGCTCAAAGCAGGACCAGTCCCCAACTAAATCATCCCAGCCAGGCCTTTGTCAAGCCTGACCTTAAAAACTTCTAAGGACGAAGATTCCACCAACTCCCTAGGTAACCAATTCCAGTGTTTCACCACCCTCCTAGTGAAAAAGTTTTTCCTAATATCCAACCTAAACCTCCCCCACTGCAACTTAAGACCATTACTCCTTGTTCTGTCATCAGCTACCGCTGAGAACAGTCTAGAGCCATCGTCTTTGGAACCCCCTTCCAGGTAGTTGAAAGCAGCTATCAAATCCCCCCTCATTCTTCTCTTCCGCAGACTAAACATCCCCAGTTCCCTCAGCCTCTCCTCATAACTCATGTGTTCCAGTCCTCTAATCATTTTTGTTGCCCTCCGCTGGACTCTTTCCAATTTTTCCACATCCTTCTTGTAGTGTGAGGCCAAAACTGGACACAGTACTCCAGATGAGGCCTCACCAATGTTGAATAGAGGGGAACGATCGTGTCCCTCGATCTGCTGGCAATGCCCCTATATATACATCACAGAATGCCATTGGCCTTCTTGGCAACAAGGGCACACTGTTGACTCATATCCAGCTTCTCGTCCACTGTAACCCCTAGGTCCTTTTCTGCAGAACTGCTGACGAGTCATTCGGTCCCTAGTCTGTAGCGGTGCATGGGGTTCTTCCATCCTAAGTGCAGGACTCTGCGCTTGTCCTTGTTGTACCTCATCAGATTTCTTTCCAATCCTCTAATTTGTCTAGGTCCCTCTGTATCCTATCCCTACCCTTCAGCATATCTACCTTTCCTCCCAGTTTAGTGTCATCTGCAAACTTGCTGAGGGTGTAATCCACACCATCCTCCAGATCATTTATGAAGATATTGAACAAAACAGGCCCCAGGACCGACCCTTGGGGCACTCCGCTTGATACCGGCTGCCAACTAGACATGGAGCCATTGATCACTACCCGTTGAGCCCGACAATCTAGCCAACTTTCTATCCACCTTATAGTCCATTCATCCGGCCCATACTTCTTTAACTTGCTGACAAGAATACTGTGGGAGACCATGTCAAAAGCTTTGCTAAAGTCAAGGAACAACACGTCCACCGCTTTCCCCTCATCCACAGAGCCAGTTATCTCATCATAGAAGGCAATTAGATTAGTCAGGCATGACTTGCCCTTGGTGAATCCATGCTGACTGTTCCTGATCACTTTCCTCTCCTCTAAGTGCTTCAGAATTGATTCCTTGAGGACCTGCTCCATGATTTTTCCAGGGACTGAGGTGAGGCTGACTGGCCTATAGTTCCCAGGATCCTCCTTCTTCCCTTTTTTAAAGATGGGCACTACAATAGCCTTTTTCCAGTTGTCCAGGACTTCCCTGGATCGCCATGAGTTTTCAAAGATAATGGCCAATGGCTCTGCAATCACATCCGCCAACTCCTTTAGCACTCTCGGATGCGGCGCATCCGGCCGCATGGACTTGTGCTCATCCAGCTTTTCTAAATAGTCCCGAACCACTTCTTCCTTCACAGAGGGCTGGTCACCTCCTCCCCATACTGTGCTGCCCAGTGCAGTAGTCTGGGAGCTGACCTTGTTTGTGAAGACAGAGACAAAAAAAGCATTGAGTACATCTGCATCTCCAGGCATCTGAAGAAGTGGGTTTTTTAACCCATGAAAACTTATGCCCAAATAACTCTGTTAGTCTTTAAGGTGCCACCGGACTCCTCGTTGTTTCAATACAACCTGATCTCTACTCACTGCTGCAGACAGAGTCTGATCATGTTGCTCAGTGTCGCCCCCGCCAGACACACATTTCAGATGGCAGCAGCGGAGCTGGTCAAAATGTTTTCACTGGAAGATGGTCCCTTTGGAAAATGCGGTTTTGTCAAAACAGAGATTTTCCATGGGATTTCAGCAGCAACAACAAAATTCCACTTGGATGAATCACAACAAAACCTCATCTTTTCAATCAACGTTTCAAAAAGGAAACAGAATTTGTTGTTTCAAAATGGCAAATTGTTTTGCTTAGGTGGATGAACGGTTTCTGAACAGGATGACATGGCGGGAGCTGCAGGGTCCCACCACCTGCCGCCAATGGTGGCTAGGAGTCCCCCACTGCCTGCATCAGCCAGGGCGCTGCTAGATCCCCCCGTGGTGGCTGGGAGCTGCAGGGTTGGCGGGACCCTATAGCTCCCAGCTGCGGCGGGCTGAAGTCACGGAGGTCTTTGGAAGTCACGGATTCCGTGACTTCCATGACCTCCATGACAAAATTGTAGCCTTAGTTATACTGAATCCCAGAACAGTTCCCTTTTTCTTTCCCAACAATCGTTTCTATGCTAACTCCCTTTTGTTCCCTTGGAAGAGTGCAGATGCTTTAGGAAACTAAATGCAGATGCTGAGTGTTCAGGCATACATGGACAGGACTGAGAAGTGCACAAGGGTCATTCACTGGAATGCCATCTCTGCTACACCTGACATCAAATCCTAGCCCACTGAAGTCAAATGGAGTTTTGCCATTCATTTCAGTGGGCTTGGATTTCATCCCAGTGTTGTAGACCTGGTATAAAATTTTTCACACAAGAAACTTTCTGGTTGGAAAATGTGGTTTTGTCACAATCAGTTTCTCACTCTGGCTGGAGTGGCCACAGCCATGAATGCCAACTTCAGGGAAAGGAGTACCTGTGGCACCTTAGAGACGAACCAATTTATTTGAGCATAAGCTTTCGTGAGCTACAGCTCACTTCATTGGATGCATACTGTGGAAACTGCAGAAGACATTATATCACATTATATCACAAAAGCTTATGCTCAGATAAATTGGTTAGTCTCTAAGGTGCCACAAGTACTCCTTTTCTTTTTGCGAATACAGACTAACACGGCTGTTACTCTGAAACTTCAGGGAAGACTGTCAAAAAGGCAGGGCAGCGACCTGAAATGGATTATATGTTCTGTAATTAGATTTCATCAAACTAGTAACAAGTATGAATTCTTCAAGCACAATAACAGTTTTGCCATGGACTAACCAATTTATTTGAGCATGAGCTCTCATGAGCTAAAGCTCACTTCATCGGATGCATACCGTGGAAACTGCAGAAGACATTATATACACACAGAGACCATGAAACAATACCTCCTCCCACCCCACTGTCCTGCTGGCAATAGCTTATCTAAAGTGATCATCAAGTTGGGTCATCTCCAGCACAAATCCAGGTTTTCTCACCCTCCGCCCCCCCCCCCCCACACACACAAACTCACTCTCCTGCTGGTAATAGCCCATCCAAAGTGACCACTCTCTTCACAATGTGTATGATAATCAAGGTGGGCCATTTCCTGCACAAATCCAGGTTTTCTCACCCCCCCCCACCCCCATACACACACAAACTCACTCTCCTGCTGGTAATAGCTTATCTAAAGTGATCATCAACTTGCAATCTGTCAGCACTGAATGTCTCTTAGGGCTAACCCAGGTTGACTCCGGGATCTCTGTTTCCTAGCTCCAGCCCTGTGACAGTCCAAAGAGATGAAATGTCAACTATTTTTATTTCCTTCTTCCAGAATTCAAGTTGAAGGAGATAAGCTTTCTTGCACGTAGCACCTTTATTGGCTTGAGAGGGCCATTAACCAAGTTTTTGTATCAAAGCTCCATTTAGTTTTGATAGTTCTTCTTGATGGGTGGTGGACTATTCCTCCTGACAGGTTGACAGTTTCAGAGCAAGTATTTTTGCAGTTATAAAGCACAATTTACATATCACTTTATAGCATGGGATACAAAGATTACAAGTGAAATTGATGCATGCAGCAATTGACAAGCATTCCATAGAATCATAAACACTGAACACATTCGTATAAGTCTAATACCTTTCTTGAACTATGCTAACATACAGGTGAGCTGGCCTGGTTTCCAGCTATGAATTTGTCAGTGCTCAGCTGACACTTACAGCCTTGGCAAGGGCTGGCACTTGGTCTGCCAGCATCATACAGTTTTCTGGAGGAAAACTGTTGATTTCAAATGGAAAAATTAAAAATGATTTTTTTCTTTTTGAATCAACATTTTGAAACAAAACACATTTATTTGATTCATTGCAACTTAAAACAGTGTTTTGATTCAGTTTTTGGAAACCAAAAAAAGTCTCTTTTTTCTTTTTTCAGCTTTTGGATTTGGTTAGGGTCCTGCCTCCTCCCCCCCCCCCCCCCACTTTTTTCTCCTTTTTTAAACTCTTGCCCCAATTTTTACACTGGGGAAATTGGGAAGAAAGGTTTTAAAAAAATGAAAGCAGGAAAAACCCTATTTACACACCAGTTCTTATTGTTTTACAACTTCTTCCCACTGAAAAACATTTTTAAAAGTCTGAAAAGTGGGGTTTTCACTTTTTTTTTTTAACCTTTCTCTTTTTTCCAGCGTAAAAAGCCGAGCACGTGTACTGGATCAGGCTCTGCAGGCAAATTGAGCAGAGAAACTTCTCCCTTCCCCCAGTTTGTGCATTGCTCTGGGGCTTTGGCATCCAGATGCCCAGCCTGGGGTTGCAGTGTGCAAGCTCAGAGGCAGGAATATAGGCACCTAGGGAACTTTTACAGTAAACATTTAAGGGCCAGCTGAGGACAGGGGTTGTGATTCTGGGATTTAGGCCTCCAAAGTGGCAGTCAGGTGCCTGAGTCCTTTTGTGAATCTAGCCCTGGGGGTTGTTGATAATGCAAAGGACCCAATCCTGTCAGGTGCTGAGCTCTGTAAGTGCCCAGCAAAGTCAGTGGGAACTGCTGATGCTGGGAATCCCAGTGGCTGAGTGCCAGACACTGCTAAATCAAACTGCCGAGTATGAAGTGTCGTTACCAGGGAGTATGCAAGTTGTTGTTGCTGTGTTGGTCCTGGGATATTAGAGAGACAAGGTGGGTGAGGTAACTTCTGCTGGTGAGCGAGACAAGCTTTCGAGCTTACACAGAGCTCTTCTTCAGGTCTGGGGAACATACGCAGGCCACGTCTACACTATAAGCTTACATCCGTAGAACTATGTCATTCAAGGGGTGTGAAAAATCCATACCCCTGAGCGATGCAGTTATATCAACCTAAGCCCTGGGGTAGACGGCGCTATGTCGTTGGGAGGGCTTCTTACCTCAACACAGCTACCACCTCTCTCAGTACGGTATTAACTACGCTGATGGGAGAAGCTCTCTGGTCGGCAGAGTAGTGTCTTCACTAAGGGCTTCCCTCCACTTACGGGGGATCGACACATGGTGATCGATCCACCAGGGGTTGATTTAGCAGGTCTAGTGAAGACCTACTAAATCAACCACCGATCGCTCTCCCATCAACTCAGTACTCCACCGGAACGAGAAGCATAAGGTAAGTTGACGGGAGAAACTCTCTGGTCGACCTAGTGCGGTGTAGGCTCTGCATTAAGTCAACTTAAGGTACGTCGACTCCAGCTACGTTATTCACATAGCTAGAGTTGCATAACTTAGGTCGACTTCACCCCGTCCTGTAGACCTGCCCTGAAGTGCTACAGTGGCTCAGCTGCAGCTTTGGAAGAGTAGATCTGCCCTCACGGTGTCACAGCTAAATACAGGTGGGACAGATTGTTTAGCATAAGTAGTTAACTCATTTCAAGGGACCACTCAAGGTAAAGTGGCCTGTGAACACCCCTCCAGTCTGGGGAGAGAGGGGGAGGCAGCTGGGGGAATTGTTGGAGATTGTTGAGAGTGTTGGGAATCTAAAGCGGGGGTCGGGCACAAATTCTTTTAATTATGTAGAGATCAAGGTGATAAATTCCTTCCAGTTAGTGCCCCAGGTGAAGGAGCTGGCTTGTAAACAGACTGTAAAAGATTACGTGCTTCATCTCAACGGGAAATGAACGAGGCTTTGCCAAGTTGGCTAGGATTTTTGCAAACCAAACAACTCAGTGCTGCATTCCTAACCTCTCCTCTCCATCTGAGTCGGCACCTCTGCCCCTAGCACCATTATCCAGGACAGAAGCAAACTTACTATAACAAAACAGCATGCACTCATGATGAAGAAGTGGGAAGGGGTGGGAAAATTCGGTGAAGAGCCTGTTTCAGACAAAGGTGAGTAATAAAAATAATCGTTTCATAAAGAAATATATCTCAGCAGTTCCCCTTTCAGGAAGGGCAGTTGGTAAATAACATGTAGAGGAAATAGACACATTTCAGGGGCAGTGGGAGAAAGGAGGAAACACCATTTGTTCTGAGCTGGTTCTCGATTGACCCATGTGTGTCCGAAGGGCCCAAGGAATCTCAGCCTCTCACACCTCCCAGACTCTCCACCAACCACTCCAAGGGTAATGTCTGTGCTGCAGTCTGACACCCGCTGCTGGCATGTGCCAGCTGACTTGGGCTCGCAGGGCTCAGGCTCCGGGGCTGTTTAATTGTGGTGTAGATGTTCAGATTCAGGCTGCAGCCTGAGCTCTGGGACTCTCCCACATCACAGAGTCCTTAGCCCAAGCCCTGTAAACCTGAGTCAGCGGGCACAGGCCAGCCATGGGGGTCTAATGGCAGTGTAGACATACCCTAATTGGCACAGTCTGGCCCCCTAGAAGAAGGTGGCTTGGGTGAAGCTAAATCTAGATCAGTTCCATTTGAAGGTGACTCATGGCACCTCTGGGCAGTGCCAGGTATTTAACAGAAAGCTAGAGCTATGCAGCTCCTGTCCTCGTGCAGCCCTCCTCTCTGCCGGGAGAGATGCAGGCTCTGATGGGTGTTCATACCAGTCACTGGGGTCAAAGGGGAGTGGCCACTCCCTTAACTCCACCCACTCCCATCCTGAGCATAAGTGAAGTCAATGGACCTGATTCTGCTCTCACTTGCACTAGTGTGTAAACGAGGAGTGAGTCCATGGACTCCCATGGAATTACACTGGTGTGAAATTGGTGCCAATGAGAGAAGAATCAAGCCTCGTGTTTTGAGAGTCCCGAAACCTCTTTTCAGATAGATCGAGCAATGTTTTTAGCACTCATTCCCCATGTCAACTGATCCTGTTCAGCACAATTCCCCCCACCCCAAGTGACAGCAGTGATTTTTATTTCATTGTACATAACACCTTATTGATGATTTAAAAAAATTTTTTTTGCTAATTATAAAGCAAGGAAGCCCGGTCTTGCACTAGTAAAATTGCCACATGCTCTGGTTCAATAATAACTAACCTCACAATGATACAGCCCATAGACTATATATTTCAGGATACACTAATGTGGTATGATAGCAGGATTGTCAAGTCGTTCATTCCCTTTTTTCTTGGAGGATGTGCAGTGGGACCTTTCCACCTCTATCTGTACTATAAGTAGATTTTCTATAATCCTGCCAGATTGCCAGTCATCTGTAGAGTCTTCCAGGGAAGGCAAGATCAGAATTTCTATTGTAACAAACAAGCAAAAAAGATAACCTTCGAAAGCACACAGACTGTAATCCTACGAGGGATAGCCTGCCCGTGGAGTGCTGCACCTTCACTGGGACTCACTGGGGCAGAGCCTCAGCTGGTGCAAGCAGTCATAGCTCAATTAGAATCCATGGAGCTATGATCATTTACATCAATTGAGAATCTGCCCTACTGACTTTAACGCCAAGGCCCTGATCCTGCAAACCCTTATGCATATGCTTAACTGTACTCCCGTGAGCAGTCCCCTAGATTTCCGTGGAATTACTCCTGTGCATAAAGTTAAGCGCATCTGTATGTGTTTGCAGGATTAGGCCTGATCCTCTACATTTCCAGCATTTTACATACAGCATAATAAAGAAGAAAGAATACCAGCCCAATATGTTTTTTCCTCTGTAGGTCACCTCTGACTTTACTCTCTAACCCAGTCCAGTCTTGCCAACTAAACTGCAGGTGTTAAATATTGAAATGATATTTACTTTTCATTTTTGCTTCTCTTTGCCCTTCCTGGTGGTGGCTGGGGCCAAACGTGTCAGAATACCGTGTGAGAGGCTGTTGTGCTATTTCCTGCCCAATGAGATTTGCACGATACTACTGTTCTCACGAAGGAACCTCTGCTTGAGTGCCTGTTCCATTACCTGCTGCCAAACCTTCTCCCTCCCTTGTGTCCAGTCTCTCCTGAAACCTCAAGGAGGCAGGCTGTTAAGTGAATGGAGGTGTTGACCTATCCTCCACAGGCACAGGTTCTATTCTTAGCTCTCATGGAGGCCCGCTGTGGTACCTTGAGCACCTTACGTCACCGCTCTGTGCCTCAGTTTCCCCATTTGTAAAATGAGGATCATGGTACTTAATTGACTTTGCAAGGTATGGAGGTACTCCAATAAAAGGGATTATTGTTACTGGGCTCTAAAGCCCCCTCCCCCCCCGATTTTATAAATCATAACAATACAGCCAATTTGGCATGCTCAAGAGATTTGAATAATTCCCTCCGAGATACTTCTTTCAGTGCAAGCTTTTGTGGTTTAACTTATTGCTACTCTGCTACCCACAGGAAATGGTGTGGAACCTGATGGGACTTGCTTCAGTAACAAAGCTGTTGTTCCCATGAAGGGAGTAAAACCAGTATCGCTGCATACCAATGGGTTGCTTTGGGTCCTGGTAGATGCTGGTGCTGACAGGCCTGCTGAAGACAGATCATATTTTTATTAAACTCATTGAGATATCCAAGCTAGTTATTGAGCTGAGCCTTATCTGACCCTTTGCAATGCTGCCTGGGGAGGGCATTCAAAGTGCATCCTGCTCTTAAGGAAGTAAATGACTCCAACAGGAGCAGGACTTGTTACCTTCAGCAGTTCTACACTCTGGAATGTAAATGGATACACAGATGTGTAGCTAAGGGCCTGTCTGTCTACATCATTACTTAGTGCATGGCAAGCTACAGTGTGAATCTACAGCACACTAGCTTGCCACACATTTCTTCTTCTTAGTGTATGTGCAATGTGCCTCAGGTGGCACGTGACCAGGATTTATCACCGAATTTGATCCGCTGGTTAGATCATTAGCTTCCTTGGCTGGGGCTGGTACTGACGGGGAGTGCAACGTGAACACTCATCCATGCCCCCTGCGGAACATCCAAGCATATAGCAGAACTTTTAATGCACAGTAGCAAGGTTCACGTGGCCAGTTAGTGTGTGTCAAGCTGGTGCAGTGCAGATTCACATCGCCGCTTGCAGTTCACTCAGTCTTCGTGTAGACAAGCCCTATCTCTCTTCTATAGTGTGTACCTGTGGTATACATAGTTAACACGACATGTAAGCAGTCCCGGGTTTACAATGGCTCCAGTGGCTCCATGGAGCCGGGCCCATGCTCAGAAGGGACCCCCAGCCTGCTCTGCTTGCACTGTGCCCCGAGATCCTGCTGGCTCCCCCTGCCCACCATTTGCTCCTCTTGGCCTGCCTGCCTGCTGCCTCCTCGGCCCCACCCCCCGCTCCTCTCTGCCTGCTGGCTGGACCCCAATGCCCCTCCGGCTCCGGGCAGTCTCTGCTTCCCACGGCCTGCCCCACCTGTCTCACCGGAGCTGAGCTGCCTGGGATTGGTGCAGAAGCCCAGCCAGTCTCAGCTAGGTGTGTATGTGTGTGAGGGGACAGGCTTGGATGGGCCCCTCCAGGCAAGTGTGTCTTGAGGGACCCTGGCCTGGCTGATTGCGCCACTTCCGAGGAACCGGAATGATTCCCGGCCCTGGGGAATGATTCCCGGCCCAGCTCAGTCTGGCAGGCACAGTCACCTCCCAGCAGGGCCGGTGAGTGTGGCTGGGAGGCAGGGCTTCGGGGAGTGGGTCTGTGGAGAGTCTGGGGGGGCGGTGCGGGGCTGTGAGGGGGCAGGGAAGATCTGTGTGTGTTGGGGCACTAGGGAGTGGGGGTTCTGTGGGGGGTGCTGGGCAGTTGTGGTGGGGCTGTGGGTAGGTGTGGTGTTGTGCACGGCGCTGTGCATTTGTGGGTGGGTCTGGGAGGGGCGCTGGCCATAGGGAGTTGTGGGGTGTTGGGGGCTGTGTGGTGTGGAATAGGCCCAACCCCGAGGGGAAGGGACATGCTGACAGCACAGGGCCAGGCGGACCACTGTGCATCTGGCAACTGACGGTTTGTAAATAGTGTCCTCGCATTGGGCGGAGCAGGGCCGCTCCTGTCATGCCATGTCCCATTGCCTCTGGCTGACCCCTCGCTCTGGGGACTGAACTCCCCGCGCCATGCTACACTGCCTCCATGGGGGCCCACAAAAGGTTAATCCAGCCCTGCATGTAAGAACATAAGAACGGCCATACAGGGTCAGACCAGTGGTCCATCTAGCCCAGTGTCCTGTCTTCTGACAGTGGCCAATGCCAGGTGCCCCAGAGGGAATGAACAGAACAGGTACATCCAGTGATCCAACCCCTGTCGCCCATTCCCAGCTTCTGACAAACAGAGGCTAGGGACACCATCCCTGCCCATCCTGGCTAAAAGCCATTGATGGACCTATCCTCCATGTATTTATCTAGTTCTTTTTTGAACCCTAACCCTAACCCTTTTATAGTCTTGGCCTTTACAACATCCTCTGGCAAGGAGTTCCACAGGTTGACTGTGCATTGTGTGAAGCAATACTTCCTTTTGTTTGTTTTAAACCTGCTGCCTAGTAATTTCATTGGGTTCCTAGTTCTTGTGTTATGAGAAAGAGTAAATAATACTTCCTTATTTCCTTTCTCCACACCAGTCATGATTTTATAGACACCTCAATCATATCCCCCCTTAGTCATCTCTTTTCCAAGCTGAGGAGTCCCAGTCTTATTAATCTCTCCTCATACAGAAGCCGTTCCATACACCTAATAATTTCTGTTGCACTTTTATGTACCTTTTCCAGTTCCAACATATCTTTTTTGAGATGTGGGCAACCAGATCTGCATGCAGTATTCAAGATGTGGGCCTACCATCATTTTATATGTATAGTTGGGATTATGTTTTCCAATATGCATTGCTTTGCACTTATCAACATTGAATTTCATCTGCCATTTTGTTGCCCAGTTGCTCAGTCACCCAGTTTTGTGAGATCCTTTTGCAACTCTTTGCAGTCAGCTTTGGGCTTAACTATGCTGAATAGTTTTGTACCATGTGAAAATTTTGCCATTGCAGTACTTACCCCTTTTTCCAGATCACTTATGAATATGTTGAACAGTACTGGTCCCAGTGTAGACTCCTCTCTATTCTGAAAACTGATCATTTATCCCTACTCTTTGTTTCCTATATTTTAACCAGTTACCAACCCATGAGAGGACCTTCCCTTTTATCCCATGACTGCTTACTTTGCTGAAGAGCCTTTGATGAGGGACCTTGTCAAAGGCTTCCTGAAAATCTAAGTACACTATATCCACTTGATCACCCTTGTCCACATGCTTGTTGACCCCCTCAAAGAATTCTAATAGATTGGTGAGGCATGATTTCCCTTTCCAAAAAACATGTTGACTCTTCACCAACAAATTGTGTTCATCTATATGTCTGATAATTCTGTTCTTTACTGTAGTTTCAGCCAATTTGCCCGGTACTGAAATTAGGCTTATTGGCTTGCAATTGCCAGGATCACCTGTGGAGTAGGGTTGCCAGGCGTCTGGTTTTCAACCGGAACACCTAGTTGAAAAGGGACGCTGGTGGATCTGGTTGGCACTGCTCACAGGGCCATTAAAAGTCCGGTCGGCAGCACAGCGGGGTCTCGGGGCTAAAGCAGGCTAACTGCCCTGGTTCCACGTGGCTCCCAGAAGCGGCTGCCAGGTCCCTGTGACCCCTAGGCACATTGGCGGCCAGGGAGGCTACTTGTGCCTCCCCTGCCCAAGTGCCAGATCCACAGCTCCCATTGGCCAGGCACCGTGATCAATGGGAGCTGCAGGGGGGACACCTGCAGGTGCAAGGGCAGCGCATGGAGCCTCCCTGGCTGCCCATGTGCCTAGGCTCCACAGGGACATCTTGGTCCCTCCTAGGAGCCCTGGTAAGCATCACCATGACCCCGCACCTCACACCCCTTCCTGCCCGGAGTCCCTTCCTGTACCCAAACTCCCTCCCAGAGCCCAGACCCCATCCACACGCCAACACCCTGCCCTAGCCCTGAGACCCCCTCCTGCATCCCAAACCCCTCATTCCTGGCTCCACCCCAGAGCCCATACCCCCAACCCCACACTCCAAATGTCTGCCCCAGCCTGGAGCCTCTCCTGCATCCCAAATCCCTCATCCCCATCCAAGAGCCCACACCCCCAGCCGAAGCCCTCACCCCTCTCCTGCACTCCAACCCCTGCCCCAGCCCAGTGAAAGTGAGTGAGGGTAAGGGGCCTCGGAGAGGAGGCAGGGCAGGAGCCGGCCTCGAGGAAGGTGCGGGCCAGGGGGTAGGGCAGGGGTGTTCGGTTTTGCGCGATTAGAAAGTTGGCAACCATAGAATCATAGAATATCAGGGTTGGAAGGGACGTCAGGAGGTCATCTAGTCCAACCCCCTGCTCAAAGCAGGACCGATCCCCAATTAAATCATCCCAGCCAGGGCTTTGTCAAGCCTGACCTTAAAAACTTCTAAGGAAGGAGATTCCACCACCTCCCTAGGTAACGCATTCCAGTGTTTCACCACCCTCCTAGTGAAAAAGTTTTTCCTAATATCCAACCTAAACCTCCCCCACTGCAACTTGAGACCATTACTCCTTGTTCTGTCATCTGCTACCACTGAGAACAGTCTAGAGCCATCCTCTTTGGAACCCCCTTTCAGGTAGTTGAAAGCAGCTATCAAATCCCCCCTCATTCTTCTCTTCCGCAGACTAAACATCCCCAGTTCCCTCAGCCTCTCCTCATAACTCATGTGTTCCAGTCCCCTAATCATTTTTGTTGCCCTCCGCTGGACTCTTTCCAATTTTTCCACATCCTTCTTGTAGTGTGGGGCCCAAAACTGGACACAGTACTCCAGATGAGGCCTCACCAGTGTCGAATAGAGGGAAACGATCACGTCCCTCGATCTGCTGGCAATGCCCCTACTTATACATCCCAAAATGCCATTGGCCTTCTTGACAACAAGGGCACACTGTTGACTCATATCCAGCTTCTCGTCCACTGTAATCCCTAGGTCCTTTTCTGCAGAACTGCTGCCTAGCCATTCGGTCCCTAGTCTGTAGCGGTGCATTGGATTCTTCTGTCCTAGGTGCAGGACTCTGCACTTGTCCTTGTTGAACCTCATCAGATTTCTTTTGGCCCAATCCTCCCATTTGTCTAGGTCCCTCTGTATCCTATCCCTACCCTCCAGGGTATCTACCTCTCCTCCCAGTTTAGTGTCATCTGCAAACTTGCTGAGGGTGCAATCCACACCATCCTCCAGCTCATTTATGAAGATATTGAACAAAACCGGCCCCAGGACCGACCCTTGGGGCACTCCACTTGATACCGGCTGCCAACTAGATATGGAGCCATTGATCACTACCCGTTGAGCCCGACAATCTAGCCAGCTTTCTATCCACCTTATAGTCCATTCATCCAGCCCATACTTCTTTAACTTGCTGGCAAGAATACTGTGGGAGACAGTGTCAAAAGCTCTGCTAAAGTCAAGGAACAACACGTCCACTGCTTTCCCTTCATCCACAGAACCAGTTATCTCGTCATAGAAGGCAATTAGATTAGTCAGGCATGACTTGCCCTTGGTGAATCCATGCTGACTGTTCCTGATCACTTTCCTCTCCTCTAAGTGCTTCAGAATTGATTCCTTGAGGACCTGCTCCATGATTTTTCCAGGGACTGAGGTGAGGCTGACTGGCCTGTAGTTCCCAGGATCCTCCTTCTTCCCTTTTTTAAAGATGGGCACTACATTAGCCTTTTTCCAGTCGTCCGGGACTTCCTCCGATCGCCATGAGTTTTCAAAGATAATGGCCAATGGCTCTGCAATCACATCTGCCAATTCCTTTAGAACCCTCAGATGCAGCGCATCCGGCCCCATGGACTTGTGCACGTCCAGCTTTTCTAAATAGTACCGAACCACTTCTTTCTCCACAAAGGGCTGGTCACCTCCTCCCCATGCTGTGCTGCCCAGTGCAGTAGTCTGGGAGCTGACCTTGTTCGTGAAGACATTGAAGGCAAACCTTGTTCGTGCAGGCAAAAAAAGCATTGAGTACATTAGCTTTTTCCCTATTGTGGAGCCTTTTTAAATGTTTGCTGTTACATTAGCTATCTTCCAGTCATCTGCTGTAGAAGCTGATTTAAGTTATAGGTCACATACCACAGTTAGTAGTTCTGCAATTTCACATTTGAGTTCCTTCAGAACTCTTGGGTGAATACCATCTGGTCCTGGTAAATTATTACTGTTTAATTTATCAATTTGTTCCAAAACCTCCGCAATCTGGGACAGTTCCTCAGATTTGCCACTTAAAAAGAATGGCTCAGGTGTGGGAATCTCCCTCACATCCTCTGCAGTGAAGACTGATGCAAAAAATATCTTCTCCACAATGTCCTTATCCCCCTTGAGTGATCCTTTAGCATCTCAATCGTCCAGTGGCTCCACAGGTTTTTTAGCAGGCTTCCCATTTCTGATGTACTTAGCAATTTTTTTGCTCTTACTTTTTTGAGTCTTTGGCTAGCTGTTATTCCAATTCTTGAAGTTCATGAGCACAGATACTGAGATATCTGGGATTATTCACGTTCAGCCAAATAGCAAGCTATTTGGGCCGTTGCAGTTCCTGCAGAGTCCAGCTGCTTAGCGCTAGCGTTAAACTTCATTTTTGAAACTTGGAGTGTTGCTGGGTGCTGTTTAACAGCTGTGTTGCATCCCAGATGTGGCTGCATTTTAGTGATTAAAGTACTCCTGTAAATATTTGCAAAGTTTTTTTGGCATCCTTTGCCATGGGCAACATTTTCAAATGTGCTTAAATCATTGAAAGCCAATGGGACTTAGAATCCTAAGGGCTAGATCCAAAAATGGGATTTAAGTCCCATACTGCCACTTTAGTTGCTTGAGTCCAAAATTTAGATCCTCAAAAAGGCCCTCACCTGCTGCATAATCCTGTAGGTGCCCACATTTCCACAGGTAAAGTCCCCTAAATTTCTGCCCAGGGGAATGCACAAAAGTACCTAGGTCCTGATAACACTGAACTAGTTGGCATTTAACTTACCTAAGCCCCAGCACAATTCCCAAACTAGGTGCTCCTCCTCGTACCTCATATTCATTGGAGCAGGGACTAGATGTGGGGTTGCCCAGATGAGTGCCTTAACCACCAGCCTATAGAGTCACTCTAATACTCTCTCTGCCCCAATGAATATTTGAGTATTTCATACACAATTCATAGATTCATAGATTCCAAGGCTACAAGATACCATTGTGATCATCTAGTCTGATCTCCTTTATAACACAGGCCACAGAACTGCCCCAGAATAATTCCCAGAGCAGATCTTTAAAACATCCAGTCTTGATCTAAAAGTTGTGAGTGATGGAGAATCCACCACAACCCTTGGTAAATTGTTCCAATGGTTAATTATTCTCACTATTAAAAATGTACAACTTATTTCCTGTCTGAATTTGTCTAGCTTCAACTTCCAGCCATTGGATGGTGTTAGACCTTTCTCTTCTAGACTGAAAAGTCCATTATTAATGATTTGTTCCCCATGTAGATACTTATCAACTGTAACCAAGTCACCCCCTAATCTTCTCTTTGTTAAGCTAAATAGATTTAGCTCCTGGAGTCTGTCACTTTAAGGCATGTTTTCTAATCCTTTAATCATTCTCATGGCTCTTCCCTGAACCCTCTGCAATTTATCAATGTCTTTCTTTAATTCTGGGCACCAGAACTGGACATAGTATTCCAGCAGTGGTCACACCAGTGCCAAATATAAAGGTAAAATAACCTCTCTACATGAGATTTCCTGTTTATGCATCCAAGGATCGCATTAGCTCTTCTAGCCACAGCATCACACTGGGAGCTCATGTTCAGCTGATTGTCCACCACATCTCCCAAATTTTTTTCAGAGTCACTGCTTCCCAAGTTCGAGTTCCCCATCTGGTATGTAAAAACTACGTTCTTTATTTCTAGATGTATACATTTAGCCATATTAAAATGTATATTGTTTGCTTGTGGCAAGTTTAGCAATCAATACAGATCACTCTGAAACAGTGACATTTCCTCTTCATTATCAATCAGCACCCCACACTTTTTGTGTCATCTGCAAACTTTGTCAATGGTGATTCTCTTGGCAAGAATACTGTGGGAGACCGTATCAAAAGCTTTGCTAAAGTCAAGGAATAACACCTCCACTGCTTTCCCCTCATCCACAGAGCCAGTTATCTCATCACAGAAGGCAATTAGGTTGGTCAGGCATGACTTGCCCTTGGTGAATCCATGATAACTGTTCCTGATCACTTTACTCTCCTTGAAGTGCTTCAAAATTAATTCCTTGAGGACCTGCTCCATGATTTTTCCGGGGACTGAGGTGAGGTTGACTGGCCTATAGTTCCCCGGATCCTCCTTCTTCCCTTTTTTAAAGATGGGCACTACATTAGCCTTTTTCCAGTTGTCCGGGACATCCCCAGATCACCATGAGTTTTCAAAGATAATGGCCAATGGCTCTGCAATCACATCAGTCAACTCCTTTAGCACTCTCGGATGCAACGCATCTGGCCCTATGGACTTATGCTCGTCCAGCTTTTCTAAATAGTCCCGAACCACTTCTTTCTCCACAGAGGGCTGGTCACCTCCTCCCCATGCTGTGCTGCCAAGTGCAGTAGTCTGGAAGCTGATCTTGTTCGTGAAGACAGAGGCAAAAAAAGCATTGAGTACATTAGCTTTTTCCACATCCTCTGTCACTAGGTTGCCTCCCTCATTCAGTAAGGGGCCCACACTTTCCTTGATCTTCTTCTTGTTGCTAACATACCTGAAGAAACCCTTCTTGTTACTCTTAACATCCCTTGCTACCTGCAACTCCAAGTGTGATTTGGCCTTCCTGATTTCACTCGTGCATGCCTGAGCAGTATTTTTATACTCTTCCCTGGTCATTTGTCCAATCTTCCACTTCTTGTAAGCTTCTTTTTTGTGTTTAAGATCATCAAGGATTTCACTGTTAAGCCAAGCTGGTCGCCTGCCATATTTACTATTCTTTCTACACATCGGGATGGTTTGTTCCTGCAATCTCAATAAGAATTCTTTAAAATACAGCCAGCTCTCCCCTACCCTCTTTCTCCTCCACTGGGATCTGGCATCCAAATCCTCTGTTTGCCAAGTTTAGTTCAGTTGACGGTGACCCCCCTCAATCCGGACAGGCTAAGTACAGTCCTGCTGCCCTTTACTCATACAATAAGGGAAAGAACATTTCATTACCCCTCACAGGCGCTGGCTTCCAACTTGCCTCGGGGGTGCTCAACACCCACTCAGCCCCAGGACCTGGCCCCCTTCCACCCTTTCCCCAAAGCCCCCACTCCTGCCCCACCCCTTCCCCCCCCACTCTGCCTCCTGCCCCGAGTGCACCCCATCCCTGTTCCTCTAGGGTGACCATATTTCCCAAAGGAAAAATGGACCCCCTGCAGAGCTGGCCCGAGCCACTTGCCTGAGCCCTGCCTGCCCCCTGCATGAGCCCTGCCTCCCCCCCATGTGAGGCTGGCAATGCCACTCACCTGCCTGCACATTCCTCCGCACCACACCCCACTTTTTTGGCAAAAGTGGGCATTTGTCCTGTTTGCTCTTGGCGACTGCCAAAAAAGTCAGGACGGCCAAGATAGGGCTTAAAAAAGGGACGGTCATGCCCAAAACAGCACATATTGGACTAGATGACCTCCTGAGGTCCCTTCCAACCCTGATATTCTATATGGTCACCCTACGCTCCTCCCCCACCCTTCCAGTGCTTGCTGCGGAACAACTGATCCATGGTGCATAGGAGGTGCTGGGAAGGAGGAGGAGGAGTTGATTGGAGGGGCTGCCGGTGGGCAGGAGGTGCTGGCGGGGGGTGGAGGGGGAAGGGAGGGAGGGGAGCTTGGCTGCCGGTGGGTGCTAAGCACTCGCTAATTTTTTTCCGTGGGCATTCCAGCCCTGGAGCACCTGCAGAGTCAGTGCCTATGTTACCCCCACATTCAAATTTTTATTAAAGATATTGTTAAAATTATATAAGACACAGGTTAAGGAAAGAGTGTCTGTACACCTGGGTATAGTGCTTAAATTATCCAAAAGTACAAAGGATTGGTTTAAAAGTAATACAATACATATAGTACATAATCAGCAATAACCCAAATAAGATTAAAAATTTAATGATACAATTTAGAGATTAGCATCCAAATATTCGGGTACATCATGAAAAGGTATACAGAGAGTTGGTTGTGGAAAGCAAATATATCAATGGGTGAAGATTGTCCCTCAGTAATACAGGATAGGTTGACCATTAGAAAATACAATCCATCAGAGAAGTATTTCAGTTACTTTCCCAACTATGCTTCTCATCGGCATTCTAGCTCATCTCTCCTGGTATTGCCGATGTCTGGTGATGTGTTCTAGGTAGATGTCCCTCAGCCACCTGATGGAGTCCAACACCATGAGTTGCCACGTCAGCTGAGTGTAGCACTGACCAATTCCACATTCCTGCAACACTCACTCATTGCTGGGGTCCCGTGCGCCCAGGACTCCGCCGATCAGCGCGTCCGTTTGAACTTGGTAACCCCTAGCTCACAAGGTGTCGGCCAGAGGGACTTATTTCTCCAGTTTTTGATATCGGGCATTGTGACGTCCACCATGACGATCTTCTTTTGGTCCTCGTTGGTGATGACAATGTCCGGTCACAGTTGGCTGTTCGTTCTGGGGATGGCGGCATTCATGACCACCTTCCCCACAGGTGGCAGGGTGGCTCTGACTAGGCAATCTTGGATGGTGCTGTGGTGCAGCTGCCAGGCTCTGGAATGGGACTTGCAGCTACACAAGACCTGGGGTAGCATCTCATTGGCACAGCCACGCTTTCTGCATTGCTTGTCCCAATTCCAATAGCGGACGGCTCCGTGCAGCAGGACACAGTTGAGCCAGGCCCTGTGGATGAACCTCCAGTCAGCAAATTGCATGAAGCTGCCCCAACCCCCCGGGAGGAAGTGGTTGTTGGCATCCCACTTGCACCTTGTTTCAAAGGCCTTGCCCAGGTCTGGCTTCCGTTTCAGGTTTTCCATGTACTGGCAGCGGATGGCATCCTTCAGGGTCCTCTCCAGCATGGTTCTAGCTCTCAGAGTGATGATGGTTTGCTCTGTGTTCTTCACCTGCGGCACCAGGACTCCCAGCTCCTGGCGTTCCTTGCACCATATCCAGCAGCAGCTGATACGCTTCTCCAGTCACCATGGAACATTGCGGGCACGAGTCCAGAGTGAAGCAAAGTCTCCCCCGTCTCTTCCAAATTCACCTTCCAGGGAGCTGCTCAGGTATGTGGCGACATCTTGGTTGGAGTGGTCCTGTTGATTCACTTCCTGATTACATCATGCATAGCACTCTCCATGATGTTCCTCACCATGGCGTTTGAGAGCATCAGAAAGCATAAGGCGTGAGTGATCACTGCAACGTCGCACAGATCACCCATACGAGGGACATTGGTGCCGCCCTGCCTGTGTGAGATGTACATCAGTTCATTGTTGGCTGTCAGGGGAAGAAACATCCACTTCTTCACTAGCTGCCTGATGGTGGTGTCTGCCTTGTTCAGAGGTACCTTCACCATGGCAGATCTCCTCAGGACAAATGAGATACAGGGGATCAGGAAGGTATTCAAGGCATTGATCTTCTGCCATGGTGCCAGTACGGAGGAGTTGATCCTGGCCACATCTCATAGGATCTCCTCAGGTGTCTGCTGGATGCGGAAACCTGTCGGCGTGCTGAGATGTTGGTATGCTTGTCCATACTCAAGGAAAATTATGGGACCATCGTGGATCTGAAACAGCACCATCTGGACCGAGTCACTTTTACTGCCATCGATATGCAGGGATGCGCACTTCCTGGCATTGAAGCAGAGTCCCGTCCAGTTGGCAGCCTGGCTGGTGATATCGAGCATTTGTTGGAGAGTCTCAGGGTTGTCTGCGATCAGGTCCAGATCATCTGCATAGGCCAGGATAGTCACTCTATTGCTGTACAGGTCAAAATTGCCTAGACCGCTGGAGATAGCTCAAATGAGCAGCTCCATGGCTAAGTTGAAAATGATGGGGCTGAGGGGACAGCCTTGCTTCAAGCCTAGGAATTTCAGATGTCTCTCCTTCCATGGAGCGGATGGCAGTGGTGCAGCCTTCATACAGTTCCCCAACCAGTAGGAGGAAGTTTCCAGACATCCTGTACTCTTGTAGCATGGCAAAAATGTGCCGGCGGGGGCATTGATCCAAAAGCATTAGCCAGGTGGAGCCACCCTACTGCATACTGCCTCCATGCCCTCCTGGCCATGTGGATGACAATCTGAAGAACAAAGTTGTGTTCACAGCAGCCTTTGCATGACATGAAGCCCTCCTCGATGGAGCTGATGGCTCCTCCGTTCACCAACCAGTCTGTGATCCTAGCTGCGAGGCAGCTGGCATTCAGTTTGTACATGGTGGAACAGAGAGAGATGGGTTTCCCGTTGCTGGGGTTGTTCCCCTCACCTTTCTTGTAAACAAGCACTATCATAGACTTCTTCCAGGAATTAGGAGTACGGCAGAACTGTTTGCATTTGTTGAAAATGGCAGTTAACACCAGGCAACCCGGGTCTCGTTTTTTCAGGAAGTTATAGCGAATGCCATCTTTTTCTGGGGCTGTGTTTTTTGTCTTTGTAAGTCTGTTCATTACTTCCTGTGACGTAAAGTCTTGTTCCAGGTCCCACTGGGTAGTCAACCTGGGGGTAGAGGATGAAGCCCTGGACACGGCTCATCGTTCTGAGCTACCCGGTCAACATACCTTGAAGTATGAGAATAGTCTCTCGGTTGGGATTGCGGAGTAAGATGGGGGCCTGTTGAGGATTGCTCTCCTCGCCTCAGGGTGGTTTGACCGGTAGAGCTGCTGGATCCTGGCTGGTGTTCCTTCTCCTGGCTTCTCGGATGTTGTCTTTGTTATGGCTCGATACAGGACTTCTGTGAGCAGTCGGCGTGTTCTCCTGAGTTCCCTTCCTCCCAGATACGACTTCTGCAGACAGGTCCTTAGTGAGTCTAAGAGGAGATCAATGTCGTCAAAGGAGGCTGTCCTCCATCCAAGCAGCTTGCCATGGTGTGGCAGCCCTCACCATCAGCTGCTGTGCTTCCAACTGCTCAATCTCCACAGGTTCAGGCTGTAAAACTGCTGAGGAATTGGCCTGTTGCCGCTTTTCCTCCTCCTGGTGTTGAGAACTAAAGGGATTTGTAACCCAATACCTGCCAAAATGGGTCACTTTGGCAACACAGCTGTGTTTGCTGGATACCTAGGCAGAGTAGGTGTGTTCATGTAAATACAGTCTAGTCCTGAAGTCTTCCCTCCTTGCTCATCACTAGATGTCAGGGGAGAGCTCATTCAAAAAACTGCTTCCTATTGTCCTTGACTCTTCTGGCCATAAATTGTGTCCCTTTGCTTCACTTATCAATTTTCTGCAACACTGAGCTGCTGATTTATATTCATCACTATCAATTTCCCCTTTCTTTCATTTGTTATATATTATGTTTTTATTTTTTTATAGCTGCCTTCACTTCCCCTCTAAACCAGGTCATTTATTTTTAAGCCAGTACAGCCTTCTTCCTTGAATGTGGCTTTTGGAGAATCTAATAAAGTGTTCTTAAATGATTCCCAATTATCATTCACATTTTGTGATTATATTCTTCCTCCCAGCTGATTTGGCTTATAATTGTTTTCAGCTTTGTGCAATTGGCCCTATTCAAGCACCACGTGTATCCATATAGCTGGTTTGGACTTTACTCTGTTTGCAAATTATAGATGTGATCAAGTTATGATCTCTTGTACCTAAGCTACCATTAATTTATAGTTCTGTGGTCAGTTCCTCTTGACCTGGTAAGAGAGTAGAACAACTTCAACAGGAAAGTTTGAGAGCTTCTCTCACCTCCCCAGTCCCAAATAGTTTACCGCCGGGTGGTTAGGGCACTCGCTTAGGAAGCAGGTGAGCTTGGTTCAAGTCCCTAGTGCATATCAGATAGAATAGGGATTTGAACCCAGGTCTACCACATCCTGGGTGAGTGTTCAGCCACTGGGATTTTGGATATAAGCAGGGCACCACTAGTGGCTAAAGAGCTGACCTGACTTAGGTGCTTGCCTCCAGGCAGAGGTTACCTTCTGTGAAATCTGAGTGGAGGGAAGCATCTGCCCCTGACTGACAGCTGGTCACCGATCTCAGTAGAGGGGTAGGGATTACGCCACTCACCCTCTCCTGCTCATAGGTGTCTATCTCTCCCCAGGCATTCTAGGGGGTGCCCAACCCGGGAGCTGGGCATTCCAAGAGGCAGCAGGGTGCCCGAACATTTGATGTTGCAACACTGAGTGTAAGTCTCCTTTGTGGATCGAGCCCCCCCATCCCCAAAAGAGTCCAGGTCACATCTGACAATGGGACTTCGGCTCTTAAGCCAGTCGCCTTTTCTGTTTCATAGAATCACAGAATATCAGGGGTGGAAGGGACCCTCAAGAGGTCATCTAGTCCAACCCCCTGCTCAAAGCAGGACCAATTCCCAATTAAATCATCCTTCTTGGCAACAAGGGCACACTGTTGATTCATATCTAGCTTCTCATCCACTGTAACCCCTAGGTCCTTTTCTACAGAACTGCTGCCGAGCCATTCGGTCCCCAGTCTGTAGCGGTTCATTGGATTTTTCTGTCCTAAGTGCAGGACTCTGCACTTGTCCTTGTTGAACCTCATCAGATTTCTTTTGGCCCAATCCTCCCATTTGTCTAGGTCCCTCTGTATCCTATTCCTACCCTCCAGGGTATCTACCTCTCCTCCCAGTTTAGTGTCATCTGCAAACTTGCTGAGGGTGCAATCCACAACATCCTCCAGATCATTTATGAAGATATTGAACAAAACCGGCCCCAGGACTGACCCTTGGGGCACTCCGCTTGATACTGGCTGCCAACTAGACTTGGAGCCATTAATCACTACCCGTTGAGCCCGACAATCTAGCCAGCTTTCTATCCACCTTATAGTGCATTCATCCAGCCCATACGTCTTTAACTTGCTGGCAAGAATACTGTGGGAGACTGTGTCAAAAGCTTTGCTAAAGTCAAGGATCAACACGTCCACTGCTTTCCCTTCATCCACAGAACCAGTTATCTTGTCATAGAAGGCAATTAGATTAGTCAGGCATGACTTGCCTTTGGTGAATCCATGCTGACTGTTCCTGATCACTTTCCTCTCCTCTAAGTGCGTCAGAATTGATTCCTTGAGGACCTGCTCCATGATTTTTCCGGGGACTGAGGTGAGGCTGACTGGCCTGTAGTTCCCAGGATCCTCCTTCTTCCCTTTTTTAAAGATGAGCACTACATTAGCCTTTTTCCAGTTGTCCGGGACATCCCCAGATCACCACGAGTTTTCAAAGATAATGGCCAATGGCTCCGCAATCACATCCGCCAAGTCCTTTAGCACTCTCGGATGCAACGCATCTGGCCCCATGGACTTGTGCACGTCCAGCTTTTCTAAATAGTCCCGAACCACTTCTTTCTCCACAGAGGGCTGGTCACCTCCTCCCCATGCTATGCTGCCCAGTGCAGTAGTCTGGGAGCTGACCTTGTTCGTGAAGACAGAGGCAAAAAAAGTATTGAGTACATCAGCTTTTTCCACATCCTCTGTCACTAGGTTGCCTCCCTCATTCAATAAGGGGCCCACACTTTCCTTGACTTTCTTTTTGTTGCCAACATACCTGAAGAAACCCTTCTTGTTACTCTTAACATCTCTTGCTACCTGCAACTCCAAGTGTGATTTGGCCTTCCTGATTTCACTCCTGCATGCGTGAGCAGTATTTTTGTAGTCCTCCCTGGTCATTTGTCCAATCTTCCACTTCTTGTAAGCTTCTTTTTTGTGTTTAAGATCACAAGGATTTCACTGTTAAGCCAAGCTGGTCGCCTGCCATATTTACTATTCTTTCTACACATCGGGATGGTTTGTCCCTGTAACCTCAATAAGGATTTTTTAAAATAAAGCCAGCTCTCCTGGACTCCTTTCCCCCTCACGTTATTCTCCCAGGGGATCTTGCCCATCAGTTCCCTGAGGGAGTCAAAGTCTGCTTTTCTGAAGTTCAGGGTCCGTATTCTGCTGCTTTCCTTTCCTCCTTGCGTCAGGATCCTGAACTCGACCATCTCATGGTCACTGCCTCCCAGGTTCCCATCCACTTTTGCTTCCCCTACTAATTCTTCCCGGTTTGTGAGCAGCAGGTCAAGATGAGCTCTGCCCCTAGTTGGTTCCTCCAGCACTTGCACTAGGAAATTGTCCCCTATATTTTCCAAAAACTTTCAGCGCCACAAACTGTCAAAAAATGAAGCAACAGGTAAAATAGGGTTTGCCTTGTGTTGAAATTAAACTCTCCATCACTTCCATAGGCAACTCCCCCTCCTGCCCCACGCACTGCCTCACTTTCCCCCAAGCACAGGAAATCCCATGGAAAAGGTTTTCACTCTTACATTTCCCTGGGCTTTCTCCCTCTCTCCAACCAAATGCTAGCTTAGTGTTTCAGACCAACAGCAGAGGAGAAGGCAACACACCTCTGCTCTCTAGACACTGTGAGAACTGAGACTGTGGGGAAAATCGGCCCTGCCCATATGGCAGAGAGCCATTCAGTTCCATGTGGTATTTACTGGCGTTCCACCCTGAACTGTGAATGATAGGATAGATCCTTATTGGCAACAGAAAGTGGAAGTTGGGATCTTTGTTGGATGTTAGTTTGGTTTGTTCACTTAAATCTAAAGGCTTTTTCTCACTCTGTCTGTGTCTCTGAAAATTGCTCTCAGGCTGTTCTACTATTTTTCCCAAATGGTTAAAAAACAGGTGTGTCTTCCTGATGTCACTGAGCTATAGAGGATTCTTTGGGAAAACAAAGGACAGAGATTGAGACTGAAGCTCACACTTGGCCAGGAAGTGTCCTACCCATTGCAGGAGAAAGATTGCTCAGAGAAGCCAGGCACTTGCTTTCCTTCAGGTAAGAACTAAGCATGTTGACTGTAACAACAGTAATTTCCCCTCATCCCGTGAAATCATTTGAATCAGGAAAGTTTTCAGGACCTGACTCTAAGCTCATGGTGCAAACCTAGAATAACTCAGTCAGAGTCCATGGGACCCTGTGCAGATTTACACTAGCATAATTGTCAAAAGAAATGTTTCATTTTAAGGTGATAAGATGACAGCTCCCAGCATGATATTTTCAGCTTGTGGCAGTGGGGACTAAACTAAGTAACCTTCTGCTATGTCCTTTTGGGTAGATTTTAACTGCAACTATGACTAAGCTAGATAAAATTCAGTGCATCAGAGATGATAGGAGGTGCTGTATTAAGGAGGCACTGGTTTTATGTAGAAAACAAAATTAAACATGTTCCTACAGTTACTTATCAACCTCTGAGAAATTGCAAGAACTATAAAAAGAACTTGATTGTTCAGCCAGGTGATGACAAAATAACGTTCCCCTTGCTAAATCTCTCCTTCGGCTGGGGTTTGCAGTGTAGATAAATGTGACATATTCCATTCAGATTATGCCATAATCATTTATTTTAAGCATGATCTCTTGCAGTCTGGCTCTGCCACTTTCACATTAGACCAAGCAAGGTTTTAAAGGACCTTGGATACGCAGGACCTTGGATACAAAGTGCAGCACAGGAGACCTTAGCATGGGACGTCCTTTGGGTTTCACAGTTATCTTTATTTTCCATCACTTTTTCTACTCTCTCTGGGTTTTTAGTAACTCGTTTATCTGCTGTTAATTTGTATCCTGGAAAAGCAGCCATCATCCTGTGTTGGCTTTTCATCAGTATCAAGTTGTGAGTCAGTGGGAAAGCACAGATGCTTTCAGGGTAGATCACCTTCCTTTGACATGCCCCTTGTGGAAGGATCTGATGATCCTGACTCCAACACTGTAGTCTCATGTAAGCATTGATTTAGCAAAGATGAAACCCTCCAAGCGCTATTACATTTATGCGGCAGCATTATCTAGTGGTTAGCCCAGGGGACTGGAAGTCAAAAAACATGGATTTTATTCCTGATTCTGCTACTGGGCTGCTATGTGACCCTGGGCATGTCACTTCACCTCTGTGCTTCAGTTTCCCCATCAGCGAGACAATAATGTTCAGGTATGTTTGTAAAGAGCGTTTCAATTTTGGGAAGAAAGGTGCTATATAAATGAAAAATATTATTATGAATTCTGTTTTTATCATCGTTTTATCAGGAAAAACAAGTCTGTAACTATGGAAAGCAGTGGATCAGAACTATAAAGGAGATCAGTATTAATTTGTGGAAGGCTAGAGTTTCTTTTTCTAATGAGTTATCTGTTGCTATTATACCCTAGAAGGTGCATTTTTCAATCCACAGATTTCCTGCTTACCAAGAAACTTTTTCAACATTTTGTTCACTTCCATTATCTTGCAATGTTTTGTACCAAGCCCTTGAATGAAAAGTGAAATGAAGAAATTAGGGCCAGATCATCAGCTGGTGCAAAACAATGAAGCTCCATTGAAGTGGATGGAGCAAAGCTGATTTAGCAGAGGACCTGATCCTAGGAGTACAACTTACTGTGAATCTGGCATTTGTTGTTATCAAACTTCCCCAGATCTTATCGCCTGAGTTTGGCTCCTGTGATTTTGATAACAAATAAAAACCCCCTTCTTGAAATGGCTGAGCTGTAACTAAATATGTTTACTCTGGTCCCCTTACATTTGCTTATTGTTTTATCTCTTCCTAGCTGAAAAGATCAGTTTTCTAATGTCTGAACTAGAGGCGTGGGAAATTCCTCAATCAAGGCAGAGCTTCCTCTGATTGTTAAAAAGCCTGAAGCTTTACTAGAGTCTCTGCACTCTTTAACCCAGTCACCTAGAGCGAGAAAAGCGGCCCCAGCATCTCTGCCTGTGGATGACATCTCTGGCGTGCTGTGAGTAAGGCGGGATTGTAATGAGGGAACATGGATGTGAATCATTTCTGTCAAAGCCACACCAGTATCTGGAACTATATTTCTCTTTGCAGTGCATAATTAAAATGGACTATAAGGTGGATAGAAAGCTGGCTAGATTGTCGGGCTCAATGGGTAGTGATCAATGGCTCCATGTCTAGTTGGCAGCCGGTATCAAGTGGAGTGCCCCAAGGGTTGGTCCTGGGGCCGGTTTTGTTCAATATCTTCATAAATGATCTGGAGGATGGTGTGGATTGCACCCTCAGCAAGTTTGCAGATGACACTAAACTGGGAGGAGAGGTAGATATCCTGGAGGGTAGGGATAGGATACAGAGGGACCTCGACAAATTGGAGGATTGGGCCAAAAGAAATCTGAGGTTTTAGATTTGGTTTTGGTGACTAGTGAGGACCTCATAGAAGAAATGGTTGTAGGGGATAGTCTTGGCTCAAGTGATCATGAGCTAATTCAGTTCAAACTGAATGGAAGGATTAACAAAAATAAATCTGCAACTAGGGTTTTTGATTTCTAAAGGGCTGACTTTCAAAAATTAAGGAAATTAGTTAGGGAAGTGGATTGGACTGAAGAATTTATAGATCTAAAGGTAGAGGAGGCCTGGGATTATTTTAAATCAAAGCTGCAGAAGCTATCGGAAGCCTGCATCCCAAGAAAGGGGAAAAAATTCATAGGCAGGAGTTGTAGACCAAGCTGGATGAGCAAGCATCTCAGAAAGGTGATTAAGAAAAAGCAGAAAGCATACAGGGAGTGGAAGAAGGGAGGGATCAGCAAGGAAAGCTACCTTATTGAGGTCAGAACATGGAGGGATAAAGTGAGACAGGCTAAAAGTCAAGTAGAGTTGGACCTTGCAAAGGGAATTAAAACCAATAGTAAAAGGTTCTAAAGTCATATAAATAAGAAGAAAACAAAGAAAGAAGAAGTGGGATTGCTAAACACTGAGGATGGAGTGGAGGTCAAGGATAATCTAGGCATGGCCCAATATCTAAACAAATACTTTGCCTCAGTCTTTAATAAGGCTAAAGAGGATCTTAGGGATAATGGTAGCATGACAAATGGGAATGAGGATATGGAGGTAGACATTACCATATTTGAGGTAGAAGCGAAACTCAAACATCTTAATGGGACTAAATGGGGGGGCCCAGATAATCTTCATCCAAGAATATTAAAGGAATTGGCCCATGAAATTGCAAGCCCATTAGCAAGAATTTTTAATGTATCTGTAAACTCAGGGGTTGTACTGTATGATTGGAGAATTGCTAATGTAGTTCCTATTTTTAAGAAAGGGAAAAAAAGTGATCAGGGTAATTATAGGCCTGTTAGTTTGACATCTGTAGTATGCAAGGTCTTGGAAAAAATTTTGAAGGAGTAAGTAGTTAAGGACATTGAAGTCAATGGTAAATGGGACAAAATACAACATGGTTTTACAAAAGGTAGATTGTGCCAGACCAACCTGATCTCCTTCTTTGAGAAAGTAACAGATTTTTTAGACAAAGGAAACGCAGTGGATTTAATTTACCTAGACTTCAGTAAGGCATTTGATACTGTGCCACATAGGGAATTATTAGTTAAATTGGAAAAGATGGGGATCAATAGGAAAATTGAAAGGTGGATAAAGAATTGGTAAAAGGGAGACTACAGCAGGTCCTACTGAAAGGTGAACTGTCAGCCTGGAGGGAGGTTACCAGTGGAGTTCATCAGGGATTGGTTTTGGGACCAATCTTATTTAATCTTTTTATTACTGACCTTGGCACAAAAAGTGGGAGTGTGCTAATAAAGTTTGCGGATAATACAAAGCTGGGAGGTATTGCCAATTTAGAGAAGGACAGGGATATCCCACAGTAGGATCTGGATGACCTTGTAAACTGGAGTAATAGTAATAGTATGAAATTTAATAGTGAGAAGTGTAGGGTCATGCATTTAGGGATTAATAACAAGAATTTTAGTTATAAGCTAGGGACACATCAATTAGAAGTAACGGAGGAGGAAAAGGACCTTGGAGTATTGGTTGATCATAGGATGACTATGAGCCGCCAATGTGATATGACCATGAAAAAAGCTAATGCGGTCTTGGGATGCATCAGGAGAGGTATTTCCAGTAGGGATAAGGAGGTTTTAGTGCCGTTATACAAGGCACTGGTGAGTCCTCACCTGGAATACTGTGTGCAGTTCTGGTCTCCTGTGTTTAAGAAGGATAAATTCAAACTGGAACAGGTACAAAGAATGGCTACTAGGATGATCCGAGGAATGGAAAACTTGTCTTGTGAAAGGAGACTCAAGGAGCTTGGCTTGTTTAGCCTAACGAAAAGAAGGTTGAGGGGAGATATAATTGCTCTCTATAAATATATCAGAGGGATAAATACCGGAGAGGGAGAGGAATTATTTAAGCTCAGTACCAATGTGGACACAAGAACAAATGGATATAAACTGGCCACCAGGAAATTTAGACTAGAAATTAGACAAAAGTTTCTAACCGTCAGAGGAGTGAAGTTTTGGAATAGCCTTCCAAGGGAAGCAGTGGGGGCAAAAGATCTATCTGGCTTTAAGATGAAACTCGATAAGTTTATGGAGGAGATGGTATGATGGGATAACATGGTTTTGGTAATTAAATATTCATGGTAAATAGTCCCAATGGCCTGTGATGGGATATTAGATTGGGTGGGATCCGAGTTACTCAGGAAAGAATTTTCTGTAGTATCTGGCTGATGAATCTTGCCCATATGCTCAGGGTTTAGCTGATCTCCATATTTGGGGTCGGGAAGGAATTTTCCTCCAGGGCAGATTGGAAGAGGCTCTGGAGGTTTTTCACCTTCCTCTGTAGCATGGGGCACGAGTCACTAGCTGGAGGATTCTCTGCTCCTTGAAGTCTTTAAACTACGATTTGAGGACTTCACTAGCACAGATATAGGTGTGAGGTTTTTTGCAGGAGTGGTGGGTGAAATTCTGTGGCCTGCGTTGTGCAGGAGGTCAGACTAGATGATCATAATGGTCCCTTCTGACCTAAATATCTATGAATCTGTGAATCTATGATGAGGTTCAACAAGGACAAGTGCAGAGTCCTGCACCTAGGACGGAAGAATCCAATGCACCGCTACAGACTAGGGACCGAATGGCTAGGCAGCAGTTCTGCAGAAAAGGACCTAGGGGTTACAGTGGACGAGAAGCTGGATATGAGTCAACCGTGTGCCCTTGATGCCAAGAAGGCCAATGGCATTTTGGGATGTATAAGTAGGGGCATTGCCAGCAGATCGAGGGATGTGATCGTTTCCCTCTATTCGACATTGGTGAGGCCTCATCTGGAGTACTGTGTCCAGTTTTGGGCCCCACACTACAAGAAGGATGTGGAAAAATTGGAGAGAGTCCAGCAGAGGGCAACAAAAATGATTAGGGGACTGGAACACATGAGTTATGAGGAGAAGCTGAGGGAACTGGGGATGTTTAGTCTATGGAAGAGAAGAATGAGGGGGGATTTGATAGCTGCTTTCAACTACCTGAAAGGGGGTTTCAAAGAGGATGGCTCTAGACTGTTCTCAGTGGTAGCAGATGACAAAACAAGGAGTAATGGTCTCAAGTTGCAGTGGGGGAGATTTAGGTTGGATATTAGGAAAAACTTTTTCACTAGGAGGGTGGTGAAACACTGGAATGCGTTACCTAGGTAGTTGGTGGAATCTCCTTCCTTAGAAGTTTTTAAGGTCAGGCTTGACAAAGCCCTGGCTGGGATGATTTAATTGGGGATCGGTCCTGCTTTGAGCAGGGGTTGGACTAGATGACCTCCTGAGGTCCCTTCCAACCCTGATATTCTATGATTCTATGATGAAGGTAATTCTTTGGCCTTAGTAGACCTCAGCACAGAGATATAAGGGCCCATTATGATCATCTGGTATGACCTTCTGTATAGCACAGGCCATAGAACTTTACCCGGTTATCTCTGCATCAAGCCCATCACTTCTGTTTGAGCTACAGCTGACCCACCAACATCTGTAACTAATTCCTCCTCGAAGCCTTTCCCCGGCTCATCACAGCCACCATCTTACCAGCTGGAGGGCTAGATCCCAGAGTCGTGCTGGGCTGCTGTTGAATAAGGAGAAGTGGTTTCTTCCACTCCCAGGCTCAGCTTGTTGCTTCCCTGTTTCACTTTAGTATATTAATGAACGTTCCTGTTAGGTGGAGCTCAAAGGTCACCTGGAGCTGGCAGTTCTCAGCATTCTCTTGCTCGGCTCTGTGTGGCACTGAAGCTGTAGCGCATTGAGTTCCTGTCAGTCCGGCGCTTATATGGCCCCTGCAGCATCACAGTTTGTGGGCGTCCAAACATTGAGGGATTATCCTCCCGGCACACCCTGTGAGGTGGGGACATCCCAGTACCCACATTTCGGATGGGGAACTGAGGGACACCGAGAGAGTAGGTCGCCTGCCCACGGTCCTGCAGGGAGGCTGTGGTGGAGCTGAGAATTGAAGCTAGGTGCCCTGAGCCCCCATCTAGTGCTTAACCACAAGACCCTGTGTCTTCCCTTCTGCTAACCTAGCTCCCCGCAGAGGTGACGAACACCAGCTCTGACACAACAGCTCTGCGCTGCTTATTCTTTGCCTCTTTCCTGTCTCACCGGGCAGTAATTGGAACTGCTGGGGGGAGGGAGGGGAAGAACCTCAGGAAGACGCCTGCTCTTTTTGCAAACACCTTTGTGCTAAGTCATGTCCCAGCCATGGCACTAGAGGGATGCACTCTCTGGGGCCCTGGGGAAGCGGGGGAAGAAGCAAGTCTTGCTATACCTTTCAAAAAGTGCGGTCCCCACCACTGCATGCTTGCAGCTGCCAGCTGATGTGCAGGAGAGAACAAGGGCCATTGCCTTGCCCCTGAGCTAGTACACCCCTCTGAGCTGGTAACCACTGCCAGCAGCACCAACTAGCTCCACATCCCTGCGTGCTGCACCCAAATTGGCAACGTACTGCATGATGGAGGCAGATGGGGTAAAAGGGCCTCCTGTCCTCCCTTCTGCCACTAGTGCAGCTGCACCAGACCAGTCAGTGGATGGGCTGGTGATGAAAGCCCTGAGCTGTGACTCAGGAGAGCCAAGTTCCATTTTTGCCTCTGCCACAGATTTCCTGGGTGCCCTTGGGCATGTCATTTCCCATTTCTTTGCCTCAGCTCCCCTTTCTTTACCGCAATAAAGTTTCCTTCCTGACACACATAGCTGGTGGTGGGAAGATGAATGAATTCCTGTTTGGGAGGTGCTCTGTTCCTTTGCTGGGGAGGGCTGCATAAGTACCTTCTCCACAGAACCTCTGGCTAGCTGGATGGTTTTGCTTAATTTTTCTAGTTGCAGATGACGTTGCCAGACCTGTCAATCATCTTATAAGAGGGCTATGGAAGGTGGTAGGGGTGCAAGACAGGTGCCAGGAACAGATCTTATTTCCCAATCTGCCCCTGGTGCTAAAACTTCTCTGTTCAGGGAGGGACAATTCTGCTTAACCACTCGAACATATCCAGAGCTTCAAGACTGGAGAAGATCTTGTGGCACTTTGGGTTTGCTGAAGCCCGGCAATGTCTGAGCTCCATTGATCCTCATTTAAATGTTACTGCAGAGCACTTATCTTAAAATACCTGCCAGAGAAGTTTAATAGAGTGGAATTCTAGTGTCCAATTTAGTACCCTGAGAAATTCCTCGTATAAAGCAGGGCTTCCTCCCATTGTTAAAATAGAAAGGAAAAGCTTTACTGGAGTTCCTGCTTTATCTCATTCCTATGGCACTAAATACAATAATAATATTTCACAAAGCTTCCCTACATGCTTTATTACAGGTTCTTCATACAGCTCTCTCTTGCTTCTGAAATTGGCGTACATGTCCTTTCAGGGCAAAGGAGGGTCTTGGGGTTAAGCCATTGGACTATGATGCCAGAGATTTGGATTCCATTCCTGGCTCTCCCACAACCTTCCTGGGTGACCTTGGGCAAGTCAGGAATCCCTGTATGCCTCAGTTCCCCTTCTGTGAAATGGGGCCAATAGTGCTTTCTTTCCCATCCGTCCTGTCTTAGCTATTTGGGGAAGGGACTGTCTCTTACTGTGTGTTTTTACAGCACCTAACATGCCATGGTCCTGATCTCAGTGTGGAGCCTTCACATGCATCTGTAATACAGGAAAGAATCATGATTAGGGAAATGTATCAACTATGTCCCACTCTTGGTGACACTGGCTGAGCTCCACCTGTGTTAGCTATTATTAATTATCATTAAGGCTCCAAGTTTGTCACAGAGGTCACGGAAATCATGGAATCTGTGACTTTCCGTGACCTCCGTGACTTCTGCAGTGGCCTGTGCACCTGGCCCGGGGGTTGCCTGAGCAGCTCAGGCAGCCCCTTGGCCAGTGGCACCGGCTGCTACTGGGGCAGTCTCGGGCCACCATGCCGTTGTCTCCCCCACCCACACCCAGCAGCAGCAGCAGGAGTTTGGGTGTGAGAGAGAGCAGTGGGTTGGGACATGGGACAGGGTGAGGTGGGCTCTGGGTGGCACTTACCTTTGGGGGCTCCCTGGAAGTGACGACATCTCTCCCCTCAGCTCCTAGGCGGAGGCGTGGCCAGGCAGCTCTGCCTGGGAACTGTGGCCAATGGGAGCTGTGGAGCCGGCGCTCTTGGTGGAGGCAGTGCGCAGAGCTGCCTGGTCACGCCTCTGCCTAGCAGCTGAGGGAGTGGGATGTCACCACTTCCGGGGAGGCGCAGAGACAGGTAGGGAGCCTGCCAGACCTGCCAATGCCCCACCTCCCAGCACCAGCGGGGGTCCCGGGCTGCGCGCCACCGCCTGCCCCTACCACACCAGCAGAGGTCCTGGACTGCCCCCCCAGTCTCTGCAGCATCCCTAGGCTGCCCCTCCTGAGCACCAGCGGCACCCCTGGGCCATCCTCGTCCTCAAGATTTAATCAGGGGTATATAGTACAAGTCACGGACAGGTCATGAGCCATGAATTTTTGTTTACTGCCCGCGACCTGTCCGTGACTTTTACTAAAAATACCCGTGACTAAAATGTAGCCTTAATTATCATGATTACTGTAGCACTTAGGAGCCCCAGTCCCATTGTGCTATGTGCTGTACTAACACTGAAGAATCAGAGAATCACAGAATATCAGGATTGGAAGGGACCCCAGGAGGTCATCTAGTCCAAGCCCCTGCTCAAAGCAGGACCCATCCCCAATTAAATCATCCCAGCCAGGGCTTTGTCAAACCTGACCTTAAAAACCTCTAAGGAAGGAGATTCTACCACCTCCCTAGGTAACGCATTCCAGTGTTTCACCACCCTCCTAGTGAAAAAGTTTTTCCTAATATCCAACCTAAACCTCCCCCACTGCAACTTGAGACCATTACTCCTTGTTCTGTCCTCTTCTACCACTGAGAATAGTCTAGAACCATCCTCTCTGGAACCACCTCTCAGGTAGTTGAAAGCAGCTATCAAATCCCCCCTCATTCTTCTCTTCTGCAGACTAAACAATCCCAGCTCCCTCAGCCTCTCCTCATAAGTCACGTGTTCCAGACCCCTAATCATTTTTGTTGCCCTTTGCTGGACTCTCTCCAATTTATCCACATCCTTCTTGTAGTGTGGGGCCCAAAACTGGACACAGTACTCCAGATGAGGCCTCACCAATGCTGAATAGAGGGGGACGATCACGTCCCTCGATCTGCTCGCTATGCCCCTACTTATGCATCCCGAAATGCCATTTGCCTTCTTGGCAACAAGGGCACACTGCTGACTCATATCCAGCTTCTCGTCCACTGTAACCCCTAGGTCCTTTTCTGCAGAACTGTTGCCTAGCCATTCGGTCCCTAGTCTGTAGCGGTGCATTGGGTTCTTCCTTCCTAAGTGCAGGACCCTGCACTTATCCTTATTGAACCTCATCAAATTTCTTTTGGCCCAATCCTCCAATTTGTCTAGGTCCCTCTGTATCCTATCCCTGCCCTCCAGCGTATCTACCACTCCTCCTAGTTTAGTATCATCCGCAAATTTGCTGAGAGTGCAATCCACACCATCCTCCAAATCATTTATGAAGATATTGAACAAAACCGGCCCCAGGACTGACCCTTGGGGCACTCCACTTGACACCGGCTGCCAACTAGACATGGAGCCATTGATCACTACCCGTTGAGCCTGACAATCTAGCCAACTTTCTACCCACCTTATAGTGCATTCATCCAGCCCATACTTTAACTTGCTGACAAGAATACTGTGGGAGACCGTGTCAAAAGCTTTGCTAAAGTCAAGAAACAATACATCCACTGCTTTCCCTTCATCCACAGAACCAGTAATCTCATCATAGAAGGCGATTAGATTAGTCAGGCATGACCTTCCCTTGGTGAATCCATGCTGACTGTTCCTGATCACTTTCCTCTCATGTAAGTGCTTCAGGATTGATTCTTTGAGGACCTGCTCCATGATTTTTCCGGGGACTGAGGTGACTGTCAGTTCCCTCTTTAAAACACATTCAGAAGTGATGTGTCTGACTCAGGGTGTCCTTGGTGGTTCAGACATTTCCTGTAGTTCCCAGGATCCTCCTTCTTCCCTTTTTTAAAGATTGGCACTACATTAGCCTTTTTCCAGTCATCTGGGACTTCCCCCGTTCGCCACGAGTTTTCAAAGATAATGGCCAATGGCTCTGCAATCACAGCCGCCAATTCCTTTAGCACTCTCGGATACAACTTGTCCAGCCCCATGGACTTGTGCACGTCCAGCTTTTCTAAATAGTCCCTAACCACCTCTTTCTCCACAGAGGGCTGGCCATCTACTCCCCATGCTGTGATTCCCAGCGCAGCAGTCTGGGAGCTGACCTTGTTCGTGAAGACAGAGGCAAAAAAAGCATTGAGTACATTAGCTTTTTCCACATCCTCTGTCACTAGGTTGCCTCCCTCATTCAGTAAGGGGCCCACACTTTCCTTGGCTTTCTTCTTGTTGCCAACATACCTGAAGAAACCCTTCTTGTTACTCTTGACATCTCTTGCTAGCTGCAGCTCCAGGTGCGATTTGGCCCTCCTGATTTCATTCCTACATGCCCGAGCAATATTTTTATACTCTTCCCTGGTTATATGTCCAACCTTCCACTTCTTGTAAGACGATGGTCCCTGATCCAAGGACATTACAATCTAAGTATAAGACAAGAGACAACAGCTGGTGACCCATGGGGGACAAGGAAAAAATTGGACACTCTTGGACAGCATGAGAGGCTGGATCTCAACACAGCAGCAGCCTGACTGGTGTCAAGTTTTTAGAGGAATCCCAGCAAAGGAGAGTTTTAAGGAGGCTTTTGGAGGAGGATAATGCACTAGCTTGGCAGATATTTTTGCGGTGCGTGAAGGGCAGCCTGGGAGAAAGCACAATGGTGTTTGGCTGAAAATTCTACAATAGGGACAGCATAGGGACAGGGCTGGCTCTAGGCTTTTTGCAGGCCCAAGGAAAAAAATTGCCACCTCAAACTGCCCAATCAAAAAAAAAGATGGCCGGAATGCCGCCCCTGGAATTGTGCCACCCCAAGCTTGCTTTGCTGGTGCCTAGAGCCGGTCCTGCCAATCAGAGGCGGGAGCAGACCTCTCAGTAGAGAATAAGAGATGATAACTAGGGTGGAGATAGGTCGTGAGTTGGGATCTACTTAAATGACAGAGCAATCACACATTTTTCGTGAGTTAGTCATGGCATAAATAACAAATTGCACAGATGTGATCATACTGTATGCATACAGCATATTACTACTGCGGTTACATTTGTAAGTCGCCCTGGATAAGGGAGTCTGCTAAATCAGGGGTTCTCAAACTTTTTTTTTTGCTGGGATCCCCTTTGAAAATATTTCAGGCTGTGACAACCGTCCCCCAAAAAGTGATGACCGCCCCCCCCATGCCACCCTTGCGTCTTCAGAGCTGGGCACCCGGCCAGCCGCTGCCACTTTCTGGTCATGCAGCTCTGAAGGCAGCGCAGAAGTAAGGGTGGCAATACCATGACCCCCCTACAATAGGCTTGTGACCCCCTTCTGAGTTGAGTTTGAGAAACGCTGTGTACTTTTCAGGGCTGTCAATTAATTGCAGTTAACACCTGCGATTAACTGAAATCAAAATGAATGGTGGGGCAGGAGGTATTGGCAGCAGGGAGGTGGGGGGGAGCCCCAGATCTGGAGGTGGCAGAGGGGCTAGAGCCCCATGCCCTAAATCCCGAGAGTGGCTGGAGGCCCTCGCCCCGATGGGCGCTGGAGCCCCCAGCTCTGACCCTATATTTGAAAATATAGAAAACCCCAAAATATTTAAATAAATGGTATTTGAATATAGTTTAACCATGCGATTAAAACTGCGATTAATCATGATGAAGTTTTTTAATCGCCTGACAGCCCAAGTAGTTTTGTATACTTTACCTCATAGTATATGAGGGGGGAGGGATAGCTCAGTGGTTTGAGCATTGGCCTGCTAAACCCAGGGTTGTGAGTTCAATCCTTGAGGTGGCCATTTGGGGCAAAAATTGGGGATTGGTCCTGCTTTGAGCAGGGGGTTGGACTAGATGACCTCCTGAGGTCCCTTCCAACCCTGATATTCTATGATTCTATATAGGGTAAAAGCCCCCAAACCACCTGATTTCACAGGGGAGACCAGATTTCACAGTCCATTTTTTACAGCTGTGAATTTGGTAGAACTCTAGTCATGAGGGGCCTTAAAATGAAGACAAGCAGCTAATGTTTGATGTTCTGGAGGAGGGGGAGCCAGCGGAGGGATGCAAAGAGAGGGTTGAGATGGTCAAAGTGATGGGCAATGCTAGGACCCCTAGTGTTGATGGACTACTGGCTCCCAGAACTGTTTTAAGCACCCTGATCTCTAATCCTGCTCATAGCCAGTCTAATTGCCACCAGGCTTTAAGTAGTGCCTACAGCCAGATGTCTGTGCTAGGGCTTCTAATATCACTAACGCAGGTGGAGTTGCACCAGTCTTAGCAGCAGGCAGCCTGACTGGAGTGATATCCCTTTACACCAGCAGAAGATCTAGCCCCACATAAATGAAATGAGCAGTTCGGTCACTACTGTGTTATTCCAGTTTTACAACAGAGTAATGTCATTGGCTTGCTCTGTTCAGATTCCAAGGACTCTGCTGACTCAAACCCTTTATAAAGAGCAAATGTAACCCACTGGTGAGTGTGTGTTAGAGATCCCCAGTCCACAGAGGTCATGAATTGGTCTAGCCCCAGGTACAGCTGAAGCAGCTCATGCTTTTAGCTCTGGAGGTGCCTGGGTCAATGGTGTGATGGCCAAGATGGTGGTCTTCACACAAAGATGTTGCCTTTTAAACTCCTGCACTTTTACTCCACGGGAGCCTGGGGGCTTGTCTACATGGTGCAGTAATGTGCACTACAGGAGTGTGATTTTTAACACGCACTAACATACTGGGCACTAATTGCTCCACCGAAACCCTGTTGGTGTGCACTAAATATTCCCTAGCACTCCTTAATGTCATTCCTTTTCAAACAGTACTACGTTAAAGAGCACTAGTGAATGTTTAGTGCACACCAGCAGCTCAACTAGTGCCCAATATGTGAGTGCACTTTAGAAAATCCCACCACAGTAGCCCTCACTGACATACTGTGTAGACATGCCTTATGTTCCAGAACCAGGCTTATTCTCAGTGGTGTTACGTTGGCATAAAACTACAGTAACACAGTGGTGAATCACTAGCTAACTATGTACCAAAGGCCAATGACTTAGATGGAACCAACAGCTTTGATAGCATAAAAAGATCATGAGAATACAACAGCCTTGGCTTAACCCATTGGAAATGCTGTGACCGTATTCAACATATCCAAGCTACTCTGTACTATTTCAGGCAGAACTTGAGTATGTGGAAGGCACTGGACAATGTTTTGGACTTTTAATTCTGGTTGCTAGGAGTAACAGGCTGCTCTTTTGTGCAGGAAACTCCTCCACCCTTCAGAGTAGGTTATGTAAAAATCAAGCCAATTCAGCCACTTCCTACAAAGCTAGCCAGAGCCAGCTGCATTTGTATCATTTCAGCTCCTCCCATGGGGATAACAGGAAAATAAACAGACGGTTAAAAAGGCTCAACAAGCAGGAAGCATCCAGTCATTGGGCTTTCTAGGACTCCAGTGTGTAGGAGTAGCTTGTGCCTTGCTCACTGCAGGGACATGAGCCAACACACATTGAAGTCAATGGAAGTTTGACTTCAGTGGATATTATTAGATTAGGGCCCTCAGTGTGCACATGAGGGGAGAGAGAATGAGAGGTTCTCAAACTTCTTTGTGCTCATGCACGTGGGCCATGATGCTCCCAGTCTTTACATTCCCTGAGCACAAGGACTGAGAGATGCCGGGCCAGCCAACACCTCTAGAAACCCCAGAATGTTACAAGGAGGGGAAGAGAAAGTTACATCTCTCCAATCACAATAGCCAGCAGAGAAGAGCCTGTGCCAAAGTAGGATGACGTGCTCTTCTAGAGCGCTCCCAAACACGTTGTGTTCAGATACCATGGTGAGGGGCAAGGTGTAAGAACCTAAATAGGATAGAATAATGCCTACCATTTCTCATCCTATTTTTGTTTGGTTTTTTCCTCTCCCTGCTCTTTTTTTCACAGTCTACTTCAATGGAAAATAAGCCCAATAACTCGCAAGTAGAGCTGACTGGGAACTTTTCAACTTATTGTTTTTTCATCCAGAAGTGCCAAGTTGTCAAAATCAAAATGGTCTGTGGGAAAAGGTCAACTCTGATGAATTTCCTCTTTGGAGAAATTGAGAAAAAAGCTTCAAAATTGCCTAGATGGAAAATTTTGACATTTTCTAAATGAAAAAGTGTTGGGTTTTGGGTCAAAACTACTCTTTTAGTTTAGAAATTTAAGGAAACTAATTTATAGTTAAAAAAATTATCAAAACAAAATGTTTTGACAGCAAAATGAAATGGTTTAATGGCCCCAATCTAACTGCTGGTTTTTTTCGATATCGGCTCACTAACATTTTTATGAATTTGACTTTTTTGCCTGATCTGGAATGGGAAATTTTTGCAAAAATCTCTAAAATCATTTCCTACCCAGCTCCATATGCAAGTTGAAGAGAAACTTTCTAAGCCACAGCGTACATGCTGAGTTGAGAATTAGGCAAATTCAACTGCCTGTCCCTGCTGAGTAGCACTATGAATACTGGGTCTGGGCAGCACCATGCGTGGTCGTCATGGTCTTCTTTAATACTCACCATGCATATTCCTAAAACACTGGGGCCTGATTCACCACTAGGTTTATGACAGCATAACTTCTCAAACTAAGTCCGTTGTCTAAATTGCTGCTGTTCCACTGGCATAATTAACTAAATAACTCAATAATTTATAGTTCCACAGAGTTTAAGGCCAGAAGCAGCCTTACGTCGTGTAATCTGACTTCACAGGCCATTACATTTTACACAGGTACATGCCTATTAAGTCCAATGACTTTCGATAGACTAAAGCATTCCAGACCTCCAGAGACAAAACTATACTGTGCCACAGGGAGAGACTGAGGTGTTGTCAGTGTCCATAATCCCTGCAATGCCTGGGAATTGTTTAGGTGAGCTATGCCCAGATGATCCCAGCAGAAGAACTATGCTCCATGCTGCAGAGAAAGGTGAAAAAAACCCTAAGGTCCCTGCCAATCTGACCTGGGTGGAAATTTGTTCAGACTGCTGGCAATCTGTCAGACCCTGAGCATGTGAGCAAGATGCACCAGCCAAGCATCTAGAAAGAGAATTCTCTATACCACCACAGAGCACTGGCCCACCCTGACCAGTGTCACAACTCCAACTGGGGCAGCTCTGGTGCTTTAAATGGAGGTGAAAACAAATCCAGCCCAAACCCCCTCCTATCCTAGCCCACACACATAGGCTGTTGAATTTCTTCCAGAAACTGCATTAAAGTAAATGATATCTAATCTCATCTTAACACCTCCAAATGATGATGACTTCAGTTTCTCCTTGTTCAAATGTTTAATTGCTCCCACTGCTAAGAAACTGTCTTATTTCAAGGTTGAATTTATTTAACTTCAGCTTCCAGCCACTGGATCTTGTTATGCCTTTGTCAACAAGGTTGAGACACTCTCCTCCTCTGTCACCCCACCGTGGCCCTGCTATCAGATCTCTTTTCTATGTGTAAGGACCTACATACAGTGATCAAGTCACATCTCAGGCTTCTCATTGATGAGCTGAATGGCTTAAACTCCTAAAGCCTCACATGATAAGCCTTGTTTTCCAGCCCCTGGGTCATTATTGTGGCCCTCCTTTGAACTTTCTTTAGTATTTCCACATCCTTCTTGAATTGTGGACACCAGAGCTGGACACACTAGCAGCTTATCCATGATATGTTCAGAGGCAAAGATCACTTCCCTACTTGGGTTACCTAGGGAGGTGGTGGAATCTCCATCCTTAGAGGTTTTTAAGGTAAGGCTTGACAAAGCCCTGGCTGGGATGATTTAGCTGGGGATCAGTCCTGCTTTGAGCAGGGGGTTGGACTAGATGACCTCCTGAGGTCCCTTCCAACCCTAATATTCTATGATTCTACTTGACTGTCCCCTTTCTGTACATCCAAGGATCGCATTAGCCCTTTTCGCCACAGCATTGCACTACAGGGCTGTGCAGGCAACTGTCATTACACTGGCATAAAACTGGAATAATTGGTTAGTCTCTAAGGTGCCACAAGTACTCCTTTTCCCGTGTGCTCATTTGCAAAAAGTCAGAGCAAAAAAGTGAGTCACAGCCTGTTTTTTACCCCCTGAATCCTTATCATCAAGTGGTTGAGTCTGGAATCCTTGATTAATATTTGTTTATATTATGTTAGTCTCACTGAGATGCGTTATCTAAAGTCAGTGCAATTTCCCCCACCTACCCTTGCAGCAAATTCTCCCATGAATTATTGTTGCACATGGGCGTGTGTTTCTTACGGTCATTGTGTGTTTTCTGTTTGAAACAAACATCTGCTCACCAGTCATATTCTACCCATGTCAAAAGTCATGTTTTGGGCAATGAATAATAGTATGGAGGCAAAGCCACTCCATACTGGCAGACAGGAAAGAACTGTGGACAACTAAAGAAAGTTAGCACTTAAATTATGGCTTTAGGCTCCGGAAATCTGGTCTCTTAGAACAAATGCAAAGTTGACGCTGGTAGATTTAAAGACCTTGGGCCAGATCCTAGTGTACCTCCACTGACACCAAATGAGCTACGCAGAATTATACCAGCTGTAAATCCGATCTCTATATCCAATGGCCAGTTACAGCAAGCGCTGAGTGACTAACCGATCTTTCAGTTCATGGGCAATTCCAAACTTTATATTAAAAAAGAAAAGTTTTGGGTCAACCCCAAACTAACATTTTTAAAAAATTTTCAGGTTTCAGAGTAGCAGCCGTGTTAGTCTGTATCCGCAAAAAGAAAAGGAGGACTTGTGGCACCTTAGACACTAACAAATTTATTTGAGCATGAAGTGAGCTGTAGCTCATGAAAGCTTATGCTCAAATAAATTTGTTAGTCTCTAAGGTGCCACAAGGCCTTCTTTTTTAATTTTTTCAGTGACTCAGAAAGTAGGAACAAAATTCATTTCAGCACAAAAGTAAGGTTTCATTCGTTCCAAAATGAAACATGTAATGTCAATTTCAGGCATTTTTAGCTTAAAAAAAAAAAGAAAAAGAAAGGAAATTAAGGAGGAAGTGATGCCCATGTGCTCCTTGTACCCAAGAGCCCGGTGGGTAGGGCATTCAGCTGGGATGTGGGAGACAAAGGGTTAAACCCACACTCTAGGGCACAGACTTGAACCGGGATCTCCCACATCCCCTGAGTGTCCTAACTGCAGTGTTATTGACGATAAGAGGGGATCCACTCTTCACCTCATTGCTTTTGTGGAGGGTGCCTACGTCCCCTTATGATGCTAGCCTGGAAAATCAAAACATTTCATTTTAGAAACATCAAACTGGGTCATTCTGATATTTCGAAAACTTTTGGTGTGTTGGTTTTTAACTAAGCCAATTTCCCCAACCTGGCACCTCTACGTGAAATGTTGCAGTCAACCCAAACCTGCATTTTTAGGCAAGAGAAAAGCTTCAGCTAAAATTTTTTGCCCCCACCCCCCTCTCCCCCCGTCACAACCCTTTGTGTAGTAAGGGCCAGATTTTAAAGGCATTTAGGCGCCTAGTGTGATTATTTTAATTTTTCAATTTCTTGGAGAGTTAGGTACAGAGACATTGTTGAAAAACCTTGTAGGTACCTATCTGCATGTTTAGGTACTGCCATGCCTTTAAAAATCTGGCCTTACGTCTCCAGCTTCTCCTAATTCCTTTCTCCCTGCTTTTCTTTCCCCTCAGGTGCTGGCACCATAGACTTTTCCCCATAGGTGTCTGAGAGGGAAAATAGCTCAATAACTGCTGGGGCAAGAAGCATGGTAGTCGAGAGGGGCCCAGATACGTGGTGATGGGCATCTCCGATAATGAATGGACAGCCTCATTGAAATCAGAACATTGGCCACTGTTCGCATAGCTGAGACTGCTGGCATAGGTGCAGAATGCTGGCAATCCCTATTGAGGCTGATGGGAGATGAGGGCACTCGGCGCTTGTAGGAATGAGCTCATAATGTTCCAGGGCTACTCAGACAACACTAAAAACAACGAGGAGTCCTTGTGGCATGTTAGAAACTAAGGAATTTATTTGGGCATAAGCTTTCGTGGGCTAAAACCCACTTCATCAGATGCATGGAGTGAAAAAAACAGTAAGCAGAATATATATTCTAGCCCATGAAAAGATGAGAGTTGCCTTACCAAGTGGGGGGTCAGTGATAACGAGCCAATTCAATTAAGGTGGAAGTGGCCTGTTTTCAACAATTGACAAGAAGGGGTGAATACCAAGGGAGGGAAAATTACTTTTGTAGTGCTAACAAGGCGAATGCAATCAAGGTGGCCCATTTCCAACAGTTGACAAGAAGGTGTGACTATCAGCAGAGGAAAAATTACTTTTTGTGGTGACCCATCCACTCCCAGTCTTTATTCAGGCCTAATTTGATGGTGTCCAGTTTGCAAATTAATTCCAGTTCTGCAGTTTCTTATTGGAGTCTGTTTTTGAGTGTCCAGGGAGATTGAAGTGTTCTCAGTGAGGAAGAAGGAGTAGGGTGAGTCAGTGGGCTATACCCTCACTTTATCAGATTATGATGATCCACTGTGGGGATGTGGGGTATACTTGGAGAGGTGCATGAAACAGTCGCTCGCCATACAACCTCCATGTAAGGGCCCATCACAATCATAGTTCTTGCATTCTTCTGGGTGCAAGGACTGCATGGAGTACTCCTGAGGGCATTCTGCACCAAAAAAAATTAAAAATTCTGCTCACAATATTTTAAAATTCTGCAAAATTTTGCAAAATTTATTAGTCAAATAAATGTGGAGGCTCCAGCATGGTATTGGGGAGCACAGGCCACTGGCTGCACAGAGGTGGGAGATCACTGTGCAGCTCCTCCCGCCCCGGGACACAGACTCAATGGTGATGCTGCACCCAACCCTGACACAGTGCAAGGACCAGGCCTGCCCGAGAAACACCCCAGGGCCATGCCCTTCTGTGGCAGATGCACCACGTGTGTGTGTGGGGGGGGGATAGAGCTTAGCAGGATGGGGTCTGGGGGGGGACCTCAGTGGGGATTCCAGATGCTGGTGGAGTGGGGCTCAGTGGAGTGGGGATCCAGGTTCAGCTGGTTGGGGCTCAGTGGGGTGGGGATCTGCGTGTGGGTGGCTTGTCAGGGTGGTCGAGGTGCAGGGGGAGTGGGGCTTATTGGAGGGGGTGTCTGAGTGCAGGGGGAGGTGAGGCACGATGGGAGGGGCTGAGTATGAGGAAAGTGATCAGGAACAGTCAGCATGGATTCACCAAGGGCAAGTCATGCCTGACTAATCTAATTGCCTTCTATGACGAGATAACTGGCTCTGTGGATGAAGGGAAAGCAGTGGACGTGTTGTTCCTTGACTTTAGCAAAGCTTTTGACACTGTCTCCCACAGTATTCTTGACAGCAAGTTAAAGAAGTATGGGCTGGATGAATGGACTATAAGGTGGATAGAAAGCTGGTTAGATTGTCGGGCTCAACGGGTAGTGATCAATGGCTCCATGTCTAGTTGGCAGCCGGTATCAAGTGGAGTGCCCCAAGGGTCGGTCCTGGGGCCGGTTTTGTTCAATATCTTCATAAATGAGCTGGAGGATGGTGTGGATTGCACCCTCAGCAAGTTTGCAGATGACACTAAACTGGGAGGAGAGGTAGATACGCTGGAGGGTAGAGATAGGATACAGAGAGACCTAGACAAATTGGAGGATTGGGCCAAAAGAAATCTGATGAGGTTCAACAAGGACAAGTGCAGAGTCCTGCACTTAGGACGGAAGAATCCAATGCACCGCTACAGACTAGGGACCGAATGGCTAGGCAGCAGTTCTGCAGAAAAGGACCTAGGGGTTACAGTGGACGAGAAGCTGGATATGAGTCAACAGTGTGCCCTTGTTGCCAAGAAGGCCAATGGCATTTTGGGATGTATAAGAAGGGGCATTGCCAGCAGATCGAGGGATGTGATCGTTCCCCTCTATTCGACACTGGTGAGGCCTCATCTGGAGTACTGTGTCCAGTTTTGGGCCCCACACTACAAGAAGGATGTGGAAAAATTGGAAAGAGTCCAGAGGAGGGCAACAAAAATGATTAGGGGACTGGAACACATGAGTTATGAGGAGAGGCGGAGGGAACTGGGGATGTTTAGTCTACGGAAGAGAAGAATGAGGGGGGATTTGATAGCTGCTTTCAACTACCTAGAAGGGTGTTCCAAAGAGGATGGCTCTAGCCTGTTCTCAGTGGTAGCAGATGACAGAACGAGGAGTAATGGTCTCAAGTTGCAGTGGGGGAGGTTTAGATTGGATATTAGGAAAAACTTTTTCACTAGGAGGGTGGTGAAACACTGGAATGCGTTACCTAGGGAGGTGGTGGAATCTCCTTCCTTAGAAGTTTTTAAGGTCAGGCTTGACAAAGCCTTGGCTGGGATGATTTAATTGGGGATTTAATTGGGTCCTGCTTTGAGCAGGGGGTTGGACTAGATGACCTTCTGGGGTCCCTTCCAACCCTGATATTCTATGATTCTATGATTCTATGATCTGGATGCATGGGGACTGAGCAGATGCAGGAGCAGCTCCCTGTACGGGGATCCCTCCCCCTGCAGCTGAGGAACGATGGGTGCAGGAAGCATGCGGGGATGGTGGTGGTGGGGGACTTTGAAGAGCTTCCTGCAGCTGGGGGAGAAATCTGGGGGTGGGTCTGACCCCGCCCTAGATGCCTTGCAGGGGAAGAGGAAGTCCCATCCTCCCCAGCCCAGCTGCAACTAGCAGCTGAGCCCAGCACAGGGTAGAGCCACCAGCCAGGTCTTCCCCACTCCCACCCGCTCCCTCACAGAGATTGACCTCTCTGCTGGCTGCCCTGGGCACCCAAAACATACTGCTGGGGAGGGTTACATGACTGCCTTTGTGGCTTCCCTTTGCTTCCCCCTCAGAAAGTGGAGTGCCGAGCCCGGAGTCCCTCCCCCATTCTACCCCTTCCCCCACAGCCCTGCTTCTGTTCTGATCCCTGTTCCGCCCTCACTCTGCCTCTTCCCGCCGAGGCCCTGCTCCTTGCTCACTCCTTCCCCCTGCTCCAGTGCTGCAGCCCCGAGATCAGAAAAGCTCTGTGACCCCACTGCAGCCCTGGGTCCACGGCAGAAGCAGGAGATTTTTCCAGGGGCCCCAAATCCTCCACTGCCCCCCCTCCCAGCAATATGAGGTTTGTGGAGACTTAGCCTCTCTCAGCCTCCGTTAGCACCACCCTTGGGGGCAAGCAACGGGGCCTCTCGCCCATGTATGGTACCCAAATGTTCATGGGGAAAGCCATTCCCAACCTTACAGCTCTCCAAGCAACCACTTTGGCTGCCCTTCTAGACCAGTTCCTTAACCTCCTCCACCCCTGGCAACCCTGCAGTCACAGCGGCCATGCTGCAATTTGCCCACCTGACCCTTCTGACTGGGCTCACAGAGCATGGAGGGCAGGTTACTATTGCTCCCGACAGTGAAACTGCCCCAGGTTTGCACAGTGGTGAAGGTAGGGGCTGTCGGCAGCGCTGTGTTCCCAAATGCCATGCTGAGCATTCCGTTCACTATTAATTCCCAACACCAGCACACCGTGAAACTAACAAAGCTGGGCTAACCCACTCCATGCTCACTTGCTGGTATGTCGCAGCCCCAGCCTTTCCTCTGTGCTTGCACTTTTTCAGTTTAGGCTCTCTAAGGCTGAGACTGTCACTTTATCTCTGTTTGTGCAGCACCCAGCACGACCAGTTATAATCTTTGGCCCTGTGACTGTTACAGAAATGCTTACAAATAATACCAGCTGAGTCAGAGACCAGGTTATCACCTACTGACTCATTAACAACCCTTCCTGCAGCGCATGAAATTTCTGTTGGCTTCCCCCATCCAAATAGTGACCCAGCCAGATCTGTCTGAAGTTGTAAAATCTGGCATGATAACAGCCTCCGGCGGTGTGACTGTAAATTATGAATGAGGCGAGGAAAAAACCACTTAGCAGTCTGATTAGGAGGCGTGACTGGCCACCAGCCCTGGCATCTCCTGTTGAGTACGTACCCGATGCTTTGACTTTGGATTTAATGGTGCAGTTTTTTTCACAGGTGCTTATGAAATGAACTTGGAGTCCAGTTACAAAGTTGCATTTTGTGTATACATTAGGCAGAGCTTTGTAAGCACCTGGCAACCTGTTCCCTAAAAGCATGAGCCCCTGAGAAGTCTGGGGTTAGGCCATTGTTAAACATAGGCTTTGCTGACAGTAGTGCATCGCAGCCTGCAATTATGCTGTTATGTATCAGGTACCTGTAAATATTCCTGTTACATATGGGGCTGCTCGAACTCTGTGAATCTCTGAAAAGCAACCAGCCTGCTGGCATATCAGAGTAACATTCATATTCTTTCCCCTTGGCGATTAAATCAAAGGTGGTAAATATCATTCCATTGCAATTTCATAAAGAAGAGCACCCAAGGGCAGCTGGCCAGCCCTCATGTTTGTCAGGTTAGTTACCACTTTCATGACACTGTTTAATCCAAACAAACAGTATGAGTAATGCTGGCAGAACAAGTTAGGCCACTTGCTGGAGCAATGTGCAGAAAAGGGGCTGGAGACTTGGGTCACATGTAGGGAAAAAAATAATAATTACTTGGTAAGAGGTACCAGGAAACAACGCCTTAAAATGCCTGGTGTGTTGTCTACTATAACAATGCCACTCAGGTTGCTTCGAAAGGAGTCCCAGGCACAAACCCCAGCCATGCTCCATGCAGTAATGACAACCCGGCCAGTTCATTGAACATCCTGCATTGGGAGCAGGCAGACAGCTAGTGGAAGCGTGAGTTGAATTCAGGGAGCTTTCCACAGGGAAAACCGGACAGGTAAAGCAGATTACACACCTGGGTTTCATTTACAGCCTTTTTATCTGAAAGAAACATTAGGCTGGGTTTGTAAGAGGCACTTTAAAGACTCAGCGACGCTTCTGACAAACTCTCCGAAGTTGGGAATGAAGAAGAGCGGCTCTCAGCTCATGGAAAGTCAGACTATCCTCTCCCAGCTCAGGTTGGTTCCCTGGTGTATGATTTCTACGGTTATTTTGTATCCTCAAGCCAAATTTGTTTTCAGCCAGTGACTTGACAGCAAACTTCTATGCTGTAGTGCAGGAGACAGAGCTAGCAGCAACGTTGGGTCTTTCTTGCTTTATGAGCTGTTGCAGCTTACAGATGGTGTGGATGAAAGAGTACAGACACCTTTCCAGCCAAGGCATCTGCATCAACCTTGGAGTGAGGGCTGGTTGAATATTTCCCACCAAAATTTTTTTCAACCTAAAATTGGGGGTTTGTTCTAATGGGTGGAAACTGTCTGGCTTTTCTTGAAAATGTTGGCTGTGTGTTGTTGGATTATCAGTGTTGGTTGCTGAAAATCAAAAAGGAGCTCATGTTTCTAGTTCCCGGTTTTGCAGTGAACAGCTGCCATGTTTTGCTGGAAATTCTGACAGATGCAACTTTTTGGTTTTGCAGAAATTTTGTTCAAGAAATCACTTTCTGCCCAACTCTGTTAGGACTTTCGTTGCCTGCCTTCACAATACGAGAAACACAGAAATAAAGTTTGTGAGTGGAAGTAGGAAGGACTAGGGAACCCAAAATTAAAGGAGTTAGAGATTGTTTAGACCTTGTTTTAATTGCCTTGGGACAAGACTAAGCAGAGTTAGATCTAAACAACTCCGGGGGTCAAGGAATGTCTGGGGTAGGGGAAAGAAGAAAGAAAGAAATTACTGAAGTTTACTATGTTCTCCCATCATGCTCTCAGTCTCCAAGGGCATTAGTCTCTTTCATTATATGTGTCATGCTGACACAGTGGCTCAGAAAAGTTTTATTACCTCTATCCACTGTTTTTTTACAATGCACATATAAAACACCATCAGTGCTGAGATCACTTAAAAGCTACCTTGAAACACAAACCTACAGAGGCATTACCACAGACCCAACAGGCTGCTTGAGAGAGAAGCTTCATGTTTTGCAGAAATAATACTTTTGTGCTAAGTTTCATTTCATGCTATCCCAGCACAAAAGATATGATGTGACAGGCAACTTTTGCTGTGATAACCAATAGCACTATTAACTTGCTTGTATACCATTGCCTTAATTTTTGCTTAATTTCAGATTTGGTGTAATCCCGGGAATTTTCTATCTATGGTTATTAATGGCATGCTGTAAAATGTAATGTATTGGAAGGAAACATTATAATAGAGAATATCAAAACAATGCACTTGTTGAGCAGGAAAATAATCTTTCTTACTACACTTTCATATGCAAGCAAGAAAGCATATGAAAGCTCTTTGTACCATCCTGCACTGAAACAATTTGTTTAATTAAAAGATAAATTTAGAAACCTGTTTAGATATACTGACAGGTTTCAGAGGAACAGCCGTGTTAGTCTGTATTCGCAAAAAGAAAAGGAGTACTTGTGGCACCTTAGAGACTAACCAATTTATTTGAGCATGAGCTTTCGTGAGCTACAGCTCACTTCATCAGATGTTTACCGTGGAAACTGCAGCAGACTTTAACATCTGATGAAGTGAGCTGTAGCTCACGAAAGCTCATGCTCAAATAAATTGGTTAGTCTCTAAGGTGCCACAAGTACTCCTTTTCTTTTTAGATATACTGTATAATTAAAATGAACACCTCACTGTACTGTCTCACTTGGGAGAGCAGCTCCTCGCCATCCATAGGACAGAATGGCAAGTGGGTCCATATAGTTGAGCATCACTGGCCCCACCTCTGTTTTACCAAAGTAACCCCATTATGAGTTGTTCCAGTGGAGTTACTCTGGATTTACATCAATGTGACTGGCTCTCCTCCAGCATCCATTTCCTCTGCTCCTGCCCTCACACCGAGGAGCATCTCAAGCAGAAATCCCATGACCAGCCTGACTTCCTACTCTACAAATTCATTCTCTCCTCCTTCAGTTCTGCTCTCTTCCTGGCTAAACAAGTCCACTTCTTTATCCCAGCTGTCTTTTTACCACCTTTGACTCACTCCTCAAACCCCCTGCTCCTCCTGTCTCCACTTTCTCTCCACACAGGATCTCGCCAATTTGTTCCAAGAGAAAATGGGCAAAACAGGACACAATCTCCCCCTCCCCTCACTTGCCCGCCTTCCTCCTTCGCCTCCTACAACTCTCTCCTCCTTCTTCCCTGTCACAGACACAGAAGTTTCTTGGCTGCTCTCCTACTGTAATCTGTCCATGTGCCCCTGTGACCCCATCCTGTCTCCTGGTCTCCCGCATGCCCACTCGCATCCGCTCCCATACTCTTTTCCGAACCTCTCGTTCTCCCCTGGCTTTTCCCCTCCCCATACAAACATGCTGTAGTCCTCCCATCTTAACCTCCCTTGGCCCCCATTTGCTTCGCCAACCACTTCTCCATCTCCCTTCTATCTCTAAGCTCATGGACTGCACTACGTACAATCACTGTCTGGAGTTCTCCTCCAGTGCCATCTTAGACCCTCTCTAATGCAGCTGTTAACCCTAGCACTCCACTGAAACCACTCTCACCAAAGGCTGTAATGATCTCTTCCTAGCTAAAGCTCAGAACTCGTTCTCCACCCTCATCCTCCTTGACCTGTCAGTCACTTCAACACAGCCAGCCATGGTCTTATTCTTGAAATCTTGTTCTCCTTTTGCTTTTGTGGCTCAATCCTCTCCTGGTTCTCCTCTTACCTCTCTAATCACTTCTTCATCAAATGCTTCAGAGGATCCTCCTTATCCCCACCTCCAGCTTTCTGTAGGGATTCCTCAGGGCTCTGCCCTTGGTCCCTTCTCTTCTCCATCTACAGCTTATCTCTGAGCAATGTCATCCACAAACACAAATTGAACTGCCCTCTCTGTGCTGACAACTCACAGATCTACCTCTGTACTGCAGGCCTGCCTCCTTCTATCTAAACTAAAACCTCAGCCTGTCTCGCTGACTTCTCCTCCGGGATGTCAGTTCAAGCTCAACATGGCTAAAACAGAGCTTGTAATCTTTCTCCCCAAACCCTCCCTCATCCTCCTTTCTCAAGCCCTATGGAAAGCACCACCATCCTGCCTGTCACTCAGGCCCATCACCTGGGCCACATCTTCAGCTCAGATCTCTGTCATGATACCAGGCTACGTCTAAATCTTCTTTCTGCAGAACACCACCAAGATACAGCCTTTTCTATACATCCACACAGCTCAAACTGTCCTCCAGGCTCTCGTCATCTGACACTGCAATTAGTGCCACATCCTTCCCTCTGGCCTTGCCAAATGCAATCTTGCCCCTCTCACATCCACTCAGAAGGCTGCTACAAGGATCATTTTTGTAGCCTGACACATTGACCGTGTCTCCCCTCTCTTGCATCCTTCTGCTGGGTGGCCTTTTCTATTGGGTCAGACATAAGCTACTTGACTTCACTTTCAGGGCCCCCCCTTCACACTTATCCTTAACCTACCTACCATCTCTCATTTACTATGGAAATGTCAGCTCCTGCTGCCAATTGGCCCATGATGCCAATGTCCATTGCCCACTTATTAAATTATCAAACAAGTGCCTTCGTACTTTATCCCACACTGATCCTCGCACTTGGGAGAGGTGCCCCGTAAACGTTTGCAAAGCGACCTCATTATCCACCCTCAATTCTCTCCTCAGAAATCTCTTTTGCCTTGATGCTAACAACTGCTAGGCTGCTGGTGTGCAGAGATCACTGCCTGTCATTGTTTCCTTGGGCTCCCCCATCAGGCTCTATCTACACCTCTACCCTGATATAACGTGGTCCTCAGGAGTCAAAAAAATCTTACCGCGTTATAGGTGAAACCATGTTATATCAAACTTGCTTTGATCCACCGGAGCGCTGCTTTACCGCATTATATCCGGATTCGTGTTATATCGGGTCACATTATATCGGGGTAGAGGTGTATTTGTTGTCTCTTTTCTTATACCTAGATAATAGGTCCCTTGGAGCAGGGACTGTCTTTTTTTCTGTGTTTGTACATGACTTTGCACAATGGGTCCCTGGTCCCTGACTGGGCTTCATAGGTACAACAGTAATGCAAATAGTAAACAACAACAACAAAAGAGCAGAATTTGGCCCAATAGCTCCAAACTCATTACAATTACACTGATTCTCCTCTTGCTTACTCCAGTGTAGAGCAGGAGTAAGGCCATTGAAGTCAGTGGAGTTAGTATAGATGTAAACTGGTGTAAGCAAGAAAATAAGTTGCTCATTTTTTTCATAGAAAAGCTTTGCCCCCACCCCCATGAAAAGAGCCTTTAGAAGGAAACAAATGTTTGTACAAAAAAAAATTCCTCAACGTTTTTCCAATTTTTTGATTAAATGAACCCAACATACTTGGTGTTAGAAATCTGAAAAATTGCTGGGTTTTAATTTTTGTATCTTCATTCACATCCTGTCCCTTTGTACTGGGAGTGAGTTTTGTTCCTGCCCCTCACAATGCCATCCTTCTCTATTTTACAAATGGCTTCTCTAGGAAAGCTGGCTCATTTCCTCCTTGTCCAGGAAGAAGATCCGGACACATACCGCGTTGAAAGTGGTGCATCGGCCTTATGTTCATCCTGTACGTAGGGGTGAATATAAACTCTAGCTTGAAGCTGAGACCTTTTTGAAACTCCTCACTGTTCCTGAACATTATTGTTGTTATTACAGTAATGCCTAGAGGCTCCATTGTGCGAGGTGCTGTACAAACACACACACACACACAGTAAGAAACAGTCTCTGTCCTGAAGAACTTACAGTCTAAAAACAAGACTTGGCCAGTCTAAACTCATGGTGGGGGGAAATCGATCTAAGTTATGCAACTTCAGCTACGTGAATAACGTAGTTGAAGTCGACGTACTTACACCTATTCACTGCAGTGTCTTCACTGCGGTGAGTTGACTGCTGCCGCTCTCTGGTCGACTCTGGCTGCACCTCTCGTGGTGGTGGAGTACAGGAGTTGATGGGAGAGCACTTGGGGGTCGATTTATCGCGTCTAGACTAGACATGATAAATCGACCCCCACTGGACCGATCGCTGCCCACCAATCCGGATATAGACATATCCAAAGAGTGGCAGATGAAACAGAAGCAAAGCAAGAGGTGAGGTGACTCAGACAAGGGTGCACAGCAGAGTCAGAAATAGAACCCAGCAGTCCTGAGTCCCACTCAACTTCTCTAGCCATGAGACCACACTGTCTCAACAAGCTAGTAACTGCTATGCTGATCATGAGAATGGCACTCATAGCACTTTGCTGGTAAAAACCAGACGCTCCGTCTTGTCCTGGGACTGTAACCTCTTTGGGGCAGGGACCATTTTTTCCTTTATCCATTGTGTACAGCACCTGCCAATCCCTGAACAGCACCTCTAGGTGCTCCCCAGTATGCATAACAACAATGAAAGGATTCCCTTTCTCTCCCTTGGCAGGAAGCAGAGCTCTCAGAGCTGGGCACATTTTAGGGAGAAGTATTACAAGCACAAAAAAAGCTGGGGAGCCTTTTAGGGCTAGGATACCCTGGGAAAGGGAGTTGAAGGACAAAGTCATGTGGTAGGAGATAGAAAAATTCCTAACCTTTTGCTATATTTTTCATTCAGATTCTGCAATAAAGTATTGGGTGAAATGCTGTCCCTGGGCATTAAAGTCTTCTGCTTCCTACTTCTAATTGTCACCACATCTACCCACGCTTCGATGGAAGTTAATTTTGAACTTAATTTTGATCCATTCATCCATCACTCAGTAAGTAACTTTTATGGTGGTTTTCAGTTGGTTTATAATAATGCCTAACTCTTATATAGCACTTTTCCTTCCATCAGCCTCAAAGGAGATCAGTGTCATTATCCCCATAAAGACTTGCCCAAGGTCAGCCAGGAGACCCAGGATCTGAACATAGGTCTCCTATAGTGCCCTGTCCACTGGGTCAAATGAGAACAACTTGAGGAGCTGCTGGATTTTGCAATGTAGCCATCCTTTATAAATGCATAGACAGCTAAATGGCCTGCTCCACTGACTGCAGAAATAACCCACTGCGACCAGTAAGTGAAGCCCTAACTCAACACGTTCAGTGTAAACTGAGCAAGATGTCATATTTCCTACCTTCTTACCATGTTAGGCTATCAGCGGCTTAGATAGCTTGGTTTAAATGCTCGCTCCGTGAGCTATGCTTGGGTGGGAATTGTGTCAATAGTTGTGTGAACAAAAATCCGGTTCCTGGTACCCTGAAAGCAGGCCCTGGGGCAATCTCTGGACAAAAGCATCAGCTGCTGTGATAATGGTGTCTCCTGTTTAAAACAGAGCTGGGACTCAGATCTGGGTTCAATTTTCACCTCTTCCATTGTCTTCCTGTACAAAATGTCTTTTTACTGTGTCTCATTTCCCACCTGGCGAATAGGGATAATATTTATTATGGCAGCACCTACAGGCCCCCAGTGTGCTAGGTGTTGGACATACACATGGTAGCAGGCAGCCCCTTCCCTGAAGGGCTTACAGTCTAAATAGACAAGACAAAGGGTGGGAGGAGAAACAGTGAAGTGAAATGACTTGCCCCAGGTCACACAACTGGTCAGGGTAGGGAGAAGGACTATAACCCATGTCTGCCAATCCAGTATGCTAATGATTAGACCACATAATACTTCCTTTCTTTAGACTATAAGCTCTTTAAGGCAGATGCTGCCTTTTGCTTTGTCTGTGTATCTACAGGGCCTGGAACAATGGGGTCCTGATCTCCAGTGGGGCCTCAACATACAGCTGCACTAGAAATAAATAATAAGATGAAGATAGCCCACAGGGAGAAGTAGTTGTGGCCAGTTGTGACCCCACTGTAGGGTTCTCGGCCAATAGACCCCCCCCCCACACACACACACACCCCGCAGCACACATTCTTGTGCAGATCCTCATCTGATTCAGCACCACACACAGGGCACAGAAGCCCCTTGTGTCGGCCTGTAACTTCCAGATCACCTATGTGCAATGGGAACCTGCCTTTCCCACTGTGTTTTGGAGAAAGAGTGCCTAGAGAGAGGGTTTGTTTTTCACTGGAGCAGTTTTAAGGAGAGAGAGAAAGAGAGAGAGCAAGACCGACCTCTCCACCCCCTTTGCACCACTGAGATGGACTATGCACCAGTTACTGAATACAATGGAGCAGAGAGGAACCTAGGGAACAAGATGGAGGAGGAGTGTCAAGGTTCCTCCCCCACTCTGAACTCTAGGGTACAGATGTGGGGACCTGCATGAAAAACCTCCTAAGCTTATCTTTACCAGCTTAGGTCAAAACTTCCCCAAGGTACAAAATATTCCACCCATTGTCCTTGGACTGGCCGCTACCACCACCAAACTAATACTGGTTACTGGGGAAGAGCTGTTTGGACGCATCCTTCCCCCCAAAATACGTCCCAAAACCTTGCACCCCACTTCCTGGACAAGGTTTGGTAAAAAGCCTCACCAATTTGCCTAGGTGACTACAGACCCAGACCCTTGGATCTTAAGAACAATGAACAATCCTCCCAACACTTGCACCCCCCCTTTCCTGGGAAATGTTGGATAAAAAGCCTCACCAATTTGCCTAGGTGACTACAGACCCAAACCCTTGGATCTGAGAACAATGAAAAAGCATTCAGTTTCTTACAAGAAGACTTTTAATAAAAATAGAAGTAAATAGAAATGAAGAAATCCCTCCTGTAAAATCAGGATGGTAGATATCTTACAGGGTAATTAGATTCAAAAACATAGAGAACCCCTCTAGGCAAAACCTTAAGTTACAAAAAAGATACACAGACAGAAATAGTTATTCTATTCAGCACAATTCTTTTCTCAGCCATTTAAAGAAATCATAATCTAACACATACCTAGCTAGATTACTTACTAAAAGTTCTAAGACTCCATTCCTGGTCTATCCCCGACAAAGACCAGCATATAGACAGACCCACAGACCCTTTGTTTCTCTCCCTCCTCCCAGATTTTGAAAGTATCTTGTCTCCTCATTGGTCATTTTGGTCAGGTGCCAGCGAGGTTACCTTTAGCTTCTTAACCCTTTACAGGTGAGAGGAGCTTTCCCCTGGCCAGGAGGGATTTCAAAGGGGTTTACCCTTCCCTTTATATTTATGACAAGGAGCCAATGGCTGGAACTAGTGTTTGGGAATCTCTGCATAGAGGGGTTATCATAGACAGCTGTTGGTGGACTGGGTTGGGGCATTGTTTTTCTCCCCCTGAACCCTACATATTTCCCCACACTAAACCTGATTACCTTAGTGTGATGAGGAGTGATTTTCCCCCCCTTCTGTTCTAGCGGCTTTACTGAGTTAATAGGTTGTCCAAGATCAGGAGCTAAAAGCATCAGCTCTCTGGTTCCATCAGCACATCACTTCCTACAGCTGATGACTAAGAGGGAGAAAGTGTCTCTTTTTGTTTTGTTTTTGCAAGCCGTTCCTTAACCACAGAGCTTTGGGTGGAGAGCATATATTGAACAAAAATATCTGATATCCTAGGTTAAGTTCACAGCATACACACAAAAAAGATAGATAAAAACCATAAAGTGCTCTTTCAGGAAGGTTGTGATGTAACACTGCTTTACTTTTTAGAATCCAGAACCCTAAGACAAGAACCTCAAAACAGCGAGAGACAAAGCCACCTGCTCCCTAAAGCAGAGAGGCCCAACTCACCGCACCTTGCTCTAGGCTGGCTTTCTGCGGAGGACATAGATCACACACTTTCCTTAGGGGCAAGTAGGACTAGGATTTAATGTGACAGCTTGCAATTTTTACCCACTTTTCAATACACCACACCTAATATTTATATAGCATCTGCAATCCAGAAGGGTCCCAAAATGCTTTGCAAACAAGCCAACTTCACCAGGTCTTGAATTGCAGCCACTTCTTGGCGCAACGTGGCAGTTGTTTAACAGTGAACAGCAAAACCTCAATCAGTTAGGAGAGGAACTTAAGACTTCTTTCTACAGCTTCAAACTGAGGGAGGAAGTGGACTTAGGTAAGCATCAAAAGCTCAAAATCAGTTTCTCCTCCCTTGGTGTTCACACCTCAACTGCTAGAAGAGGTCCTCATCCTCCCTGATTGAACTAACCTCATTATCCCTAGCCTGATTCTTGCTTGCATATTTATACCTGCCTCTGGAAATTTCCACTACATGCATCCAACGAAGTGGGTATTCACCCACGAAAGCTTATGCTCTAATACATCTGTTAGTCTATAAGGTGCCACAAGACTCTGTCACTTTTACAGATCCAGACTAACATGGCTACCTCTCTGATACTTGTAAGCATCATGTAACTCTTCAAGCTGAAATTTGGCCAGGAGAAAGGCTTGCATCCCTATTTGTGCAGCAAAATATGCTTTGGGAATCTTTACAATCAGGACTGATGTAATCTGAGGAGGAAGCAGCTCTAATCACACTCCGTGTGGCTCCTTTGTGTGATGAGGTGTCTTAAGGGGTGCCAAGCTATTCACCAGCACTGTAAATAAAGGTTTGAATTAAGTTCCACAAACCGACGAAGATGCAAACTTCCTGCCTCTGTGTCGCCACTTGTGTTTTTTGGCCCATCACTAGGAACGGTGCCAGTGCATTCTAGGGTTGATCTAAAAATAACACATGCTGTACTCTACTTGGCAGACCCCTGCATGAACTCGGCTACTCTGTGTCCCTTGTGCCATCATGCCCCTGCCTAAAGCATGCTAGTGATGGCCTGAGAAATAGGTGGCTGAGTTTTCAATTGACTGGGATGCTACCAGTCCTTCCCCTGAAGGGGATCCAGATAGAGCTGATAAAACCCTGCACTCCTGCTATTCGGTGGGGGAAACTAGACCCCAAGGTTTTTAAAAAAATTCAGCTAAGTGCCCATATCCTCAGCTCCAGTTCCCTCTCCCTGTCCCCCACTGGGCTCCTCAGACCTTGGCTGGCATTCCTGTTCCAGGGTATGTCTACACTACAAAATTATGTCGACTTTTGCAGTGTCAAGTCAGCAGTGTGCCCTTGTTGCCAAGAAGGCCAATGGCATTTTGGGATGTATAAGTAGGGGCATAGCGAGCAGATCGAGGGACGTGATCGTTCCCCTCTATTCGACATTGGTGAGGCCTCATCTGGAATACTGTGTCCAGTTTTGGGCCCCACACTTCAAGAAGGATGTGGAAAAATTGGAGAGTCCAGCGAAGGGCAACAAAAATGATTAGGGGTCTGGAACACATGAGTTATGAGGAGAGGCTGAGGGAGCTGGGATTGTTTAGCCTGCAGAAGAGAAGAATGAGGGGGGATTTGATAGCTGCTTTCAACTACCTGAAAGGGGGTTCCAAAGAGGATGGCTCTAGACTGTTCTCAATGGTAGCAGATGACAGAACGAGGAGTAATGGTCTCAAGTTGCAGTGGGGGAGGTTTAGATTGGATATTAGGAAAAACTTTTTCACTAAGAGGGTGGTGAAACACTGGAATGCGTTACCTAGGGAGGTGGTAGAATCTCCTTCCTTAGAGGTTTTTAAAGTCAGGCTTGACAAAGCCCTGGCTGGGATGGTTTAACTGGGAATTGGTCCTGCTTCGAGCAGGGGGTTGGACTAGATGACCTTCTGGGGTCCCTTCCAACCCTGATATTCTATGATTCTATGATTCTATGATTCTAACTCTGATGCACCAGCCAGCTACAAAAGAAAAGGCCCAGGAACTTTTGAATTTCATTTCCTGTTTGATCAGCGTGGTGAACTCAGCAGCACAGGTGACCATGAAGTCCCCCCAGAATCGTAGAGCATAAAATGTTTCTACACTCCCCCTATCATCTCCGTCCCTGAGGTTATTGCAGATTAGAAGGTGAAAAAAACGCACTCGCGATGACATGTTTTCCAAGCTCATGCAGTCGTCCCGCACTGATAGGACACAGCTTAATACATGGAGGCATTCAGTTGCAGAGGCCAGGAAAGAATTAAGTGAGCACGAAGAGCGGAGGCAGGATGCGATGTTGAGCTTAATGGGGGAGCAAACGGACATGATGAAGCATCTGTTGGGGGAGCAAATGGATATGATGAAGCGTCCGTTGGAGCTGCAGGAAAGCCAACAAGAGCACAGACCCCCACTGCATAACCACCTACCCTCCTCCCCATGTTCCATAGCCTCCTCACCCAGACGTTCAAGAACATGGAGGGGGAGGCTCCAGGCACCCAGCCACTCCACTCCAGAGGATGGCCCAATCAACAGAAGTCTGTCATTCAAACAGTTTTATTTTTAGTGTGGCTACAATAAGCAATGTGGCCTTGTCCTTCCCTCCTCCCCCACCCCATGCAGGCTACCTTGTCCGTTATCTCGTTTTTTTAATTAATAAAGAATGCATGGTTTCAAAACAATAGTTACTTTATTTCAAAGAGGGGAGGGTGGTTGGCTTACAGGGAATTAAAATCAACAAAGGGGTCTGGTTTGCATCAAGGACAAACACACAACTGTCACACCGAAGCCTGGTGAGTCATGAAACTGGTTTTCAAAGCCTCTCTGATGCGCAGCACGCCTTGCTGTGCTCTTCTAATCACCCTGGTGTCTGGCTGCTCAAAATTGAATGCCAGGCAATTTGTGTCAATCTCCCACCCCGCCATAAATGTCTCCCCCTTACTCTCACAGATATTATGGAGCACCCAGCAAGCAGCAATAACAATGGGAATGTTGGTTGCGCTGAGGTCTGACCTAGTCAGCAAACAGCGCCAGCGAGCTTTTAAACGTCCAAAGGCACATTTTACCACCATTCTGCACTTGCTCAGCCTATAGTTGAACTGCTTCTTACTACTGTTCAGGCTTCATGAGCCATGGGAGCAAGGGATAGGCTGGAGTAGGTGCAACCGCATGATGCTGCTGGCTGGGAGAGCAGCCTGAGGCAGAAGCCTCCAGCTCGCATGACATTCCAGGCAGGACTAAATCTCCAAGAGAATGACCTGGAGTCTCTGGCTCCCATTGGTGCTCTAAAAGGAGAATATCCATGTCTGTCCAGGCCCCCTGATCGACCTAACCAAGGTCTGCCAGGAGCACCCAGGAGATGTACGACAGCTATCAGTCCTACTGCACCGTCCGCCGTGAAGGCAAGGAGCTGCTGCTGTATAGCAATGCAGTATCGCATCTGCAGCATGCAGGAGATGTACAGTGACGGTGAGCTGAGCAGGCTCCATGCTTGCTGTGGTATAGTGTCTGCACAGGTAACCCAGGAAAAAAGGCGCAAAACAATTGTCTGCCATTGCTTCCATGGAGGGAGGGAGGGGGGCCTGATGACATGTACCCAAAACCACCCACAACAATGTTTTTGCCCCATCAGGCATTGGGAGCTTAACCCAGAATTCCAATGGGCAGTGGAGACTGCAGGAACTGTGGGATAGCTACCCACAGTGGACCGCTCTGTAAGTCGATGCTACCCATGGTAGTGAGGACACACTCCGCCGACTTAATGCACTTAGTGTGGACATACACAATCGACTCTATAAAATCAGTTTCTAAAGATTGACTTCTATAAAATCGACCTAATTTCATAGTGTAGACATACCCTAAGTCAGTTGTGCATGTCCACACTATACTTCTTGTGTCAGCGGAGTGTGTCCTCACTAGTAGCACTTCCATCAATGCAGAGAGAAGTGCATCATGGGTAGCTATCCCACGGTGCAACTTGCCAGAATCTAGTACCAGGTGTTATGGGAAGGGCTTGCAATGTCTCATGGGGGCAAAACATTCTCTCAGGGGTGACTGGGAACATGGCGTGAACGTCCCATGATGCAGTTTTCTCTACATCCCATAATATTTCATGCCTGTTTTCAAAAACCTAGCATAGCCATGTATCTGCCATCTCTAGACAAGCATGGATCCTGCACAGCTCTGCACCATTGTGGTGAGCGTGGTGAACACAACACACCTGATCCTGCAGTATTTCCAGAGCAACCAGAGGAGCTGCTGCTTGGAATATGGCAATTTCCTTTCAAGTAGCTGGAAGTCATGGAAACAAACAATTCCTGGTTGCTGTTGGCAGTCGCAGAGCAGATGAACAGAGTGGAGTGCTGTTTCTGGTCCTGAGAAACAAGCACTGACTGGTGGGATCACATCATTATCCAGGTATGGGCTGATGAGCAGTGGCTGCAGAACTTTTGTATGCACTAGGCCACTTTCCAGCAACTTTGTGAGGAGCTCTCCTTAGTCCTTCAGTGCAGCGACACCAAAATAAGAGTTGCATTGATAGTGGAGAAGCGAGTGGTGATCGCTATGTGGAAGCTGGCAACACCAGACTGCTACCGTTGAGTTGTGAATCAATCTGGAGTTGGGAAATCCACCTTGGGGGTTGCTATGATCCAGGTCTGCAGGACCATTGATTGCCTTCTGCTAAGATTGCCTTCTGCAATCATTCTATGATTCTAAGAAGGACTCTGACTCTGGGCAATGTGCAGGAGACACTGGATGGTTTTGCTGCAATGGGGTTACTTAACTGCAGTGGGGCGATAGAGGACATGCATAGCCCTATCTTGGCACCAGACCACCTTGCCACAGAATACATAAACAGAAAGGAATACTTTTCTATGGTGTAGCAAGCACTGGTGGCTCACTGGGGATGTTTTTACCAACATCAACATGGAATGGGCCGGGAAGGTGCGTGATGCGCATATCTTTAAAAACACAGTCCTGTTCAGAAATCTGCAAGCAGAGATTTTCTTTCCGGACCACAAAAATCACCACTGGAAATGTTGAAATGCCCATAGTGATCCTGAGAGAACCAGCCTATCCCTTACTCCCGCAGCTCATGAAGCTGGACACCAGACACCTACACAGCAGCAAGAAGCACTTCAACAATCAGCTCAGCAGGTGCAGAATGATGGTTGATGTGCCTTTGGCCGTTTGAAGGGGCGCTGGAGCAGTCTACTCACTAGGTTAGACCTCAGTGAAAAAAGATATTCTCATGGTTATAGTTGCCTGCTGCATGCTTCATAATATCTGTGAAACAAAGGGAGAGAAGTTTCTGCCGCATGAAGGGTGGAAGTGGATCAGCTGTCTGCTGATTTTGAGCAGCCAGATACCAGGGCTATAAGAGGAACTCAGCAGGGAGCTATACGGCTCAGGAAGGCTTTGAAAGACTGTTTTAATAATGACCCCTCAGCGATGTATGCTGCTTTCCTGTGTTGTGCCTGTCACTGTGTTTTTGGCAACCTGGTCTGAACCATGCTGTGAATGAAGTAATGTAGCATTGAAAATGCACCTCTTTCTATGATCTCTGAATGATATACCCCCCCTCCCAACCCCTACACCCCACTCCCCTCCCAGAGCTAGGGAGAGAACACAGGAGTCCAGACTCCCAGCCCCGGCTCCATCCATTCGGCCCCACTCCCTTGCCAGAGCCTGATGAGTCTCTGTCCCCCAGCAGCATGAGCGGGCGGCGGGAGAGGGCTCGCATTGGAGATGCTGCATGCTGCTGAATTGCGGCCTCTGGGTGCTCAGTGCTGGTCTCCTCTGGCCTGACGCAGCTCCTTGGCTTTCACTCGGCACTGCTGCGAGTAGCCCTAGTAGCCCTTCTCCCCCTACAGCCCAAGAGATCTGCTTGTGAATGTCCACATTCCTACAGCTAGATCTGAGCTGAGTCTGCTCAGGCTCTTCTCCCCACAGACCCGGGCGATCCACCAACTCCTGTGTACTCTAGGCTGGAGTGCATTTGGAGCATGGGCCTGGCATGCTCAGTTGGGCAGTTGCTAGGTGAGCTCTCCACACTGACCAAACAGGAAATGAAAATTAAAAAATTAGCAGTCCTGTAAGGGGGGAGGAGCTTGTTCCTGTGTACCTAGCTGCTGGGCAGAGGAGTTGAAAATAGCAACTAGAGCAGTCACAGTGGGTCATTGTGGGTTGCCTCCTGGAGACCACTTAAGTCGACACAAGCAACACAGTGTCTACTCTGCCACTGCATCAACCTAGCTATGTCAACATAGATTCATGGATACTAAGGTCAGAAGGGACCATTATAATCATCTAGTCTGACCTCCTGCACAATGCAGGCCACAGAATCTCACCCACCCACTCCTGCGAAAAACCTCTCACCTATGTCTGAACTACTGAAGTCCTCAAATCGTGGTTTAAAGACCTCAAGGAGCAGAGAATCCTCCAGCAAGTGACCCGTGGGGCATGCTACAGAGGAAGGCGAAAAACCTCCAGGGCCTCTTCCAATCTGCCCTGGAGGAAAATTCCTTCCCGACCCCAAATATGGCGATCAGCTAAACCCTGAGCATATGGGCAAGATTCACCAGCCAGACACCCAGGAAAGAATTTTCTGTAGTAACTCAGATCCCACCCCATCTAACATTCCGTCACAGGCCATTGGGCCTATTTACCATGAATATTTAAAGATCAGTTAATTGCCAAAATCATGTTATCCCATCATACCATCTCCTCCATAAACTTACTGACTTTAATCTTAAAGCCAGATAGGTCTTTTGCCCCCACTGCTTCCCTTGGAAGGCTATTCCAAAACTTCACTCCTCTGATGGTTAAAAACCTTTGTCTAATTTCAAGTCTAAACTTCCCAATGACCAGTTTATATCCATTTGTTCTTGTGTCCACATCGGTACTGATCTTAAATAATTCCTCTCCCTCCCTAGTATTTATCTCTCTGATATATTTATAGGGAGCAATCATATCTCCCCTCAACCTTCTTTTAGTTAGGCTAAACAAGCCAAGCTCCTTGAGTCTCCTTTCACAAGACAAGTTTTCCATTCCTTGGATCATCCTAGTAGCCCTTCTCTGTACCTGTTCCAGTTTGAATTCATCCTTCTTAAACACAGGAGACCAGAACTACACACGGTATTCCAGGTGAGGTCTCACCAGTGCCTTGTATAACAGTACTAACACCTCCTTATCTCTACTGGAAATACCTTGCCTGATGCATCCCAAGACCGCATTAGCTTTTTTCACGGTCATATCACATTGGCGGCTCATAGTCATCCTATGATCAACCAATACTCCAAGGTCCTTCTCCTCCTCCGTTACTTCTAATTGATGCGTCCCCAGCTTATAACTAAAATTCTTATTATTAATCCCTAAATGTATAACGTTACACTTCTCACTATTAAATTTCATCCTATTACTATTACTCCAGTTTACAAGGTCATCCAAATCTTCCTGTATGATTTCCTGGTCCTTCTCTAAATTGGCAATGCCTCCCAGCTTTGTATCATCCGCAAACTTTATTAGCACACTCCCACTTTTTGTGCCAAGGTCAGTAATAAAAAGATTAAATAAGATTGGTCCCAAAACCGATCGCTGAGGAACTCCACTGGTAACCTCCCTCCAGCCTGACAGTTCACCTTTCACTAGGACCCGCTGTAGTCTTCCTTTTAACTAATTCCTTATCCACCTTTCAATTTTCATATTGATCCCCATCTTTTCCAATTTAACTAGTAATTCCCTATGTGGCACAGTATCAAATGCCTTACTGAAGTCTAGGTAAATTAAATCCACTGCGTTTCCTTTGTCTAAAAAATCTGTTACTTTCTCAAAGAAGGAGATCAGGTTGGTCTGGCACAATCTACCTTTTGTAAAACCATGTTGTATTTTGTCCCATTTACCACTGACCTCAATGTCCTTAACTACTTACTCCTTCAAAAATTTTTTCAAGACCTTGCATACTACAGATGTCAAACTAACAGGCCTGTAGTTACCCAGATCACTTTTTTTTCCCTTTCTTAAAAATAGGAACTATGTTAGCAATTCTCCAATCATACGGTACAACCCCTGAGTTTACAGATTCATTAAAAATTCTTGCTAATGGGCTTACAATTTCATGTGCCAATTCCTTTAATATTCTTGGATGAAGATTATCTGGGCCCCCCCATTTAGTCCCATTAAGATGTTCGAGTTTCGCTTCTACCTCAAATATGGTAATATCTATCTCCATATCCTCATTCCCATTTGTCATGCTACCATTATCCCTAAGATCCTCTTTAGCCTTATTAAAGACTGAGGCAAAGTATTTGTTTAGATATTGGGCCATGCCTAGATTATCCTTGATCTCCACTCCATCCTCAGTGTTTAGCGGTCGCACTTCTTCTTTCTTTGTTTTCTTCTTATTTATATGGCTATAGAACCTTTTACTATTGGTTTTAATTCCCTCTGCAAGTCCAGCTCTACTTGACTTTTAGCCTTTCTCACTTTATCCCTCCTTGTTCTGACCTCAATAAGGTAGCTTTCCTTGCTGATCCCTCCCATCTTCCACTCCCTGTATGCTTTCTCTTAATCACCTTTCTGAGATGCTTGCTCATCCAGCTTGGTCTACAACTCCTGCCTATGAATTTTTCCCTCTTTCTTGGGATGCAGGCTTCCGATAGCTTCTGCAGCTTTGATTTAAAGTAATCCCAGGCCTCCTCTGCCTTTAGATCCATAAATTCTTCAGTCCAATCCACCTCCCTAACTAATTTCCTTAATTTTTGAAAGTCAGCCCTTTTGAAATCAAAAACCCTAGTTGCAGATTTACTTTTGTTAATCCTTCCATTCAGTTTGAACTGAATTAGTTCATGATCACTCGAACCAAGATTGTCCCCTACAATCATTTCTTCTATGAGGTCTTCACTACTCACTAAAACCAAATCTAAAATGGCATCCCCTCTAGTCGGTTCAGCAACTATTTGATGAAGAAATCCATCAGCTATGGCATCTAGGAAAATCTGAGCCCTATTTTTATTACTAGCACTTGTCCTCCATCTGGGAAGTTAAAGTCTCCCATGATCACGCAGTTTTCTTTAATATTTACTTCATTAAAAACATTAAAGAGGGCTCTATCCATATCCAAATTAGATCCCGGCAGTCTATAGAACACCCCAAGTACTATCCCAGGGGAAGCTCTAATAGTTTTCTTCCCCAATGTAATTTTTACCCAGACAGACTCTGTCTTATCCATTCCATCGCTTCTTATTTCTTTACATTCTACCTCATCATTGATATACAATGCTACTCCACCACCTTTACCTTTATTTCGGTCTTTCCTAAACAGCACAGACCCTTCAATACCTGTAGTCCAGTCATGACGACTATTCCACCATGTTTCTGTTATCCCTAGAATCTCTGGTTTCACTTCCTGCACCAGTAGCTCTAGTTCCTCCATTTTGTTACCTAGGGTATGTCTACACTACGGAATAAGGTCGAATTTATAGAAGTCGTTTTTTTAGAAATCGGTTTTATATATTCGAGTGTGTGTGTCCCCACAGAAAATGCTCTAAGTGCATTAAGTGCATTAACTCGGCGGAGTGCTTCCACAGTACCGAAGCTAGAGTCGACTTCCGGAGCATTGCACTGTGGGTAGCTATCACACAGTTCCCGCAGTCTCCGCTGCCCATTGGAATTCTGGGTTGAGATCCCAATGCCTGATGGGGCTAAAACATTGTCGCGGGTGGTTCTGGGTACATATCGTCAGGCCCCCGTTCCCTCACTCCCTCCGTGAAAGCAAGGGCAGACAATCGTTTCGCGCCTTTTTTCCTGAGTTACCTGTGCAGATGCCATACCACGGCAAGCATGGAGCCCGCTCAGGTAACCGTCACCTATATGTCTCCTGGGTGCTGGCAGACGCGGTATGGCATTGCTACACAGTAGCAGCAACCCATTGCCTTCAGACGGTGCAATACGACTGGTAGCTGTCATCGTCGTGTCCGAGGTGCTCCTGGCCACGTCGGCTGGGAGCGCCTGGGCAGACATGGGCGCAGGGACTAAATTTGGAGTGACTTGACCAGGTCATTCTCTTTAGTCCTGCAGTCAGTCCTATTGAACTGTCTTATGGTGAGCAGGCAGGCGATACGGATTGCTAGCAGTCGTACTGTACCATCTTCTGCTGGGCAGGCAAGAGATGAGGATGGCTAGCAGTCGTATTGTACCATCTTCTGCCGGGCAGGCAAGAGATGAGGATGGCTAGCAGTCGTACTGTACCATCTTCTGCCGAGCAGCCATGAGATGTGGATGGCATGCAGTCCTTCTGCATCGTCTGCTGCCAGCCAAAGATGTAAAAGATAGATGGAGTGGATCAAAACAAGAAATAGACCAGATTTGTTTTGTACTCATTTGCCTCCTCCCCTGTCTAGGGGACTCATTCCTCTAGGTCACACTGCAGTCACTCACAGAGAAGGTGCAGTAAGGTAAATCTAGCCATGTATCAATCAGAGGCCAGGCTAACTTCCTTGTTCCAATAAGAAAAATAACTTAGGTGCACCATTTCTTATTGGAACCCTCCGTGAACTCCTGCCTGAAATACTCCTTGATGTAAAGCCACCCCTTTTGTTGATTTTAGCTCCCTGAAGCCAATCCTGTAAGCCGTATCGTCAGTCGCCCCTCCCTGCGTCAGAGCAACGGCAAACAATCGTGCATCTGAGTTGAGAGTGCTGTCCAGAGCAGTCACAATGGAGCACTCTGATGGGGCTAAAACATTGTCGTGGGTGGTTCTGGGTACACATGGTCAGGCCCCCCTTCCCTCCCTCCCTCCGTGAAAACAAAGGCAGACAATCGTTCCGCGCCTTTTTTTTGTGCGGACGCCATACCAAGGCAAGCATGGAGGCCGCTCAGCTCACTTTGGCAATTAGGAGCACATTAAACACCACACGCATTATCCAGCAGTATATGCAGCACCAGAACCTGGTAAAGCGATACCGGGCGAGGAGGCGACGTCAGCGCGGTCACGTGAGTGATCAGGGCATGGACACAGATTTCTCTGAAAGCATGGGCCCTGCCAATGCATGCATCATGGTGCTAATGGGGCAGGTTCATGCTGTGGAACGCCGATTCTGGGCTCCAGAAACAAGCACAGACTGGTGGGACCGCATAGTGTTGCAGGTCTGGGACGATTCCCAGTGGCTGCAAAACTTTCGCATGCGTAAGGGCACTTTCATGGAACTTTGTGACTTGCTTTCCCCTGCCCTGAAGCGCATGAATACCAAGATGAGAGCAGCCCTCACAGTTGAGAAGCGAGTGGTAATTGCCCTGTGAAAGCTTGCAACGCCAGACAGCTACCGGTCAGTTGGGAATCAATTTGGAGTGGGCAAATCTACTGTTGGGGCTGCTGTGATGCAAGTAGCCCACGCAATCAAAGATCTGCTGATATCAAGGGTAGTGACCCTGGGAAATGTGCAGGTCATAGTGGATGGCTTTGCTGCAATGGGATTCCCTAACTGTGGTGGGGCCATAGACGGAACCCATATCCCTATCTTGGCACCGGAGCACCAAGCTGCCGAGTACATAAACCGCAAGGGGTACTTTTCAATAGTGCTGCAAGGTCTGGTAGATCACAAGGGACGTTTCACCAACATCAACGTGGGATGGCCGGGAAAGGTACATGACGCTCGCATCTTCAGGAACTCTGGTCTGTTTCAAAAGCTGCAGGAAGGGACTTTATTCCCAGACCAGAAAATAACTGTTGGGGATGTTGAAATGCCTATATGTATCCTTGGGGACCCAGCCTACCCCTTAATGCCATGGCTCATGAAGCCGTACACAGGCAGCCTGGACAGTAGTCAGGAGCTGTTCAACTACAGGCTGAGCAAGTGCAGAATGGTGGTAGAATGTGCATTTGGAGGTTTAAAGGCGCGCTGGCGCAGTTTACTGACTCGCTTAGACCTCAGCGAAACCAATATTCCCACTGTTATTACTGCTTGCTGTGTGCTCCACAATATCTGTGAGAGTAAGGGGGAGATGTTTATGGCGGGGTGGGAGGTTGAGGCAAATCGCCTGGCTGCTGGTTACGTGCAGCCAGACACCAGGGCAGTTAGAAGAGCACAGGAGGGCGCGGTACGCATCAGAGAAGCTTTGAAAACCAGTTTCATGACCGGCCAGGCTATGGTGTGAAAGTTCTGTTTGTTTCTCTTTGATGAAACCCCCCACCCCTTGGTTCACTCTACTTTCCTGTAAGCTAACCACCCTCCCCTCCTCCCTTCGATCACCGCTTGCAGAGGCAATAAAGTCATTGTTGCTTCACATTCATGCATTCTTTATTCATTCATCACACAAATAGGGGGATAACTACCAAGGTAGCCCAGGAGGGGTGGTGGAGGAGGGAAGGAAAATGCCACACAGCACTTTAAAAGTTTACAACTTTAAAATTTATTGAATGCTAGCCTTCTTTTTTTTGGGCAATCCTCTGTGGTGGAGTGGCTGGTTGGCCGGTGGCCCCCCCACCGCGTTCTTGGGTGTCTGGGTGTGGAGGCTATGGAACTTGGGGAGGAGGGCGGTTGGTTACACAGGGGCTGTAGTGGCAGTCTGTGCTCCAGCTGCCTTTGCTGCAGCTCAGCCATACACTGGAGCATACTGGTTTGGTCCTCCAGCAGCCTCAGCATTGAATCCTGCCTCCTCTCATTACGCTGCCGCCACATTTGAGCTTCTTCAGCCCGCCACTTACTCTCTTCAGCCTGCCACTTACTCTTTTCAGCCCGCCACCTCTCCTCCCGGTCATTTTGTGCTTTCCTGCACTCTGACATTATTTGCCTCCACGCATTTGTCTGTGCTCTGTCAGTGCGGGAGGACAGCATGAGCTCGGAGAACATTTCATCTCGAGTGTATTTTTTTTTCTTTCTAATCTTCACTAGCCTCTGCGAAGGAGAAGATCTTGTGATCATTGAAACACATGCAGCTGGTGGAGAAAAAAAAAGGGACAGCGGTATTTAAAAAGACACATTTTATAAAATAGTGGCTACACTCTTTCAGGGTAAACCTTGCTGTTAACATTACATACATAGCACATGTGCTTTCGTTAAAAGGTCGCATTTTGCCTCCCCCCACCACGTGGCTACCCCCTCAACTCCCCCCCACCCGTGGCTAACAGCGGGGAACATTTCTGTTCAGCCACAGGCAAACAGTCCAGCAGGAACGGGCTCCTCTGTGTGTCACCCTATTTCAACCAGGTGACCATGAATGATATCTCACTCTCCTGAGGATAACACAGAGAGATAAAGAACGGATGTTGTTTGTACGCCAGCAAACATACACTGCAATGCTTTGTTGTACAATGATTCCCGAGTACGTGTTACTGGCCTGGAGTGGTAAAGTGTCCTACCATGAAGGACGCAATAAGGCTGCCCTCCCCAGAAACCTTTTGCAAAGGCTTTGGGAGTACATCCAGGAGAATCGCGAATGCCAGGGCAAAGTAATCCTTTCACATGCTTGCTTTTAAACCATGTATAGTATTTTAAAAGATACACTCACCGGAGGTCCCTTCTCTGCCTGCCGGGTCCAGGAAGCAGCCTTGGGTGGGTTCAGGGGGTACTGGCTCCAGGTCCAGGGTGAGAAACAGTTCCTGGCTGTCGGGAAAACCGGTTTCTCCGCTTGCTTGCTGTGAGCTATCTACAACCTCATCATCATCATCATCATCTTCTTCGTCCCCAAAACCTGCTTCCGTGTTGCCTCCATCTCCATCGAAGGAGTCAAACAACACGCTGGGGTAGTGGTGGCTGAACCCCCTAAAATGGCATGCAGCTCATCATAGAAGCGGCACGTTTGGGGCTCTGACCCGGAGTGGCCGTTTGCCTCTCTGGTTTTCTGGTAGGCTTTCCTCAGCTCCTTAAGTTTCACGCAGCACTGCTTTGGGTCCCTGTTATGGCCTCTGTCCTTTATGCCCTGGGAGATTTTGACAAAGGTTTTGGCATTTTGAAAACTGGAACGGAGTTCTGATAGCACGGATTCCTCTCCCCAAACAGCAATCAGATCCCGTACCTCCCGTTCGGTCCATGCTGGAGCTCTTTTGCGATTCTGGGACTCCATCATGGTCACCTCTGCTGATGAGCTCTGCATGGTCACCTGCAGCTTGCCATGCTGGCCAAACAGGAAATGAGATTCAAAAGTTCGTGGTTCTTTTCCTGTCTACCTGGCCAGTGCATCTGAGTTGAGAGTGCTGTCCAGAGCGGTCAAAATGGAGCACTCTGGGATAGCTCCCAGGGGCCAATACCGTCGAATTGTGTCCACAGTACCCCAAATTCGAGCCGGCAAGGCCGATTTAAGCGCTAATCCACTTGTCAGGGGTGGAGTAAGGAAATCGATTTTAAGAGCCCTTTAAGTCGAAATAAAGGGCTTCATCGTGTGGACGGGTGCAGGTTTACATCGATTTAACGCTGCTAAATTCAACCTAAAGTCCTAGTGTAGACCAGGGCCTAGGTTCCTTGCATTGGTGTACAAACATCTTAATTTTTGCTGTTTGGCCTCCCTCACATTCTGTACCCTATTAGGCATGGTCATTCTACAGCCAGTATAACCTATTAGACTGAAATCCACACTGCCCTTCCTCCTTGTATACATTCTCCTACCCACGGGTGTATCCTTTCTTATTTCGTTTTCTTCCCTCACAATGCTAAAATCCAGCGTGGAGGTTACCTGGACATCTCCCAATCATCTCCCGCAAATTCCTAGTTTAAAGCTCTCTTAATCAGTTGTGCCAGCCTCCATCCCGAGAGAACTGTCCTCTGTCCATGAATGCCTCCCAGTGGCCATACATCCCAAAGCCCTCCTTATAGCACCACTGCCTAAGCCATCTGTTGATAGTCATAATCTTGTCACACCTTTGTTGCCCTTCTCTAGGAACAGGCAGAATCCCACTAAAGATCACCTGAGCCTCAATTTCCTTAAGCGTCTTCCCCAGCCTAGCATAGTCTCCCTTAATACTTTCCAGCGAGAATCTAGCCATATCATTTGTTCCGACATGAAGGATAATTAGGGGATTCTTTCCTGCTCCCTTTAGGATCCTTTTCAACCTCAGGTCTACATCCCGTATCTTAGCACCTGGAAGACAGCACACCCTTCTATACTCTGGATTAGCTCTGGTTACAGGCCTGTCTATTCTTCTCAACAAAGAGTCCCCGATCATATAGACCTACCTTTTCCTGGTGACGGTGCTATTCTCCAGTCTATCCCCTGTTCCCTCTGGCTGCAAGTTCTTTCCATTCCTATTCTCCCTTGTAATCCTCTTCAACCCATCCTGTATCCTTCTGGGGTTCATATTTGGTGTAGTCTCCATTGACTCTTCCCCTTTTCCTATAGGACTAGCCGCTCTTCTCGTCTTTCTTGCCTTTCCACCTTCAGTGACTACCTGCTGAGCCCCTTCTTCATTTTCCAACTCTGCAAACCTGTTCTTAAGCTCTTTTTCTCCTTCACTAGCCCGTCTTTTCCTCTGCATGGTTCTTTTAGTCACTTCCACTGACCACTGACCACTTTCCTCACCCAGTTTCCCCTCAGAATTCCTCAGTCCTGCTTCCATCTGCAAGTCTGAGCTTTTCCCTTCCGAAACCTCATGTCTTTGCTCCATAATCTGCTCAAACCCCTTTCTAAACTCAACCAGACTTTGCACCTGCATTTCCAAACCTCGGATCTTTTCCTCCATCAGCTCTATCAGATTGCATTTCGTGCAGACAAAACTCTTACCAGGTACCCCCTCCAGGATCATGTACATATCGCAGCTTCCACATCCAGTCATCTTCATTGTGTCTTCCACTACATGAGTCACTCCTACTTCTGCCTCTGTATCTGTCATAGCCTTCCCACCTAAATCCTGTTAATCTGGGAAACACAAACCACACCAAAACACCACCACCCACAGCAAACTCAAACCCCAAACAAGCACCACAAGACAAACTCCCCTTACAAATTCCCACTGAAACTCCCCTGTTTACAGCTCTGTTTGCTAGCTCCTGTGCCGCTATGCCTCTCACAAAGATGGAGTTATTAAGGGTATGTCTACACTAGAAATGTAAGTTGACCTATATTAGGTTGACTTAAAGCCACTGCAATAATTACTGCCGTGGTGCATGTCCAAACTGCCCTCCTTGGGTCAGTGGTGCACATCCTCACCAGGGGCGCTTCCGCTGACCTAAGAGGGGCAGTGTGTGGACCTGAGAGGTGGGTCTCTCAGCTCTGTTGGCAGCTCCCTGCCAGGAGCCCTGCAGCCCCACAGGCTCCCAGGCTCCCAGTGGGCTGCCCCCCTTCCACTCCCCATTCCTTGCTGGGAGTGGGGAAAGCCACCCGGGGCTTCTCACCCCCAGAAAGCATGGTCCAGCTGCTCTGGCTCCTCCCACCACCCAGCCTTCTCCCTGGGGAGCAGGGCAGCATCAGCAATTTCACAGCTTGGTGAGCCATGAAATTGACAAGGCTGCCCAGCTGGCGGGAGGTTGTGGGGGGTGGTAGAGAAACCAGTGGGGCTCCCACCGTGAAATTGACAAGACAGCCAACAGCCAATGTAAGGGACACAGTGTCTAACAGACATTGCATCGCCCTAACTACACCAACATAAGGCTTACGCCTCATGGAGGTGGAGTTATTATGTCAGTGTAGGAGGGCACTTACATGGGCAGGAGCAAGGCTATAATGTAGACACTGAAATAATTAGGTCGACATAAACTGCCTTATGTTGATCTAACTGTGTAGTGTAGATCAGCCCTCAGTTGACATAGCAGGCAAGTTACGACAGCAGGAGGGACCTTGTAATGTAGACACTGACATTATTAGGTCAACGTAGGCTACCTTACATTGCCCTAACTCTGTAGTGTAGACCAGGCCTCAAAGGCCCTACAGCAGGATCAGTCCTAACACATCTTCTGAATCCATAGCCCAAGGGAGACTCGGTGGGAGGATCTCATAGGCAGCGTCTTCTTGCTTGATCCACATGCTCCCCTAGCAGCTTAGACAAATGACTGTTTGCGTTTCAAACTCTCATGGCCAAATGTTAAAGTGGCAAGAGGTAGGATAGTGCAGTGGTTAGGACACTAGCCTGGGACTTTGGCGACCCTGTATTCAATTGCCTCCTCTACCGGAGGCTTCCAGTGTGACCTTGTTTAAGTCACTTAGTGTCTCTGTGCCTCAACTCCCCACTGGTAAAATGCTGGTACCTCATGGGCTGTTGTAAGGAGAAATCCATTAAAGATTGGGAGGTGCTCAGATACCAGAACTGTAGAAAAACCTTAGAAAAATAAGTGGGGAGGCTTATTTTGAAGTTCTGTAACCCTAAGTTGACATCTTTCACCCAATTTTGTCCCTAGAGTGCGGGTACAGCCTTCCCTACTGTTCTGCTTTCACAAAGCTTCCAGGTGATGGACAGGAGCTGGTTTGAGCTGATCTGTAATAAAAATGAGATGGGATTCTGTGTGTTGGGTTGTCTCTCATTGTCTGACAGTCTGGAGGCTCTCAGGTTACAAAACAACAACTCTTGCATGGTTGCTCATAGTTGCAATATCCCTTTAATAAACATTTCCATTGATAGTGCACATATAATTATGAGCCCAGTCCTCCTTGTAGTGAGGCCAATGAGTTTTGCCATCAATTTTAATGAGAGCAGGAGCAAGCCTACTCACATTGACCTTTTAATACATAGTATTACTTTGCTATCAGAAATCATGATGACCAAAAATGATCTAAGATTTACCTACAAAAAATGGGTTAAATTATCATGAGAGTAAAATGAATGGACCCTTCAATATAATCACATAGTGAGTAACAGCATGATCTTATTACTGTAACCCTTGTCACTCCTTGCCCCATCCCCCTGATTGTGTGGTACTGTCATTGGTCATGTCACGTTTAAAATTAGATAGTGAACTCTTTGAGACAGGGATAATTTCCATGTATCCATTCTATAAAGTATGTATGTATAAAGTCTTTGGACTCAAGCATCTTAGAAGCCTTGTGCTGGGCCTCTGCAGAGGAGTGAATTTCACCCTGGGACACACTTATGGGGAGTGTACAAGTAATCAGTAATAACAAGAAGAAAATAAGGAGATGTAAGTGCATTAGCATGAAATCACTGGCTGCTTTTGACCTGTGTAAGCATGTACAAAAGATGATGGACCAAACTCTTAGCTAGTACAAACTGGCAGAGTTCAATTGTCCTCTCAGTTTTCACCAGCTCAGGTATAATAAATAAAATAAAATAAAGCTCATACAACTGCCTTCTTTTTTCAGCCTGGCAGCAAAAATGGAATAGAAGAGAACATCCCAACAGACCTGCACAGGCAGAAGCGACGGGGTATGTTAACACTGGCGTTACAGCAGGTTTCCTTTAGGTAGCAGGGGAACAGGTCTCTTGGGTCATTCCTAGACATAGCGAGTGGCAATGATCAAGCATGTGAATCACTGTGGTGCAAACCTGTGGCCAATCAAAGATGAAAGTGTCTGAACACATTTTACTATGTAGCTCCTCCCCTGCGGAATGGCTTATGCCACCTGCCTTTTCTATCCTTGGTCACTTGGTGTATATCTCCACTGCACACTAAGGGCATGTCTACGCTACAGCCCTAAGTCGACCTATGTTCGGTTAACTTTCAGCCACCACACTAATTAATTTATATCCACATTCCCCTCCTCATGTCGGTGGGCGTGTCCACATCAGGAGCGCATCCACCAACTGAAGAGAGGCAGTGTGGGGGGACTGAGAGCTCTTCATGTAGCTCCTCGCCTGAAGCCCAGCTGCCACCTTGGCTCTTGGCTCAGTGAAACCTCTCATGAGCTCTTGTTGAATAGACAGCACAGGTGCTAGTCTGGAAGTCTTCAGTTATTATCATAAACCCTAACACATCCATCCTTTTTCTTTTCAGTAGCTGCACTTGGCTTTTCTCCTGTGGACTACAAGGTTGACATTGAGATCATTTCTACAGATTCATCTCTCTTGGAATCCCTCAAAGATTATTTCAAGAATCTTAGTTTTCCAGTCATAATAAACACCTCAGATGCAGCAATGAACATTTCAAGCCTCAATATTACTACAGGTGAGTAGGTCGCTCTTTTGATGTCCTGCACGATGCAGTGGCTTGTCAATAATTCTGTTGCCTTCACATTTTCACATAGCGATCAGTGAACACGTAACGCCGACAGACTCCACTTGTCAGCGGGCAGGATTAAACCTGAGACCGTTGAAGCTTAGCATATGAGCCTCTACTGCATGAACTAAAAGCCATATGGCTCTTAGCTAGCTAAGGCTGTAGTAGACTCATCAATCTCTAGCAGGGCTAGGTGCCACTAGAGGGGGACAGAGCCTAGCTTACAAATCCAGAGCTGTCTCTGTTACCTACTGAGTGGGAAGGACCCAGCAAGACAGAAAAATTCATAGATAACAGCACTTTCTGGTCTTTGCATTCCACACCTCTCCTTCTTACAAAACACTGATATTAGGAGAGGCCTGAATGCTTCTCTGTGCCGAAGGAAGGGAGGGAGCCTGAGAAACCCTCTGCTAAAACGTTCTGCTATGGCTTTATTACCACAATAATAATAGCAGTCTGATTTACTTTTATGTTTCAGGAAGCTGCAGCGCTGATTTTCAAAGTGTTTACTTTCCTCTAATGACATTTGGAATGTAAATCACTTTAAGAGGCTATGCTTTGTCCCTAGCATGTGGACACACACTTCATGGGCTAATTTTCTTTCTGATGTAATTCCAAAGGACATTATTAAAGGGCAAAGAATTGAAGAACCTTTATTTTTCCACTTGTTGTTATACAAAATTGCAGCTATATAGTATTCTGAATAGTTAAAATATGAAACAATATATAAACACCACATGTATTTACAAAAGTTCAGGACCTGTTTTTTTTTTTAATTTAAATCGCTGATCCAGGAGCAGTGGAAGGATGTGCGTACTGGTTCTAAACACGTGTGTTCATCTTGCCAAGTGTTTCTTGTCTGTGAGCTAGTTTATTCAAAACATTTTGTCAATACTTCATGCTATGTCATTGAAAGTTAACTTTGATTTAGCAGCCAGTGTCTCATAAACAGTAAGAAAATGGGTTTATGCTGTTTGAAAACTAGGACTTAAGATTTTAGATGATATGAAGTATATGTGTCAACAGCATTTTTCTGATAGTGCCCTTTGAAATGACATTGCATTCTAAAGTTCAAGATAGCAATCAGAATGGGGTTATTTTATGGTTTAATCTCACTCGAAACAAACACTACAACATGTAATTGAAACCAGTTTGGACGCTATGCGGTGTTTGCTTTTAGCCCAGTAGTTTATGAAATCTCTGACTGCAATATCCTTGCTATCATAGATCAGCAGGGCTATTTCAACACTCTGATCCAAGACTAAACACAAGAAACCCAAGAGATTGGAACAGGGTAATTTTCAGTCCATGCTCTATATTTAAAAGAAAACTCTTAGGCCTGGTCTACACTAGAGGGGAGGAGCGATCTAAGTTATGCAAATTCAGCCACGTGAATAACGTAGCTGAAGTCAATGTTCTTAGATCTACTCACCGTGGTGTCTTCACTGCAGTGAGTCGAGAGCTGATGCTCTCCCGTCGACTCCGCCTGCGCCTCTCGCTCCGGTGGAGTACCGGAGTCGACAGGAGAGAGCTCGGCGGTCAATTTATCATGTCTAGACTAGACGCAATAAATCAACCCCTGCTGGATCGATCGCTGCCTGCCAATCCAGCGGGTAGTATAGACAAGCCCTTAGAGTAATGAATCAAACTTAGCCCCTAATGAGAGTATCACCACCTCTTATTTAGCTGCTCATGATTCATATAACAGGATTCTCAGGGCATTAGATACTCAGGCTTCTATCTTGCTAGTGAACATCTAAGATGCACAGCATATTGTATAAACTTTTGCATACACATCCAGTAGGATAAATATACTTAAGGGAAAAATATTGTGAAAAATATTATGAATAATGCATCATTACCACAGACTTTCTATTTTATACTAGTATGCAGTCTCATCAGTAATAATGAGGCCCATTGTTCTTGTGAAAGTGGGTACGGATGGCCAGCTGCAGTGTGCAGTGCCAAGTCAATCTGTCCTGGTACCGTCCCAACACAAGAGGAGATCTGTGACTGTATCACAGAGTTGCCTTCTCAAGGACCCTATTGTCAGCTTCAGCCTGGAGGTAAGTTGCGCTTAGTAGCATATGGTATGAAATTTAATCAGGAGAGAGAGTGATCTTTACACATCAGTGGGGCTGGCTAAAATGTGACTCATGGACCAAGCACAATACTTTGGGGACTACTGTAGCTGTTATTTTTAATAGGAAAGTGTTTCCTGCGAATTACATCTCCTATCATGCAAAGCTCCAAGTGGCCCCATTCAGATCATGGTGCAATCTTGCCAACACTCATGATTTTATCATGAATCTCAGGCTCTTTAGTGACAGATTTTAGAGGGGTAGCCATGTTAGTCTGTATCAGTAAAAACAACAAGGACTTCTTGTGGCACCTTAGAGACTAACACATTTATTTGAGCATGAAGCGGGTTATATCCCATGAGAGCTTATGCCCAAATAAATTTGCTAGTCTCTAAGGTGCCACAAGGACTCTTCATTCTTTTTAGGCTATTTAGTGTTTTTCTTATAGTTCCAACTTCTTGCAGCAGGTAGATTATGTGGTAATGTCAGCTTTCATTACAAAAAGTAAATTTGTAGTCCTTGTGGTTACAGAGGAAAGCTTGAAAATGAGACCAGAGTGTGCCCTAAATGCTCAAAAAACCCAGAAGGCAAACAAGAAGAACCCAATGTTTATCTATAAATATATCAGCGGGATAAATACCGGAGAGGGAGAGGAATTATTTAAGCTCAGTACCAATGTGGACACGAACAAATGGATATAAACTGGCCATCGGGAAGTTTAGACTTGAAATTAGACAAACATTTCTAACCATCAGAGGAGTGAAGTTCTGGAATAGCCTTCCAAGGGAAGCAGTGGGGGCAAAAGACCTATCTGGCTTTAAGATTAAACTCAATAAGTTTATGGAGGAGATGGTATGATGGGATAACATGATTTTGGCAATTAACTGATCTTTAAATATTCATGGTAAATAGGCCCAATGGCCTGTGATGGGATGTTAGATGGGGCGGGATCTGAGTTACTACAGAAAATTCTTTCTTTGGTATCTGGCTGGTGAATCTTGCCATATGCTTAGGATTCACCTGATCGCCACATTTGGGGTCGGGAAGGAATTTTCCTCCAGGGCAGATTGGAAGAGACCCTGGAGGTTTTTCGCCTTCCTCTGTAGCATGGGCACGGGTCACTTGCTGGAGGATTCTCTGCTCCTTGAAGTCTTTAAACCACGACTTGAGGACTTCAGTAGTTCAGACATAGGTGAGAGGTTTTTCGCAGGAGTGGGTGGGTGAGATTCTGTGGCCTGCGTTGTGCAGGAGGTCAGACTAGATGATCATAATGGTCCCTTCTGACCTAAATATCTATGAATCTATGAATCTTTTTCAATTTCATGATTTGTAAGCCAATCTCATCTCCAGATCCAGAATAACCCCAAAGTTTGGAAATGTTCAGATCCAGGGTGTGGTTCAATCCCTTATGAAAACAGGAGCTATTTGAGATATATGGAGCTATATCTAAGGGCTTGTCTATGTGGGACATTACTGTACTGCAAGCCAAGGTGTAAATCTACGGTGTGCCAGCTTGCCCTACTTCTCATGTGTATACTGCTACAGCACACTACAAACCCTGGAGGACACGTTGACTTACTATGCTTTACACGTCGTAGTAGCCAAAGTGCATCTCAGTGCACTGTAGCAGTGTCCACACAAGACATTGCTATACAGCAAGCTAATGTGCGGTAGCTTCACACCCAAGCTTGCTATGCGGAAACATCCCATGTAGACAATCCATAGGTCTGAATTTCAAACATTCCAAAGGTTCAGATGTGTCTGGATCCAGAGTTCTGTTTGGGGCAGACCTCACTTTGAAAGAATTTGATTGTGAATATTTTCTTGTTCAAAGTAGTTTTGTTTTCTTGCTGCAGGCATTGCTACCATCACATTAAAATTATCAGTCAGACTTGGTGTAGTTTTCCAGGATGCTCTCAAGAATTCCTCTTCTGAACTGTATAAGACATACGAACAAGACTTGGAGAATGCAGTACGTCTTTGGCTTTTAAAAACAATCTAATTTGCAGAACCATTGTCTATACAATCTGTGGGCTGTTCATGTCCAAATGAGTGTGGGTTGCTTGTGGGATGAGTGATGGGAACATCTTTCGTAGGTAGGTGGGAAAGAAGGAAGACACTACTGCACTGGTTGATGCTAAGGGAGTTCACAACAAATCTGTAAGATGTACAAAAGACCAGCAATCAGGGAACATACTCTGGCTTTGGTCAGACATAATAATAGTGAAACCTAGCTCTTATCCGACCCTTTTCATCTGTAGATCTCAGAGCACTTCACAAAGGAGGTCAGAGTCATTATGACCATTTTACAGATAGGGAAAGTGAAGCATAGAGAGATGAGGCGTCTTGGCCAAAGTCACACTGAAGCAGAGCTAGGAATAGAAATTAGGTCTCCTGAAACCTAGTCCAGTGTTCTATCAGCTAAGCCACTCTATCTGCCCTTGACATATGCATGGTGACTGGTAATGGATGACAGCGCCTTTCACATTTGATGTATTCTGCTGGTTTGGATGATCCCTAGCTTGGTCCAGTGGCAGAGACGAGGGCCAAGTCCCAATGTCCCAATCCAGAATAACACAAAGTTTGAAAGAGTTCAGAGCCAGGGCTTTCTTCCAACCCCTTATGAAGACAAAGGCCATTTGAAACATTCAGCTCCAAATCCGCATTTGCATTTCAAACAGCCCAATGGTTTGGGTGTGTTTGGATCCAGAGTTTTATTTGGTGCAGGGACTGAATGTTGTTTAGTGGCTTATAGAAGTCAGTTAATGGTCTCTCATCGGGGAGGCCCATGTCTCCACCTCTGTGCTGCTAGTTTTAGGCATGGCAGCATGGGTAAAGCTCATAGGCACCGACTCTGTGGGTGCTCTGGGGCTGGAGCACCCATGGAAAAAAACAGTGGGTGCTCAGCACACACCAGCAGTCCCCCGATCAGCTCCTCCCTCCAGTGCCTCCCACCCACCAGCGGCCCTGCTGATCAGCACTCCCCCCTCCCTCCCAGTGCCTCTCGCCCGCTGCTGTCAGCTGTTCAGTGGCATGCAGGAGGCGCTGGGGGGAGAAGGAGGCGTGAGAGTGGGGCGCTCTCAGGGGAGGGGACGGAATGGGGCAAAGCAGGGCTGGGAAGAGGTGGGGCCAGGTGGGGGCTTGTGGGAAGGGGTGGAGTGCAGGGGCTGGGGCAGTGCGGGGGGTTGAGAACCCCCCACCCCTCCCCCTCCCCGCAGCTTAGAAAGACAGCACTTCTGGTAAAGCTAGCAGGTGTGCCTACCAAAGCTGCAGTCATGTCTCGGATTGCCGTGTAGAAATATCCGAAGTCAGCACTGAGCCAGTGCCCCGGCATGGTGCGAGGAAACACTGCACAGCCAGAGGTGCCACCTTCCAGAAGAGAGATAAAATGGAGGTCCCAGTGAATGAAAGGTCTAATGAAACTTTTCACAAGAGTAGAACTATTAATTCGAGTCAAATTCCAGTCTGGGCAGGTACCTTCAGCCTACCTACAATGGTGGCCGACAGTTTCAGTTGGAGAAGTTGCTCTTCCCTTCTCCTCCTGAAAAGCTTGGTATAGTGTTGCTGGTGCCAAGTGATGGCATTTAATAGAATGTCAAATTATTCGTATAGGGCCAGGAAGCACGGCCCAGTGATTAGGGCGCTATCCTGAACCGGGCTTCAAGTCCCTGCTCTTCCACAGACTGCCTGTGTGACCTTGGGCAAGTCACTTAGCACCTGATTTTTTAAAGGTATTTAGGCTCCTAAAAATGCAGCTAGGCACCTGGTGTGATTTTCAGAAGCACTTAGGTGCCCAATTCCCATTGAAATCAGTGCTTTTGGAAAGACCATTAGGCACCTATCTGCACCTTGAGGAACCTAAATACCTGTAAAGGTCTGGCCTTTAGCTTCTCTGTGCCTCAGTTTCCTGTCTGTCCAATGGAGATAATAGCCCTTGCTACCTCCTGGGGTTGCTCTGAGGATAAATACATTAAAGACTCTGATACGACAGTAATGCAGGCCGCATAAACACATAAGGCAGATAGAGAAGGCCAGTTCCTGCTCCCATTGGGAATCTATGGCAAAATTCCTATCGACTTCATTTATGCAGATCTACAGTAAAGTGGTTATAGGGATCTTTCAGGATAACGGGGACTAAAAATGTCAGATTATTTGTCCTCATGCTAATCTCCATCACAGAGTGTAAGTGAAAAGAGTCTCGGGCCCACTGTGTCAGAGCTTATATTCCGCGTTCCTATTTGCTGAAATCAAGCCCGCTCTTCAGTTACCAACAAATGACTTCCAGCAAAAATGTCCAGAGGGTTCACATGGCACAATATATTTCTTCCTTTTCAGTTTACAGCTAGCTACAGATCTTTGCCTGGCTTCGTATCAGCAAGAGTCACCAGTTTCAGGTAAGGAAACCGCCTTTGGGTTGTTTTTCTTTTTCAGAAGATGTGAGCCCTTCTTTCTTCTTGTTGTTTTTCCCCCTTTCAGGAGACACAAAACGAGGCATAGGAATGAGATGGCCCACAGTTACTGTGGTTGGAATCCATACACAGCATTGGGATAATAGTATGACAGGCCCACTAAAACACAAACAAATGGAATTCCCCTAAATGAGTGTGAATATGAAGCATGTGGGTGAAATTCATCCCTGTGCGTATGTCTGTGCAGCACTTTTAGCTCTCAAAATAGGGCCAAATTCATCCATACAGTGCCAGGTATTAGTACATTCTTGAATCAAAACTCTTTTTTAAATTCTTGGCTCTGTTTAGGGCTGGAAGTGTTACTGTGGACTATGAGATCAAAGCTGCCCCAGCAACAGTCTCCCAAATCAAAAGTGCCAGCAGAAACATTCAACACTCGCTAGATGCATCATATATGTTAATCCCTGATTCATTAGAAATAACAGGTAAGATTTAAGCTCTATTATGCATGCTATGAATTTGCTTTAAAGTTTGTGAACAATCGTTTGTAATACAAACAATAACAGTAACAACCATTTGTAGAGCTGCCTAACACTACTGAACACTTGAGACCAGACTTTCAAAACAGCTCAGCTCCCATGGAGGAAATGAACGAGCCAGTTGTCCTACATTGTGCTGCACCGCATCTCCTATTGACAACAAGAACCCTGTCACCACAGCAATGAAGCCCAAGCTAGCCTCTCCCAGAGAGATAAATTGAACATTGTATTGTTCATTGCAAGGGATCAATGAGGCAAGACGTTACAAACCAAGGCCCATCGGAATTGAGGCTGCTCAACATCTCAGGCCCCAAGCACCTGTCCACTCTTTGCACATTGCAAATCTCACAGCTCCTGTAATGAGAGCTGAGGTTTGCACTAGTGTTCTTGGCTAGAATTTCCACTCTGCTATTGGGCAGCGTGTTATGCACCAGTCATCGGCATAGCTGATGCCCTGCACCCCAGAGGTGGCTGCATATCATTGACACCGAATGTGTATAATTTGTGAAATGCTTTGAGATGGGAGGCACTAGGTAAATGTCAGCTGAAGTAATAAAATAAATAAATAAATACTACTACAGGTTTCTCTTTGCCTTTCCAGGTCAAACCAACATCTCTGTGTCCCCTGAGGACATTTTCCAGGGGGATACAGTAATAATGAATTGTAAGACATGGGTGGATACAGGGAACGTGACCTGGTATCATTCTGGACATGAAATCTTGAATAGCATCCGGCATTCAATACGTACAATAACTATAGAAGAAATTACAAAGTCAGTTCTGGAAATTACCAGTGTTACACAGCATGATACTGGTACGATTGTGTCCCTCTTGCAAAATCTGTATATGGAAGTGTATTGTTTGCAATAGGCAAAGGAACAAAGAAGAATGCAATGATTCTATTTATTTAAAACAGAAGGGCAAATGCACCTTTCCCCCCATCATTTTCCTATGACTTTCTTTAATGAATTAGCTTCTGAATGGTGATGCCAGCATAGTGCATTTATTATATTATAATAAAAAGTAACAGCTTAGAGTTCCATAGCAAATTAAATTGTTAATGTTTGGAGACCCCTTTGAAAAGAGGTGATATATTAGAGCTCAGTATTAAGGAGCCAGGTAACATGGACTGGACTGGGAGGTTAGGTCTAGTGGGTGAATAGCTGAATCTATTTTTCATTGCTTTAGGGGATTAAGGCAGAATGAGTTCTCAGCAGTAATATTGTATTTCCTTTACAGGTCCTTATACTTGTGTTTTCATGAGCAGCAGTGCGGACTACACATTGTCATTTAAAGAAACACAAAATATAACAGTAGCTCCAATAAACGTTGTACAATCAGGAGACACTGAAGTTGTATGTGACGGTACCAAAGTAACGCTGAGCTGCTGCGTTGATGGAAATATACAATACTTTACTACTAACTGGAGACCAAATAGAGCAACAAATATTTTGGGTAAGACAGAAAATATTCAGTCTCACATACTATAGGCCAGTTTTTTCCTAAATCTCTCCTCCTAATTTGCAGCTAAAAAGAGGCACATGCAGCTGTTTCATGCACAGAAGGGCCATATCCTCGGGGACTCCCCAGATGCTTAGACCACAAGTCAGTGGGTGCTGTGCCAAGCCAAGATGAAGTTCCCACTTGCATTGTCTTAGTGCCACTGTAGCCATTGCTGTGCACTGTTAGAGCCGCGTGAGGGCTGCTCTAACTTCTGCCACCCCATAACTGCCACAGAGGGCTGGAAACCTATCCCAGGACAGTGCAGCCTGCTGATATCTAGTCATCTTTCAGAAAGTGCATGTCCCCCTTTTCCTGCTTTGTTGACAGCAAGGTGGGTATGAGGTGTAGAAGTCCCTTTATTGGTTGTCCACAACTTCAGGGTCACCCTTATACTGAGAGTACCTTCCATGGGCCATGTACTCAGCTTTGGCAAGCAAACGGTGTGGCACAAAACAGCTGCAGCACAGCTAAAGATTGGGGCCAAAACCCCACATGCAAGTGTGAACTGTCCTGTGCAAAATGAATCATGCTTGATATTAAAGTTCCATTTCAAATGGATTTATAAATAATGAATAGACGTGTATAGCATAAACATGCTACAGACACCAGCAGAACATGGTATAGATTTTTATAAGCACATCAGTAGGTGGTGTTATAAATGGTTGTAAGTCTTAAGCAACCAGTTGCCCTTTTGGACTCTATAACAACCTATAGCAAAGGAGTAACCATTTATTAAAACACCTATTAATCATTTACTAGCCTTTTAGTAACTGTATAGAAATGGAACTTTAATATGAAGTATGACGGCAAACTAAGTAACTGTAAATGCACAAAGGTACATAAGAACATCCATACTGGGTCAGACCAAAGGTCCATCTGACCCAGTATCCTGTCTTCTGACAGTGGCTAATGCCAGGTGCCCCAGAGGGAATGAACAGAACAGTGATCATCAAGTGATCCATTCCCTGTCGCCCATTCCCAGCTTCTGGCAAACAGAGACTAGGGACACCATCCCTGTCCATCCTGCCTAATAGCCACTGATGAACCTATCCTCCATGAACTAAACTAGTTCTTTTTTGAACCCTGTTATAGTCTTGGCCTTCACAACATCCTCTGGCAAGGAGTTCCACCGGTTGACTATGTATTGTATGAAAAATACTTCCTTTTGTTTGTTTTAAACCTGCTGCCTATTAATTTCATTTGGTGACCCCTAGTTCTTGTGTTATGAGAAGGACTAAATAACACTTCCTTATTTACTTTCTCCACACCAGTCATGATTTTATAGACATCTATCATCTCCTCCCTTAGTCGTCTTTTTTCCAAGCTGAAAAGTCCCAGTCTTATTAATCTCTCCTCATATGGCAGATGGTCCATACCCCTACTCATTGTTGGTTGCAATTTTCTGAACCTTTTCCAATTCCAATGTATCTTTTTTGAGATGGGGTGACCACATCTCCATGCACTATTCAAGATGTGGGCATACCATGGATTTATATAGAGGCAATATGATATATTCTGACTTATTATCCATCCCTTTCGTAATGATTCCCAACATTCTGTTAGCTTTTTTGACTGCTGCTGCACATTGAGTGGATGTTTTCAGAGAACTATCCACAGTGATTCCAAGATCTCTTTCTTGAATGGTAACAGCTAATTTAGACCCTGTCATTTTATATGTATAGTTGGGATTATGTTTTCCAAAGTTTTACTTTGCATTTATCAACATGAAATTTCATCTGCCATTTTGTTGCCCAGTCACCCAGTTTTGAGAGATCCTTTTGTAGCTTTTTGCAGTCTGCCTGGGACTTAACTATCTTGAGTAGTTTTGTATCATCTGCAAATTTTGCCACCTCACTGTTTACCCCTTTTTCCAGATCATTTATGAATATGTTGAATAAGACTGGGCCCAGTACAGACCCCAGGGGGAGACCACTATTTACCTCTCTCCATTCTGAAAACTGACCGTTTATTCCTACCCTTTGTTTCCTATCTTTTAACCAGTTCCAAATCCATGAGAGGTCCTTCCCTCTTATCTCATGACTGCTTACTTTGCTTAATAGCCTTTGGTGAGGGACCTTGTCAAAGGCTTTCTGAAAATCTAAATACACTATATCCACTGGATCCCCTTGTCCACATGCTTGTTGACCTCCTCAAAGAATTGCACTTGGACCCAGGGATTTATGCGCTTGTGAATTACTCAGACATACAGAGTGAAATCCTGGCCCACTGAAGTCAATGGGACATTTCGACCATGAGTTTTGCCTGCACAATAGATACGCACTCAGATTCTGTGCATGTGATTTAGACAGGCAGTTTTGGTAAATTTGCCCCATTATGTCTAACCCTCTTCTCTTGACATCCAAAATACAGTTACAGGGTGGCCCTTAAAAATGTTAGTTTCCCCTAAGATAAATAGATGAGTTTAATATTTGCAGTATCTCTTTGTACTTTCCACTGCTTACTGTAAGAAACACCTTGAATCTGCCAATACTGAGAGTATCTGACTCCAAATACTTCTCTCAGGCCTGAATCTGAAACCGTTATTCACAGTGACTTGTCCTCACTCACCCAAACAGTGCTATTGGACTCAGTGGGATTACTCGTGGGAGTATGTGCTGCTCAGCATGAGTAAGGATTGTAGAACTGGGCCAATGGGTGTCTTAGGTAATTGGCAAGTATTAAGAGCCACTTCCATATGGGCACTTTGGCCCAATCCTGAAGTCCTTACGAGGCCACTGTGAGTTTTGCCCAAGTAAAGGCTGAATGTGGACTTCAGGGTGGGTGAGTTTAAAATGTCTCACTGTCAAAACTTGTGCCTACACCTAGGGTTTGTATAGGTAGGACAAGTCCTGTATCTACAGGCTTTACTTGTGGTTGAGGTAGACTGACAGCTCTGGGATTGTTTATTTCAATACAGGAACCATCAGTTTCACTCCAAACTGTGCTGAGTACACTCTCCAAGCCAATCAGTCTCAGTGCCCAAACAAGTCTGACCCTGAGATAACGTACACATGTGATCTGAGCACAGGGCATGGCGCCCTCAGAAGCAAAGCCATCAAAGTGACATATTTACGAGGAGGTAAGGAGCCTTTGCAGAATGCTGATAGAATCTGATTGCACATTGCTGAGTGTAAGTGCCTTGGGCAGGGACTGTATCTCTGTTCTCTCCATACGGCACCCTGCCTACCTATTGGGCCACATGCAAATGACAAATAACAATAATGTGTCATTTATCTTATATTTTTCAGCAAATGTAGAAATATCTTCAAACACAAAAGCTCAAGTTTCTCAGGGACACAGTTTTTCTCTAACATGCACCAGCAAAGTGAGCAATTGCAATAATGTCACCTGGCAAATCCAGTCTCAAATTATAGACTCGGGGCTGTACCTCTGTAACTTGGAATCCCCAAGCAATGTGAGGTCCGTGCTCACAGTGAAGGCTGCCACTCAGGCCTGGAATGGTAAGTGAAGGCGTCACATCACTGTGTGTTTCGGTCAGAATGACAAGATAGGTGACATTACCAATCATTTGAAAATTAGAACTTCACCTAAGTCCCCATCCTGCAAGACACTTAAACACGTGCACAGCTTTGATCACACAAGTGCTCCCATTGAAATCAATGGAACAAGGGCTAGAACTTGGCATCTCCCAGGTGGATGCCTTAACCAGCAGGCTATATTGTCAGTCTCATGGTCTGTCTCCGGCACAATTAATATTTAAGTATTTCATACAAAGTGGAACAGCTTCAAGGAGAGAGATGGAGAGAACCAACCCCAGAGGTTAGGATGCTCAACTGAGAGGTAGGAGACCTGGGTCCAAGTTCCTCCTCCAAAGCAGGCAGAGTGGGGATTAGAATCTGTCTTTCACATCCTTCATGAGTACTCCAGCTATTGCATATAAAGGGAGCACCATCAGCTCCTTCTCCAGCTGTGTTTTGAGCAGTGCACAATCCAGTAGGCATCTACTAACCTGGCTGTTGTGCTTGAGTGTTTGCAGGGATGCTCCTGATCTGGGTCGTTGTTTTACCTTTCCTGCTCGGTGTCTTTAGCAATCCTTTTTGATCTATCTCCATAGCAAGTAAGCCTCCATAAACAACCACACAGAGACATATACCATATTCATAAAAATGTCATGCAGCTATTTTACCATTCATCACATCACAGTCTGCATTCCGTGGCTTTCAACTGAGGCCTAGTTTTGTTTCATTGCTTTCAGGCACCTACACTTGCACGTTCTTTCAGAAGTTTTTGTCAAGTTCTGCTAGTACAACAGTTGAGATTGTTCCTCTGCCTCTGAGCCAGAATATTGTACGGGATCCCATTCAAGGATTTATCCAATGCAATGTACCTCAGATCCTAAAGTGCTGCATAGATGGAATGGAAAACTATGTTGTTATGTTCACAGTCCGACAAATGGAATTTAAGGGTGGTAAGGAAGTTGACACTTTACTCTGAAAATAGTATTGAATGTGTGGATAATTGTGGACATCCCCCCTTAAGATTCATTTCTTCTATGATGCCCACAATTAGTGAGCAAATAATTATAAGTATTTTTTTAAAATGTGCAGTCTCATTACTGTAATCTGGCCTCTTCTTATCCTTGTGCTTTGTTCCCCTTAATCATTACATCATGTCTAATTTGGGATTGTCACCATTTTGAACCCAAGATTTCTCTGTTCATGCCATAGTACAGGTCGCACACTCTCATAATTTAGTCTGAAAAGGTCTGACCCTGATTCTATTGGAGTTAATGGAAGTTTTGCCATTTACTTCCATGAGTGTAGGATCAAATCAAAAATGTGGTTATGTTAAAGTCCTACAGCAGGAATCGGCAACCTTTGGCACGCAGCTCATCAGGGTAATCCGCTGGTGGGCCACGAGACATTTTGTTTACATAGACTGTCCACAGGCCCTGCCCCCCGCCGCAGCTCCCAGTGGTCGCAGTTCACCGTTCCTGGCCAATGGGAGCTGCGGGAAGTGGCGGGCCACAGGGATTCTGCCTTTACTCTGTACCAGTGACTTTCATATCAGGTTTCATCAGTTTGCCAACATTTTCTAGCCATTTATTTTATTTTACATTCAAAATTTAGGATCATATTTTTCATGTGGGTCCATGTAACTGGATGCATAGCTATGATTCAGGTTGATATGATAGCCATCCCCAAGCATTTAAAATGCATAAACTCCAAGGAAAGAGACATCGTTAAGGGTGGCTCAAGTGTGTAGGGGTAATAGCCATGAAACTAAGCAAAAGCATATTTAAGATGAGTAAGAGGAAACATTTCCTGTTAGTAATGTCTACTAGACGATGGAACAGCCTCTCAAAGCTAGTGGTGAAAACTCCGCAAACCAAACCAAATGGGACAAAACTTTCAAGAATACAATGTAAGGAACTATCCCATATTCACCAAGCATATGGACGAAAGGACTTTTCCAGTGTAAATGTCTGTGGTTCTAGGTCTTTGAATTTAGTGCAGTTATACATTCTACCAATTATTTAGCACATTGTGTACAGTCGAAGTTCCCGAGTGGCTCAAAAAATTAACAAATATCATGAGATTAGAAAAGAGAGAGGAATAACCATCTAATTATGCAGATACAGAGCATCCTGTTTGCATCAGTCAGCAATTGCCATGAATTTGTACTCTGCTTGTAGCTAAAATAAGCAAGAACAGAAATGTAATAAAGTCAAAGGTTTAATTAATTTGACTAAAAATATTCCCAGAAATTACATACACCCTCAGCAATTCAGCTAAACAGTTATTGGAGACTGACATTTAGATTAATTTAGCATCGCTGTGGATAGGCTCTGAGGGGAATTGCATCTAACCTTCCTTGACTAGAAGACTGCTAAAGGATACAATGTGCTGGCCTGAGGTTTCTGGGAGGGCATGTAAAGCAGGAGGAGACTGTGGGTGGGGGATCATTAGGCTTGTGAGTAGGATGCAGAGAACAACACAGGAGAGGTTACTGTTGAAGACCCTTGGGATGACTGAAAGATAAACTGAGAACAGTGCAGAACCTGAGAGTCACCAGATGAAGAGTTAAAAATCCTAACCTAAACTGAAAGGCTTCAGCAGAAGCAGGGAGAGCAGAAATGAAAGAGGTGCACTAAAGTGGCTACCCCTGCCACTGTTGCTGCACCATAAAGGACTTTGGGGGAAAGTTGCTCTCATAGTGGAAGCCCAGAAGGATGCTTAAACTATATGTCTCAGTCTGTAAACAGAAGAGACAGCATAAGAAGGTAGCAAGGAATGAGCATAAGCAGCAGAAGATCATGAGCTCCAACAGTAGGAGACAATCCTTAGAAGGGCTGAGAGAGCTGTTCTTTAAGAGGCTGAGAAAGGAGGTTTTCACAAGCACTTCCTGTTCTACTCTAGCTACAGAACCAAACTATTGCATTCACGGGAAGTGGGTGAACCTGCCCCCCCTTCAGGGAGGCTAGTCCCCAGGCCCTGCCCTTTCTGCCCGAAGCCCCACCTGCCAGAGCCCTGACCACACACGTGCCTCCACCCCCACATGGGGCTGGAGGAGCCCCAGCTGGCCCAACCCCCGGGCTGGCCCGAGCCATCTCTGGCCACCACAGCCCTTGGCCACCAGCCTGATCCCCGAGCTCCAGGCCACCAACTGGAACTGAACCCCCGCCAGCTTCAGGGGAGAGGGGGAAGTGAGATCAGGGTCTCGGGATGGAGCATGGGTGGGGCCATGGCCTGGGTTAGGGGAGGCTTAGCCTCCACTGGCCTTCAATACCTGCTGCCCATGATTACATTAACACACCTAAAATCTTTCTTTGTAGTGAGAAAAACACAAGGAAACCAAGTGTGCTACACATACAATTACACAGAAAGGTGCAACCCGCCGTCAGATGTCGTAGCATATTGTACCTTTGTCAACCGCATTCAAGATAAGGTCGAAAGTTTACCTATGAACCTAAGTATTATACCAGGTAAGAAGAAATCTTGGTAATTATATACAGCAATTGCATGTATAATCCTGACGTATTTGCCAAATCAAAGGACATGTATTGTATCAGTGAGGTTGCTTAAATGCAGCAGCATGTGCTTTGGTTAAATCTGGTTGGTAATTTTCTATCTAAATGTTTTTTGATAGAAAATATGGTTGTCATAAGAAAATGTCAATTTTGCTGAAATTTTGAAAACCAAAACAAGGTGTTTTGTTTTGGCTCAGTTTCACATTGATCTCTGCAGCCATCTGAGCTGCCTTGGTGCCTCATAGGAATTATAGCTCCGGTGCTTCATGCCCCCAATATTCCCCACAGGCGGGACTCCCTGGCTAGACTACATCACCCGTGATGCATCATGGTCATGGGACTCCCATGATGCACCACAGCAGCTCACCCAGAAGGACACAGGTAGGAAATGTAGTCTGGCCTAGGAGCCCAGCCTATACAGGAGAATGGTGACTTGAGATACCAAAATTACAACTCGCAGCAGGTCAGGCAGACACAGATTAATGTTAACCTGAAATTAAACTTTCAACATTTCCAAATCGAGTTTTTATGCAATTTTTTGTTTGACAGAAAGTTTTGATATTTTGAATTTTTATTCTCATTTGGAACGTAAGCAAATGTTGACATATGGACTTTCCCCTGGGATGGAAATTCCATTGTTTGATCAGCTGTAGCTGCACTGCCTACCACTAAACCTGTGCATTACAGTAGAAATTTCAGTCCCCTCTTCTTCTGTTAATATAGCATGTATTTAAACAGCTTTCGAGGAAGACTGTGAACTCTGACTCACACTGGTGAATAGTTACTCACACAAGTGATCCTATCAAAGTCAATGAGACTATTTGTGAGAGTAACTGCTTCCCAGTGCGAGTAAAAGGTTCACAATCAAGCCCTTATTACTATTTACGGTTTGTGTTCCGGTAGCATTTAGACACCATCATCAGCTAGATGTTGTACAAACACATATTCAGAGATGTTCTCCTCCCCAGACAAATTTTAAAAATTGGGGGCTTGGATGATTATTCAAACCTTCTAAACTTTCAGGAGTCTGCAAAATTGGGCTGGAAATTCAAAAGATGTGTTTTTCCATAAGACTTTTGGTACTTCCTACTTTCATTTGAGCTAGAAATACTTCATCACCAGTAAAGTTTGCAGCTGACACAAAAATTGGGGAGTGGTAAATAATGAAGAGGACAGGTCACTGATATAGACTCGTGATCTGGATCTCTTGGTAAACTGGGCACAAGCAAACAATGTGCATTTTAACATGGCTAAATGTGATCTTGCAACAAAGAATATAGGCCAAGTTTGCATGATGGCAAGCAGAGACTCTGAAAAAGATGTGTGCAGTCACAGTGGATAATCAGCTGAACATGAGCTCCCAGTGAAATGCTGTAGCCAAAAGGGTTAATGCAATCCTTGAATGCATAAACAGGGGACTCATGAGTAGGAGTAGAGAGGTTATTTTACCTCTGTATTTGGCACTGGTGCAACAGCTGCTGGAATACTGAGTCCGGTTCTGGTGTCCACTATTCAGGAAGGATGTTGATAAATTGGAGAGGGTTCAGAGAAGAGCCACGAGAATGATTGAGGGATTGTAACACATGCCTTATAGTTCTGGACAGATTCCAGAAGCTCAGTCTATTTAGTTTAACAAAGAGAAGGCTAAGGGGTGACTTGATTACAGTCTATCAGAACCTACATGGGGTTCAAATATAATGTAGCAGAGAAAAGTATAACATGACCCAATGGCGGGAAGGTGCAGCTAGACAAATTCAGACTGGAAATAAGGTGTAAATTTTTAACTGTGAGAATAATTAACCACTGGAAGAACTGAGCAAGGGTCCCGGTGGATCCTCCATCACTGACAATTTTTAGATCAAAATCAGATGTTTTTCTAAAAGATATACTCCAGGAATTATTTTGAGAAAGTTCTGTGGCCAGTGTTCTACAGGAGGCCAGACTAGATGATCACGATTGTCGCTTCTGGCCTTGAAATCTATGAGAACTGTTGAATTTCAGCTCTTCCATTTCTGCTCCCACCTGGAACCCACAAGTGCTGAGGTAGATGAAAATGAAAATAAAATAAATTAATAACATGAGTGGATCGGGTCCTAAACCAAATCTTGCTGAACCTCAGAAAAACTTCTGTTCAGGCTTCAGAAGAAAGGTTGGAGAGATTCACCCATCCTTGTGATTTATTCTTATCCACTACAACAGCAAATCTTTGCATGCTTTTGCAGGCAAACAGCTGCCCAAAACTTATATCTAAGGGTGGGTTATAATTAAGGATAAACCCAAACCAAAATGCTGCATCCAAACACCTCTTAAGTTGGGATAGGTCAGCTGTGGATACAAACATTTCAAACCTGAGCCCATGTCTGCTAATAAATTTGTCCTTGCTTGCACAGTGCTTTGAAAATTGTGTGATTGTTTTAGGAAGAAGGATGATCTTGTGGTTAAGGTCCTAGGTCTAGGTTGAAGATCTTGGCTCTATTTTCATTTTTGCCACAGGAGTCTTGTAAATTACCTTGGGTAAATTACTCAATGCTGATTTTTCCATCCTGGAGATAAGACAACTTTTCTGCCTCTCAAGCGTTGCAAGGTTTCATTCATTAATGCTTGTGAGGCATGCAGATACAACACTACAGTGAGGAATGCTAGGGAAATATGTATGTACATCCATATATATAAAATATATATATGTATCCAGAAGGAAAATTATCTGTAATAAGGAAAATACAGAGAAATTAGAGAATTCTATTCCCTGTCATCCATTTATTTCTTTTTCTTAATACAGAAAATAAAGTTACGTGCTCAAACAGCATTGGTGTGGGACAGCAAGGAGCACAGATAATAAAACCATGCCCAGACTCTAAAGATGTGAATGGCACGAGCAGCCCTGTCAGAGGGACTATAATCTATGTGTGTAACAACTCCAACTGGGAAGTTGCTAGAAAGAGCTGCATATCTGACCGAATAAACACACTGCTCAGTAGTGCTGAGGTAACAACTTTGTGTTCCTCTCATGTTTTTTCAGTAGTTTTAAATAAAGACTAGAAGGTGCTTTCAAAACTTGTTTCTATTGCTCAAAATGCTTTACCCATTTAAAAAGACATTCAATACTGGAAAAATGCAACTGTTCAATTAAAAGTTCTTTTAAAGCTAGGTAATAAACCCCCTGTTCCATGGGCTACGGGGAGTTATGAGTGCGGCAGAGTAATTGCAGTGCTTATCAAGCCAACCGAAGGAACAGGGTTGTGAGGCACTGAAAATTCTATTACAGTCTAAAGCAAAGAAAATCTCACTCCCCCACTCTCCACACACCCTTAGCTTGCAGGGTCCACTGTTCTCTGACAACCTCTCGAAACACACACACAAATAAATTATAGAGTCTGAGCGCTGTTATTGTAGATGCACTTTTTGTGCTTGTTTCCCTAGTAAATATAAGGGGGTAGTGCAAATATGTGATGCTGAATAAGGGGTCACCAACCTGAAAACATTGGCTTAGTCTGCATGATACTTACCTACTGTGCAGACATTACTGTCCAGCTCTCTCACTAGCATTCCTCACTCAGGACAGCACTTAAGTGTGTGCTTAAAAGTATGCATGTGTTTAAGTCCCACTGAAGTCAATGAGACTTAAGCACATCCTTAGAGGTAAGCATGTGTTTAAGTGCTGTCCTGAATCAAGGCTTTATCCCATGCTCATCATCACAATGTGTGTGCTATATCACACATAACCAACCTTGGGACCATAAGCACAGGCTTCTACCACTTGCCTTAAAGGTGAATAACCCTTAGCTGTTAGACGTAGTAGGGCTTTTGTCTGCCGTAGGTGAGTGTATATAGTACACATACCATGACTAGCTCTGAAGGGAGCATTCATGGCACTCCACAGCCAGAGGGAGGGTCACCACAACACAGAGCCTTCACAGGAAGCGAGGAGGGAAATGAGGACCAAGTCAAGCCTCTCTCCAGAGCTGTCCAATACTAGCACAACATTTGCTTCTTGCCTCTGGTTCTCCTGTAGCGCTGCCGGTGAGCATCGTTGGCTTGCAACTCCCATGAGCATGCTCCTGCCCCCTGTTCATATTTCAATGGCCGGATGGTGACCACGACTCTGTCCTGCCATAGCCTTTACACTGCTCAATAACGGTGGCCCTCTATTTGCAGACACACCCCACGCATATGGCATCGCTTCACAGGTAGCTCCAGAGCACAAGCCATCCCTTGCTGTCAGCTAGTCCCCGGCTTGGAATAATTCCCACAGCATGGTGCCTGGCTGAGCGGTTGGTAGGACCACTCCCATTTTTGCTTTTGTCATAACCCCCTTTCTAATCTGCACTGTCCATTGGATACAACAACAGTCCTGCTGCTGCATCCTTTGTCTTCCCTTCTAGAAATCACCTGCAGTCACCATATTCCTCGTTCAACTCGACCAGTGCAGGAGTTACATGTCTTTCCCCATGGACTCATTGTGTATCTTGACTGAAGGTGCATTGCATATATGTAACATCGTGTTTAATTTCCCTTCTAGTCTTTGGTGTCTGGTCCCCAGCCAGCAGAACAGCTAGCCACATATCTTGAGACTCTTCATAATATTACAATAAAGGAACAACAAGAAATAAACAATTCATCTGCAAACCTGGGGGCAGTAATTACCATTCTGGATTTGGTTTCAACCATCCCAACAGATGCAGATCCACACACAATGACAGTAAGTTACAGTTAAGCCGTATAGAAGCTGATTGGCTCTTTGGCCTTTGCATCAGATGGGAATATACTCCCTGATTGGTTAGTACGTGGATTAGGGAGGAGTTGAGGGAATGATAAGGTAAGAAGAAATAAGAACAAAGATACAGATGAAGGCAAGATTATGAAAGGCCTTGAAGGTGAGGACCAGGAGCTTTGCTTTTACATGAAAGGATTCATGAAAGGGTGACATGTTTGGAACAACAGATTATTATCTGTACAGCATCTAGAAGTGTGCTAGGAACTTTACAGAACATAGAAGACAGTCTCTGCCACAGAGCTTCTGGTCTTCATTTTAGACATATACACAAGTGAGTCTGATAAATAGTAGGGATAGTGGAGAAAAGGAGGAGTACAGAGGTTACGGTGGTATGGTCACAGAGTTACTCAAATCAAGATGGTTCCCCTAGATTTATAAAGGAAGGACTTGGGATATTGTTTCTTTAATAAATTATGGTGTTTATAGAGAGGTTATGAGTTATCTGGGGCGTGAGTGAAACCGAGATGATGGAAATGGGGGAGGCAGCTGAGGTGAAGAGCATGTGTGAATGGCAGAGGTGGGTGTTGAGGAATGACAGGTTAGGAGCAGGTACGAGAAAAATGAAGCAGATAAATGTGGAGGGGTTGTGATCAGGCAAGGGAAACGAATTGGCAATAAAACAGGTGAAGTGCAAGAGATGAACAAGGAATAGTCAGGAAGTGGAGTTAGAGAGGACAGGGCTGATTTTTAGTAATAGATCTAGCTGGAAGAAATGGCAAGTTTCAACAAGAGACTTGCTGATTTACACGAGCTAAATGGACTGGATGTTTGAGCAGCAGGCAGACTGGAGTCAGAGATAACACAGAGGATGCAAACCTGGGAGCCAGGACTGGAGCCAGGCAAAAGTGTAGCAGTATTAGAAGGAAAGATGAGCACCTCTGCTTTCAGTGACCCTGACTGGAGACGGGACATCCTGGGGGAAAGGTCTGAGGGATTGCTTGAGACTGGGCAAAAGGAGAGAGGCCAGGCTAGAAAGATAAATTTCAGATGTTATTATTGATAGTAGCAATGATCGTAAAGAACTTAATACCAGATGTTTGTCTTTATTACAGAATTTCCTCTCTACAGTGGACATTATTGTCAACAGTTCCACAATACCTGCCTGGAAAGATCTGAACAATCAGCAGACAGAGAAAAGTTCTCTGTTACTGAAATCAGTGGAGAGATTTTCCCAGTCCCTCCAGCCAGCTAATAATATCATTCCTTCTATCACCAACACCAACCTTCAGCTGCAAGGTATCATTATCACAGAAAATAGCATGTTGGACTATAATAAGAACTTTACTTTCCCCAGTTCAGCAAACCTCAGCGGTAATGTGCTAATTAGAAGAAATGAAACTGAGAACTTGAAACCAAACTCGACCATCATCACCGTGGCTTTCTCAACCCTCAAAGATATTCTGCCCAAACCCAACGAGACAGGTAAGGTTGTGAATGGTTTGGTGATGATGACAACAACAATGAACAGCACACTCTCTCCGGACTTCCAGATCTCTCTGACATTTGCCAAAAGCAATTCTTCCCTGGAAAAGCCCCAGTGTGTCTTTTGGAACTTCTCTCTCTCTGGTAATGCAGGAGGATGGGATGACACCGGTTGTCACCTGAAGGATGAAGGAGACAATATCATTTGCACCTGCAGTCACTTGACTTCGTTCTCAATTCTGATGTCGCCCAACCTGAAGCTGACCCATCCTGGAACCCCACTAGATTACATTACCTACATCGGCCTGAGCATTTCCATAGCGAGCTTGATGATCTGCATATTAATTGAATCCCTGGTATGGAAATATGTGACCAAAAACAGAACCTCCTACATGCGTCACGTCTGTATATTGAACATAGCTGTGTCTCTTCTGATTGCAGACATCTGGTTCATTGTCACTGCCTCCCTACAAGACACAAAGAAGCTAGTGAATGGGAATGTCTGCATAGCTGCCACCTTTTTCATCCACTTGTTCTACCTCAGTGTCTTTTTCTGGATGCTTGCCCTGGGCCTCATGATCTTCTATCGCCTGGTCTTCATTTTACATGACACTAGCAAGACCATCCAGAAAGCTGTAGCATTCTCTTTGGGATATGGGTCCCCTCTTATTATATCAGTCATCACCATAGCTGTCACTCAGCCGCATGATGCTTACAGAAGGGAAAATGCCTGCTGGCTCAACTGGGAGAAAAGCAAAGCTCTCCTTGCCTTCGTTGTACCCGCGCTGATCATTGTGGCTGTGAATTCAATCATTGCGGTTGTAATCCTAGTCAGAATACTAAGGCCTGCCATTGGAGAGAAGCCAAGCAAGCAGGAGAGGAGCTCCTTGATTCAAGCCATCAAAAATGTTGCCACTCTGACGCCACTATTAGGCCTTACCTGGGGATTTGGACTCGCAACCCTTAGCAAAGACAGCTCAATAGTATTCCATATACTATTTACTCTCCTCAATGCTTTCCAAGTGAGTATCATGTATGCACTGCTTTATTTTTCATGACCACTTAACACAGACTCATAGAAAAAGAAGACAGGAAGGACTAAAGATGCTCATGCTCCCGAAGTTACAGGAAATAGATTGTGTTTCTTACTGACTGGTCACAGATGCAGGTGACACCCCTACTCCCAACGTCTCTGCCAATAAGTTGTGAGGCAATTCTTTCCCCAAATTGCGCAAACAGCTGTACTTTGTGCATGGAATCAAGATTCACTATGGTGAAGGATGTATTCCCATTTATTACACAGCCTGAGATACCATCAGATTCTGTCTCCTCCAGTGTTATTTTAGCAGGTTATCACTTCCAAATAATTAGGGATTGTAGGACAGCAGTCCAGGTCTAAGGCATCAAAGACACAATACATTGATGAGCAATACTAATAATTGCTCATCAATTTATAATAATAATAAGTGGGAAGTAAACAACTGAAATGGACCAACCCTGTTTTCTGCCAATCATGAGCTAAGATTTTTACTTGCAGAATGAGTTCTAACAGTTAATGAAGTAACCTGGCAGTATGGACTCCTGGGTTCTAGTCCTCTCTCTGCTTTTCATTCTGCCCAGGGCTTTCAGGTTCTATAGCTCCATGGCATCCCATCAGGCAGACGGCTCTAGAGCTGGAACCATATTCCCTTTCACTGAGAATGTTGAAATTTTTGGTTTCTTTGCAGATGAGAAAAACACCCAACAAATTCTGAAATATCAAATTCTCCATAAAATGGAATTACCTTTCTCTACCCAGCTCTGTTAACAAATAATAATTCACATGTGTAAACCACTCAGGTTTCCTGGGTGAAATGCTTTATAAAATTGAAAATAACTATCAGAATTATTGTGTCACTAAGGTGCAGGTCTGGGGGGGAAAGGAAACATTTGGAAAAGATATTTGAGGGAGGAGGGTCCATTTTTTTGCCCGGTATGGAAAAATTGTCAATTTTGGGGGGACAATTGAAAAGGAACTGTTATATGAAACATTTCAGTGAAATAATTTGTAGAGTAATGTTAAAATAATGTTACTGCTGCCTTTCTTGCCTTCAAAATATTTTCTAATAATAACTAATAAGTATTTTACATTAACAAAATGTTTCTCTAGGCAAAAAAATGCACCTAAGTACCTAAGTGTACAGCTGCAACTCATCCTTAATGCTAGATGTATTTGTTCTTATTATCTGAATCAAAACAATAAACTGTATACTTCTTTATTTCATCAGTATACCAAACAGTACTTTTTATAGGCTAACTAAATTATACATAATACGTTTCTCATTCTTAAAGAAGTCAATCAAGTTTAGTTTTGATAAGCAAGTAACTACTGCAGATATTTCAATTTTTCACAAAATTTCATTTCTTTTCTGAAACAAAAAGAGAAAAAAATGCTTTTTTTCCCCCCGTCTTCTAAATTGTACATGCCTAGTCACTTTGCATATTACTTTTTGATAGCAACATGTTAACCACACGGTAACAGCCTGGAAAAGAATGGTAGTTAATATTGTGGAAACACTGAATAAGCACTACTGCATTATAGAACAGGGCATTTAACTGCTCGCCATCTTCTCATGCAGTACCAAGGAACAATGGGATGATTTAAAGACACAATGACATCCATAACCTGGAAATTCCTTGTCTGTGTTGGTTTGTGTCACCTCTGTGAGCTGAACTATTATTGCTATCTATATTACAGCAATGCCTAGAGACCTCAAACAAGATCAAGACCTCATTGTGCTAGGTTCTTTACAAACATATAGCAAGAAACGGTTCCTGCCCTAAAGAGCTTATGATTTAAATAGTCAAGACAGACAAATGGTGTAGGGGAATGCTCTAGTGTGGTTGAATGTGGACAAATGCATATATTGTTTATATTTAAATATCATATTTTTATAGGGATTATTCATTCTGGTGTTTGGAACTCTCCGGGACAAGAAGGTAAGAATTCAGATAATGTCTTACACCTGATACAAAGATATGCTTATTATTTGAATTGACTGCATGGATTTACTGATTTACTTTGTTTGCAAACCACAGGTATTAGAAGCCTTGCTGAACAAATATTCATTTACAAGATGGAGTATGCAGCAAACAAAGGTTAATCCTCTCTAAGAACGGATTTCATAGTTACTTTATTAATACTCTGCAGTGCCTCAGATGTATTTTTAATCAATGTTAATCATTAATCATATTTTATATTCCTACTTATTTACTAGAACTACTCAAAAAAGAAAAGAGCTGGGAGAAATTAATTATTATTTTTTTTAAATCTCCTCCTTTTTTCAAAATTCAAAATATTTTGATCTATAGTTGGTCAAAAATGTGGGAGGTGGAGTTACGTAAATTTAATCAATATTTTTACTTTTAAAAATTATATTCAAAATTTCTTTGAAACTTTGAAATTTGGTTGATATTTTTGAAATTCAAAACATTTCAACCAGCTCTACTATTGACACACACAGGACCACAGAAACAAATGGGTTGCCTGATTCTGGGGGGAGTGCCCACTGACTACAAACAGGAAGGGATAGAAAGCCACGTGCTTCTGGGCATAAGACAGCTTCGAAGGGCACGTGTTAGCGGGGCTCGCATTAGCATGCTAAAAACAGCTGTGTAGATGTTGCTTTGACAGTGCAGCTCAGGCTGGAGCTCAGGTTCTCGTGCCCACCCCTTCCAACCTCCTCCCCTTCAAGCTTGAGAGCCTTTGCTCCAGCCCAAGCTGTGAGGTCTACAGAACTATGAGAACCCCACTAGCATGAATCTGTGTGCCTGGGCTGGGAGGCTCACTCCCAGATGCAATGTAGACATGCCCTGACTATTGGGGGTCGGGAGGGACTTCCTCTGGAGGCAGGTTTATCCCATAATTTCCTACTGCAGGGTTTCCTCCACTTCTCTCTGTACCATCTGGATACTGGGCTAGACGGACCATGGGTCTGATCCAGTATGGCCATTCCTGTGGCCCTGATGTTTTTAAATGGTTAAATTCATAGAAATATGGGCCTATGAGAGACAATGGAGTTTATGCACAGAAGAATGATTTATATCTGTCGTGAAGCCACTGCTGCAATTGATACAGATTAGCACCCTTACTGGCGGGCACGTTAGAATCCCAGGATGAAATACACTTGCCGTCCCAGAGCTGATGCCGCCACATAAAGGGTTAAGGCACTTTGTCCAGACAGTACAGGAAAGCTTGCGCTGTGCCTCCCTGTGCTGGACTTATTCCGTGGCTTGACAGAGGACTTCACCAACACACCTTCACTACAGACTCTTTGCAAACAGCGTTTGTCAGCCTCCTGTCAGACTGGGAACATTTCCATGAAAATATGTCATTGTTCATCTGGTGCCTGCTAATCTGCAGCCTCTGGTTGGGTTGTTGTTACGACTGGGTAATAGCGTTCAATCTGAAACTCATCCAGTGAGCCACTCCAATCAGAAATGACTAGCCTAACTAAAATTATACACTCCTTACTCACTCCTTATTCAGGTAAAGCCCCCATTGGGCCAACACAAATGCCCAGCAACATCAGTGGAAGTTGCACCCTTCAAGATTTTGGCCTCTTTCAAAGGGAGTTTTGCCTAGTAAGCAGAGAGTAAGCAGAGCAGATCGGGCCCTGTGTGATCATCCTTCTTAAAAATAATTAATTCACGTTCATCTTCTTCCTTGATCACTTTATGAACTTGTGTTTCACATCTATTAAATTGCACCCTTTTTTCCATAGTGACTCAGTCTGACAAACCTTATAAAAACACTATCACATTTAATAGGGAATGAGGACCCTGCTATAGAAAGTTTAAACCGATCTATTGCAGAGATCTCATTAAATTCTATAGGCTTTTAAAGTATTTCTATTGAACCCCTCTTTATTTCTGGAGAACCCTGTTGGTTCCAGCCCTATAGAATTCTATGGGACTTTTCCATAAAGGAAATTTCCTTCGTCTCCAGCAAGATAAACTCATTCTCTCCCTGCCCCTGTGTAAAGTACCAATTGCTTTATAGGTTTCAGAGTAGCAGCCGTGTTAGTCTGTATTGGCAAAAAGAAAAGGAGTACTTGTGGCACCTTAGAGACTAACCAATTTATTTGAGCATGAGCTTTCGTGAGCTACATCATCGTTTTATAGTTTGTGTTCCACCTACCCTCTGGTGGATGGAATCAGATTTGCTGAAATGCTTGTGTAATCTCATCTGCTGAGGACTGACCTAAAGAGCATCCGATGAAGTGAGCTGTAGCTCACGAAAGCTCATGCTCAAATAAATTGGTTAGTCTCTAAGGTGCCACAAGTCCTCCTTTTCTTTTTGCGAATACAGACTAACACGGCTGTTACTCTGAAACCTAAAGAGGATGTCAGCCTTAGTGTTACTGGCCATGCTAATGGGAATTCTCCTTGAGCACAAGTGGCAGAAGCCCTGTGCTGTCTGGAGTGAAAGGTCCTGTAGTCTAACCCCATATATCATATGCGCTATTTAAGCAGAGGCTGTTTGTGGCTGTGTCTTGTACTTTATTTTAAGTTTAATCTGTCTGCTTCTCTCTTGTCCACGATCATTACCATAAATGTACATATTCCTGGCTGGAGAATATGCCAGACAAGTAATAGAGTGACAGCACACATAAAAAAAATTCAATCTAAAACCACAATCCAGTCCAAACAGAGCAAGCCACAAGAAAGCACACGCAGAGAGAAGTGAAGGCTCTAATTTGCGCTGATAGGTTGAATGCTACTGGATGCCTCAATAGCATCATTATTCCCTCTGCAATAGATTGCTTTAAAGCAGTGGTTCTCAACTTTTCCAGACTACTGTACCCATTTCAGGAGCCTGATTTGTCTTGCGTACCCCCGAGCTTCACCTCACTTAAAAACGACTTGCTTACAAAATCAAACATAAAAATACAAAAGTGTCACAGCACACTGTAACTGACAAACTGCTGACTTTCTCATTTTACCAAAATAATTGTAAAATAAATTGATTGGAATATAAATATTATACTTACATTTCAGTGTATAACATGTAAAACAGTATAAACAAGTCAGTGTCTGTACAAAATTTTAGTTTGTACTGACTTCGCTAGTACTTTTTATGTAGCCTGGTGTCAAGCTAGGCAAGTATCTAGATGAATTGCTGTAAACCCTAGAAGACCCCTGTGAACCCATAGGGATAGTGTACCCTTGGTTGAGAACCACTGATTTAAAAAGCTCCTTTATCTAGCCTGCCCAACACCCCATTTATATGCCTCCTGTGTGCTCCACTGAACAGCATTCTGTTCACACAATCTCTTTTAAAATGTAGCTGCAGAAAATGTTCCTGACTTTTAACTAAAACCAGTTTCTATCTTACAGTCAATGTCCCTGGGTGATTCTGCCCCCGTGTTCTCCATGAGCTCTCAAGTCTCAGGAGCACTAAACAACTTATTTGGCAAAACAGGTATGTGACAATGGCTACATGATATCAAGGACAACAGACAGGATTTTTGTGTCCTTTCAAATCCTTTTCAAATAGTGTCTCTCTCTCTAAAATGGTAGTTCCATTTTCCAGTAGCTGAAGGCAGTGGAATGACTAGATTTACAGCAGTATAACTGGGAGCTAGAGCTGGCCTATTAAGTTTGTTTAAAAATTCATTAGATTAGGTTTTTCTAAAAAACTCAGTCATCTCAAGCAGTTCGTGGCCCTCAGAGACCGAGTACGGGCTCTTGAAACCAGAGTGACTGAACTCGAGAAGTTAAGGAAACAGAGAAGTACATAGAGGAGACTTTGTGGGAGACAGTAGAACAGTCCCACCCCCAGTCTGACAGTGTCTATGCTGTTAAGGAGAATGAAATTCTTATGGAAGGAGAACATCAAGCTGCAGAAGAGAGAATTGATCCTGTAGCTGGGACCATCCTTCCAGATGAAGCCATGGTATCCTCTCACACCGAGGATACCCCTTCCGGGGAGGGGACCTCCGTTATTAGGAAGAGACAGGCAATAGTAATGGGGGATTTGATTTTAGAAATATAGGTAGTTGGGTATGTGGTGACTGGGAGAACCTCATGGTGAATTGCCTGCCAGGTGTGAAGGTTGCAGTCCTCTCAACACGTATAGACAGACTTATGTGCAGTGCTGGGGAGGAGCCAGTGGCTGTGGAAAAGGTAGGTACAAATGATATAGGGAAAGTAAGAGAAAGGTAATGGGGACAAATTTAGGCTGCTAGGTAAGAGATTAAAGTCTAGATCTTCCATGGAAACATTCTCTGAAATGCTTCCAGTTCTATGCATAAGGCCACTTAGACAGGCAGAACTGCAGGGTCTCAATTGTTTGGAGAAGGAATTTAGGTTTATTAGGAACTGGAGAACCTTTTGGGAAAGGAGGAGCCCATACAGGAATGATGGGCTCCACTCAAACCAATTGCTGGCATGTAAAATTAAAAAGGTCATAGAGAAGTTTTTACAGTAAGGCCTGAGGGAAAGCCGACAGGTGCAGAGAAGCACATGGTTCAGACAGACACATCCCTTAGGGGAGGATTTATTAAAGGGGATGCTCTATATCCTAGATAAGAGGAGAGGATAGAAGTTGATAAAATACAGGTAGAAACTGAAGAGAAACAGTCAAATGAAAAACAGTCTCATTCAATTACATCACATGAAGCCCGACAACTAACTACTGCTAAATTTTATAAGTGCTTGTGTACATATGCAAGAAGTCTAAATACTAAGATGAGTAAACTTGAGTGCCTGGTATTAAATGAGGATATTGATATAAACAGGCATCACAGAAACTTGGAGGAATGATGATAATCAATGGGATATGGTAATACCAAGGTACAAAATATTTAGGAATGACAGAGTAGGTTGCACTGCTGGGGGAGTGGCACTATATGTGAAAAAACAGAGTCAAACATAGTAAAAATTTTAAATGAACCAAACAGTATCATAGAATCTCTATGGATAGAAATTCCATGCTTGAATAATAAGAGTATAGCAGTAGGAATGTACTACCAACCACCTAACCAGGATGGTGATAGTGATTGTGAAGTGCTCAGGGAGATTAGAGAGGCTACAAAAACAGAAAACCCAATAATATTGAGGATTTCAACTATTCCCATTTGTCTGTGTGTAACCGTGCCTTAGTGGATCATAACTGAGAAAGCCAAATTCAGGGCAAACTTCTGAGGAATAGGGCAAACACAACCCAGAACTGGTGGCTATTCTTTTATAAGATATGCCAAACCAGCCACAAAATTAAACTCCTATTTCACCACACTGGCTAACAAGAAAACATAAAGGCAGTTTCCTCAGGCAGTCCAGTTCTTATATCACCACTAGAAACACTGGATTCAGAGATGAGTGGGTCTTTTCAACCAGTCTCATCAAATAATAGGTTCTTCTGATCCCAAAGGATCAGCCACACACCCAGGTCAATATATAACTTAGATTGTCCCGAAAATCACGTTTGTGCCAATCCTTTAGTATCTAAAATCTGAAGGTTTATTCATAAAAAGAAAGAAAGAAAGATGAGAGTTAAAATTGGTTAAAGGAATCAATTACATACAGTAATGGCAAAGTTCTTGGTTTAGGCTTATAAAAGTGATGGAATAAACTGCTGGCTTAAGTCAAGCCTCTGGAATACATCCACAGCTTGGATGGGTCATTCAGTCCATTGTTCAGAGTTTCAGTTTGTAGCAAAATTCCTCTAGAGGTCAGAAGCAGGATTGAAGACAAAATGGAGGTGTTTCCAGGGCCTTTTATGGCTTTTGCCCTGTGAAGGGCACCCCGTTGTTCTTACTGTGAAAAATTACAACAACAAGATGGAGTTCGGAGTCACATGGGCAAGTCACATGTTCATGCATTTCGCCTAGTCACAGCAGGGAATTCCATTACCTGTAGAAAGGCATCTTCCATGGTCATTGTCAGTTAAAGGTTTTTGCATCTGATGAAGTGAGCTGTAGCTCACGAAAGCTTATGCTCAAATAAATTTGTTAGTCTCTAAGGTGCCACAAACACTCCTTTGCTTTTTGCGAATACAGACTAACACGGCTGCTACTCTGAAACCTGTCAATTTGAATAGTTCCTCCAAGAATTGCTAGCTAATTACTTCATGGGTGTTACCCCAGGGGCAAATATTTGAAATCCAAGTATAGAGCCAATACTTATAACTTCACATACAAAAATGATGCGTGCATACAGATAGCATAATCATAACCAGCAAATCAGAACCTTTTCACAGTCACCTTACTTGACAAACTTTGTACAATAGTTACTGCAAATATATAACGGTGGTTGCAACAATGATCTATATGATCATATTGTAATCAGATAATGTCACACTGTGTGTGTTACCTCAGGATGGGATGCAGAGATAAAATTTCTAGACACCGTTAATGACTGCTTCTTCAAGCATCTATTCCAGGAACACACAAGGGGAGAGGCAATTCTTGATTTAGTCCTACATGACTCACAGTATCTGATCCAAGAGGTGAATGTAGCTGAACTGTTTGGTAATATCAACCCTAATGTCATTAAATTTAACCTCCTTATAGGAGGGAAATACCAAAGAAAACCACCACAGTAGTATCTTACTTCAAAAAGGGGAATTACACAAAAATGAGGAGGTTAGTTAAACAGATATTAAAAGGAACAGTTGCAAGAGTGAAATACCTGCAAGCTGCATGGAAACTTTTAAAAAACACCATAATAGAGACTTAAATTAAATTTATTACCCCAAATAAAAAAACAAACAGTAAGAGTACCAAAAAATGTCACCATGTGTAAACAAGAGAGTAAAAGAGGTGGTTAGAGACAAAAAGACATCCTTTAAAAAAGTTGGAAGTCAAACCCTACTGAAGAAACTGGAAAGGAGCATAAACTCCGGCAAGTCAAGTGTAAAAATATAATTAGGTAGACCAAAAAACAATTTGAGAGCAACAAGCAAAGGACACGAACACTAACCACAAGAATTTTTTTAAGTACATGATAACAGCCTGCCAAACGGTCAATACAGCCACTGGATAATCGAAGTGCTAAAGGAGCACTCAAGGAAGACAAGGCCATTGCAGAGAAGTTAAATGAATTCTTTGCATCGGTCTTCACTGCAGAGGATGTGAGGGAGATTCCCACACCTAAACCATTCTTTTTAGGTGACAAATCTGAGGAACTGTGCCAGATTCAGGTGTCAATACATGAACAAACTGATAAATTAAACAGTAATAATTCACCAGGACTAGATGGTATTCACCCAAGAGTTCTGAAGGAACTCTAATCTGAAATTGCAGAACTACTAATTGTGGTATGTAACCTATTGCTTAAATCAGCCTCTGCAACAGATGATGGTGGATAGCTAATGTGACACTGAATTTTTAAAAAAGGTGATCCTGGCAATTACAGGCCAGTAAGCCTAACTTCAGTACCAGGCAAATGGGTTGAAACTATAGTTAAGAACAGAATTATCAGTCATAGATGAATACGATATGTTGGGGAAAAGTCAACACAACTTTTGTAAAGGGAATCATGCCTCACCGATCTATTACAATTCTTTTGCGGGTCAACAAAAGTGGACATGGATGATCCAGTGGACAGAGTGTTCTTGGACTTTGAGAAACCCTTTGACAAGGTCCCTCACCAAAGGCTCTTAAGCAAAGTAAGCAGTCATGGGATAAGAGGGAAGGTCCTCTCATGGATCAGTAACTGATTAAAAGACAGGAAACAAAGAGTGGGAATAAATCGTTAGTTTTCACAGTGGAGATAGGTAAATAACAGGGCCCCCCAAAGATCTGTACTGGAACCAGTGCTGTTCAACATATTCATAAATGATCTGGAAAAAGGGCTGAACACTGAGGTGGCAAAGTTTGTAGATGACACAAAATCATCGACAGGATATGGGGCTAGATGGACCATTGGTCTGACCCAGCATGGCCATTCTTATGCTCATGACATGGCACAATTAGTATAGTTCTGAGCTACACTGTACCACCTAGGAGTGAGAAGATCTGAGCTGTTGCTTGAAAGCAGCACCTGTTGGCACAGGGTAGCTGTTTTACTAAGGCTAACTTATTAATTGATACTTAGGGAGGTATCATTCTAAATTAAACTCAGAATAAATTGGTCCCTATAGCTGTGGTCTTTTTAATCCAACTATAGCTCAGAGGAGATGAGGAAAGGTTTGGGCTGAAAGCAGCAAATGAGGGATCTTAATAGATAGCAAACAATTATGCTTTAAAAGTGTCTTTTTAACCACATATTGGGGCAAAATCTAGTGCCAGAACCTACTGAAACCAAAAAGATTGCATCAGGACAACCGAAAAGAATTTGTCCGATATTTTTAAAAAGCCAGGCCGCGATTTTCCCAAATGGGTGTTTAAAGTCATACTCCCACATTCGTATTCAGGCCCCTCAATAAGTAGCCTGATTGCTTGCTATGGGAGCTGCTGGGTGCTCAGCACGTTGAAAATCGAGTCACTTCTTTAGCTACCTAAGTATTCATATATTTTAAGGCCAGACGGAACAATTAGATCATCTAGACCTACCTGAATATGAATGTACGAGTTTATCATTGAGCACGGACTTTAGAATCCAGGCCTCAGTTGGTTTGCAGAGGCATAACGGAGAACAGAATTTACATCAGCATCTGGAACTCTGTAATGGAAGTCAGGGGTCACTGTCAAACAATCTAATCTAATGCAAGTCAACATAATCTATATGTGTTAGCATGTGATACAAATCACAAGTCATGTTGTTTTTGTGGTCCGTGATGTAGCCACAGTCCAGATGGAATCAACCAGTTCAAGGCTATTGTGTGTTCAGCTCCAAAACATGTTTTTTTTCTTTTCAGGAAAATACAAAATTTCTTCCACAGAAACAACAGGTTCATTTAGTGAACCCACCTCCAACACATATTCTCTGCTTCACTGATGTGTTGCAAATGTTGAACCAAGAATGTGAGAAAGGACCTGCGTCTTTTTGCAAGCCATACATCAAAAGAATGAAAAAATACTCTGAATCATAGAGAAGTGGACATCACCCAGATTGCACTGTGCCTTGGCGTGTTTTTTAACAAGCATCCCTTCTATTTAACATGTATGGAAAGTTCATGATGTGGAATGTTAAAGAGACCACTAATGCTAAAAGAAATTTAAAAATATTCCACATAGGGTCCAATTCTATGATGGGCTCCCCCTAATCTCAGTGACAGTTGAAGGCGGTCAGCATCAACGAGGAGGTGCTTGGCACTGTACAGGATTGAGCCATAAGACTACACTAAACTTCACATGGTCTTAATAGTTTCGCTTTGCCAATTTTCTGAATGATGTCAAATGCATGCATATATACATCCAAGCCCTCTCTCTCTTACTTGCTCGTGTAGGGGGCAGATGGTTTAGTAGTTTACATTTCTTGCTTGAGCTATCTAGACTTCCTGGAATGACAGGTTCAAACCCCAGATGGGTTAGCTCAGAGTGCTGACCTTCTGAGACCTGGAGTACCCTGATGATTACTACAGGGAGGTCTGTCAGATGTGACTTAACAACCTAAGTGTTTCTTGCTCTGGTTTAACACTGAAGGGCCTCTATGGGACTTTTGTAAGAACATGATGGCTTACCTTATATCCTTAGCTAAAATTCCCCCTTTCTCACTGGTATATTATGTATTAGAGATGGTTGGTTGCTGCACTCCACCCTACAGGTGGCTGCATTCCTGTGGTTTATGTATATAAGGTCCCATCATGTAAGCGCTCAGAGATCTTCCATTGACAACAATGGTAGGCCCAAACTCGGAGGGCTTGCAGGATCAGTACTACCATCAAACACTTTGAGTGCCAGGCAGGATGAAAGGTTTGTAAATTATTATTACAGTGCTGAATTTGTAGCTTCACAATTGTTTCCAGGGCTGCAGATTTTGATGTCTTAAGCACAGGATTATGAGAGTTGCCTGCAAAACAGTCATGGCCAAAGACAACATTGTTTGCAATCAAAGGAACTCTTCATGCAAAATTTGGCATAAGGTATTTCACAAATTCACCCAGTTCTGGATTAGGGGCCAGATTCACCACCATTATCAATGGGTGCAACTCCATTTGGCCTCAGTGGAATTAGGCCCACGTGTGCATGGGGCAAATTTGGTCCTGTGACTGCACTGTAGGATGAAACCTGTGTTGTGGGGAGAGAGATGTCACTGTTACAAGGGTGTGGGATGGTAGCAGAAGGGAAATAGAGAAGTATTGGTCAAGCAAATTCTTTATACCGCCAGCAATTTATTTTTGCTTTAAAGTCTCCTCCAGTGTGAAAGTTCTTCTTTGAAATGACCTCCGTATTCTCAGAGCTTAGGATAGGTGTGAGATATTGTAAATGGGTTGTAGCTTCAATGGCTAACAGGAAATGGATCCTGCAGTAATGAGAGCACTGTGGTGTGCTTGCCGAATGACTCCGGCCTCAGAATGAGGACAAAGATCCTACTTCAGAGGAGTCCATCCCTATGCTGCTAAAGCACAAAGCATGTGCTTCATTTCAGGGGCTTTCTTCAGTCTCATTGATATCAAAGTGTTTCAGGACTTTGCTGAGCAGGGACAGATTTAAATACGTGCTTAAGTGCTTTGCTGAAAAGAGACCTAATGGGGAATACGTAACAAGCACATCCCCAGTGTTAGGGGGCTTTTTCCTTCACCCACTTACTTCCCTGGTCCTTCTCACATGAACAGAGAGCAACAATACCCGAAGTCCAAAGGTGCAAACAATTTGATGTTTATTGGGGTGAACTTCCAGCAAGCATGATTCCAGTTTCCTTCCTTAGTGTCCCCCTTTCCAACGCAGAGCCTTACCTATGTCCCTGTTCCCATTCTCCCCCTTAGCAAAACATGATTCCAATTTCCCCACCCCCATTCCCTGTTCCCATTTCCCCCCCTTACTTCCTGATTGACTGCAGACTATATAGTAAAACTTGAGTTCTGCTTAGCTATACCTTAACCAATCATTTTCCTGAAATTTAACTAACCAATCCTAACATATTGTAACATGATTAGCTAACCAATTATATCCCACCACCTTAATTAGTTTACACCCAGCAAAATTAATTATACAGCAGACAGAAACAATCACAGAACCAGACAGAGACCATGCAAATAAACAACAGCAAAGTGGGAATTATAATGACAAAACAATACAGAAGTGAGGATTTCACATCCCAGCTATTGATAAGTGAGTTCTTGCCAGACAGGATGCTATCAAACTAAGTTTCCTTTTACATCTTCTAGGCTCTTCCCTTTCTCTGGAGGTGATAGGCAGTATCAGGACAGGATTGTAGTCCTAGCAGCCCAATAGCACCTGATTTCAATGTGACTAGTTTGAAATGTGAGGATGTGACTGGTCGCTTCCCAGCTTAGGGCTGCCTCTGCTGCTTAGCCTAAAAACAGGGCCTCAGTCTGTCACAGTAAGAGAAGGCCCTTACACCGGCAGACAGTGATTTTGATTCTTTTTTTTATACCTCTATAACTAGCTAAGTGATAAAAATACACCTAAATTCTTAGAGTATAGGCCTTTACAGACAGGCCTGACAATCTATATCCTAACACCCAGCACAAGGATGTGCGATAAGACTGCAGTCAAGATTCTCAGCCCTGCCTAAGTTCCCTAAAGCTGTCTCAAACGGGCAGCTGAGCACTTGCCCTATGCAAGAGCAGTGCCAAGGTGTGGCCCTAGTGAAAGCATCAACCCTGCCCTGTGGTGCTAAATTTTTGACACTGAACGGCTGTCAATAACCACATCCACCTCGAGATGTGCCCCTCGCCAGTTCCCCCGCAGCCTCTCTGCAAGGTGGATTGTGTAATACGGGTTTTCTGTCCACTGGGAATGGGACTTTATAGCAGATCCCGATGCCCTCATCAATCTGAGTGTGCAAGAGCAGCTGCATGTGCCTGGTTAAGCATGGGATCAAAATGCTTTTTCACTGATTAATGGTCCAGGACCTTTGGGAAGGTGGAGTGGAGGGAACAATTCTGATTTGCACTACATGGCTGTGCAAGGGAGAAAGGGGTCGTGAGAACTCCCTTTGGCCTGCACATGGGCTGATTGCAGTCTGGGTCCAAATGCATAAGCGCAAGCAGTATTACACTCTCCCTCCTTTTCTGGAGCAGGTGGCCTCGAATGCTCAGAGCCTTGGTTCTACCGCTCCAACTTGCTGGCCACAGTAGCAGAGCCAGCACATGAAGGGTGGCAAAGGAGGGAATTGTGACTCAGAGGGGTATCCTTTGTGTTCCCCAGTGCTACCTGCGTATGCCTAAAGTGCAGATTTAGCCTATATCTGTAAAATGCTTTGAGATCCTCCAAAGGCGCTACATCACATATGATAAATGTAAGCCTTATAACTGTGATTGCTGACATTTCCCTACATAGAATTGACTTGCAGAATTAGTAATTGCTCAACAATTCTGGAGTTTATACACTGTAAAATTCACATTTCATTTCTGTGAACTACGAAAACTGTTGTGCCATGATTTTTTCATGACTCTGTCATGTGCTAGCCATCACAGCTTAGAGTAGGCTTGTTACATTGCCCCAAGGAAGATACATTTATGCAACAGCTGCATTTTAGAAAGGTAAGTTTGTCAAGAAAAATAAACCCCATGTTTAACAGTCACACAGTCTCTTAAGGATTGACATAAGCTAACGGGTTATCTAAACAAAATTATCTGACATCTGTCTGGATAATCCAGTCTTCTTTCCCTAGATGGGGATTCGGAATTCAAAAACGTACAATAAAGTGTATTCAAAATCTAGGGGAATTTCCCTTAACCACTTCCCATTCTATTGCTTAAAAGATTTTTCTTTGGGGCAAATTCTGATAATTTCTATGCAGCTTCTTTCAGTGTTATTTTACAACCCTTCCTTTTTAGAAGAAGTGATTGTTAATGTCTTCCATTTGTAGGATAATGTCTATAGTACTTTACAAATGAAAGCACTTTATTTTTGTACTATGATTTTCTTCCTAATACAGTAACTCCTCACTTAAAGTCGTCCCGGTTAACATTGTTTCGTTGTTATGTTGCTGATCAATTAGGGAACATGCTTGTTTAAAGTTGCACAATGCTCCCTTTTAACGTCATTTGGCAGCCGCCTGCTTTGTCCACTGCTTACAGAAAGAGCAGCCGGTTGGAGCTAGCTGGTGGGGCTTGGAACCAGGGTGGACTGGCAGCCCCCCTATCAGCTCCCCACCCAGCAGGCTATTAATTGCAGGGCAATTCAGCTGTCCCTGCCCCCCACTGCCATGTGCTGCTCCTGCCCTCTGCCTTGGAGCTGCTCCCCGGAGCCTCCTGCTTTCTTGCAGAGTGAGGATGAAGAGGGATACTAATGTCAGGGTGGCCCCCCTTCCTTCACTCCTGTACCCCCATCTTCTGTACCGTATCTCCCCTGGGGGGCGGGGAGGGGACACGACTCTACAGGGCTCAGGACGGAGGGTGCTTGCTGGCAGCAGCTGCTGTCTCAATTTGATAATCTACTTAAAAAGGCAATGTACTTAGCTTGGGGTCAGCATACTTAAAGGGGCAATGCGCGTCTCTGTCTCTCTCTGCCATGCTGTCTCCCCTCCCTCCATTCGTGCTGCCTTAGAATCATAGACTATCAGGGTTGGAAGGGACCTCAGGAGGTCATGTAGTCCAACCCCCTGCTCAAAAGCAGGACCCATCCCCAATTAAATCATCCCAGCCAGGGCTTTGTCAATCCTGACCTTAAAAACCTCTAAGGAAGGAGATTCCACCACCTCCCTAGGCAACGCATTGTAGAGTGTCAGGCTACATTAACATGTTCACCTTTGAGGGCTAGTTCATCCCACCCTCTGACTTCACCACCTCAACCAAGCTTCACAATCATCACTGCTGTGTACAGTATTAGATTGTTTAAAACTTACACTGTTTTATAATAACTACAGTGTTAAGCGAGGCGTTACTGTTTACAGTTTATATCTCAAAAGTGTGAAAGAACGCAAAAGCATGCATGCTTACTGTGCACATCTATATCTTTCACTGTTAATTGTTAATAAAATCTGTTTGCATATAGCTCAAAGGAGACTGGCGTGTGTTGTCTTGGAACGTTCAGCATCATAAAAGTAAACTAGTGTCAGGAAAGCACTGGTCCCATGTTTGTAACTCAAGGAAAGATGGGTGTTATTTAAAGATGACAGCTGTCAGGGCTACTAGGTGAACTGTGCCTTAGACCCCTTTTAGTCCCTCTTGAGTGTGCCCCATAGGTGACAGACTTGGCTCCCTGTATCTCTCTCTGGGTGGAACCACACTGTCCAATCACTCTCAGACTGGATCTCTGGGCTGCAGCCCCTCTGGTTCCCAACCCTGTTAATGAACCAGGCCCAACTCAGTTTTGGCCCCTGTAAGAGTTTCCCTTCAGGAGTCCGCTACAACATCCATTTGCAGTGACAATGAAACAGCATAATCAAACCAAAGCATTATTTATTCATTCCTCAAAGGTACAAAGCATTTAGGAAATTGGGTCAATTCAAGAAAAGGCTTAGACACAGATTTCCTTTCCTAAGCTTAGCCTCTCTCTATCCATAGCTCAGGGAGGTCCAGTTTATTCCCATCTCTGAGCTGGGAGAGCCAGCCTCTCCTGCTCACAACATGCTCCCCGTGTTTCAAGGAAGGTGTCAGCTTTCATTTACTGATACCTCACCTTCCTCTCCTCCTCCTCAAGGCCAGCATTTTGTAGATTTAGGGTCCTTTGATCCCAAACTCAGCCTTGGAAAGCGCAGATCACACCAGCCTGGATGGAGCTGGATGGGGGATATTGCCCAGTAAACTGTTCTTCCGTTGTTTCCTCCAGGACACCCATCTGTGTCATTGTTTCCTTTTCAGTGGGCTTCTCACTCAACAGTCTCCTGTGATTTAACTCCTGGCATTCAGGCAGGTGAGTATGAAACATAACCTGAAGGGCATAGACACCTTATCAAAAATACTACATATAACGCCCTCATTCTCCACCACTGTGTCTAACGTTCCTGGTCCACAATACTGAAATATACAGTGCAGGGGAGTCTGGATCCAGGGTTTTGACCCAGGGCCCTTTCTAGGGGTTTGATGGAAGGCTTGAGTCCTATTCCTCATGCTGCATAGGTAGGATCCTAGTAGGTAGGGATGGGAAACACACAGAGATCTTTGAATCGGTCTCTCTACGAAGACAGGCTATAAATCCAGCTCCGCAGAGTGATGTAAGCTGATGAGATAACTCAGCAGTTTGCAGCAGGGTCTACCTTAAGCCAGACAAATATAACCAAGAAACCCCTTCCAAGCCTGAGATTAATCCATACTGGGAGGACCTGTGCGTGGACCCTGCTGTCCCACAGCCATTTTGCCTCTCCCTCTCACAGCAGCCTGATCCTAAGCAAGGGGATGGCAGCCAGAGTTAACCCTTTGTTTACTGGAGACTTTGTATCACTCCTGTACCCTCTGACAAAGGCATATTAAATTGAGACCACGTTGGAGCCTTTCCAGTGTGGGTGGTTAATGACTGATGCTAGTGTACATAACAACAGGTATAGCGCGTGGCTCGTAAGAACCACCCTGCCCCAGAATTGTTTGGGCTGATACCATAATGCTTGCCTGGCGGATTGGGGGAGGGGCATCTGAGTTTGCACAGAGCAGCTTCCTCTAGAGATGGGCTGTAAAGGAAGCTTTCAGCTCTGGAATAGGGTTAAAATGAGGTTGCGGGTCCTGAATCAGGGCTGCAGTTCAGATCCAACAGCACAGCTAGCTCAAAAGATTCTGCCCCCTCCAAAATAAACTGGACAATCGGATCCTTCTGAGTCTTGGATCTGAGCTGGACTCAGAACCACAGGAGAAGGAATGGATCCCGGCGCTCTAGGGCAATATTAATACTTCATAATAAAGGGGTTTGGATGCAGGATTCTAGTGGTTTCAGGTTAGGGTGCCCAGATAGCAAGTATGAAAAATCAGGAAAGAGTGTAAGGGGTAATAGGCGCCTATATAACAAAAAGCCGCAAATATTGGGACTGTCCCTATAAAATCAGGACATCTGGTCACCCTATTCCAGGTCAGTTCTGACAAAAACAGAAAACTATGCAAGAGGCAGCGGTTAGGGTCTCAGCCTGTTAATATCTCTTCACTATATATTGCAGTGCAGAAATATATGGCAGTGAAAGCCAGATGGATGAGCATCTCAGGGAGCATCTGGAACAAGCCTAGGATCTCAGACACATGACCTGAATATTTCAGCTGTGGCTTTCTACTGCCACCTTGTGGGAAAATGAAAGTAGAGAACAGGGAAGACAATCAAAAATGCTGAACATTGCTTAGGTTTTGAAATGGGAGCTTAGCTCTTTTGAACACGTCCCAGTGGTGGGTGCTGAGCACTTGAAAATCTGGCCCCTGAACGGATTGATGGAACAGACTTGTGCTTCTGTGAGCCGGTAGATGCAGAAATAGCTACTGTGAGAAAACAGCAAAGGCTGTAACTAAGGCCTGGTCTACAAAGTAAGGCCTGGTCTACAAAGTAAGGCCTGGTCTACAAAGCACTACAAGGTTAGGTTGATGCAAGGTACCTCACATCGACCTATTTATGTATGTGTGACCTCCCTTTGGAGCGCAGGAAGCGAAGCTCCCCAGAAGTGAGGAGGATACCAGCCCCGCCCGTGCTCCACCCCGAGGCCCCCCCTCCTGCTCGGCATCTTCCCCCGAGGCACCCTCCACCCACCACTCGCTCCTCTCCACCTCAGGGGAAGAGGCGGAGCGGCGGCAGTGGGGGGTCTCAGGGGAGGAGATGGAGCCATGGTCCAGGGGATGGGGCTATGGTCCAGGTACTGGTGCCCCCCTACTTCTAGGGAGCTTCTGGCACTCGCGTGTAAGCCTCTCCAAACAGAAGACTCACACGCTGCCTATGCAGACCACCATGAGTGTCTCGGAGGCACCTGAGACAGAAATGCCTGGATGAACAACAAGGAGCAGGAAGAGGAGGGAGAACAGGTGTTGTGCAGCTTTCAAAGGTGAGCTTGGGAACTTACATTCATAACATAACAAACCAATGGACTTCACAGAGACACTGGTTTTCTGGCTCATTACAACAATTTAACACATCACACTGCCTGCTACCTATATTTACCAACTTCAAACCCTTTATGCATAACAATCTGTCCCCAGTTGCCCACTTTGTTTCAGTTGACCACCTCCAACATGTAATACCCTTTCTGCTTAACAATCTGTCTCTACTTCCATTTAGAAGAGACACTCTGCTTCCTTCCCCAGACCTGAAGAAGAGCTCTGTGTAGTTCCAAAGCTTGTACCTTCCACCAGCAGATGTTGGTCCAGTAAAAGATATTACCTCACCTACCTTGTCGCTCTCATAGAAAACTAGCCCTTTCTGTTAATATACTCCATGATAAGGTGGGCTGGTGCCAAAAGGTGTGTGCCAGCTGTCACCGCAATGCTGTATGAGAATTCCATTGCTGCAAATCCATCCACTATTACTTGCCCATTGCCAAGAGTCACAGTTTTCCATAGAAGAAGACAATTAATGGCCCTGTATTTGCATGACAACAGCCCCCAATATGGCTCTTCCTTCCAACTCCAAAATGATTTCCCACTAACCAGAAGCAATCTGGCATTGTAAGCTTCTAGAGTGCAGTCACCACGCACTTCTCCCATCAATGCAGATCTCATTCTGGTGTCCCTGCGCTGGAGGGTTGGAGCAAGCTCAACACACAGGTCCAGGAATGAGGCCTTTCGCATCTGAAATGTCTGCAGCCACTGCTCGTCATCCCAAACCTGCATTGCGATGCAAGGCTACCAGTCAGTGCTCACTTCTCAGGCCCAGAAGCAGCGCTCAACCAGCTGCAACTGTTCCGTGAACACCACTAACAACCTTGAGTTGTTTTTCCACTATGCCTCTCAGCAAACTGTCCTCGAAGATATCCTCATGGCCCTAGTTGTTGCAGTTCTTCTTGAGGGTCTGCAAATACAGGAGAATCATGTGTCCTGTGTTTGCAACATTCATGAGAACAGTGCATACCTCTGCATACGCCATGCTTCTGCCAGATGTGACAGAGACTGAAAAGCACCATGCGGGTTTATGGGTGTTTTTAAAAAATGGCATGACAGTTATGGGATATGGATGGTTTTATGGGATGGACAAAGTTACATACTGGGAACTTGACTCCTAGCTCTCAGAGATCCCAGGGCGAGTCATTACTGTCCCATAAAACACTGTGAAAGTGTCCCAAAAGGTATTGCACCCGAAGCTGGTGTGTGGCCCACTGAGATACCTCGGTGTGGTGCACCATGCTTTAAATTGACACCTGGTGAGTATGTGGTTCCAACTGAAGCCACCAAGTATGCATGTGCCCAAGTGGCAGCTATATTCCCATATAACTTGTGTCAGCCTTGATTTGTAGTGTAGCCATGACCTAAGACCAAGTAGGTGCTAAATCAGGTTACAGCTGGGATCCTATCTCTCTGAGCCACATGTAATATCCTGTCTGATCAGCAGCTGTATGTGAGATATCAGGAAGTGACTGATCACGTAGACTTTGTCCACAGTAGAACTTTCTACATAGCTTATCTCCTTCAGCTGCTTTAAAAGTTATCATAGGTCACACCTGCATTATTAAGGCTGATAGTGTAACAGCAAGAACTCATTTTTCCCATCACCATTTCAATTAAACAAGATTTAGCAACATTACTGAAGAGTGTCTTCCCACAACTCGGTGAACTATTGGTCTGAAGCAGTAGTTCTCTGTCTCACTTCCCTGTGTGTTAATTTTTGCCTTAGCCTTCCTAAACTTCAGGGGATCAGATCCTTGTTAGGGGCTTTCTCTTCACCCCTCCCCTGGTTCTTGTCACGCAGACAGAGATCAGAAGCCTGGAACTGCAAAGTGCAGGCAATGTGATGTTTACTGGGTTAGTTTCAAGCAAGCCTATCCATAGCTCTGATGCCACAGAGTCTTTATCGGGGTCCCCGTTCCCACCTCCTCCTTCTTAGCAGGCATAACTATACCTGTAATGCATGCCCCGGTCCCACCCCTAACCATTTATGGTCATGCTCCATTTTGGAGGCTCGCGAGTCTGGATCCTTTGGTACCACCTCTTTTGTATCCCACGGGAGGGATAATGAGTGAGATTGTGCTTTGGTCAGGGACTGGCCTTTCTTTGGCTTTTGGTGTTTCTTATGCCTTCCCCCACATCCTCCTCACCCCTCCCGACTGGTTGCTTGACCTTATCGTGGGAGAGGAGTTGAGGCAGGACCGTCCTTCAGGTATACTCTCGTCTATTAAACTCCCACTCTACCCAGCAACACTTTAGCTCTAGTCCTTCTCTTTTCTGATTATACTAACAAACCCATCTGCTTGGCCAGAAGCAACACACAGTGTCTTTGTTCTTTGCTCACACATATTAGTAAGGATGTAAGAGTATAAAAAAAAAATCAAACCCAAAATTCTATCTCAGGCTAACCACCAGGACTGCATACTATCGGGGGGGTCTCTGTATTTGGCTTACACAGCAAAAATTTCCCACCACAGCTATCACTGCATTGGTGCTAGCAACAGTGGGAGCACCCACGTAAACAAGTCTCCAGGCAGCCACCGGCATCGTAAGCCTCAGAGCAGGTCTACATGACATACTGGTTAAAAAGCTTACCTATAAAAATGCTTCCCCCACTGCAGCAGAGCCATTGATAGCAACGGGGGGAACTTTTGACTTTACCGTGACTTGTATCAGTGTGGAAGAAACAGTTAAAAGGAATGAAAACAGAGGCCAAATCACCTTGGTTATAGGCTCCTCATTAGGTTTCCAGGCCCTTTCTCAAGGGAGTGTCCATGGATATATTCATTAACATAAGGGTACCAGAATAAAGCAGGTTAATGTCATGAAATGCCCTTGCTCTTAGCCAAATGGTTATTAGTTCATGCACATTGCTCCGCACTAAACATTTCACTTTGGAGCTCTGAATGTTGATGGTAACAAGTGCCTCCCAGTTCAGCAGCTGAATCAAAAGGCAGAGTTCACAGCACAGGTCCTGATCCTCAAGTGGGGCTGAGCTGCTCTTGATGTAGGACCTGAAGAGGGGTGGCAAAGGTGGCTGAATGCCACTTTTGTCCTCCCCATGAGCTCTTCAGATATCAGGGGATAATTTGGCCCCCAGTATAAATTAGAGCACTGTGACAGAATGTACCCCTGGATCCTCACCCTACACACTATTATAATAATCTTTGTACAAAGTATGCCTTGTAAAGTATAATTGGAAAACACATAATTTGCTGGTACTGTCCTGGCAAAATGTGTGTGGCAACATTATATGTGAAGTTATAACATGCCAATGTCTGGTGTTAGTAACACACATTCCAAACCCCACAGCCCTGTCCAAACAGAGGCTGGCAAACAGGTCTGTCCTAAACAAAGGAATGTGCGCTCTGCTTATTGGCATTTAATCACTAGACAGAGTCATCAAGCATGAAGGGAAACAAACAAAAGCCAAACAGGTGAGAAAAATCCAGCAGGAAACGTCCTTTCACATAGATTCCTAGTGCCCAGCTGGAAATGTCTTTCCAAGAGAGGGAAAGAAACTATAAAAAAGCAGGACAAGCACCCCAGGTATCCCTCTCCCCCACATCACGCCCATCGCATTCACTGCTCATGATGTGGCAAAGGAAGCATTCATTGGACTTTAGGGGTTGGGTCCTAACCTAGAGGGTTTGGTTAGTAAGACTGCTCAAAGCATGTGGGGAGAACCTTTGCTTGACTCTAATATACGGTAGAACCTAGTTTATCTGAGCCTTCATTATCCAGCTCTCCCTATTAACCGAACCAGGCAGCCGGGCTCAGACTGACAGCCTGAGCCCCACCCATTCTCCTGATTATCCACATTTTTGATGATCCAATCTGGCCCTGGTCCCAGTTTGATCAGATAAATGGATCAGCTCCACTGTAGTTTAAGTTAGGTATTAGTAAATGTCTTGTCCTTTTTTTTCTTGTAATCATTTCTGACTTAGGCCTCATTCCTTGTACTCATTTAAAATCTCTTCATGGTTAATAAACTTGTTTTACTGTTTTATCTAATCCAGTGTATTTAAATTGAAGCATCTCAATAGTTATTTGAGATAAAATGGCATATTATTCCCTTTAAAGAATAACGGACTCAAAATATTTTGTACTGTCCAGGAGAGAGCTGGGCATTGCAGGACATACATTTCTTTGGGGGGGGGGGATCTAGGACTGGGTTTGTGTTGGGGTCACCCTGCAGTATAACCCAGGCTGGTGAGAACCTGGTGAGAACAGAGTGTAACCTGTGTGTGGCTGGCAGGTTGCCATTACCCACAGAACTCTGGGAGTGGCTGGCATGCTGGAAGGCTGTTTGTGAGCAGCCCAGGTGGGAGCTACTTCAGCAAGGCACTGTAAAGCACCCAACGTTGCAGGGCAGGAGTGACACAGCTGCTCATTAAGCTGGATCGTACCTTGGTATGTCACAAGCATCCTTGGGGCTTGTTATCCAAATTTCTAGAAGGCTTTATGCTAACTATAAACCAAACTCCCAGTGTGTTTTGAACGCATGCCAGGCTTATAGTAAACTGTGCATGACCTCTGTTCCTGGTTTCTGTAGGAAACAAACAATTGGTGCAGGTACTAGAAATCATTGGGGAACTAGATAAGAGAAAGGAAAATAAAGGTCTGTAATAAGACAGTGAAATCTGGTATAAACATGAGCCAAAATGAGCTCATACCTTTGGAACAGTGAAAATGTAAGCTGCAAACCTGTTCCCAGATTAGGTCAAGTATTATCCCTTTCTGTATAGTGCTGATCTATTTGGCGTTAATAAACTGATTGAGCTGAGTCATCTGATGGCTTATTGATCTATAATTTAAATCAAACCCTCCACAGGCTGCTCTGACTCCATCTTGTAATGGCCCTCAAGGAACTGCTGGAACACAGTGCAGTCTGGCCAAGTTCCCACCCCAACATATCCCTCACTTGCTCCCTAGATGAGGAGCCTGGAAGAGGGTGGTGCAGTGCTGAATAAGTTAGAGCACCTCTGCATTGCCAGAGTGATTCCAAAGGGTATTGCAGGCCTGGAGTGTGACCTGACACATTTCACCTCCCCTCTTACGAAAATGGGACAGAATGCAAAGCATAGGGGAGCCTCACATTTCCTTCTATGGTTACCAGTCAAATTACACTTTGCCTACCAGAGAAAACAAGCAAGCAAGCCTGCCGCACTGCCTCCTTCCAACTCCAACCAGCGTAGTGGTCTCCGTCCAGTTCCCAATGGACACATGGCAATATCACAGAAGCCTCCACAATGACTGGGCGCGATTGTTGGCAGACTCAGCAGGGCTGATCATGCTGTACGGGAACTTAGGAGACCTGATTCTATTCCTGCCTTGGCCGCTGCTCTGCTGGGTGACCTTGGGCAAGTCACTTTCCCTCTCTGTGCCTCAGTTTCCCCATCTGTAAAATGGGGGCAATGATGGTGACCTTCCTTTGTAACACACATTGAGATCTACTGATTAAAAGAACTATATAACAACTAGGTATCAGTATTTGGAGACTGAACTACAGTCTCTTTCCTAGAGGTAGTCCCTGCAATCAGGGACTTTGTGGGGAAAACCAGTGTGACCCCCCCTCTCTGCTTTAGTCAGTTTCTGGCTCAGTAGAAGACTTTGGCCTCCAGCTCTGTCATGCCAGCACTAAATTTCTATGGACTGAGAACAAAATTCTCACGTTACTGCTCCTCAGCCCCGGACTGGCAGAGCAGTTCTCACCCCCTCCCTCGAAACACATTCCTTCCCCTAGTCTACAATGTTAATTTCTTTTCCTCTATCTATTGAACCCATTCCTAGCTGCTCAGCACCATAGGTTATTTTTTGTTTAGTCAACTCACCCTAAGTCAACCAATAAGGCACAGATCTGAAATTCCTCCTGTACATACAGTGAGGGAGCCATAAAATTCCATATGGTCCACAGGAGAGTTTCTGCCCTACAGCATGAATTTCATTTTAAAAAAGGATGTTCCGACAGGAATGCTGATGGCATGAAATTGACAACTTGATGTGCACTAGTCCCTGTTTACTGTTTCCCACTTAACCCATCATAGCGAAGTAACTGATTGTTATCTGCCAGTGCTAAGTTACAAGTCCATTTTTCATAGATTCATAGAGTTTTAAGGCCAGAAGGGGCCCACTGTGATCATCTAGTCTTACATCCTGTTTAACACAGCTCCCCGAAATTAATTCGTGTTTCAAGTCCAGTAGCTGTGGTTGAACCAGAGTATAACTTTAAAAAAAATCCAAACTTGATTTTAAAATGTTCAGTGATAGAGAATCCACCACAACCCTTGGTAGGTTGTTTCAATGGTTAATTTCCCTCACTATTAAAAATCTGCACTTATTTCTTGTCTTAATTTGTCTAGCTTTCAACTACTAGCCACTGGATCTTTGTCTGCTAGTTTGAAGAGCCCTCTATTGTCAATTTTTTCTTCCCATGTAGGTACTTACAGACTGTGGTCAAGTCACCCTTTAACTTTCTCTTTGATAAGCTAAATAAATTAAGCTTCTTGAGTCTATAACTGAGACAGGCTTTCCAACCCTTTAGTCATTCTCATGGTTCTTCTCTGAACCCTCTCCAATTTAATCAACATCCTTCTTGAATTGTGGCCAGCAGAACTCACAGTATTCCACTAGTAGTCTCACCAGTGCCAAATACAGAAGTAAAATAACCTCTCCATTCCTACTAGTGATTCCCCTGTTTGTACATCCAATGATCACGGGGTTAGCCCTTTTGGTCACATCATCGTACTGGGAATTTTGTAAGTTATGGTACACATAACATCCTTGAAAGGATTAATTTTTGTAAGGCTGTGGCTCCCACCCATAGCTAGCAGCAGCATCATGCCCTCTGTGTGTAATCAGCCAATGACAGTGCTTTCCAATATGGAAACTTGGTGCCTGTTACTGACTGAGGGTGAAATTCCTCCCTGTGTAGAAGCCCAGCATAAGGCCAAGGTACCAATGAAATCATACTCATGGCCTTACTTTGGTGGAACATCACTAGTGGTACTTCATAGGCCTTTATGCTGGCTCTCTGCATGGGGTGAATTTCACCTGAGTGTATTGATCAGGGAGGTAGGAGAAAGTGAGGGAATAACAAGAGAAAAGAGATCTTTGCGGAGGAAGAGGATCCCTAGAGCAACATCACTCAATGACTTCAGTGGGCATTGGATCAGGCCTTAACGAGCAAAACACAGCATTAAAACATCAACAGAATGGCAATAGGGATGGATTTGGCCTTTCAACGCTTAGTGCTAAATTCAAATGCACATGGAAATACACAACAAAGTCACTGTCTCATGGAACTCATGGAAGAGGGGTGGGAATGTTTTATAAAGGAGACTGTGGGTCCTGATATTGGGAGGTGCTGAGTGAATCTGGTGAATGCTGAGCACCCTTAGTTCCTATTGATGGTGGTAGGAAGTGTTCAGTAACAACTAGGATCATATATTATCAGGCGGGGTTCCAGTTATTTTCTACATCTGAGACTTTATTTCCCGAGTTTCATCCGAGAGCAATTTCATGTAGGCAGAATACAGAACTTTTGAAGACAATGGAAGCTCAGACAACAGCAATCGGAATGACACCACCTAATATTTATCGGACACCCGACAGAGTAACTGTAGCTAAGGGGAAATGTGATGGGGTATACCTGACCCTTTGAGGCCCCCTGCTGGAGACCCTGGCCAAATCCATCCCTATTGCCATTCTGTTGATGTTTTAATGCTGTGTTTTGCTCGTTAAGGCCTGATCCCATGCCCCCTGAAGTCATTGAGAGTTTTCCTTTGCCTTCAAGGGGCATTGGATTGGGCCCACAGAGCAGACCAGCACTGAAATATTTGATAACTCCATATGGAAGGGTCCTATAGAATTTAATATAAAATTACATCCCTGATATAGAATCCATAGAATGGTTCAAAGATTCATAGAAAGGAGCTTATGTTGTATTACATGCTGTTTGCCAGCTTCTCAGCTGGTTTCAAGCAGCATAGCTCCATAGAAATCAGTGGAGCTACATCAGCTGAGGATTTAGGCCAATAAGTTTTTAGAGTAATTGCTATAGAGGTTCATTATATTTCTAAAGAAGCCCATTGGGTCTGTTCCTGTTGAATTCTATGGGCTTTTTCCACAAGGGAATTTATCTCAGTCATTTCAAAAGTTCTTCCAGTTACTTTACCTGAGTTTGAACATTGGCTATTTTCCACTGGGTAGATCAAATACATGGGATCTCCTCATTCCTGCTTGTCTGAGAAGAAACAACAATCTGATAAAAGAACATGCAGAAAAGATTCTCCAGGTTGTTCTCATGTTATAAACCTTTATTAAACAGAAGTTCTAGGTGAAGGATCTTTAAATGCTATGCCCTGCAGAGCAAACGCATTGTCACTGAGATTTTAGTTGAACATTTCTATATCCATATCTTGAGAGTTTCTACATATTTTATTCCTGCATCTGTTTTAATTAAAAACCAAATGCTCTCAAGCTCCAGGAAAAAAATCACGCTGAAGCATTTATCTTCTAGTTAGCATGGAAACAATTACGATAATTAATACTATTGTTCCGGCGGCTCCACCAACCATCATTCCAAGGAGATTCCCATGGACCTGTGCAGCCTGGCATCTCTCACCTGTATAGAAGAAGGTGTTGCCTGAGGGACACCTGGGAATAAAAGGCAACAAATGTAAAGGCTTGGTGTGTATTTTCCTGCCCTGCAGGGACATTGCAAGATCATCCATCTACATTCAGAACTCCTGAAAGAACTAAGGGGCCTGTCTGCTGTGGATTGAGGACTGTTTGGTTTGAGAGAGGATGTTCCATCTAGACACAGCCTTGAGCAGGGTCCTATGGGGAACCATCCCCTCCCAGAGCTGAGAAGGAGAGGGAGCTCAAGGAGGCTCCTTCCCCATCAAGATGGCTGGGTTGCATGGGGCAGTTCCCAGTAGAGGGGTTCAGGCCAAGTCTCCCACATCATCCCCACTTCCTTTAGGGTAATTTATGTCCCCTGGGAGCACCCACAAAGGGAGCAGTCCCTGCACTGCCCTGAGGACTGCTAGTAAGAGAATTCCCAAAAGCTGAGCAAAGGAGTGCTGTGTTCCTATCACTGTGCCTGACAATGTGGAGGATTTGATACTAATGTCTGTAGCAGTGAACGGAGAGTCTTATCTTCTCATGAGCTGAATGTCTATTAGATGCATCAGCTAGTGCATGAGAAATCTGCGGCTGGCATGAAAGGGGCCTGTGGTACCTGCAGCTTGCTTTCCCTTTCACATTCACACAGACGCCATCATTTTGGCAAGGATTTGGGTCACACGGGTCTCTCATGTAGGATGGCCAGTCTTCAAGGGAGCCAGTGTTCAGAGCTGATCTCCTTTGCCTTTCAAGAATAAGGTCTTTGGTGATGGATTGAGCAGGTTTAATAGGGACTTCAGTCTTTTTGAGATAGGTGAGATCTTTTGAAAAGGAAAAAAAGAGAGACAGTGATTAATAGCGACTGACATTATTATACATTGCACTTTTCATCCGAAAGGATCTCAGCAATGGCATATTATCTCTCCTTGCTCCACACAGGGAGCTCTCACTTGTATTGGAGGAAGCTCTGCATGTATAAAAAGAGGAGAACATGCCCCTGCTATATACATTAATACGTATAATATATATCCATGTATATATACATATACTTTCTATATGTATATTTGTATATATATATTATAGAATGGACCAAACTAAAACCTTACAGCCTGGGATGCTTGAAATCCAGATCCACATTTTACAGTCTGAACCCACCACTAACACATATAGGAATCACTTCACCAATAATAGAGATTACTTGGCAAATGACTTCAGTGCAAGGCTGCTATGGTAGCTTTCTCTGAAATGCCCTCACATGGGGCTAGCTAAAAGGGGGAAACTTCAAGGTTTTAATACATGGATGCCAAGATGGCATAAGCAGGAGGAGTTTCATTTTATTAGGCACTGGGGAATTTTCAGGCTCCACATTAACCAAAGTGTAACCAGACTGCTGGCACAGAAAGTTGATGAAGTTTTAAAGGAAGATCTTAAAGCAGAAATAGGTGAATTAGAATATAAAGGGCTTTGCTGAAACAGGGTGGAGTGACAAACATCAAATCTGTATGGATACAAGTCCCACGTAATAACAATAGAAAGATATTAACAGAATTGTTCTACCAACTTCCAGATGCGGGAAAGGTTATAATGGAGTGCACAATGCTGAGGGAGGTCACAGAAGCAATGAATTCTAATAAACAGTAATCAATGGTGTTTTCAGTTAGCTGGGTATAAACAGATCAAATGTCCTGATGGAACAAGGTTTAGAGTGGCAATTTCTCGACATATTAAATGATTGCTTCTTGGAAAGAGAATGGACAAGAACAGAGGCGGATAGGCTAGTTTCATCTTAGGGTGTGTCTACACTTAAAACACTGCAGCGGTGCACTGTAGCGTTCAAGTGTAGACAAGCCCTTAGTAATACACTGGAGATGGGTAAAGAAGTTAGCTGACCCCCAAGACAAAAGAATGGAAATTAAAAACTTTAGACTCATGATGGAGGCTATTCAAGCAACCTGCGCAGAGTGTCCCAGAAGGAAAGCATACCCCTCAACAGAAAAGGAAGCATGCAGGCATGTAAGAGAAGATTGGGGATGAAATTTTCAAGTGTCCAAGCAAAATAGGAGACTAAATCTCATTTTCAAGAAAATTAGAACTCTTGGGCCCAGAACCTCAAAGGCATTTAGACACCCAACTCCCACAGAAATTGGTAGGCATTAGGTGCCTAAATACCTTTGAGGATCCGGGGCCTAGGAGCCTACGTCCCATTGAAAGTCAATGATTTTGTCTTCTAAGGATTTTGATTTCCTTTCCATTGAAAGTCAATGGGACTTTGGATCTAAAATGCCGTCACTTTCGAAAATGAAATTTAGACTCCTAAATCACTTAAGCTATTCTGAAAATGTTACCCCAGAAGATTAAATGGCAAAGTTCAAGAGGTTATTCAATCAAAGAGATATCCTTCCAAAAATGGACACCCAAGCCAAAAATAAGCAATCAAGACATAAAACGGAAATTAGGAGCAGGGGTGATTATTGAAAATATACTAGCTCATTACATCAATCAATTATACATCCTTACTTGGAATACTGTGTTCAATTCCAGACATCCTTTTCCAAACAGACACAGCAGGCCAGATTTTTAAAGGTATTTAGGCACCTAAAGATGCAGATAAGCACCCACTGGGATTTTCAAAAATGCCTAGGTGCCTAACTCTTATTGAAATCAATGGGAGTTAGACACCTAGGAGCTCTTGAAAAATCACACAAGGTGCCTACCTGCATCTTTAGGTACCTAAACACCATTAAAAATCTGGCCCTGCAAAATAGAAGGGGCTCAGAGATTGATGACAATCATTATTGGAATAGCCATCTGAACTGACATTGAAGGAAGAGCCTGTTCAGTTTGATTTAGTTGGGGTTGGTCCTACTTTGAGCAGGGGGTTGGACTAGATAACCTCCTGAGGTCTCTTCCAACCCTGATATTCTATGATTCTATAAAGAGAAAGAAAAGATTCTGCACCTTTAAATTCTGCAAAAATAATGAGATCATCATTTTTCAGGAAATTCCTCTGTCTCAGATGTTTGTGAGAGATGAAATTACTCCACCCCCAGTCTAAGCTTCTATTACAGTTGCATGAAGGGTCGAATGTTCCGACAACAGATGGTTTATCCCACATTGAAGTATCATTTTTATCTGCAAAATAATAGAATTATGCATGACTTGTTTTTAATCAGCAAAAAGCCTAGAACCAAATGTTATTCAGCGATAGATGTTAAAGCATTACAAGGACTTTTTCTGCATTAAAAAACTAGTGGTGAAGTCATGCCACAAAGTAAGATTCAGATTTTGAAAGTTTAGAGGTTTAGAGGTGTGAGAGTTTAGAGGTTCTGGATTTTATCCATCATTATTGTTCTGTGAAAAATCTTTGTAATTAAAAACATTAATATAGAAAAGATCATACTGAGAAAGGTATGGAGAGATGGGGACTCAGCTGTTGCGGTTTTACTTTACCATCAAACTCTTTATTGTTCTTATTATTAATTTTATTACAATATCACATAGACGTTCTAGTCATGGACCAGCTGGGTGTTGTACAAACATAGAACAGAAAGACTGCCTCTTCCCCAAAGAAAAGGAGTACTTGTGGAGTACACAAGTACTCCTTTTCTTTTTGCGAATACAGACTAACACGGCTGTTACTCTTCCCCAAAGAGTTTATAATCTAAGTGTAAGGCAAGAGGCAATTGATGGAGACAGAGATATGGATGGGGCGGGGGATTACTGGATGTGCTCTGGATGATGGTAACTCAGAACTCCCACAGATTTCCAACTACTTTATTCGTTAAATAAAATGTTTTGGATGCTTTGCATGACGGTTTTTGGATGACAATCTAAATGCAACCAAGCTGTCTGTATTCAAGTTTGCCAAACCGCAAAATCTGCATGTTCAGTTGGTCAGGTGCATCGCGGGAAGGTGATGCTCTTGTGGTGTTGCAATGTCACATTTTGACACACCACTCATCAGATCCTGTCACTAGCTTGGAAGTATTCTGATCTCCCTGAGCCCATTCTAAGAACACAGGCAGAATTCTGGGTCTTGACTTGGCTTTGAAGAACTTTATATTTAGAGTCAAACTCATATATCTCTGGGCTCATTCGCCCCTATAATAATAAATAATAATTATTAATAAACACCTAACACTTATAGAGCACATTGTTATCCCAGGTGAGCTTGTATCACTATTCCCATTTTACAGATAAGGAGTCTGAGGCTCAGAAAAGGGGAAGGGACTTGCCCAAGGTCACCTGACCAAGTAATAGAACAGCTGGGAATTGAAAGTAGGCCTCCTGACTCCAAGTCCCATGCCCTCTCCACTGAATCACACTCCCTTTCTCTTGTGCATGCTGTTTCAGTCATTTTCATGCAAAAGCCACTTACCTGGCAAAACTTGGCTCTTGTCTGTTGTGAAGGTCCTGCTTGAGGACATCCTGTTCCTGATGTCAGGGTACTGGTCTAGCACCGTTAAAATAGCTTGTCTGTTCTCAGCAGGCCATTGCAGAGCATCATCATTCTCTCCACTGCACAAGTGAAAAGAAATGCGGGTGTAATCTGGAAAGTAGGAATTAGATGTGCCACGAGGATACAAAGATATACCATAACCATAACCCTCAGGGCTATAAAACCGGGGACTACGCATCACAGAGCCTGAAACAGAAGTCTGGAGAATATGGGTGAAGTTCCGAATGAGCCACACGGCATGGGGGCATGGTGTCTCAGTTAGGGTGACATCATCAATAAAAATTCCACCAGATGAGTTGCTGGGATTGCCCCTGAGTCCTTGGAAGACGTATCTGAACTTCTCTTGAACATTGAGGGTCACATGGGCAATTTTCCAATTGTAGTCGCTATCTCCTACCGGAAGAAATGAGAAAAAGGGACACAATTAATAACAATATACCTTAGGCGTGGTCTACATTAAAGAGTTAGGTCAGCACAAGGTGGCTTACATTGACCTACTAATGTCAGTGTCTACACTAGAATGCTGCTTCCGCCAAAGTAAGTGGCCCACTATGCCAACATCATGACTCCACCTCCAGAAGAGGCACAGTGCTTATGTCGATGTAGTTAGGGCCCCACCCCTGCCCTACCACTGACCGCCCAAAGTGTCAGTCGCCTCCTCCCACACCCTGGCGTGACAGCCTGAGCTGTCAGCCAAGCACGTGGCTCACCTGGTCCCCGGCTAACAACTCGGGCTGTCAGTGCCAAGGCAGCTGTCAGTGCTGGAGTGAGGGAGGGGACCCAGCTGTGAGCCTGGCATCCAGCTGACAGCTTGGGCTATCAGCACCAAGGTGATGTGGGGGGCAGGGAACAGATATTATCCCCATGCGGGGCTGCCAGACTCCAGCTGACAGTGTTCCACAATGCCCCACTTCAGTCAGTGGACGCTCCTGGTGAGGACGCGCACCACCGACAGAAGAAGTGTGGACGTGAATTACAGTGGTATCTATACAGTGATTTGAGTCGACTTAATTTTGTAGCATGGACAAGTCTTTAGTAGCACATTTATTGTTCTCCAACCACTTATTTAAACCGCATACTAAGACATGTGGATTCCCCCATAACCCCTCAGGGTGGAGATCTCAGGTTGTTGCTATTATACATTTATATTTCAGTATCACCAGAGCTCAGCTAGGCCAGGGGCCCATTGTGCTAGGTGCCATACAAATATTTAGTAAATGGTAGTCTCTAACCCAAAGAGCTTACACTTTGAAAGACAAGAGATAAGAAGTCAATGAGACAAACAAGAGGCTCAGGGAGGCTGGCACCAGCTGTCCCAATATCACCCTGATTTTGCCAAGGTACAATCCTTCATCCTGAAAATCCCACCTGCAGGATATTCCTAGGTCCCCCAAACTCCCTGGGTATTGCCACCACAACAGCACCATTTCACGATAGCTGAGTTTGTGCTGTTGAGCAAACTCACAAAAAGTGGCAACTCTCAACAATGTTTGGGTTTGCATTTTTTTAACTTGGTCTAAAGTGATCTCAAAATAAACCATCAGGGTCAGATCCTTTCTCAAGGTGACTCTATGGCAGTCGTTAGAGTGACACAAGGGCTGAATGTTGCCCTTTCTGTTGTAGGAAAGCCGGATTCTGATACCTTTACTCACACTGAGAAGCACAAGACTCCTTGGGAAGTCCAATTCTACGTGTCAGGTGCATTGAAATCAGCAGGATTGCTCATGAAGTCAGGTGTTATTTAGTATGACTGACATACTATCAGAATATGGACTACTAGGTCTCTGACTTTGTGTGGTCCATTCTGAGACCATTCGTTAGCTAACCCTTCACCCTTCCCTATTATTCCAGGCTGACCCCAGGATGCTCTAAGTGTTCTCTGTTCAGACACAAGTTTAAAGTTTGATGTCAAAGCACTTGTATTAGATGGTGCCACTTAAATTCACAAAGAGAAAAGGAGGACTTGTGGCACCTTAGAGACTAACAAAGTTATTTGAGCATAAGCTTTCATGAGCTACAGCTCACTGCATCCGATGAAGTGAGCTGTAGCTCACAAAAGCTTATGCTCAAATAACTTAGTTAGTCTCTAAGGTGCCACAAGTACTCCTTTTCTTTTTGCGAATACAGGCTAACACGGCTGCTACTCTGAAACCACTTAAATTCAGTGAATCATTGGAACCATGTTCTACTGGCAAGCAATAAGGAGTTAATGAATTTTCTGCATGGAAAATGCTCTAGAAGCAAATACATGTGCAACTTGTCAGGAATGAAAGGTCTTATTTGCATTAACAATGCCGAGGATCATTGCTCCTATTTGCATGAGAACAGTGATTAATTACCCCTCATGGTGCAAATGTAAATCTTTTACAGTCCTGCTTTGCTCTTACCCAAAGCATTAAAATGGTGTCCTATATTGTTTGGGACCATCAGAATTTCACCATCCAGGGCTTACATACAGCCATCCACGTAGTAGGTATGTTGTGCTCAGATACCAGAATACCTACCTGGATAGCAAGATGCTGACCTGATTGGTTTAGGAAAACTCTTGTGTTTCTGAACCAGTTTGTCTCATTTCTGAACACACTATGGTATCCCTCACCCACCCCAATTTTTTGTAGTCTAATATTTTCAAAAATACCTTGAAATGTTTTGACTTTAACCAGCATGTTAACAGTCCCGGTGCCATTATCCTTTCTAACCCAGATGACAAGCTTGTCCAAGGGGCTTCCGGAGATCTTATAGAAGAACTGGAGACACTGCTGAGTTCTCTTTGGGTAAAGGATCCGGGATTCTAGGAGAGCCATATCTTCTGCCTGGCCAGAGCTAGTGCTGAAGTACATGAAAGAACCAGCATCTACAGAGAAAGTGAGTATTAAGTATTATTAATTATTAATTAATTAGTTATTAATTAACACATAATCATAATAAATTAATTATTAATTATTGCCTCTTCTTAATCTTTCTGCCTGCTGCATATGACTTGTGATTGCATAAATGTACGTGCAGTGCAGATAAAACAGCTGCATGTACAGTTAGTGGTGCTTTTCTTAAGCCTCACAGTGCCATCATCTTTTTAGGTATTATCTCATATCCCCATGTCACCAACAGGGAAACTGAGGCACAGAGAGGCTACACAGAAGACCCAGGAATAGACTGGGGTCAAGCCCCTGGATACTTTCTCTAGTCACTAGACTGTACTGTCACACAGCCAAAGTCCCTTTAGTTACACCTGTGAAATAAAAAATAGGGGTGTGACATTTTGGGGATCACACAGACAGGAAAAGGGTTCTGTCACTGCCTGCCTTATAACTTTGGGTGCCTTAATGCTATGCTGCAATAGCTCAGCACTCCGATACCAGCAGCCAGCCTTCAAGCATAAAGGGCTTCCACCCACCTAGTTACTCCTTGTAGGGTGACCCCAATAGCCCGTCTGCTCCCGAGCCTCCCCATATCCATCCCCTGAGTTCTTAACAACCAGACACTTGGACTTTTTCCATTGGGATCATCATCCCAGAAGGAGCGCAACCTGACCCAGTCAACAGATAACTGCTCAGGGTAAAAATAAATAAAAAGTTTATTTAATAGAAAAATCACAGATTCAGAGATGAAATCACAAGGAAAAGAAAACACATAACGAGTTACACAGAACTTAACCATAGAGACACAACCTCAGACTTTACACTTCAATATTAGCGAAATCCCCTTCTCTAACACAAGTTACCTATTGCCGCTGAACAGTTTCCCAGCATGCTCTCTGTCCTAGAGGGGATCCAGTTTTTAAGGAACAGCACCCTGCTGAGATGCTGGCCCTGAGTTTCTGCATAGCCTGCACTTCAAACTCCTTCCCTTTTAACTGGGGGGTTTGCAGTTTTTTCCTCTTCCTTTCAGGCTATGAGAATTCATGGTTACAGAGAGTGGGGAAACTCCCTCCAGGTTGCCTTAGTCCACCAACCATCATCTTGGAGTTAGTTTAATGTAAACAGCTAGCCTGGGAGGTGCCCTGCCTGCCTGCCTGGTGGGAGGCGACACGGCAGCTGCACCCTCGTTACTAGGACAATGTTCTACACATATATCCACGCATACATTCATAACCATCTGAAGAAGTGGCAAAGAGTCCTGTGGCACCTCATAGACTAACAGACGTACGGGAGCATAAGCTTTCCTGGGTGAATAACCAGTTGGTCGGAAAAAGAAAAGGAGTACTTGTGGCATCCAACAAAGTGGGTATTCACCCATGAAAGCTCATGCTCCAATACATCCGTTAGTCTCTAAGGTGCCACAGGACTCTTTGCCGCTTTTACAGATCCAGACTAACATGGCTACACCTCTCACATCTGAAGAAGCGGGTTTTTTACCCGTGAAAGCTTATGCCCAAATAAATCTGTTAGTCTTTAAGGTGCCACTGGACTCCTCGCTGACCTCCTAATGACCATCAAGTTTCGGACATTACATGCTTTTCATGAAAGACCTTACTTAACCTACAGTTCTACTCTGTAACATTGTGTAGAACCCGCTGATTCAATTGCTTATCCCTTGGGGTTCAGAGCCCCCTGTTCTCTCCTGGGGGTGTCTGGACATTGATTGTCACAGGAGGGGAAAGAATTCAAAGAAAGCCTGCAGGCTGTTTTATTGGTGACCCTTAGATTGCTTCCAAGTATCATTTCCCATTCCTTGTTTAAATTGTATCTGATCCTGTGTAACCATTCCTGAGAGAGTGTGAGTCTCCGTGTCTTCTTCACTTTTGTGGCTGGTCCACATTAGGGGATAAGAGTGTACCACAGCTGCCAGCAAATGGAATTGCTCCTTTAGCTCAAATGATAGCGGCTCATGCTTAGGGTCATTACACCTGCACTTCTTACTTAGGCAAAATTCCCGCTGAAGTCATATTTTCCCAAAGTCTGAGGGAGTTCTGCCTGACTACGTAGTGGAAAATCAGGTCCTTAGTTGTCAAACAAGCCTTTGAGAATTTTTCTTTACTTTAATGTGTGAGCAAATTCTTCCTGGACTGACACTGCTGGGCTCTGTGACTGGCTCATGCTAGGGACTGACTTTGCATTTTTTTGTGATGCCACTCGTTTGAAAAACAGAAAACTGGGGATTTTGTGTAAAATTGTCATTCAACACATGAATAGAAGGACCTTAAAAATCATTGTTGTTTGATTCTTTAGGAAACCAAATATTGACCTGAGACTGTACCAGCCTCAACACACCTCACACTTCGTTTATGTTTCAAATGTAACAGTTATCAGAGATTTGCGTGCAACTCTTCACTCTTATGTTGTGCTAAAATCACTGTTAATCAAACAGAGGTAGATAGTGTAGGTCACATTCCAGCATATATTTATTATGCCTCTAATACCATAAACCATAATACGTGTTCTTTGTCCTCTTTGATATTGCTGATATGGTCTAGAGAATGCAGTGTATGTTGCAAAAAGCTTCTGATTTGGCACTGGTAATATCAGCACCTTTGTTCCTCATTATCAAAAGGAAGCACATTGCCAAGGTGCTGGGAAAAGGGTGCTAGCATGGCCAGGGTCATAACAAACAAGCCTTCTTTAGAACAGGATCCTCCAAGATAGTCATGCTTTTCCTGGCTTTGAAGTACCTTTCAGTTTGATCAGCTGCGAAGTTTTTCCAAGTGTTGGCTGCAATGTTACCATCAGTCTGAAGCTGTCTTTAAAACACAGCTGTCACCCTCGCTAAGGCATGAACAAAGTGACCTTTGGGGTCCCTAACTTGTACTCAGGTCTGTATTTATTTTTTATTTTACCTTTGCAGCGTCCGAGGAGCGTGTGGTCTTCTTGTCCCATGAGGCTGCTCTTCTTATGGACCCAGTCTGCATCATCTCCGGTGCCCTGAACCATGCCACAGATATTGGCAAACTCAAAAGCACACTGGTCCAAAAGGGTGTGAGTTGAAGCTGAAAGAACATGCATATGGTGAAATCCAAAGAAGACTCTAGTAAATAAAATGTGTTTTAAGGAAGACTGGGATAATGCTGTTCAAATTATTTTTCCCTTCTGTACGCTTTTCCTGAGGGATACATTTCTATGCAACACATCATACGGCCCATATACAATCCTGCAACCTTTACCCTCCCTGAGTAGTCAAAATCATTCCTTAGGGAGCTATTACACAACTTGTTGGTTCCTGAAGGTAGCAAATAAAATCAGCTATCCCTGACTGATGCACAGCCTGACAATTGGCTGATTTCTTGGAGTTATCACAACTGCAAGGATCTGAAGGAGGAAGAGGTTAATTCATTGAGGGGGATCCCTGAATAAAGCACACATGAAAGGAGGCATAGAATTGGATGAGTGTAAGTCTTTCATTCACTTGCTGGACTGCTTCAAAAGCAGTAATGGCTAGCAGAGACCTAGAAAGGGATTGGGATGGGGAAAATAACCTGCTCCACACATCACTCATCCCCACAGTAAGGTAAACTGAGGACAAGTTTTCTATAGCTCCTCCCAATTTGGCTCTCTCGTCTTTTTATTTATTTATTTAGACATAAAAATGAAGGGGGAGCAAAGAAATCCTGTTAAAGTCCAAAAATGTGGAGCACTTGATAATGGCTCAGTATGGACTTACTGCAGTTGTACATGCGATTGAGTCTTTCTAAGTCAATGGGGCTGAAATCCAAGCGCTGCCCAATAATGTCATTAAATGCTGGTATCTTCGCAGTGATTGTTGGGACACTCTCGTTTTTGTTAAAGGATAACGGCTCATAATGCATTACTGAGTCATAATCGTAGGGGGTGTTCAAGTCGGAGATTAACATGTCGTCGTACTTCACAAAGTTGTGAGATTGGCCTGGTGAAAGAACAAATGAGTGATTCATTTTTAAAATGGTCAGAATCTTTCCCAAGGCAAAAATGTCCCTGGGATGGACATACTAAAGCTCAAAAGTTACAACATATTAATGCAGAGCAGATATGGTGGATTCAAAGACAAATACCATATGGTTAGAATTAGAATCTTACATTATTGGTTTATGAAGCAATTTTGACAACAAAGTCCTCATATTTTAGATCCCAATTTTCATTTCACGTGTCTTCTGCTTGTGCACATTTAAATAACTGCCAGATTCAGCTTTTGAGAGCTTTCACTTGTGAAGGCAAATGATGGAATTTTCATGCACGAACTATATTTGTGCTTGACGGTCACTCAGCTTGCACCTGTAAATAGATCGTAAGAGCCAACTTCTCCCTAACTCACACTTATGTAAACTAGTTCAGTGAGAGCAGAGTCTGGACTTGTGCACATGAGATGGCATGCACTAGTAACAGTGCTCAGAAATGGTGCACGTATATATAAGGCCACATTTTGAAAAAGTGGTTCTGAATGTTTTTTCCTTTTCTGAAGGTCCTCAGGCATCTCCTTGTTTCTGTCTAATTTGCTTCCCTTCTCTGCCTCCTTTATGCCTCACATTACAGCTAGTCTTCTTCTAGCTATGGCCTTGACCCTGCAAAGTGTGAAACTCTCTGGCTTCAATCCAGCAAAGCATGCAGGTAACTGCTCCATTTTACTCATGTGAGTAAATCTGTTGACCTCAGTGGGACTACTCACACACTTAAAAGTTAAGCCCAAGCTTAAGTGCTTTGCGAGAATTGGGGCCAGAGTGCTCAGCACCTCGCAGGATTAAGCCCTAAGGAATGATGAGCATGCCTCATTCTGGAGTCTTTAATTACTGATGCAAATGTTTGCCTGGGTATTCGGTTCACTGTAGAACAACCAGGGGTACTTCTTCTCAGGAGGGGGATGGATGCAACATGCACCCTTAGTCTGTAGAGTGCTCCCAGCCCCCGCTAGCCTGTGGGACAAATTACATCTTCCATTTAGAGCTGAGTGAAAATGCAGTTTTGCCACACTAGATATAACATTTGCTGCAATTTTATCCATTTTCACATCCCTATGACACTAAAACGTTAATTTGGCTGCAGAAGCACATGAAATCGTAACATTTCCATCATTTTCCTAAAAACAATGTTGCTATAAAAAAAGGAAAGACCTATTTTTTCAATGAAAATAGTCTCTATTTAGTGCAAATAATTCACAAAAGGGACCAGTTTCAAGCTTGCAGAGTTTGAGGGAAAGAGAGGGAAAAAATTAACATTTCAAACTATACTGTGAATGTTTTGGCTGCTTCTCACTGCTATGAAATTTCTTATTCTTCTTAATTAGAAATAGCATGTGGCCGCACTGAATGAACAATTATTACTAAATAGCCTCAGTTGTACTATTTCCCAGTGTAGCTTACTGGGGTAAGCAGCTACATGCTCAACACAATGGTCTGCGATTCAAGGCTGAGGATTATCTGAAAGTTTATGTTTATTTCCTTTTAGAGATTTGAATTGAGACTTTGACTGGATTAATTATCAGAAAGGATGTCACTCCTCCCAGGGTAGCACTATAGCTTCTTATAGCTTGGAGGCAGGTAGTCTACGAGAAGATCAGTTCTAACTTTTAGATGAAGATCCGTTCTAAGACGAGCATGGCACTAGCTGCCAATAGAAGAAGCAGCTGGCAGGTTGCACAAATATTGCCAGTGATTCAGAGCCAGAGATTATCCAGTCTTTATGCAGATGCAAGATATGAGGAGGGCATGCAGAACCTTCCACTGTATCCCCCATGCAGTGCCCAGCTAGAGTTGCAGTCTCTCAACTCCCCTAAGAAACTTTAAGAAGTGTTTTCCCTCAGTAAGGCCTGCAGGATTTATCCCAGCGGGAAGTGGGATCTATAGCTTGTAATGACACCTGCAGAACATCGTACCTGCAGTAAAGTTACGCTAACATGCACTTGCTATATTTTTTCCTTTTTTGCGTTAGGCAGGAGAATGTTATAATGCTCCCAGTCAATTACCATTTTATTGCATGTGTCATATTTGGGCTGAGAGGAGGCAGAGAGGGGTGTTATTGATCATGTGAAAAGAATAAAGAAAACTGATGACTGGCTGGCTCCAGGGATCAAGAAGGCTGATGTGTTTAATGTCTATTTTGCTTCAGTCTTCACTAAAAAGGTTAATGGCATTCAGATACTCAACACAATTAATAGTGACAACAAGAGGGAAGGAATGCAAGCCAAATTAGGGAAAGAACAGGTTAATAATATCAGATAAATCAGATGTATTCAAGTAAGCAGGGACTTATGACACTCACCCTAAAGTACTTAAGGAATTGGCTGAAGCCGTCTCAGAACCATTAGCAATTACCTTCAAGAGCTCATGAATTGATGAGGTCCCAGAGGACTGGAGAAGGGCAAACACAGCATTTGTCTTTAAAAAGGGGAACAAAGAGGACCCAGGAAATTATGGACTAGTCGGCCTAACTTTGATACCTGGAAAGATACTGGAACAAATTATTAATCAATAAATTTGTAAGCACCTGGAGAAGAATAGGGTTATAAGGGATAGCCATAATGGATTTCTCAAAAATAAATCATGCCAAACCAACCTAATTTCCTTCTTTGATGGGGTTACTGGCCTAGGGGGGAAGCAGTAGCTATGACATCTCTTGATTTTAGAAAGGTTTTTGACACAATCCCACATGATATTCTCATAAACAAAATAGGGAAATGTGATCTAGATTAAATTAGCATAAAATGGGTGCACAACCAATTGAAGACCATAGTCAAAGTGAGCTATCTCTGGTGTGCTGTCAAACTGGGAGGGCATATCTAGTGGGGTCCCACAGGATTCAGTCCTGGGTCCTGTGTGGTTCAATATTTTCTTTAATGACTTGGATAATGGAGTGGAGAGTATGCTTATAAAATTTGTGGCTGACACCAAGATGGGAGGGGTTGCACACACTTTAAAGGACAGGATTAGAATTCAAAATGACCTTGACAAATTGGAGAATTGGTCTGAATGAAACAAGATGAAATTCAATAAAGACAAGTGCAAAGTACTACACTTAGGAAGGAAAATTCAAATGTAAACTACAAAATGAGAAATAACTAGGATATTGTTATGCACATGCACAAAATGGTACACAGATGTCAGTACTGATGAAAAGGATCTGGAGGTTATAGTGGATTTCAAATTGCTTTGGGCAGGGGGTTGGACTAGATGACCTCCTGAGGTCTCTTCCAACCCTAATCTTCTATGGTTCTATGATTCTATGAATGTGAGTCAGTGTAATGCAGTTGTCAAAAAGGCTAATATCATTCCGGGGTCTATTAACAGAAGGGTCATATGTAAGACAAGGGAAGTAATTGTCCTGCTCTGTGTGACACTGGTGAGGCCTCAGGTGGAGTAGGGTCCAATTCTGAGTGCCACACTTTAGGAAAGATGTGGATAAATTGGAAAAATCCAGAGAACAGCAACAAAAATGATAAAAGGTTTAGAAAACCTGACCTATGAGGAAAGAGTAAAAGAACTGGGCATGTTTACTCTTGAGAAAAGAAGACTAAGGTTCAAATATGTTAAAGTCTGTTATAAAAAGGATGGTGATCAGTTGTTCTCCATGTTCACTAATGGTAGGACAAGAAGCAATGGGCTTAATCTGCACCAAGAAATATTTAGGTTAGATATTAGGAAAAACTTTCTAACTATAAGGATATTTCAGTTTGAAATAGGGAGGCTGTGGAATTCCAAGGCAGGCTGTGGAATTCCCATCACTTGCGGTGTTTAAGAACAGGTTTAACAAACACCTGCCAGGGATGGTCTAGGACCTGGTCCTGCCTCAGCACAGGGGACTGCACTAAAGGACTTCTCAAGGTCCCTTCCAGCCCAGCCTTTCTATGATTCTACTATTGGTAATGGGTTGTGGAGCCTTTCAACACATCTGAAAAATGGGGATAATTATACTCTCTGGTCTGTCTTATCTATTGTAAGGACCAGAGACTGTTTCTTACTATGTATTTGTTCAGCACCTGGCACAGTGGAACCCCAAACTCAGCTGAGGCATGTAGGCCCTACATTTAATATTATTATTGTATTTTATATTTAAATCCAGCTCAAGTTAATATCGTCTGAAAATTATTGCCATCTGATGACTGACTGGTGATCTAAGTGAGGCGAGTTGTTCCTAGTTCAGTTTAATGATGAAAAACATGGTATGTAAAGCCCACATCAAGAGTTGCCCATCCCAGTCATGCCATGTTGGCAGTCCCAACACAGACATTAAGGAAGGAATTGGCATGGATGTTCAACTCCTCTCTCGCTTCTAGAGACCCTTCTGCCACCACACGGGTCAGACACATGTTGGGGCAGAGCTGAGAGAGCATGCATATACTACTGTTATCCGTTTAGTACAAAATGACAGCTATTCGGTTTGGAGGACAGAAGAGAGTATTTTTACCATCAGTTAATTAGATAACTGAATTATTTTGGTACATTTTCTTTCTGTTTGTCTTGCATTTATTTAGTGTTTGTGAAAGGTGGTGAGTGGATAGCCCTGAACATTGAAGTCATCTGTTTATCACATATACCATGGGCAACAACACCGCAAGCTTCCCTATACAGTCCCACCAATGTACCTCAACACTGAGCAAAAAGAACCTCCTCTAAGAGTAAAAGAGTGGCTCATGGTCTTGATGCTGAGACTAGCAATAAGGATGCCAATGGAGGTGATATTTGTTACATGGTCACATGGGACAGGTTATTGTTGAACCTCAATTCTTCCATTCTTCTACTTTTATGTGTGCGTTCTCCTTTCCTTATTATTATTTATATCACATTAACCTCTAGCACTAGGACCACAATGTGCTAAGTACTGTATAACTCCATAGTAAAACACTGCCCCGGCCCCAAAGAGCTTCTAATTCAAAAAGAGAATACAGAGAAATAGGGAGAGGGAAAACAGAGGTAAAATGACTTGCTTAAGGTCACACAGCAGGTTACTGGCAGAGCCAGGAGCAGAACCCAAGACTCCTGACATCTAGGCCAGTCCCCTATCCACTAGGCAATGCTGCCTCTCTGATCTGTGTTATCCCTCGGGGGTGGGGGGGAAGCAGAGCTGAGATAAAATGATGTCGGACTATCTACTACATCTAAACTTGCACGAGTATCAGCTTTTAGAGATGTCTGATGCTGCACCCTTGACTCTCATCTGGCTCTAAAATTCCATGTCAAGAGGCTTTAAAATCTTAGTGTATTAGTGAGAAAAATAAAATACTCTCTGTACTTCCCAAAATCTGTATTGATATTTAAAACTGACCTGAAAGAATTTCATCCCACCAGATGTTCACGTAATCATCCCGATCTGTCCTCGACTGTTCATGATAAAATCCCATCGCATGTAAGAGCTCGTGTTCTACAATAGCTTTATGGTCACACCACTGCCCAATGGAAAGGTTTTGTCCTGTCTGCCGATCACCGACCATAGACCAGCACCTGAGAAAGAGAGAGAGTGCACAGTCATATAACCATAGAAGTGTAAGACTGGAAGGCACCTCAAGAGGTCATATAGTCCAGTCCCTGCACTCAAGGCAGGACTAAGTAATAACTAGACCATTCCTGACAGGTGTTTGTCTAACCTGCTCTTAAAAACCTCCAATGATGAAGATTCCATAACCTGCCTGGGTAATTTGTTCCAGTGCTTAACTACCGTGACAATTAGGAAGTTTTTCATAATGTCCAACCTAAACTACCCTTTCTACAATTTAAGTCCATTGCTTCTTGTCCTATCCTCAGAGGTTAAGAAGAACAATTTTTCACCCTCCTCCTTGTAACAACCTTTTATGTACTTGAAAACTGTTATCAAGTCCTGCTGCAGTCTTCTCTCCTCCAGACTAAACAAACCCAATTTTCTCAATCTTTCCTCACAGGTAATGTTTTCTAGACCTTTAATCATTTTTGTTGCTGTCACTTGAGAAGAGTTTGGAGGTCTGTATTTAAGGACTCAATTTACTTACTTTATCCAAAATGATGTTGAAAAAAATGTTCACATAAATATTTAAATAACTAATGACAGGTTTCAGAGTAGAAGCCGTGTTAGTCTGTATTCGCAAAAAGAAAAGGAGGACTTGTGGCATCTTAGAGACTAACCAATTTATTTGAGCATAAGCTTTTGTGAGCTACAGCTCACTTCATCGGATGCATTTAGTGGATGCATTCACTGACTGCATCCGATGAAGTGAGCTGTAGCTCATGAAAGCTTATGCTCAAATAAACTAAATAACCAATGTTATTATTTATTATTTGTTACAGTGCTGACAATGTGCTCAGTGTTGACCAACACACAGAATAAAGGCAGTCCCTGGCTCTGAAGACATTATCACAGGAGGCCAGTATATGACAAGTTATGCCTGTTAGACAAGCTCATTCACAATGTCTTAGGTCTACTTGTGGCACCTTAGAGACTAACCAATTTATTTGAGCATAAGCTTTCGTGAGCTACAGCTCACTTCATCGGATGCATACTGTCGAAAGTGTAGAAGATCTTTTTATATACACATAAAGCATGAAAAAATACCTCCTCCCACCCCACTCTCCTGCTGGTAATAGCTTATCTAAAGTGATCACTCTCCTTACAATGTGTATGATAATCAAGTTGGGCCATTTCCAGCACAAATCCAGGTTTTCTCACCCCCCCCCCGCCACACACAAACCCACTCTCCTGCTGATAATAGCTTATCTAAAGTGACCACTCTCCTTACTATTTCCCCTTGTTTTTTCCTACCCCCCCCCTCAGATGTTCTTGTTAAACCCTGGATTTGTGCTGGAAATGGCCCACCTTGATTATCATACACATTGTAAGGAGAGTGATCACTTTAGATAAGCTATTACCAGCAGGAGAATGGGGTGGGAGGAGGTATTTTTTCATGCTTTGTGTGTATATAAAAAGATCTTCTACACTTTCCACAGTATGCATCTGATGAAGTGAGCTTTAGCTCACGAAAGCTTATGCTCAAATAAATTGGTTAGTCTCTAAGGTGCCACAAGTACTCCTTTTCTTTTTGCGAATACAGACTAACACGGCTGTTACTCTGAAACCTGTCTTAGGTCTACGAGAGTTAAAAACATAAGAACGGACATACTAGGTCAGACCAATGGTCCATCTATCCCAGTGTCCTGTCTTCCAATAGTGGCCAATGCCAGGTGCTTCTAGCAGTTGAAAGTTTAAGGACACCCTGAGAATAGGGTTGTGTCACTGACCACCTTGGCTACTACCCACTGATGGATGTATCCTCCATGAACTTATCTAATTCTTTTTTTAACCCAGTTATGCTTTTGGCCTTCACAACATCCCCTGGCAACGAGATCCACAGGTTGGCTGTGTGCTGTGTGAAGAAGTACTTCCTTATGTTTGTTTTATTGCTACTGCCTATTAATTTAATCAAGTGACCCCTAGTTCTTGTGTTATGACAAAGGTGTAAATGACGCTCTCCTATTCACTTTCTCCACACCATTCCTGATTGTATAGGCCTCTATCATACCCCCCCACACACACACACATAATGCTTAGTTGTCTCCTTCCTAAAATGAACAGTCTGAATCTTTTTAATCTCTCCTCCTATAGTCCCATTATGGGTGCCATTTTGCCATGAAACACATGGCCAGACTGGATTACACATACAGACACCATCCTCATCAGTGAAAACTGAACCTTCCACCTCTTGTGCTAAAGAATTTGTCACTAGTGGGATTTAGGATGAGAGGCACTTAGGCATCTTATGAGGGAGTATGTAATGTGCTGGGATCTGAGCTATTGATTGGGCCAGCAGGAGTTAAGAGTGTTGCAGAGGCAGCATGCTCAGCATTTAAGGGAAGGGAACACTTTATGTCATTCACTGGTGACTTCTCTGGATGACTCAGAATTGGCCCTGATGGGATCCAGAAAAAGTCTCTTCAGTCTGGAGGATAAATGAGCCAAGGCAGAGTGGAGGACAGGGGAAAATATAATAATCTTTTTGACTCTGAAAAGTCCTTTAAGAAACCATGAGATAAAAGAAACATACATAAGTGATATACTGGATAAGATTCTTATCTTTTTCTAGCTGCCTCCTTTGTACTCAGTGATCTGGAGATAGTTTATACACAGGAAATAAAAACTGTGTTTCAATAACTTGAGCTTTCATGGCATCTTTTCTTCTAAAGATTTCAAAGCCCAAATTCTGCCTCCCAACACCCCTGCAAAATAGGTAAGGAGCGTACATAGGGGTCACTTCACCCAGCACTGAAATGAAAACATCTCTGGGGAAGAAGGTGGCGACTGTTTAAGGGTGTGCAGCAAATCTACCCAAAGAAAATTAAACAAGAATCTAGGAGGTTATCATAATACTTGCCCATTAGATTTTTGAAATCGTATATAGGAGCGCTCTCCTTCATATGGCTTGAAATCCACACAAGACTTAAGACGGAACATTTCAAACACTTCAAGTATGACACCCTTGGCATTCAGATCTGGAAAATATATTTCAAAAAGTACCGTTAATATATTGTAGATCACTTGTCTGTGGAGATAAGCTATATGCTGTACATACATTATGCCAGTGGTTTTCAAACTTTTTTTCTGGTGACCCAGTAGAAGAAAATTCTTGATGCCTGTGACCCAATGGAGCTGGGGATGAGGGGTCTGGGGTGTGGGAGGGGCTCAGGGATAGGGCAGAGGGTTGGGGTGCAGGGGTGAGGGTGTGAGGGGGTCAGGGCTCTGGGTTCGGGGTGCAGGATCTAGGGTGGGGCCATGGATGAGAGGTTTGGGGTGCAGGAAGGGGCTCTCGGTTTGGGGAGGGGCTCAGGGCTGGGACAGGGGATTGGGGCACAGGGTTGGGGCGGAGGGTTACCTCTGGCAGCTCCCAGTCAGCAGCACAGCCGGGATGCTAAGACAGGCTTCTTGTCTGTCCTAGCACCGCGGACCGCACTGCACCCTGGAAGCAGCCAGCAGCAGGTCTGGATCCTAAGCGGAGGCGTGCAAGAAGCTCCGCGTGGCTCTCGCCCACAGGCACAGACCCCCCCATCCTCCCACCAGTTCCCATTGTCCAGGAACCGGCCAATGGGAGTGTGGAGCCGGTGCTCAGGGTGGGAGTAGCGTGTGGAGCCCCCCTATCGGCCCCTGCCTAAGAGCCGGACCTGCTGCTGGCTGCTTCCGGTATCAGAAGAGGTAGGAACTAGCCTCCCTTAGCTGGGCAGCACGGCTGACAGGACTTTTAAGTGCCCAGTCAGCGGTGCTGACCAGAGCCTTACATTCCGCAACCCAGTACTGGGTCGCGACCCACAATTTGAAAGCCACTGAATTATGCTATATCGCAGTCAGAGACAAACACTTTAAATTACATTTTTTGCTATATCTTTGTGATGCTGTGGAATTTGATCTTAAGTGTAATTGATGGGCCTGCTTATTAGTGTATTTTTTAAAGCTTTGAATGTCATAATGTCATTTCTCTTAGGGTCAAATTCTGGTATCATGTTAACTCCAATGAGACCAGCATTTGGCCGTAAAATTTGAAGAATAAAATATAGTCTGCTTTACCTAAGTCATCACCCAGAATATAGGGAATGGGGAACTTCCATCTGTAGGCCTCATTTCTCAGTGCATTACGCTCATTCTGTTGAAACAAGAGGGAAAGATTAACAGTCAGTGGTGCATCCCTTGGAATAGGGAAGAGGGATAATAGTAGTACTGCAAATATGATGCGTACGAATTACATCCATGCATTTACAAAATACTTACTGGCAGTAAGATATCCCCCTGAAATAGGTTCAGGCCAGCAGCTGAAAAGCAATTTAGGAACAGATTATTTAAATGGAATCTCAAATACTGTATCTTATATCCCGAAAAATGCTGAGTTTATAGAATCATGGAAGTTTGAAGTCCACAAGTGACATTTATGGATAATTATGAAGGGCCTGTTTCTAGTCTCACTGAAGTAATGGCTCTGTCCCTAAATTAACAGCAGATGCTGCTACCTGATTTGACAGGTTTCTAAAAAACATGTTACGAGAGGTTTACTCTGCCTTATGGCTGTCTATGCTCCAATGTCTTTGCTTCACTATAATCATAGCTTCATAGATTTTAAGTTTAGAGGAAACTATTCTAATTATTCCGATCATCAAGTCTGACCTCCTTCATAACACTGGCCATAGGATTTCACCCCCTGATTCCTGCATCAAGCTCAGAACTTGTGTCTGAGCTAGAGCATCTCTTTTAGAAAGAGATCCAGTTCTGATATAAAGACTTTAAATGATGGAGAATCCACTATGTCCTTCGGTAAGCTGCTGCAATGATAAGAATAGAATAGATTTTATATATATATAATCAAAATCAGATTACAAAAAATAGAAAATTAAATGAGGTGGGTTCATTTTGCTACGTGTTTTTCCATGTAATTTCTATACAGTTCAGACAGAAACACAGTAAACCACTAAATTACTGCTGACTCTCTAGAACCAGCTGTTATGGCGGGTGGGGGGGAGTGCTAACTGGCTTCTAAAGCCATTCCTAATTGGCACCCCACTCTGGGCTATACTGTTAATTGGAATAGTATCATTCACTTCAATGTAAATTCCCCTCAGCTATAGATCTGGCCCAATAGCTCTGAGTCTTCAGGAGAGAAAGGCTCTCAGCCCTAGTGGCTGTTCATTAACATCACAGAATTACCACACAGGTCAGTATGACCTCTGGTTTTCGTGCAGGAGAAGCCCAAGGTTTGGACAGCAGGATTGTGGCAAGGCTAAGATGCAGGAACACTGGTGTGCAGGAGGATGGTCAGTCCCATCCTGCCCTCATTATGTCTGTTTATGTCCATTGATCTGACTGCCTGCCCTGCCTGACCATGTCACCCAGTTTAAAAAAAAAAAGACTAAAAAAAAATTAAAGCTTCTAAATATTAGAAGGTTGCACCAGCATTTTGCTTACAACCATCTCAAAAGGACTGCATAGGAATTAGAAATGCAACCCACCTAAGTTTATTGCTGGAATGTCCTCCCTCAGTTCACCAGCATCAGCATCGCGTGCTGTAAGAAAAGCAAATTAAGAAGAAAACATTATGCATCCCCCGCTCCACCCACAAAAAATAAAAGAAAATATCTCAACCCTAGAAATAGTTTACCGAGTCCTTACCTTCTCCCTTCGGAAGGTGTCTAACCTGAAAGAGAGTAAAGTACATGTTGTAGAAGTTGTGTAACATGTGCTGAAAGAGAGGATCTGGCAATACAAGAGTTAGACTTACCGAGAATGTACTGCAATAGGCAAAGCATAATATGAGACATAGGCATGAGGAAAAGTAAGTGGAAACCATTCTTGCAGCAGAGAGAGAAAACAGAGTATTTACAATTTACAACTCTCACATTTTATAGAGCAGTTCCTTGAACTTTGCACTTATCATCAGGAAAGAAACTTTGAACCCATCCTTTTCACCAGGAGAATTATTAAAATAGTAAAGATTTTTTCAGTGACATGAGATGGTGTCATGATCATTGTTCACCTAAGTCTATTTGCAAGAACACGTAACTGAGCAGCCTGATATCTTTCTGTCTTCATTCCAAAAGCTGAAGGGCCAGACTCCGATCTCAAGTACGGCTTCCAGGTCTGAATTCAGCCCAGAGATTAAGGAAGTTATCTCGTTGCTGACTGCAGTTCACTCTGTCAACATTATGGACCAATTCTAATCTCAGTTACTCTAGCAAAAATCCAGTTTAGCTCCATTTGCTTTATGCTCAAGAAACATGCACTGTAAACTCGGCAAGGTGAACTTTGTGGCATTTCCTGGTCATAGAATGCTAGGGTTGGAAAGGACCTCAGGAGGTCATCTAGTCCAACCGCCTGCTCAAAGCAGGACCAATCCCCAGTTTTTGCCCCAAATGGCCCCCTCAAGGATTGAACTCACCACCCTGGGTTTAGCAGGCCAATGCTCAAACCACTGAGCTATCCCTCCCCTATAGGGTCCTTCTGTCTCTCCCTATAGGTTTTACCACTGGATGATATAATATACCTGTAACATAACAACAGCCTTGTTTTCAGACAGTCTGCACACAAACAGTGGAAAATGTATGTATGATGAGCTCCTGGCTCAAACTTCATACAACAGTGGTTAGCTTCCCAAGCTACCTCTTTCTTCTTCTTGCAGACTCTTTGCTCTGTACTTGTCAATTAATGTGTCTATTATAGCCAAAGAATCAGTGATAGCTATAGTTAAGGTTCCCTAAATGTGTACATTCTAACACTTTTTCATTTTCTCACGGCTTTCTGAAGCTTTCAACCTTCCGAATTGAATTTTTCCAGGTCTGATTTCCGAGTGAGGGTGAATTGAAATAAATGTGTCTGATTCTCCTAAGAGAGAGCAGGTGGGTGAGGTAATATTTTTTATGGCACTAACTTCTGTTGGTGGAAAGGACCAACCTTCACAGAGCTCTTCTTCAGGTTTCTCTGATTCTCCTGTCATTCACACTGAGCCAAAAACAACTCAGTTTAAATCAGTGGTGTTAGATGGTATAGAATTGGGGTAAGTGAACGGAGACTCAGGTTCCGTGAGGTTCTCTTTATGTGTTGACTTCTTATGGAATTTAAGGGTCTGGCAAACTTGTCTTAGGGCCTGGCAAACACATTTATTTAAACTTGGTTAAAAGTTTCCTTTTTACTGAAAACCAATAAAAAATATTTCAAACAAAATCTTGGAGCAAGTCCCTGAAGAAGCCACACTGGCCACTTCTTGCTCTGTGCACTTTTTACAGTGAAATCGAAATCCGTTGTTGTTGGATCATATTAAAGAAGTTCTGTATTAAAATCACAAATGAGTTTGATTCCCCAGAGTTTCAATTCCAGGCTATTACTAATTAAGAGGTCTCTTGGTTTTGGGTGCTGTTTCTCTCCCTCTCTGTGTGAAACTTGCAAGCTGCTAATTGTGTTAGTACATTCCAAGACAGAGTCTGTTCTCAAAGCAATTCACAGAGAGAGAGACTCAAAGCAATACTCTAACAACAGAAACAGCACCCAGAGACTCCCCGCCCTTTTGTTGTATTAACAATTGTGATTAAAATAGAAATAGAGGATGTATGTGGATGGATGCTTGGTGTGGATAATAACTGAATGATCAGGGAGGTGCCAGCCTAAGAATCCAGTGTCCATCGGCTGAAGAAGGCGTCAAGTGGAAATAACCAGAGGACCCCCCCCCCCCCCCAGAGGGCAGACTGGAATCCACCCAACAGCCTCAAGAATGGGAGAACCAAAGAACAAGATAACATCTAGCTGCATGGAGCCGTCAGGAATGTGCTATCTGCTGATTGATTCATAGACTGGCATAGGAAGAAATTCCTATAAAAAGAGACTCTAAAAAGTGAGAATTTTGGGGTCTGATTCTGCAAATCAACTTCCAGGAGCATCAGATGAGCATCTGACAAGGCCCTGCTCCCTCCTCATGTCCAGGCCACCTGGCCAGTGGCTTGGCATGAGCAACTTTAAGGCTGGTAACTATGATAACAACCTTGCAGAACCTGTATATGTGTGTGTGTGTGTGTGTGTGTGTGTGTGTGTGTGTGTGTGTGTGTGTGTGTGTGTGTGTGTGTGTGTGTGAATGAATGTGTGAATAAATATGAGATTGAATGGAATGTTCTAGCTATAACTAACTGCTTACTATGATTCTTTCTGTATTCACAATAAATGTGGTATTTTGCCTTTTTCCCTTTAATAAGATCCTGCTGGTTTTTAATTTATTGGTACAACAATATAACAGTAGGGATATATGTAGGAGCAGGATTTTATATTTGTACTATAAGAATTAATGTATGATTTGATCATCCTGCCAGCCACCTTTTTTGAATAGCAGAAAGGAATGACCCTCTGGGACATTGGTAGAAATGCTTCTGACAGACTGCCAGTGTCTGTACTGATGTTAAGGCAGGGACAGACCAGAACAATCCTTATGACTGATTATGGTCACCCTTTTGTTTTAGGATAAGTTATAATGTCTACTATGGTTTCCTACATGTATTATAAATTAGGCACTCTAGTTAAATATACATTTCTTTGTTTTAAGATTTAGTAAGTAAGAGACAGGATCTTATATTGTGTCTATATTAAGGAGCTTAGAGGAACATTGAAGGCCTGGGCCCCAATGTGAATTGTTTTGATTATAAGATTTAGGAAGGCTTAATTTACAATGTCTTTTGCTCAGTATAAACTGACACTGTTTGTATTCTCAAAGGTCTCTGTAAAAGACTGTTTGTGTGAATGAGGAATGCATGCATCAGGAAAAGATAAGGCGTGAAGGTCATTGTTATAGCTAGATGGTCAAGGAAGAAGGAGTGAAGAGACTTGACATCAGAGAACCATCAACATGCATCCATAATGAAGGAAGGGCAGATTGACGACCCTGAGGTGGAGGCTGGCACCCCTAAAGACAAGACAATTGATTAAATTGAAACCAGGACAGGATGACCCTCTCAGAGGTGTTTTGGAATGTTAACATCAAAAGAAACACCAATTAAGAAGTAACCGGTCACAAACTGACACAGCAAAATCCATAGACTTCAACAGAGAAAAAAGACTATAAGAACAGGATGCTTGGCCATGGGACTTTGGGTTCATCTTGCCACACTCCAGGAGCATCGGATCGTGACTGACAGAGCCCTGCTCCCCCCTGCGACCATTCTGGCTGGCCATTAGATTGATCCAGACTCTGGACTGGTAACTATAAACATCAGTTGGCAGGACTGTGTGCATTGTGTGTGTGTGTGTGTGTGGTTGAAAAGCATATGCTAACTGTTGTATTCTCAATAAATGCAGCATGCTGCCTTCTCCCCTATAAAGATCCCGTGTGGTTCTTATAAGTATAACTATTATTGACCACCTGACCAGGACAGTGATAGTAACTATGAAATGCTAAGGGAGATTAAGAGGCTATCAAAATAAAGAACTCTGGGGATTTCAATTATCCCCATATTGACTGGGTACATGTCACCTCAGGGCGAAATGCAGAGACAAAATTTCTCAATACTTTAAATGACTGCTTCTTGGAGCAGTTGATACAGGAACCCACAAGGGGAGAGGCAACTCTCGATTTAGTCCTGAGTGGGGCGCAGGATCTGGTCCAAGAGGTAACTATAACAGGTTTTGGAATTAATTGAGAAACTTAACAGTAACATGTCACTGGGACCAGATGGCATTCACCCAAGAGTTCTGAAAGAACTCAAATGTGAAATTGCGGAACTATTAACTATGGTTTGTAACCTGTCTTTAAATCAGCTTCTGTACCCAATGACTGGAAGATAGCTAATGTAACACCAATATTTAAAAGGGGCTCTAGAGGTGACCCCAGCAATTACAGACCGGTAAGTCTAACGTCAGTATCGGGCAAATTAGTTGAAACAATAGTAAAGAATAAAATTGTCAGACACATAGAAGAACATAAATAGTTGGGCAAAAGTCAGCATGGTTTCTGTAAAGGGAAATCATGTCTTAGTCTTACTAATCTATTAGAGTTCTTTGAAGGGGTCAACAAACATGTGGACAAGGGGGATCCAGTGGACATAGTGTACTAAGATTTCCAGAAAGCCTTTGACAAGATCCCTCACCAAAGGCTCTTATGTAAATTAAGTTGTCATGGGATAAGAGGGAAGATCCTTTCATGGATTGAGAACTGGTTAAAGACAGGGAACAAAGGGTAGGAATAAATGGTAAATTTTCAGAATGGAGAGGGGTAACTAGTGGTGTTCCCAAAAGGTCAGTCCTAGGACCAATCCTATTCAACTTATTCATAAATGATCTGGAGAAAGGGGTAAACAACGAGGTGGCAAAGTTTGCAGATGATACTTAACTGCTCAAGATAGTTAAGACCAAAGCAGACTGTGAAGAACTTCAAAAAGATTTCACAAAACTAAGTGATTGGGAAACAAAATGGCAAATGAAATTTAATGTGGATAAATGTAAAGTAATGCACATTAGAAAAAATAACCCCAACTATACATACAATATGATGGGGGCTAATTTAGCTACAACTAATCAGGAGAAAGATCTTGGAGTCATCGTGGATAGTTCACGCAGTGTGCAGCAGCAATCATAAAAGCAAGCAGGATGTTAGGAATCATTAAGAAAGGGATAGAGAAAAAGATGGAGAATATCTTATTGCCCTTATATGAATCCAGGGTATGCCCACACCTTGAATACTGCTTACAGATGTGGTCCCCTCATCTCAAAAAAGATACTGGCATTAGAAAAGGTTCAGAAAAGGGCAACTAAAATGATTAGGGGTTTGGAATGGGTCCTATATGAGGAGAGATTAAAGAGGCTAGAACTTTTCAGCTTGGAAAAGAGGAAACTAAGGGGGGATATGATAGAGGTATATAAAAACATGAGTGGTGTGGAAAAAGTGAATAGGGAAAAGTTATTTCCTTGTTCCCATAATATAAGAACTAGGGGCCACCAAATGAAATTAATGGGTAGCAGGTTTAAAACAAATAAAAGGAAGTTCTTAACACAGCGCACAGTCAACCTGTGGAACTCCTTGCCTGAGGAGGTTGTGAAGGCTAGGACTATAACAGGGTTTAAAGGAGAACTGGATAAATTCATGGAAGTTAAGTCCATTAATGGCTATTAGCCATGATGGGTACGGAATGGTGTCCCTAGGCTCTGTTTGTCAGAGGGTGGAGACGGATGGCAGGAGAGAGATCACTTGATCATTACCTGTTAGGTTCACTCCCTCTGGGGCACCCGGCATTGGCCACTGTCGGTAGACAGGATACTGGGCTGGATGGACCTTTGGTCTGACCCAGTATGGCCATTCTTATGTTCTTAGTTAACAGCCCTACTTTTAAAATGTTCACATTGATAAACAAAATATCACAAGAGAAGACTGTAAGAACTAGCACAACATCCTCCATCAGTAAGGAAGCCAGGCACACCACAAAAGATAGATAGTAAGCGATGGCAGGAAATGGAAAATCTCTCTCACAATAAGAGTGTGAGCAAAGTCCCAGTGCAGGGCTGAAGATATTTAAGCTGCAGAAAGATTCATGCCTATATCTCTGTCAAAGGAGAGTCCAATACCAAGTAACTTACTTAAGATACATGTAAGTGTAAAATTCATGAACTAAATAGATGTTAAATTAGATTCACCCCACAAGGTTCCCCTACCATTTCATTCTGCAGGACACTTTAGAACAGACCCCATGCTTGGACTACCCACATGACTATTTCTCCAATCCTCAGGCTGCAGTTTCATTCTGTGGACATCTATGAACAGGCTCTGCAGACCACTAATTGCCCAGGAGTACTCTTAGAGAAGCAAACTTTACGATGTGATGGGCTCCCTGCATGGTTATCCTTGGAGGGCTTCCGATTGCCTTTAAACCAACGTCTCCCTGTCAACCTCTCCTTCCTCCTCTTCTCTTAGCTCTACATCGTCCTTACTGGCTCTCCTTTACCATGACTGAAAGGTCAGATCTTCTCCTTTCTCCACGGAAGCAGCCAATAAACATCACACACATTTTCATCTCCTTTGCAGGACCTACTTCATCTGTGTTAAATGTGGGATTTTCCAACATATTGGAGGAGCTGTCTGTCCTCCTCCTGGCTGCAGGTTTTGCAGGTCCCAAAAGCAAGCTCTGATCTAATGTTAGTTTTCATCACACTGCCGTATTATTTTTATTTCCCCCTGTTGGAGACCCCAGGGCATGGCCACTAGTTAAGTCGAGGGGCTGGAAGGCCATAAGGGTTGAGGAAGTCTCCCTGCTGAAGGCCTAAGGGCTTCTTCTTAACCCCCCTTAATAGAATTCAGGCCTGGCTGGTTTGAGTAAGCTCTTTTGCTCTTAAAACAATGTTGCAGCTGCAGATAATGCCTTATAGTGTAAGGTTTGCTGACTCCAAGTTAAAAATAATAGGAGATAGTTACAAGGCCAGGCAGGATGTGCTGGTTGTTTAAGTTGCTAGGAATGCTTGTAAGAGGTTGCAGGAAATAAACATTGTTGTAACCCATATAAGGAAGGCAGAGTATTTGTGCAAAGTTTTAATTGGCTGATGTGTAGTGCAGTAGCATTAAGGAATATAAAAGTGTGTGTAATGACCTGCTCTGGTGTGCAGGATTTGAGATTTTATTCTCCCTGTACCTTTTTTTTGAAGCTTCAAATAAACTTTTCTGCTTCTCCACCCTGTTGTGATTATTGAGTGAAACACGCCGGGTAACGAACCTCTGCTGTTGTTTTGCCTCTCGGCACTGGGTGCCGGCAACACCCCTCTTTTTTGCTTACCTGCATTTATTTCCGGGATATTGCCTTTCAGCTGTGTTGCAAATGAATCAACATATGTATGTTACTATCAAGATGTCAGTGAACCTTTGCAGTATGATACTGCTTGCACTACTCCCAGCCTAGTAAGTAAAACTCATCCATTTTCCTTTAGGCCTAGATGCATAACCATTTCATTATTACCCTTATCTTCAGTGAAGTTTCTGATCTGCAACATAAAAAGTCAATTTCAAAATCACGGACAACAGTGAAATCTTGCCCTGACCTTGAGCCTGAAAATAGACAAAAGGATAAGAATACCATAAAGATGGAGGTGCAGGTAGCCACAACTGCCAGACACAACAGCCTAAAGGAATCCATTGTAAAAGATCAGCTGGTTTTGTATACGCTGGTATACCACGCTGTCAATGATGGTCTCAGAAAACACTAGTAAACTTCAAAAGTACTGCACTTTGTACAGAAAATTGGGTTCTTGTTGTATCAGATGCAGCCATAAACCAACTTACTGGTTAAGCTGCCTTCTCATTTCATAACCATCCCTAATTTTATGAACCTTTGTAGTAATCAGAGCCAAAGAGGGTTATTTAATAGTGCTCCAAATTCTTCAGGATAAGCTCACTCTTTTTTTCCATTCCACGTACTCTCCAGTCCCCATTCTGGCATAAGGAAAAACCTGGCTGCTAAGAATGGAGGCATCACTGATTGGATGCTCACAGGTCTGCAGCCTGAATGGATAGATCACTAGAGAGGGTCAGAAAATGGGTATTTTTCCCTGGGAGCATTTTGATAATACCAAACATTTTTGTTTTCATCAAAATTTTCAGGGTAAAGTATCACCTTTTCTTCAAAAAAACAAAAATTGTTTCGCTTTTGGCAACCAAAACTGCAAACTGCCCAAACCCAAACCCTCAGTTTACAGGTTTCCCTTGGGAAAAAAAAAAAAAAGCATAGAGGGAAGCAGACACTTTCTGTGAACATTTTTTTCATTACAAATCAAATTTTCCATTTTAAAAAAAGAAGTTTTGATGGACTATTTTCAACCAGCTCTATAATCCACAAAGTGGTCAGACTGGCAGCACTGGGGAGAGAAGGCCTCTATTCACCACAGAACTGTGGGAGTCCAAGCATTTACCACATGCCACCCCTCAACCCTTCTTCCACAGTTCTGTAAATATTTTCATTGTGGGGGGAGAATGCAAAGAGGCACAGGGACTATCCTCCTCCTCTGCCCAAGATCCATGCCTCTGTTATCTCTAAAATTGTCTTGGTGCCCTCTACATGGGGCCAGCCTGGAAGCATTAGCTGGGACAGAATACAGTTCTCAGAGGGAGCACCTTATACCACAGATGACATTGGCTTCCAGTAGATACCTGGGTACAGTGCTAGATGTAGGTTGTGATCTGTAAAGCTCTTCAGTGTCTGAGCCATATGCCTCCCTCTTTCACGTGGCAGTTGAGATCCAGCTGTTTTATTGTAATTTGTTGTAAGAGTACTGACAGAAGTTCAACAGAAATCTTGTATAAATGTGCCTGTGTCTGGAATAAATGATGTGTGCAATCAAAAATGGTGGCCATTTAAAATGGTGGCTGTATACGACATCCGTAGGTATTGAAATGCATTAGGACCTTGTATCTTGGAGAGACTGTGAAGTGTGTGGATTTCAAGGCATGTTAGTTGGTTACTCCAACTAAGGAAAAAGGTAGAATTGGTACATAGCTCCTAATAAATTCCTTATTCTCTGTTACATCCATCTCCAATGGGAACCATTCTCTTAGCACAGTCTTCCGTGCATGGGTGGTGGATGAACCACAGGCTTGGGGAGGCTAGCTCCCGGCCCAGCCCACCCCTTCCCCCTGAAGTCCTGCGCCTCCTGCCTACTTCCCCCGTGGAAGCCCAAAGTCATCCCCCCATGGCTGCCAGCCCCTCCTCCCCATCCCCCCATGGCCCCTGGCTGCCCGAGCACCTCCAGCCTCAGGACCAGGGGCTAGAGACTCAATGACCTTAGTGGAGCAATGCTGATTTATAACAGCTAAAAAGCTGAGCCTATATTTTTATAACAGTGTACATAAAAACCGACACATAATTTACATGTGCAGTAACAGCTGCACAGGCTGACACTGTAATTGCATATGCAATTAGTCAGGCAGGTCATTTGACATGCAAATCACCATGGCCGCATATGCACAATTCTATGTGACTTTAAGTGATGGTAGGAGGCTAGATGATGGCTGGCAGTAGCCACTGAGGCAAGGTGGGTATCGGGGGTTGGGGTTCCCCTGGGAGGAGTGTGGGGGCACTGCTGTGAGGCAGCACCACAGGGTGAGAGGGCACCAGGGTCCGGGAGGGACAGGGGGCCTGCGGCAGCTGAGACACTGGCTGCAGAGGGCGCTCTGAGACTGACCAGCAGGAGGTGCCGTGAGCGATCTGCTACACAGACACACAACAGGGATTAGGCCAGTTCGGAGTCACTGTCCCAGCACCATGGAATAGGTTGTCATTCACCATTTACCCTCCTTGTACTTCAAGTTTTACTGCCATCAGTGCCTGACGCTCACCGGCTTGTTCTGATCCCACAGACTGCCGTATGGGATGACACGTATGTTCTTAGGAAAGCAGTTCTATTGTCTGAAATCACCCACCTATGTAGTTATAAGCAGGTACATATTAGCTGGGTCTTGTGGAGTTCCAGGGCTGCAGGAATTCATTTGGCATCACCAGTCTGCTATGGTCATCTCTGTTCACAAACCTCTGAAAAGAAATTCAGGTGCAGACAAAAGATGAAGAGGACATTGGCCTCATTAGACACATGGGGCCAGATCCTTTTAAGTCAATGGACCTGCACCCTTATAGCAACCTATTCTGCTCTTGAAAAGTATGTGGGCACCCTCACGGTCACCTGGTGCTCTTGAAGGCACAGTGCTGTCAGTTCGGCTCCTAACCTTTTCATTTCTTTTTTCAAAGTAACCCTGAATTTTATTTTTTTATATTAAAACAATAGAATAAAGCTTTTGAGCCAGAATCTGCTCCCACTGAAGTTAATGGGAGCTTTATCATTGACACTAGTGGCAGCAGAATGGCATAAGGTTCCACACTCCTTGTTATTCATTGGCATACGACAACTTCTGTACCATGCTAATTCAAAGCCATAATGGACTCCAGCCTGTTCATGGCACCCACATTCAAATTATTATGGTAGCATATAGGGGAACATCACCAGAATAATAACTAGCGGATCTAAAATTTGCATAATTTTTGCCCCTTCCAATATTGTGCAAAATATATTGCATAATTGCCAGTGAAGATGGAGGAGGGGATAAGAGACAGATTCAGAAGGGAATAAGAAAAAGGGAGATGAAGACCAGGGAGAGCTGCCAAAGACTGGGGAGGTGGAACAAAAAGGGAACAGAGTGAGCCTCAGTGAGATGAGGGAGAAATGACTATTTGTGGGAGGGGAAGGCCAGAGCCAATATGATTCAAAGGGGTCAATAGCTGATTTATTGGAGAAACTCTTCTCCTCCCCACCAGAGGGATGGGGCTCTGACCCTTTCTGCACTTCTCTCTCCCATGCACACTTTCTGCATGCCTTTCTCTCTTTCCCTCCCCAACCCCTTGCATCTCCAACTGCCCCTTACACACACTCCCAAGCGTGTCTCTGTGCCCCTGTCACACTTCTCGGGCTGCTGAAGGAGATGGGGTTCTTGACTCCCATTCCCCTAGTCCCTTTTGTATAGCCCCATATTCCCTAACCCCTAAATGGGTATAGGTTAGTGGTACGCTCTGCCTAATGATTCAACTTAAGGCTGGCCAAACCTATCATACCCAGCTAGTATACCAGGGTCACTGTCTCCTTTTAGAGAGGTGGGGTGGGGTGTGTGATAAGTGGCCTTCAAGAGGGCAGTTCTGCTCAAGGCTTCCTGGAGTCTCCTTTGGGAGCTGTACAGCAACTGCTGGGAACTACTTCCGTTTAAGCCCTTATTCCACCAGTCCATGCCTGAGGGGTGGGGCCAGCCTTGCCCACAGCAGATTTTTAGCCCCTTCATCACCAGCTGGGTTTATCATAGAATCATAGAATATCAGGGTTGGAAGGGACCTCAGGAGGTCATCTACTCCAACCCCCTGCTCAAAACAGGACTGATCCCCAATTAAATCATCCCAGCCAGGGCTTTGTCAAGCCTGACCTTAAAAACTTCTAAGGAGATTCCACCACCTCCCTAAGTAACGCATTCCAGTGTTTCACCACCCTCCTAGTGAAAAAGTTTTTCCTAGTATCCAACCTAAACCTCCCTCACTGCAACTTGAGACCATTACTCCTTGTCCTGTCATCCGCTACCACTGAGAATAGTCGAGATCCATCCTCTTCGGAACCACCTTTCAGGTAGTTGAAAGCAGCTATCAAATCTCCCCTCATTCTTCTCTTCTGTAGACTAACCAATCCCAGTTCCCTCAGCCGCTCCTCATAAGTCATGTGTTCCAGTCCCCTAATCATTTTTGTTGCCCTCCGCTGGACTCTCTCCAATTTTTCCACATCCTTCTTGTAGTGTGGGGCTCAAAACTGGACACAGTACTCCAGATGAGGCCTCACCAATATTGAATAGAGAGGAACGATCACGTCCCTCGAGCTGAATCATAGAATCATAGAATCATAGAATATCAGGGTTGGAAGGGACCCCTGAAGGTCATCTAGTCCAACCCCCTGCTCGAAGCAGGACCAATTCCCAGTTAAATCATCCCAGCCAGGGCTTTGTCAAGCCTGACCTTAAAAACCTCTAAGGAAGGAGATTCTACCACCTCCCTAGGTAACGCATTCCAGTGTTTCACCACCCTCCTAGTGAAAAAGTTTTTCCTAATATCCAATCTAAACCTCCCCCACTGCAACTTGAGACCATTACTCCTCGTTCTGTCATCTGCTACCATTGAGAACAGTCTAGAGCCATCCTCTTTGGAACCCCCTTTCAGGTAGTTGAAAGCAGCTATCAAATCCCCCCTCATTCTTCTCTTCTGCAGGCTAAACAATCTCAGCTCCCTCAGCCTCTCCTCATAAGTCATGTGTTCTAGACCCCTAATCATTTTTGTTGCCCTTCGCTGGACTCTCTCCAATTTATCCACATCCTTCTTGTAGTGTGGGGCCCAAAACTGGACACAGTACTCCAGATGAGGCCTCACCAATGTCGAATAGAGGGGAACGATCACGTCCCTCAATCTGCTGGCAATGCCCCTACTTATATATCCCAAAATGCCATTGGCCTTCTTGGCAATAAGGGCACACTGTTGACTCATATCCAGCTTCTCGTCCACTGTAACCCCTAGGTCCTTTTCTGCAGAACTGCTGCTGAGCCATTCGGTCCCTAGTCTGTAGCAGTGCATTGGATTCTTCCTTCCTAAGTGCAGGACTCTGCACTTGTCCTTGTGGAACCTCATCAGATTTCTTTTGGCCCAATCCTCCAATTTGTCAAGGTCCCTCTGTATCCTATCCCTACCCTCCAGCATATCTACCACTCCTCCCAGTTTAGTGTCTTCTGCAAACTTGCTGAGGGTGCAATCCACACCATCCTCCAGATCATTAATGAACATATTGAACAAAACCGGCCCCAGGACCGACCCTTGGGGCACTCTGCTTGATACTGGCTGCCAACTAGACATGGAGCCATTGATCACTACCCGTTGAGCCTGAAAATCTAGCCAATTTTCTACCCACCTTATAGTGCATTCATCCAGCCCATACTTCTTTAACTTGCTGACAAGAATACTGTGGGAGACAGTGTCAAAAGCTTTGCTAAAGTCAAGGAACAACATGTCCACTGCTTTCCCTTCATCCACAGAACCAGTTATCTCGTCATAGAAGGCAATTAGATTAGTCAGGCATGACTTGCCCTTGGTGAATCCATGCTGACTGTTCCTGATCACTTTCCTCTCCTCTAAGTGCTTTAGAATTGACTCCTTGAGGACCTGCTCCATGATTTTTCCAGGGACTGAGGTGAGGCTGACTGGCCTGTAGTTCCCAGGATCCTCCTTCTTCCCTTTTTTAAAGATGGGCACTACATTAGACTTTTTCCAGTCGTCCGGGACTTCTCCCGATTGCCATGAGTTTTCAAAGATAATGGCCAATGGCTCTGCAATCACATCCGCCAACTCCTTTAGCACTCTCGGATGCAACGCATCCAGCCCCATGGACTTGTGCACGTCCAGCTTTTCTAAATAGTTCCAAACCACTTATTTCTCCACAGAGGTTTGGTCACCTTCTCCCCATGCTGTGCTGCCCGGTGCAGTAGTCTGGGAGCTGACCTTGTTCGTGAAGACAGAGGCAAAAAAAGCATTGAGTACATTAGCTTTTTCCACATCCTCTGTCACTAGGTTGCCTCCCTCATTCAGTAAGGGGCCCACACTTTCCTTGACTTTCTTCTTGTTGCCAACATACCTGAAGAAACCCTTCTTGTTACTTTTAACATCTCTTGCTACCTGCAACTCCAGGTGTGATTTGGCCTTCCTGATTTCACTCCTGCATGCCGGAGCAATATTTTTATACTCATCCCTGGTCATTTGTCCAATTTTCCACTTCTTGTAAGCTTCTTTTTTGTGTTTAAGATCAGCAAGGATTTCACTGTTAAGCCAAGCTGGCCGCCTGCCATATTTACTATTCTTTCTACACATCGGGATGGTTTGCCCCTGTAACCTCAATAAGGATTCTTTAAAATACAGCCAGCTCTCCTGGACTCCTTTCCCCCTCATGTTATTCTCCCAGGGGATCTTGCCCATCAGTTCCCTGAGGGAGTCAAAGTCTTCTTTTCTGAAGTCCAGGGTCCGTATTCTGCTACTTTCCTTTCCTCCTTGTGTCAGGATCCTGAACTCGACCATCTCATGGTCACTGCCTCCCAGGTTCCCATCCACTTTTGCTTCCCCTACTAATTCTTCCCGGTTTGTGAGCAGCAGGTCAAGAAGAGCTCTGCCCCTAGTTGGTTCCTCCAGCACTTGCACCAGGAAATTGTCCCCTACATTTTCCAAAAACTTCCTGGATTGTCTGTGCACCGCTGTATTGCTCTCCCAGCAGATATCAGGGTGATTGAAGTCTCCCATGAGAACCAGGGCCTGCGATCTAGTAGCTTCTGCGAGTTGCCGGAAGAAAGCCTCGTCCACCTCATCCCCCTGGTCCGGTGGTCCATAGCAGACTCCCACCACGACATCACCCTTGGTGCTCACACTTCTAAACTTAATCCAGAGACTCTCAGGTTTTTCTGCTGTTTCATACCGGAGCTCTGAGCAGTTTAAAACCTAGTTTAAAGCCCTCCTCACTAGGTTAGCCAGCCTGCTTGCGAAGATGCTCTTCCCTCTCTTCGTTAGGTGGAGCCCGTCTTTGCCTAGCACTCCTCCTTCTTGGAACAATATCCCATGGTCAAAGAATCCAAGGCCTTCTCTCCTACACCACCTGTGTAGCCATTCGTTGACTTCCACAATTCGACGGTCTCTACCCAGGCCTTTTCCTTCCAAGGGGAGGATGGACGAGAACACCACTTGCGCCTCAAACTCCTTTATCCTTCTTCCCAGAGCCACGTAGTCTGCGGTGATCCGCTCAAGGTCATTCTTGGCAGTATCATTGGTGCCCACGTGGAGAAGCAGGAAGGGGTAGCGATCCGAGGGCTTGATGAGTCTCGGCAGTCTCTCCGTCACATTGCAAATCTTAGCTCCGGGCAAGCAGCAGACTTCTCAGTTTTCCCGGTCGGGGCGGCAGATAGATGACTCAGTCCCCTTGAGGAGAGAGTCCCCGACCACCACCACCCACTTCCCTCTCTTGGGAGTGGTGGTCATGGAACCCCCAACCCTAGGACAGTGCATCTCATACCTTCCAACTGGCGGAGTCTCCTTCTGCTCCCTTCCCTCAGACGTATCATCTGGTCCACTCTCCGCATTGGTACCTGTGGAGAGAATATGAAAACGGTTACTTACCTGTATCTGCGTTGCTGGTACATGGACATTCCCCTTTCTTCTTCTGGAAGTCACATGATGCCAAATTTCTTCGCCGGCCTCCTGCCCCATCACAGCCAGGGCTCTGCTAGGAGTCAGTCCTTCAAACCCCACAAAGGGCTTTTCTGTTCTAAATTCATAACTGTCTTAGCTCAGAACCAGAAGCATCAGGAATAGTCCAGTCTTTCCTTTATGCAGCTTGGGCCTTTGATCTTCAGATTCTGGGAACAGATGATCAGCAGACAATGGCCAACGCCTCAGACCATAACATCAAAAGGTTTGGGTCTTGGAGAATGAGGGGTGGGGAATTTGTATTCACCTCCTTTAGATATTTCCCAGGAAATCCATTTCACACGTATTGTTCCAAAAGGACCAGTCTTATCCACCACAGCATTTATTATAGTCCTTTGATCAGCCAGACCCACCATAACACAACCTTTGCATTTAATACAATGGACTCCAAAGATACTGAAATTTAATTCGATATGGGTTTTCAAAGATATTGCAGGAAATAGACAATTCTGTCATGTGGGGGGTCTGAGGTAGGCAGGGGAAAGGGGCAGACTGCTCATTTTTTCACCTGATCAGATGGGGAGGGGTGGGGATGAGGGAGTATAGCGACCCTGAGCAGCTGGACTCTTTCTGTTCCTTCTACCTCCCCTACATCAGGAACTGAAAGAAGGTTTTAGATAAGGGAACACTGTGCCTGCTGCAGGCAGCAGCTCTGACTGGCTGCTTTTCCCAGGAGGTGGGATAAGCAGCTGTCAGGTGAATCCAGTACCAGCATAGACAATACTGCAGGTGAATTAGTCGATAACACACTAACCAACTGGCACTTTTTGGTTAATTTCTTACAACATCTGGGATTTTGGGGGCAAGACAGACAGAGAACAGACTAGTCAATGCCTACAGAAATCAAATCTACAAAAGAGGAAACCAAGGTGATGGCAGGTGCAGTAGTAACAGCCGAGGACCTAACCTGAAGCTGGATGGAGAACTATCATGACGCTCCGAATCAGGGGCCTGGGCAGGAAGCCAAACTCACTGGCAGGTCTCACATAAACAGTGTTTAGCTACCATGGTGATAAGTAAATTAGATAAGATTAAGAGATAAAGAAAATATGACACATCACTCCTAAACACTTGCTATTCAGAGCACTGTGTATAGCAGTCACAAAACATTCATTCTAAAAAAGCCCTTGGCTTCTCTGTAGCGTATCCTTCATAACCTGGATGTGTCTGGGTCTGATAGCACCTCCCTGTTGGACCAATTCTTTCCTGACTTTGGTTATTTCTAAAGAACCTGAGGCCATCTTGTTTCATACTCACTCTTGTATTTATTCACTTGAGAACAGGGTTTATTTTTCTTAAGTTCTTTTTTCTTGAGTTCCCACTTTTTATCTGTCTGGTCTAACCCAAGCTCTCTAACAGATGTTCGTTCCTGCACATCGCCTTGGCTCTAGAGAAGAAAGACAAAATTTCACTCTAACCACAGCAAGTTCAGTAAAGTCACACTAGTGTGACACCCTGTACCCCATGTGATACTCCCTATTTGCCACTTTTATATGGTTGTGATATAATTTGTACTAAGTGTGTCTTGTGAGGCATCATTTGAAAACTCAATCTGCTGAACATCATTATCCTGTTAAAATGTGTTCATTGACATGGTATATGTAGCTATGAGATCTTGCTATATGATCGTTACCTAAATATGCTGTCATTCTGGGTTACACCCTCAGACCACTTTCTCAACAACAAAGGCATGCTGGCTTGTCAGCTAAATCAGACATTCACCAGCAAGGGGGGAAAGGGATAAACAAAGTATTTATAATTCATCTGAAGGATGGCTTGCAGAGCAGTATGCTGACCCCATGACCCAGCAAAGACTTTTCCAATACAAAGGGTCAGAGTATAGAAAGGACAGGCAGTGACCTCCCCCCCTACCCAGCATCTCTACTCACACCAGCAATTGAAAGACAAAGGTGCACTATTGAACTGGGGTGAGTGGTCTTGGTCTGCAGGTTTTCCAGCCAGTACAGACTGTGGAAAGCTTTTGGGTGAGAGAAACCTTTTTGCTTCTTAGCCTTAGTAAAGTTTAGGAATTAGCTTGTGTGTTTCTTTTTATTTCTTTTGTAACCAACTCTGACTTATAACTATCTATTAAAATCTACCTTTCTCTTGTTAATAAACTTGTTTGTTTTATCTAAACCAGTGTGTTTGGTTGAAGTGTTTGGGAAGCTTCCATTTGAGATAACAAGGCTGGTGCATATTCATTACCATATTCATTACACTTTGTCGGAATGATGAACTAATTATGAGCTTGTACAGGCCACTGGACTAGTGAATGGGCCAAGACACATGGGGGGTGGGGGGGGTAGCACAAGGCTGGAACTGAGGGATATGCGAGTGTTGCCCTGTATCTATTATGGGTAGCTAGGTGTAGCATTTGTGTACTCACCTGGGAATGACTTTGCATGCTAATGGCTGTGCATGAGCAGGCCAGGAGTGGCTGTTCTGACAGTAAAGCAGTGTGAAAGGTGCAGGGATGAAGAGTTAAGGGGACATAGCAGTTCAAGGTTACACTCTGGGGAATGTCACACCCAATTCTTCAGGATTATTCTGGATTTTCTATTTAAATAGCTATCATCATCACAGAGCACACAGGCTGATCCAAAATCTTGGCTCCAAATGCCCCATAACTTTTGGGAATGTTTGCATCCCAAATCCAGATCTAAACTTGGCAACCCAGATATTGACTGCATGGTTTATTCACCAAATCTATATTCTTTCCTACTGTGAAGCACTGTGGGATACAAATTTTTAGGAAAGATGTCATAGAAAGTGTTTTGCAGCAGTGTAATGCTCAGACTAGAGCTTAATTAAAAGTCACCCATGGCAATTTAGTGGGATATTTGTTCACTATTTTTTATTGTGCAGGCATGAACTTCAGGCCTCCTATAAGGCAATTTAAACATTATTCTGCAGAAGAACTGGGTACTGAGTTAACAATCCAAATATCCATGGGTAATATTGATATTTGGGGCTTTTTTCCCCCAGTGATATAAAACCGTGTTTTCCATGTGTTATACAGAAAGAAGTGTAGTTCATCTGTCCATTTGAGTCTAATGTTACAGCACTGCAAGAAGATCTGCTGCTCTGGGACAGAACTTCTGTACATATTCAAGAATTGGAGCCACTGGTATAAATCTTTCAAAAAATTAGTATCCACTATAGTTGGCCTGGTGATCCTACTAATTGAGGCTGCTGTTGGAATTCAGGTACATGCTTTCATTCAGAAATTCATAAATTGCATTGACTGGGTCAAACTGAGATGCCTGTCCTCAAGTGCCATTCTGGGCTTCTCCAGGTTTTGCTTCTTCTGCATAGCTATAGTACAGATTTTCTGTGTGACCATCTTTCCTTGCATCTGTTAAGTGAACTCTACATACCAAACACTCAGAACTGTCCCCTGGTTCACTGCCTGTCTGTCTTTTACTGCGTGAGGACTGTGACCTTCAGCCTAAAACTAAAAATCTCCAGGCTGATGCCATGGTGGTTCCTCGCTTCTGTACTTTAATTCTTTTTTTGGTGATATTTATAAAATACAATATAATAGTTCTTTCTAACCTCTCGGGACTTAAAACTGAGGAAAAACTTACACTGGAGCCACATTTTCCCCCCCTCTGTTTGGAGGTTTTCCCTGGCTTTCACCATATCCACCATTGCAGCCTCTCACTCTTCTCTCTCTCAAGACACACCTGACAGACGCTAAACAGTTTATAGCATTTCACAAACCCCAGCACGGAGCCCATGTTCTGGCAGTAAAAAGTATAAATGCCCTTCACCATCATCAATGTTATGCTGGACATATGTTTATATGCATATAAATATGCACGAAAACTACATGAATCTTCCCTGTTTAATCGCTGTAGATGCTTGGCTGTTGAGACAGTCCATTATCTTGATTCTGAGCTGCCACACACTGAAAAAGGCATTGACTAGGGGGCTACACCATGCAAGGGGCTGCGGTTGTTTGGGAGAAGGAACTTAACAAAACCTACCTCTGTCTTTCGGATGGGAGCCATTGAAAAGTAACTTTTCTCTTGAATAGATTATTGGAATATAGTTGCCCCACTCTCTGCTAGTGCAAACTGGCTCAGCTCCACTGACCCTACTTCTTGGCTCTTCTCTCAGACTGGTGCAAATCAGGAGTAAGGCTACATTTTAGTCACGGGTATTTTTAGTAAAAGTCATGGACAGGTGATGGGCAATAAGCAAAAATTCACGGCCCATGAGCTGTCTATGACTTGTACGATATACCCCTGGGTATATATAAACCTTGGGTGCTCTGGGGCAGGGGGTGGTTCGGGGGCACAGCCCAGGACCCCCGCTGGCGCTGGGGGGCATGCGTGGCCCGATACTTCCCCAGCAGCAGCCAGTGCAGCTGGCCCAGGTACTGCTTGAGCTGCTCAGGCAGCCCCTAGGCCAGCCGCACTGGCCTCTGCAGATGTCACAGAGGTCCTGTGACTTCTGTGACCTCTGTGACACTTGCCTCCTTAATCAGGAGTAACATTGTTGAAATAATTAAGCTACACCAGTGTAAAACTGCTGTTAAGGAGAGGATAATACCCCAAGAACTATCACAGGACTGTGAGTCACTTTTGTTACTCCCTGCCTCCAGCATGAGGGAGTCTTGTTTGTGCTTAGCTGGGTGATCTAATTCCTGACCCCACCAGCCTTCTAGCCACTCTAACGCTCTCCTCTAGACTATGCCAGCCTTTATTTTGCCTTGAAGGCTAACAATAGGTGCAGCCCAGTCCTCACACCAAGCACTGGAAGCTTAAATAGATCACTGACCTGACTAGTTCTGGTCTCTGTTTAAGATCAGGTCAGGTCTCTTTTTACCTTTCTGATGCCGAGTGTGATGCTGGGTCTCCAACCTGCTCCTAATTTAGTTATTGGTGGGTATAAGTGACCCAGTCTCACACATTAGCAGTCTGCACTGTACTTTAAAAACTTTTACAGAGTTTAGATACCACATTCTAGGCACATGAGATTAGATTAAAAGATAAAGAAATAGATGATACATCTCTCCTAACCACTTCCCATTGAAAGCCCTGTACACAGCACATCACAAAGCACTCAGGGTAAAGCCATACGCTTTCACACTCAAGATGGGCCTGGGGTCTGTTAGAATTTCCTGATTTACCAGTTCCTCATGACATTCCTTGGTTCTAAGAATTCTGAAGAACACTTTGTGGTTTTCTATTGCGTACAAACTGTGTTTTTCACAATCTTTCCATTGAGTTCTCAGTCTCTACCTGTCTGGTTCAGTCAAAAATTCCTTTCATCCTGCTGCCAGGCTGTGGTCTGCAGCTCCTGCACTCAACCTCAGCTTTGGAGAAGAAAGAAAACATCTTGCATTGAGCATGTGCAAGAGGGATGCAGTGAGCCCACCCACTTTGGCATGGCATACGACTGTAGTTCCTTCCAAGTGTCAGAAATAATCTACTCACATCCAGAGAGTCTTTAAACAACGCTCCCCTCACCTACGGTTTAATTTATTAAAGAAAGTTTGGTTCCCTTACATTCAGGGCTCCAGAGTCCTTCTTGGGACTGGGTGATTTCAACCTGGCCTGTCCACCCTACAAACTTTCCCCTTCAGTGTAGGGTTTTCTCAACTCTCCTTCTGGCTGAATTCTTCCTCTTGGCAGGCTTTCCTTGGCTGGGTTTGGACTTTCCTGTCTGATTCACCTACCCAGTCATCATTTCTCAGGTGGGTCTAATAACCTCAAACACCTGTTGGGGCCAGCTGGGAGAGAGGGAACATTGCTCTGCCCTCTTTGCAGGAACAATGGCCTGGGTTTTCCTACTCCTTTCCCTCCCAGTCACTAACTATGGCCTAAGACCATTTCCCTCTCACCCAATGTCCGTCTCCTGCCCCAGATGCCTGGAATCAGGTAACTGGCCTTCCAGACATCCTCCTTCAGCCTTGTGACACATTGTAGATACAATATGTCACACAACAACGTTGTTACACAACCCTGTTACACATTGCAGATACAATATGTCACACCAGGTCTCATTCTATTCTATTCTAGTGGTGCAATGGAAACACATTATAGCTACAGTTGTATCATATCTGTTTAAAGGACAACCATTCTAAGTCCCCTAAAATCTTCGTGCTTCGATGGATTCCTTTGAAATTTGGAGTGCCTCAGGAGCGGGCAAGGTAAGGTCAGAGATCCACATTTGGAGTCCTTTGAGCAAGGGGTTCTGCAGATTTAAGCCCTGAAAAAAAGTCATTTTAAAAAAAGTTTCTAAGTGGGATTTTTAAGGCAAAAGCTAAAGCTCAAACTATTTATTAGTGGGTCAAATAGTTTCAATCTGTCGAGTTTTACCCAAGATAGTGCATGGCACCCACAACATATTTGGGGGACCCTAAGGAAGAATGGTATTTGAGAAAAAAGTACATTTTTACACTGTGTAGGAACCAACACAGAAAAACAGCTAGAGGGTTTCCATTCCCACCATTTTATAGGCTTTAAACTCAACTCCTGTGGAGTGCTCTAAAATATAAATGATTACTCAGGCTTTTTTTTTTTTTTTAATTTGAGGCGGGGGGGGGGTGAGGGGTAGCATCCAATCATATTTTGGCTCGTTTGACCTAAGGGCTCCCAAGTTACAGGCCCCACTCAAAAAACTGGTTTCCTTCTGCTGCCTTGTACTGTTAGAGATACTGAAGACTGCATGAACTGCAGACCTCCTGCTGGCTGTGAATTCACCCTTCAGATAACATACTGCCTTATATATCAAAAATGTATACACACGGACTGTGGCTGAGATGGAAATAGGAGACAGATATGTTGCAAGCCTCTGGATAAGGATAAAAGGGATACAAAACAAGGGTGATGTCATGGTTGGGGTCTATTACAGACTACTAACCAGGAAGGAGGTGGATGAGGCTTTTTTAAAAACAAAATCACCCAGAGCACAGGACTTGATGGTGATGGGAGACTTAAAACTAACTATGACATCTGTTGGGAAAATAACACAGCAGGGCATCGATTATCCAACAAGTTCTTGGAATGTATTGGAGACAATTTTTTTATTTCAGAAGGTGGAGAAAGCTACTAGGGGAGAGGCTGTTCTAGATTTGGTTTTGACAAACAGGGAGGAACTAGTTGAGAATTTGAAAGTGGAAGGCAGCTGAGGTAAGAGTGATCATGAAATGGCAGCGTTCACGATTCTAAGGAATGGTAGGAGGGAGAACAGCCAAATAAAGACAATGGATTTCAAGAAGGCAGACCTTAGCAAACTCAGGGAGTTGATAGGTAAGATCCCATAAGAAGCAAGTCTAAGGGTAAAAATAGTTCAAGAGAGCTGGCGGTTTTTCAGAGATATTATTAAGGGCACAAGAGCAAACTATCCCACTGCGTAGGAAAGATAGGAAGTATGGCAAGAGAACTTGCTGGCTTAACCAGGAGATCTTCAATTATCTGAAACTCAAAAAAAGAGTCCTACAAAAAGTAGAAACTAGGTCAAATTACAAAGGATGAATATAAACAAATAACAAAGTATGTAGGAACAAAATTAGAAAGGCCAAGGCATAAAATGAGATTAAACTAGCTAGAGACATAAAGGGTAACAAGAAAACATTCTACAAATACAGTAGAAGCAAGAGGAAGACCAAGGACATGGTAGCCCTGTTATTCAATTTGTGGGGGAAAACAATGACTGGAAATGGCAGAAGTGCTAAATGACTTCTTTGTTTCAATTTCCACCAAGTTTAGTTACAACTGGACATCTAACATAGTGAATGCCAGTGAAAATGAGGTAGGATCACAGGCTAAGATAGGGAAAGGCCTGAACATCCTAGAATACTCAAGGAGCTGACTGAGGAGGTATCTGAGCCATTAGCGATTATCTTTGTAAAGTTATGGAATACGGGGGAGATTCCAGAGGATTGGAAAAGGGCAAATGTAGTGCCAAGCTATAAAAAGGGAAATAAGAACAACCCGGGGAATTACAGACCAGTCAGCTTAACTTCTGTACCCGGAGAGATAATGGAGCAAATAAGTAAGCAATCAGTTTGTAAAAACCTAGAAGATAATAAGGTGATAAGTAACAGCCAGCATGGATTTGTCAAGAATAAATTGTCAAACCAACCTGATAGCTTTTTGACAGGGTAACAAGCCTTGAAAATGGGGGATGGGGGGGGAGGGAAGGGGTGGAAGTCGTAGACGTGGTATATCTTGACTTTAGTAAGGCTTTTGATACTGTCTCGCATGACCTTCTCATAAACAAATTAAGGAAATACAACCTAGATGGAGCTACTATAAGGTAGGTGCATAACTGGTTGGAAAACTGTTCCCAAAGAATAATCATAAATCAAGCTGGAAGGACATATTAAATGGGGTCCCACAAGGATCAGTTCTGGGTCTGGTTCTGTTCAATATCTTCATCAGTGCTTTAGATAATGGCATAGAGAGTACACTTGTAAAGTTTGTGGATGATTCCAAACTGGGAGGGGTTGCAAGTGCTTTGGAGGATAGGATTAAAATTCAACATGATCTGGAGAAATGGTCTAAAGCAAATAGGATGAAATTCAATAAGGACAAATGCAAAGTACTCCACTTAGGAAGGAACAATCAGTTGCACACATACAAAATGGGAAATGATTGCCTAGGGAGGAGTACTGCAGAAAGGGATCTGGTGGTCACGATGGATCACAAGCTAAATAAAAGTCTGTATTACACTGTTGCAAAAAAAGCAAACATCATTCTGGGATGTATTATCAAGAGTGTTGTAAGTAAGACATGAGAAATAATTCTTCTGCTCTACTCCATGCTGGTTAGGCCTCAGCTGGAGTATTGTGTCCAGTTCTGGGTACCACATTTCAAGAAAGATGTGGACAAACTGGAGAAAGTCCAGAGAAGAGTGACATAAAAGGTTAAAGATCTAGAAAATATGACCTATGAGGGAAGATTGAAAAAATTGGTTTGTTTAGTCTGGAGAAGAGAATATTGAAGGGGGACATGATAATCATTTTCAAGTATATAAAAGGTAGTTACAAGGAAGAGGGAAGGTGAATTGTTTTCATTAACCCTTGAGCGATAGGACAAGAAGAAATGGGCTTAAATTGCAGCCAGGGAGGTTTAGGTTGGACATTAGGAAAAACTTCCTATCTGTCAGGGTGGTTAAGCACTGTAATAAATTGCCTAGGGAGGTTGTGGGAGGTCTAGAGAATACGTAGTCCTGGCATGAGTGCAGGGGACTGGACTATATGATCTCTCAAGATCCCTTCCAGTCCTACGATTCTATGATTCTACATCTAAGAATACATTCATCACAAGCCCCCACCCCACCTAGGACCAAAGGGGTTTTGAGCTGAGTGACTGGAGGCTGCTGCGATTTGAGAGTCATGAGTGGTAATTTACTCTGGGGGGAATGTAACCAAAGTATTCATGGGGGAATAAAGCATGTGAATGCTTTTTGGTAGGGGAGTGGTATTAGGGGTGGAAGGGCCTTGGGGCTTCAGCAAGGGGAGGCTGGCCACTCCAGGTCGCTGCCTCCGTGCAGCGCAGCGTCTGCCTGGAAAAGCCCGGCTGGGGAGGTAGCTGCGGCCCACCCTCTCTACTTCCTGCCCAGGCCTGGCTACCAGGGAGTGGGGCCGAGCAAGCCAGAAACATGCTGGGGAGAGGCACAGAGGAGAAGGACAGAGCCCGCCTCCCCGCCCCCTGCAAGTAGGGCTGGGAAGGGGGAGGGTGTCACTGGGGAAGGCACCAGGAGTGGGTTCCCTCTGCTCAGTCCAATCTAGGGGCATTGCTCAGGTGTCTGTGAGGGTGCAGGAGCTCCGGGGAGACACTGGGGCACTGTGGGCCTCCCTGGTCTGGCCAAGAAGAAGGTGTTCCCCACTCCTGCGGCCCCAGCCCTGGCCTAGGGAGGTGGGGCTGGAAGGTTCCTTCCAGAGGGGACACATGGAGTGGTCATATGCCCCCCCCCTTTACATTTTGTGTCCCCCCGTATCAGCAGGTATGAGCTGTCTCTGCCAGCCACTGCCTCCACCTTTTAGTGGGGGCACACCTAACACACTGACTGCACTTGGCGTGTATGCAAATAATTCCTGCTGGCTACTGCCAACTCCAGGAGAACAGAGGGTAGGTGACATGGGCATATTGTTGAGGTGGCTTTTGCGGTTTTGTTCTTTAATAGGATTGAGGGAATCCTGTGGGTGAGAATAAATGGGCTGGAAAAGGAGGTGAAGCATTTGTACATTTCAGCAACTGTGAGGTTGGCAGAGTAAAGGGGTGTGTGCTACTGGGCCTATTGGGGCATTGCTGAAAGAGGGAAGAGCTAAGGTTACCTAGGCATTTCCTGGTTTTCAGAAATCTGAGTTTTACTCAATTCAGCCTTTTGCAAGGGGACAACATACCCCCGGCTGCCTTCACTCTGCATTAATTGTAGTTTGTTGCCATTGAATTCTGTATAGGTTTATGGGCCAGCCATATCACCGTAGTATCTGAGCACCTTCCAACTGTGCATTCAGCTAATTAAGTAACATGCGTCACGTGTGGTTCCTTCTTTCTCTCATCTTCATCCTACCGAGGGAAACAGTGTGTGCCTTGTAAGGTTTTGGTAGGGATTTTTTAATACATACATACTGCTCTGTGTTTGAGCAGGCAGGTTGAGGAGAGTGGAGTTGTCGACCATAGTCCTCACGCTGGAGCATTAGGTAATCTTTTAGATACGCCGAGGTTCAGGACTTTGAGCACCTTGAAGATAGGGACCAAGACCTTGAACTTGTTTCAATGTTTTGTGGGAAGCCAGGCAGGCCTGGTGAACTTTTCATTCCTTGCATCAGACTAAACACATTGCAGACTGACCGTGCGGAGTATTTACTTTAAAATAATAAAATCTGACCTGTGAAGTTTCCTCTCTTTCTGCTATTATTTAGTACTAGAGGTGGTTCAAAACCAAATCACCGGATCAGAACACCACTGAAATCTGGAAAAGTTGGGATCCAGATCTGGACTTTGCAGCTGACAGCTGTCTTTTAAATAGGCTGAACCAAGGCCTGGATTCAAATGCTCTTGAACTTTTAGGAATGTTGACATCCAAATCCAGATCTGAACTTGGCAACTCAGGCCCATCCCTGTTTCATAATAGCAATGCATTTATTCCTCTGGTTTCTCCAGTAACGCACATCTTTATTTTTCAGCTGTGTAAATGTATTGAAGTAATTCAAATTTCAGACTAGAAAATTAATGTACACAAATGTAGTATTCTAGTGGGTTATGTGGTATATGTTTTATTTAGTTTGTATTATTCTGGCATAAACAGAAGGCATCCCAAAAGATCATTTTAAGATTGTTTTTACTCTGTACACAGCTCTTCAGAATGAAAATGCAAATATTAATGAGTGATACCAATAGATTGTAAGAGAATACACCACACATTTACGTTCCTGGTCAAGCAGATGCTTCATTATGAAGAGACATCTCTGAAGGGTTTGTTTTTCCAACTATATAAAGCTGTGTTGTCTATAGGTGATACAGACAAGAGGATAGTGCATCTGTCAACCACATTCCAACAGTAAAATGTTGCGTGACGAATGTTTGTTTCAGAGACAGAACTTTCGTAAAGAATGGGACACAATAATTGTAACTTTGTAAAAGAGGCTGACATCACTGAATCAAGCATAACTGTCCTGGTAATCTTAGTATCTGGGGCTTTTGTTGGGATGTGGATAAATTCTTTCATTGTGGCCATGAATTGTGTTGGGCGTGTCAAGTGCAGGTGCCTGTCCTCAAGTGATAATATCTTGGCTGTCCTGGCATTCTCGAGATTTTGCTTCTTGCTCAAAACAACATTACAGACTTTTTGCTCAACATTTTTCCAAGAGATCTATTACCAGAACTCCGTGTTCCAAGCATTCAGAGCTGTTACCTGGTTTTTGAACTTTTCCAATCAATGGTATGCCGCCTGCTTGTATGTATTTTACTGTGTGAAAATTGCAAACTTCAGCCACCCCCTCTTCATCTGTCTAAAATTTAAAATCTCCAAGCTGGTGCCATAGTTGCTCCTGGGTTCTGTGCTTTTATCCTTGTTCAGCAGCCTCCCTTTCCTTAATACTATTTACAAAATAGAGTATAATTACTTCAATTCCAACTTCAAAAGGCATTACAATGCGAAAAATGTCACAGCGTAAACATCTGTGTCTCACGTACTTTTTTCTGTGGCGTTAGATTTTCCATGGCGTTCACCATATTCATCATTTCAGTCTTTCTGTTGTTGGTCTCTCTCTGGAAACACACCCGGCAGATGCAAAACAACTCAAGCAGTGTCAGGAGCCCCTGCGTGGAGGCCCACATTCAAGCAATGATAGCTATCATGTCTTTCTTCCTCATCAATATTGTTAACTTTATAGCTTTGCTGATCTTGTTGACAAATATATATCAAGAAATATCTGCTGTGAGCATTGCCTGTACAATCATTGTAGATGCTTGGCCATCAGTACATTTCATTATCTTGATTCTGAGCAATCCCAAATTGAAAAAAAAAAAAATTGATTAAAGTTCTGTATTATGCAAAGTGCCAGGGATGAGTGGGAGAAGGAACATCATAAAATCTACTTTTGTCCTTCATATGGAATCCATTAGAAGAAACTCAAGCTTTTCTATTAAAAAATATAATTTAATCTAGGGTCTAAATTCTCTGCTGGTGTGAAATGCCACAGATTCATGTGTCTTTCACCTCAATTGTTCTCCCAAATCACTATAATTTAGAAGAAACTTCATTGAAAGCAATCAAGCTGCAGTGATGTAAAACCAGTGTAAATGTGAGGATAATTTAGGCACCTATTTTAATATGTCTCCTGGTATGTGTTTTGTTTTGGTGTTTTGAAAAGACTTCTAGCTCAGTGGAGAAATCTGGATGTAAAAATTAATCTTTCCAGAAGATAATTTTGTTGTCTCTCACTTCAGCTGATGGTACCTTGAATTTCCATGGAGATATGGGACTGCCTCTGAGTTCATTAAGGAAATATATTTTTGATTTCTTACAGGATAATCTCCTGTCTAAAAGACTGCAAGTACCAGGTGATATATCATTGAAAGTATCCCAAGAGAAATGGGGGAAGCCACATTGCTTTGAAGCATTTAAAACTGGACTCAACAACTCACTAGAAAATATATCACAGAAAACAATGAAGCATTGTCAGGAGCTAGACTAAGTGATTTAATAAGGCTTTTCCATCGCTAATTTGTATATCTTTATGATCCTGTGATCAAAGACCACTTAATTTTGTTCATCTCATGTACTTATCTTGTATTTATGAAGCACCTTTGATCCAATGACTTAAATGCTTTTGCTGTGTACAGGCCTGTGCTCTAAATTGTCCAATGTAAGAAAAGTCCAGCTCAGCCTCTTACTTAAAATTATTTATAAAAATCAGCAAAAATTTAAGACAAAAAGACCACCCAAGGACTGTGTTGAGATCATTTCTCATGAACCAGAGCAGTGTAGGACTAGAAATCAATGGACCAGAACTGGTGCGCTGGAAATTTGACCTAAATGGTGGAGAAAATAATGAGGGGATAGGATATTTCACCTGTCACTCCCTTTTGGGGTCCTTAAAAAAGACTTCAGGGTAAGAATCAAGTTAGCTAGCTGGGAATGAGCTTCCTCACTATCTTCTGGGATCCATTGTGACACCTTTGGACCTTCACTGCCTTGATCCAGAGAGATGTCCTGCCCAGTCCTGGCCAGAAAGAGAGACCCAGATGGCATCAGAACTTCAACCAGCTTTGGTTTTGATGATTTAACTGGGAATTGGTCCTGCTTTGAGCAGGGGGTTGGACTAGATGACCTTCTGGGGTCCCTTCCAACCCTGATATTCTATGATTCTATGATTCTATGGTTCCTGCTGTCACCAACCTCCCAATCATGTGCCCCATTCCTTCCCCCACCTTTTTTTCCTTCTCCTTCCTTTTGCCTTCTGTCTAGAAAGAGTCTGGCTTACCCAGCCAAGACCTTCTCTTCCTATGCTGCTGTGGGCCTATGACCAGAGAGGCAGCTAAAACAATGCCCAAAACAGTCTGATGGCTGATACAAGTTTGACAAGTCTTGGAGTGGCTGATCAGATCATGTCCTGGGGGGCTGTTTTTCCCCAGCAGCAAGGCTGCAGGTAAGAAGCAGCACTAGAGACAGAAGCTGCATTTTCTATCTGTGCTGATCTTGCCTTTTGCCCTTTGTGTCTGTTGCTCTTGTTTTGTCTTCAGGGAAACAGGATCAGATTTTAGCAACAGTAACGACAACAGCTCCAGCTCATCTCAACTAACATCGCTTTTCCCCCAAAGAGGCAGTTACTGCCATCTTTAGTACCATCTAAAAGACAATTAGACAGGCCTAGTGCCTAAGGAAATGGAAATAAGGGATGTTGGTCAAATAGAAGCCTCACTTAATACTTTACATTTCACATGCTTCCCTGTTTTTCTTTTTTTTTCTGTATCTTTGATGAAGTGTTTTAAAGGTGTTCTTTTATGATGATTGTTGCTATGGGATTAAGCAGGACAAGATCTCTGTACTCAAAACCCCAAACCATATTTGGCTGTTTAGTGTTGTACAGTGACAGGGCCATGTTCACACCTTCGGTTCCCTGGGCACATTTATTCCACTGTAATTAACACACACACTGTCCATTTTGGTCAATTTCACGGTCGTAGGATTTTAAAAATCATAAATTTCATTATTTCAGCCATCTAAATCTGAAATTCCCCAGTGTTGTAATTGTAGGGGTCCTGATCCAAGAAGAGTTGGGGGGGGTCACAAGGTTATTGTAGGTGGGGTTGTGGTACTGCTACCCTTATTTCTTCACTGCTGCTAGCGGGGGCCTTGCCTTCAGAGCTGGGTGCCCAGCCAACAGCTGCTGCTCTCTGGCCCCCTGAAATAACCTTGTGCCCCCCCACTGCCCGCAACTCCATTTCAGGTCAGGACCCCCAATTTGAGAAATACCAGTCTCATAGAATATCAGGGTTGGAAGGGATCTCAGGAGGTCATCTAGTACAACCCCCTGCTCAAAGCAGGACCAACCCCAACTAAATCATCCCAGCCAGGGCTTTGTCAAGCTGGGCCTTCTCACACTGTGAAATCTGTGTATAGTATAAGGTAAGAGCACACAAAAGACCAGATTTTATGGGGGGAGACCAGATTTCATGGCTGTGAATTTAGTAGGATCCTAGCGATACGACTACATAAAGTACCGTAAAAATGCAGCCATCTCTGGGTTGCATGGCTATTGATTTTACATGCCATCAAAGTCTAGTGATGACTCAGAAAAGATGATTAACTAGAGCCAGTTCCTGAGATGTGCTGAGCAACCCCACAAATCCCCCTGATTTCTGTAAATTATGCAGCTGCTCAGCATCAATCAGGAAAAGAGCCTAAGACTCAATGGAAGATAACGTATAAACCATGTTAGATTTCTCTCTTAGAAATTAGACAGATGAGAATACTAAACTCTACTAAAGATACTGGCTCAGATACTGAGTTGTGTCTGCAAAGCACAAAACAAACTCACTAGCCTTGTAAATATAGCTTTAAGATACCTTTGCACTCCCCTGGGCTGGCTTTGAGCTGATACAGTTCCCTGGCATTGTAGCAGTTGAAGGTCTGCTTTAAATTATGCTTGCTGCCTATGGCCCAATGGACTTTATAGCAGCAGCATCCAGAATGCTGAGACACTTCAACCATTCATCCATATTCTTGGCCACCAGCCTATGCAGGGAAGGGATGGTGTGCATAGGACCGGCAACAATAACTCTATGCCAGTGGAGTATCCTCCTGCATTGAGAGATCATTCTGTGAATGCATTGAGACCTCATTTGGAATACTATGTTCCATTCTGGTCTCCCATGTTTAAAAAAGATGAATTCAAACTGAATCAGGTGCAAAGAAGAGCTAGTAAGATGGTACGAGGAATGGAAAACTTACCTAATGAGAGGAGACTCAAAGAGCGTGGCTTGTTTAGCCTAATCAAAAGAAGGCTGAGGGAAGATATAATTGGTTTTTATAAATACATCAGAGGGCTAAATACCAGGGAGGGAGCAGAGTTATTTAAGTTAAGTACCAATGTGGACACACGAACAACTGGATATAAACTGGCCATCAACAAGTATAGGCTTGAAATTAGTGAAGGTTTTTAACAGCCTTCCAAAGGGAGCAGTGGGGGCAAAAAAACTTAACTGGCTTCAAGACTGAGCTTGATAAGTTTATGGAGGAGATGATATGATGGGACGTCCTACAATGGCATTTGCCTGATTTGCAACTGCCAGCAGCAAATATCTCCAGTGGCCGGTGATGGGACACTGGATGGTGAGGGCTACAGAGAATTTTTTCCCAGATGTCTGGCTGCTGGGGGTTGCTCACATGCTCAGGGTCTAACTGATCATCATATTTGGGATCAGGAAGGAATTTCCCCTTGGGTCAGATTGGCAAAGACTCTGGGTTTTTTTTGCCTTCCTCTGCAGCATGGGGCCCGGGTCACTTGCAGGTTTAACCTAATGTAAATGGTGGATTCTCTGCAATGTGAAGCCTTTAAACCATGATTTGAGGACTTCAGTTACTCAATCAGAGGTTAGAGGTCTATTATAGGAGTGGGTGGATGAGATTCTGGGGTCTGTGATGTGCATGAAGTCAGACTAGATAACGATGATGGGCCCTTCTGGCCTTAAAGTCTATGAGACTGGATATGGAGACTTTAGCTGCTTTTTGCCAGTAGCTAAGTGCAAAGTGGCCACAGCCTAGGTCCAGTGTCAGTCTTTGGAAAAGCATTACTTATACCTCTCCCTCCTGGTTCATACTTCTATCCAATTCCCGGCTCTTCCACTGGCCTGCTGGGTGACCTGGGGCATGTCACTTTCCTCCTTGTGCCTCAGTTTCTCCATCTGTAAAATAGGGTCAGTGATACTGACCTCTTTTGTAAAGTGCTTTGAGATCTAAGGATGAAAAGCACTGAGTAAAAGCTAGGTATTATTATTACTACATTAATAATATGTTGCTTTATAATGGCTTTTACTATTGCATCATGCCATATTTCTTTATAGACTATGTGTTATCTGATTAAAGTTCCATTGATTCACAATTTATGTGGAAGTGTTTTGATCATTATTGTCACAGTTCCTCCCCCACTCTGAACTCTAGGGTACAGATGTGGGGACCTGCATGAAAACTTCCTAAGCTTACTTTTACCAGCTTAGGTTAAAACTTCCCCAAGGTACAAATTAATTTTATCCTTTGCCCTTGGAATTTCCACTGCCACCACTAAACTTTAACTGGGTTTACTGGGAAACGTGGTTTGGACACATCTTTCCCCCAAAAATCCTCCCAACCCTTGCACCCCACTTCCTGGGGAAGGTTTGGTAAAAATCCTCACCAATTTGCATAGGTGACCACAGACCCAAACCCTTGGATCTGAGAACAATGAAAAAGCATTCCGTTTTCTTACAAGAAGACTTTTAATAGAAGTAAAGGAATCACCTCTGTAAAATCAGGATGGTAGATACCTTACAGGGTAATTAGATTCAAAACATAGAGAATCCCTCTAGGCAAAACCTTAAGTTACAAAAAAGACACACAGACAGGGATAGTCATTCTATTCAGCACAGTTCTTTTCTCAGCCATTTAAAGAAATCATAATCTAACACATACCTAGCTAGATTACTTACTAAAAGTTCTAAGACTCCATTCCTGTTCTGTCCCTGGCAAAAGCAGCATACAGACAGACACATAGACCCTTTGTTTCTCTCCCTCCTCCCAGCTTTTGAAAGTATCTTGTCTCCTCATTGGTCATTTTGGTCAGGTGCCAGTGAGGTTACCTTTAGCTTCTTAACCCTTTACAGGTGAGAGGATTTTTCCTCTAGCCAGGAGGGATTTTAAAGGGGTTTACCCTTCCCTTTATATTTATGACAATTATTATCAGTGTAGTTATTAGAAGGGTTACTCCAGTCAAATCAATCACATGTAGAGGTTTATGCAGCATAGGAATACTGGAACAGACTAGTGCTAGCTTGATTAGATGGATCCCCTGCCTCTAGCAGTGGCCTTCATCTCTTTTCATATCTGAGCTGAAAAATATCTCTCTTCAATGCTGTCCCACTCTGCTATTATTTATGGCATTGTGTTATTAACTCTGTAAAGCATTTCAGGATGCTATTTGTGTACCAAATAAAGTTGTATTGTACTTCAAAGATGTTAAGGGATTGCTGAGATCTGTGAACTCTGTGTGTCTGTGTATATATATATATATATGGAATATTTTTTGCTCTGAGAGAGCTTATGACTCATGGGCCAACAGGTGTAAATTGACAATGCTGGACTGAAGTAAAAGTTAATAGATTGCAAACTCTTTTGAGTAGGGGCTCTCTTTTCTTTTAATTTCAGTAGGTAAAAAACAGTTTAACTTTTTTCCCTCACTGGAAAACAGGAAGGGGAGAAGAAAGAGTGAGAAAGTGTTCCCAGGGGAGAAAAGGAAAAAGTGATTTTTTTTTCAAATTAAAACAAAACAAAGTTTTTGTTTTGAATTTTTCCATTCAAGGATTGATATGTCTGCCCTCTACCACTCTGTCTGTCAGGACTGACTTTGTCACAATAGCCAGATCCACTACTTCTAGCCATTTCCCATTAATAGCCATATGTACAACCCACCACACAGACCATATGCTTTTTCTCTTAGGTCTTCTCTACACAGTTCTTTAATTCACACCAGAGGGGTGTCAATTTTAGTCCCCACTAGTGTGTCATGCACTAACTGACCTACGTGGACCCTAGTGGCATATACTAAAAGTTCCCACATTAACATAGGCTTGTCTAGAACAGGGCTACGGTAATGCACACTAGAGAATTTCGGTGCATGCCAGCAGGGCACACACAAGCCAGTTAGCACGCAGCATGCTAGTGCAGACTAAAATTTACCCCTCTGACGTGGACTAAAGCACCATGTAGACAAGCACTTAGTGTATGTTTCATACTCCAGATGTATCTGGGGTCTGTTAGTGTCTTTGACTAGCTCTCTGTGACTTTCCCTAGTTCAAAGGAATCTGAAGACTCTACTGTTTCACATTCTTTCCTCTGTTTTTCTTTTGAGTAGAGAGTGTAGATTTTGCTTGAACACAGAGTGTATTTTTCTCAAGCTCTTCTTTCTTGAGTTCCCAGTCTTCATCTGTCTGGTCCAGTTGAATCCCTTTCAATCCTGCCACCAAACGGTAGTCCCTGCACTCCACCTCAGCTCTACAGAAGAAAGAAAAAACTTTGCCTTAACCATTGCACACTGCACAGTCCGACCACGCTTGTAGGACTGCTGTGGACTTTCCATTCAATGAAACAGACTAAAACATTGCGAACTGGTCATACACAAAAATTCAGTTAAAAATAACGAGCCTAAGCCTCTTCATTTCCACTCTTTCTGCTATTGCTTATTATGTAGAATTAGAGATGGTTCAGAACCAAAACATCAGATCAGAACAGCAAGAAAATCTGAAGAAGTTTCAGTCCCAATCTAATTTTGCAGCTGGTGGTGTCTCTAAAGTGGTCTGAACCAAACCCTAATTTAACAACCCTAAACTTAATTTTGCATCCAAATCCAAATCTGAACTTGGCAACTCAAGCCCACATCTTCCTAGAAATATATTGTTCTGCTTTATTCACTAATGCAACTCTGTATAACATTGTGGGATACAGTTTGCATGAAAGATGCTATAAAAATATAGCTGTGTTGTAGAAATTCACATTTTAAGCTAGAAAATTAAAGAAAAATTACCATAGTATGCAGGCAGGATCTGTGGCATTTCTTACATTTAGTTTTATTGCACTGTCATGAACATCATTCCTTCTACAAGAAGATTTAAACATTTATTTTATTTCTGTGCATTGCTCTTTGGATGAAAGTGCACATATCCATGAGTAACACTGATACTCATGAAGAGGATATTCTTGCCATGTACATTCCTCATTAATCAGGTGATTAATTAGGAAGAGAAACATATCCACTTGTAAAAAGAAAAGGAGTACTTGTGGCACCTTAGAGACTAACCAATTTATTTGAGCATGAGCTTTTGTGATGCTCTTCATCGGATGCATGAGCTGTAGCTCACGAAAGCTCATGCTCAAATAAATTGGTTAGTCTCTAAGGTGCCACAAGTACTCCTTTTCTTTTTGCGAATACAGACTAACACGGCTGTTACTCTGAAACATATCCACTTGTTTTATTTTGTTCAACTATTCAAAGTTGTGTGTATATGGGATGCAGACACAGGGTAGTGCATATGTCAACCAGACTCCAATAGCCAAACTTGGCAAGGAGAGTGGTTCTTCTGGGACAAAACTTCTGTACATCTTCAAGAATGAGGGCCAATAGTTGTAATGTTCAAAATGGAGGTAAGGCTATTGTATCTGATATAATTGTCCTGGCAATCACAATAACTGAGGCTACTGAAGAGCTACCTCTACCCTGCAGGAAGTATCCTTTAAGTTCCTGAGAGTTTAGACCTGACGGTTAAACCATTAATCCATCTTTAAGAAAAGGATTGATGATTTTCCATGGACAAAGCCTAGATACATAACAAAAGACTGAGAATAATAAGGGCCAACTCCTGACATTTGCTGATGATTGCAGTTCTCCTTGATTTCAAGAGGTACTGTGGATTCTGGACACCATTCTGGATGGGGCCACATCAGGGTTGATAGAAGACAACTTGACCATGAAGGGACCTCCTAGAACAGCAAATATGGCTTCAACATTAAGCACTCTGAAAATGAGATGGATACACACTAGAGAGCCAGGTTCTCTGCTTCTTTGCACCATGGTTAGCCGTTGGCACTGGTGCAAAGTGGGTGTAAAAGAACCCAAGATGGGGAATTTCTGCTGCAGACCAAAACTGATGTAAATTGTGTTTTTGTTGTTCTTGAAAAAACTCCAGGCCTCTGACACAAGCATTGTTTTTAACTCTGTACACCACTCTCCACACAACAGGCAAATATCAGGGAGTGACACTGACCCTCAACAGAATACATCTCACATTTACATGCCTAGTATAGCAGGAACAATTCCATTTAAGTATATATATTAACCCATGTTTTGAATGTGTGACCTACAGAGAGAAGGGCAGTGCATCTCTTGCCCAGATTCTAACACAGCACTGCATGAAGACCTTTGACCTCTGGGACAGAACTTGTGTACATCTTAAACAATGGGAAGCAACAGTTGTAATGTTCCCAAAGCTCTAATTTTCCCCCATCTGCTGTCAGTTTCCTGGCATTCCTAAGAGGCGAGGCAGTTGTTGGCTTTTGGGTAAATTCATTGTGGCAGTCAAAAAAGAGAGGCCTGAACTCAGATGATAAGATCTTGACCATTCTGGGGATCTCCAGGTTTTGCTTCTTGTGCACAGCAATGCTAAGGGTTTTCTATATGGCATTCTCTGCTAGCTTCTATCCTAGGAACAAAGCATAGCGAGCATTCACAGCTGTCAGCTGATTTTCAAGGTCTCCCATCCTCAGGTTGGTGGCCTGTTTATATGTCATTTACCATGTCAGAATTGGAGATTTCAGCCCCCTTTCTTCATCCACCTACACCTGAGAATCTCCAAGCTGATAGCCTGGTGGTGCCTTATGCCTGTGTTTTTATCCTTAGTCAACAGCATCCCTTTCTTCTGTGATATCTACAAAATGCAGTGTAATTATTCTGTTCCCAGTCTCTCCAAAAAGAACACTATGAAAGACTTGATCTTGGAGACAGATTTGTTTTTCTTTTCCGTGGCACTGGATTTCCTGTGGCTTTTGCCGCATTCATCATTTCTCCCCTCCTCCTCGTTTTCTCTCGGGAGTCACACCTGGCACATGCAAAACAGGTAAGCCAGTTTCAGGAGCCACGGCACAAAGGCCCACATTCAAGAAGTGAAAAGCATAATGTCTTTTTGTAATGGGGTGTGGACCCCACACTGGCCCTGCAAGAGATGGGTTAAGTCAGGAGGGCCCAATCAGCTAATTAGGCTGCAAACAGGGGAGCTTTAGGCTGGAGGCAGCTAACTAGAGAGAAGCTCACCTGCAAGAGACAGGCAGGGCTGCCACAAAAGACCAGGAAACTGGAAGTAGAGGGGGCAACAGGGGGAAAGATGCAGTCGCTCCCTGCGGAAAAGGAGGAGTGTTTGGGTTGAGTTATTCCCAGGGAGGAGGGAGACTGGCAAATCCAAAGGAGTGTGGAAGGCCAAGAAGTATGGAAGCAGCTCAGGGAAAGGCAGCAAGGTGCAGGGAATGGATCTTAGCTGCTGTGTAGAGGGTCCTTGAGCTGGAACCCAGAGTAGAGGGTGGGCCCATGTCCCCCTGCCAGCCACAGTGGGAGTGGCACTGTGAGGCAGTGAAGCAGAAGACTGCCTGAGATGGCTGGAGAGCAGGAACCTAAGGGGAAACCACATTAGTGACCTGGTGTGACGTTATGAGTGTAATAGGTTTCAGAGTAACAGCCGTGTTAGTCTGTATTCGCAAAAAGAAAAGGAGTACTTGTGGCACCTTAGAGACTGACCAATTTATTTGAGCATGAGCTTTCGTGAGCTACAGCTCACTTCATCGGATGCATATTGTGGAAACTGCAGAAGACATTATATACACAGAGACCATGAATGTAATATAATATCTCATTGAAAGGTGACATAAGGTCAGAAAGAGTTAATTAACTCACATACTGACCTGACCCATGGAAGAACTTTAAAGACTTGTTAGAAAGATATGTAAATGAATAGAGTTTTGAAATGCAAGCCTACATTGTTAGAGATAGAAGGGTAGATGTTTGCTCAGGTCTTGTGATTTAAGCAAACAAGTCTTGATTCAAAGATCAAAAAAGGAATATTAATATTTAGGAAGACTCTTGAGTGAAATAGTATTATTGTCTATATGTCTCTTTGAAGGTTGTGGTAATTTGTATCTGAACTGTTTAATGGATAAATTACCCTATGCTAATTGCCATGATGTTTAGGAGAAGGAAAGTTAAGCCTATCATTTTCTCTGGCCAAAAGGCTGCTAGAAATGTATAAAAACCCTGGGACACGATTCTTCTTCATCTCAGATCTGCTTTGGGTTTCAAGAAGGGGAAACCCTGAGCCATAAGGATTGAGATCCCCAGTCACTGACTGGAGTTATCCTGACTATGGACATTGGACTATAACCTGTGGACTATTTCTAAAAAGACTTTTGGCAACTACAGACTCCTCTCTGCTATGTATCTGAACCTCAAGAATTGAATTCAAGTCTGTCTGTATATTGATCTTTTAACCAACACTCTTTTCTTTTTAAATAAATTTTAGTTTAGTTAATAAGAATTGGCTATAAGAGTGTATTTTGGGTAAAATCTAAGTTATCATTTAACTTGGGTCCAGGGCTTGGTACTTTGGGATCAGGAGAACCTTTTCTTGTATATGATAAGATTTTCAGTAATCATTATCCTATCTGACACGTGTGTCTGGATGGAGGCCTGAGGCTGGGGACTTTAAGGGAACTGCATTATTTGGACTTCTGAGTAACCAGGGAGGTGCCATAGAAGCTGTTTTGTGCTGGGTTGTTAAACCTGAGTATTGGAATATCCACCAGCGTTTGAGGTTTGTCTGCCCCATTCTGTTTGCAGTTCACCCTGATTGAGTGACCTCAGCTGGCTCCCATGGGCCGCATCGTCACACCTGACCAGAGGGCTGAGTCAGGGAGAGAACACTGCGGTTCTTGAGAGCAAGAGAGGGAGCAGAGGACAAACTGATGGGCTGTGAATTGGAAAGTAAATTTCTCTTTTAAAATATGTATTTAATCAAAAATCTAGCCCTGGGTTTTCCTCTCACACTGGTGAAATGTAGCTGGTTCTCAGGACTTGCATTAAAACTGCCTGGGGTCTGCTTCAGCTGCCTGGCTGTCTCACGAAACTGGAGCTGAAGCTGCAGTTGCTGTTGTCACCCCATACTCCAGCTTGAGAGGGTGGATGTTACATCACCAGAGAAGGCCTTGGCACCCATCAGCTCCATTAATCACCAGCATGTGATCTAGCCGAAAGGGTTTTATTTTTAAAAACATTTTGTTTCAGAATTGTTTTTGCCATCGTAACATGTTTTATTTGTCAGAAGTCTCCTGGATGTTACATGATATGTTACTTTGCTTCATAACTCATGTTAATGTGCTTTGACTATTAATAATGGTGTCGTTTATTACAAATTTTACTCCGGTAAACTGAATTAAATATGGAGTGCCTTGCTTTCATTTACACTAAGTCCCCTTTACACCACTCTGGAGTGGAAAGGGCCCTTAGTGTACCTGAAAATCAGATCAGAAAGTTTGGCAGCTAGTTTCACAACATGGAAGCTGCACTATTGGAACAGACCGGCGGTCTGCGACAGCCAGATACATATCCTCCCTTTAGTAGTGGTATCACTGGCTCTTCATCTCATTTTGGGATACAATTTAGGTGAAATCAGCTATTCCAAATATAGTTGTATTTGGATCTCTGAGATCTAACTAAGCTAGTAAAGTCATAGAAATTTTTTTGCTCAGATCTCAGTTAGAATCATGGCCCATTTCCAGCAGCTAGTGTAAATTGACATAACTCCATTGAAGTCAACACTAACTTTCACCAGCTGAGCATCTGACCTGTTCTAGAAGAGCTTACATAAAATTTGCATGTGAATAATTTGCATGTGCAGTTACCCCAGTTCCACAAGGAAACACAAATGGTCAACAAACCAAACATACAAATGGCCCGTTCGGTCAGTTGAGTGTGGAAATCACAAGTGTAATTCTAAATGATAGCTTTTAACAGCATAAAAGATTTGTATTCCACAAGGTGAGAAACAGTGAAAACTTTCAACATTACATAATAGTATACTGACTTGACAGATCTGGCTAAATTTGAATGGGTACGTTTTCATTTGACTATTAAGCAGGAAAAAATTAAGCACATGTGCTCTGATTTCATAGTTACATGTAGTTAGTGCAATGGTGGTGGTGTACATGTTTCTTGAACATATTATTGTTGCCTGCAATTAGAAGTAGAACTGTTTTTATTCTGAATAAAGAATTTCTTTGATTTATCCCTTCTATTGCAAATTATTTGTGAACTAATCCTGATTTCTACCAGAGTAACTGTTATTTCTAATTAACCAGTTAGCTTGGATGAACAGTGTTCTGCCAAAGGGCTGTTCACTTTACCTATTGAGTGGTCATGCTGTGCAATTCGTCACCTAAGTCACACTGTGTTCCTTCAGCTTCCTCAATGGATGTCTGAGGCTTTTAAAAAATAAAACTAGCAAATGGTGAAGAGTGAATAACAAGTAGTCCTCTTTATGCACGAATACCCCCTTTTTGCATGTGAATATGGGTAGTCATATGACAAACAACCAATCCCCCCAAATATCTGTGGGAACACAATCCCAGTGGCATGAATGTTTGTGAAGAGTGAAGGAAAAGAGGCCTGGCCACCCATTCAGAATTCAAAGACTTGCTCGTGAGAAGAAGCCTTACAGATGCAATGATAAATGCCTGAGGTACTTATGAGACAATAGAGCCAGTTGGAACATTTTCCACAAAATGATTTTTCATTGGAAATTTGGAAAGACGCGAAACTTCGACATCTCAAAAGTCTTTGCAGAATTGAATTGTGACTCTTTGGCCAGCTCCGTACATGAGTTAACTCTCCCTTCTACCTTCCAAGGCAGCAGCTGGGATTTCTTGGGTTTAGACCCAGAAAGCTGCAACCCCAGGGGTGGCAGGTCTGTAGAAATGTTGGTGGTGCCCAAAACCCGCCCCCCCCAACTCTGCCCCCACCTGCCTAAGGCTCTGGAAGGAAGTTTGGGTGCTTGGTGTAGGCTCTGGGCTGGGACAGGGGGCGGGGGTGCAGGAAGGGCTGAGGGGGGCAGGCTCTGGAAGGGAGTTGGGGTGGGGGAGGGGGTCTGGGGTGCAGGCTCTGGGATGGAGTTTGGGTGCTGGGTGTAGGCTCCGGGCAGGGGGTGGGGGTGCAGGAGGGGGTGAGGGGGGCAGGCTCTGGGATGGAGTTTAGGTGTAGGCTCTGGGCTAGGGCAAGGGGTGGGGGCGCAGGAGAGGGCGAGGGGGGCAGGCTCTGAGAGGGAGTTTGGGGGTGGCGGGGGTGCAGGTTCTGGGTGGGAGTTTGGGGAGAGGAAGGGGTGAGGGCTGTGGATGAGAGGTTTGGGGTGTGGGAGGGGGCTCACGGCTGGGGCAGAGAATTAGGGTGCGGGGGGGGTGAGGGCTCTGGGGCGTTGGAGAGGCTCAGGGCTAGGGCGGAAGGGCAGGGTACGGGCAACCCGCCCTGCCACGAGTGACAGGGGTGCCCTAGGACCCTGCGGCAGCCGGCAGAGCAGAGTCAGCGTGAGCTGCAGGCGCTGGGGCCAGGGGAGGCGAGCGGGGGCAGCAAGTGGGGGCCGGGAGGAAACCGGGCTTTGGGACGCTCCCTCTCTCGGGAGCCCAGACTGTGGGCTCCATCCTGAGCCTGGACGTCTACATTGCAATTTAATTGCCCTACATGGCAAGGTAATTGCCCTGCAAGCCCGCGTCCGCTGACACAGGCAAGCCGCGGGTGTTTTATTGCAGGGGAGACATACCCAGAGTTTTCCGAAGAGCTCAGCTCCCCTGTCAGCACCTCTGTGAAGCGGCCAGATTTTCATAAGGGCTTGGTACCCGGAAGCTCCTGTTTATTCTTTCTTGAAAATCTGGCCACTTCATTTCAGAGCTTAAGTAGTCATTGAACATTTAAAATTCAAGCCACTTATTTATGTGCCTTAAGGGGAGCTCCTGGGTGCTTAGCTCTTTTGGAGACCTGGACCTAGAGCCAGAACACTTGGAAAAGATGGAAAATGATGAAGTGCTGTTCAGAGGCAGCAAGCCACTTAAGATAATTGGCTCTGTGGATTCACTGAAATCAACAAAGTTCTTTCCATTTGCTCACGCTGGTCCAGAAGCCCAGCAGAAAGCCTAAGCACATTTATATGCCACTTAAACCCCTAGGGCTTACATAGGGTTTAGGTTGAAATGCAAGTCGTGCATAGGCCATGGCGTAGGCCCTCTGTACAGGAGTGAATTTCACCTTCACTGGCTTCCACTTCATTTACTGCGGCTGGTTGCAGAAGTCTGTCAATACTCACATTTCTAAGAACTTCACACAGTCTTTGTGTCCATAGATTTCTGCAATCCTTTTCGGAGTGTCCCCATAGAGATCTGCTGTATCGAGGGCGGCATGCAAAAAATGAAGAGTCCTTAGAACGCCCAGTCTTCCTGACTCAGCAGCAAAATGAGCTGGAGTCCAACCCACGTCAGTTCTCAAGCAAAGGCGAGCGCCATGCTGCACAAGTAGCTTTACCATCTCTGATTGTCCTTGTAGATATGCAGAAAACACAGGGAGAAAAAAAAATGGTTCAAAGGTGAAATATTCAAGATGTTCTATATGGCAGTGTAAAGAATCTGTGTCCACGGACAACAAGCGCTGCAGTGATGTCACCAGCTAAACGGCACATACTTAGGAACTCCGGTTCCAACCCACACACGCCTCTACCCACTTGTGCCGATGCTCTGCTAGCTGGACTAGTGTTGGGTCTTTTACCCTCTGTAGACAGAAAATAGCCACAATCAGCTGATTAGGTCTGACCTTCCATCCAGACAATAGTACTGAGGTTCATAGCCACACATATGCTATACGGTATATTACATACTCCCTCTAGTTAGGCAGCGCTTGACCTCAAGCATCTGGGCTACAGGAATTCAAATCTCAGCAGCTGGACGTCATCCGCTATGAATGTAGTGTTAAGTGTACGAGCGTCAGCTGGGGAGCAAGATGGCCATGGGTTATGGCTGTGGATTGGTCACAGCCGCGTTTCCAGCACTTGCAAATCTGAGTCCTGTGATTTTCTTTTTAGGGTAGGGATATTTTTTTAAAATCATTAGGGACTCACATGAGCATAATTAAAATCTATATGTTTAATAACTTTTTAAAAATAACCAGATCCCCAGTCTCTTTGTCCAGACCTCATGGCCTGGGAGATGGATAAGCCAATCAGGGTACAAAAAAAGATCCTCAGCAAAGAGTGTCAGGGTATCTCTACACAGGGATAAACGAACCATGGCACAGCCGTGGCTGGCCTGGGTCAACTGTGAGGCTAAAAATAGCAGTGGAGACATTCAGATTTGGGCTGGAGCTTGGGCTCTGGAACCCAGCAAGGAGGGAGGGTCTTGGAGTCCATGCTCCAGCCCAAGTCCAACCAGCTGCACTGCTCTGTTTAACATCACAGCACACGTCCCAGCACCCTGAGCCAGTTGATCTGAGCTCTGAGATTCGCTGACACATTTTTTTTCTGCTGTGTAAACATACCCTTTGAGACTTACCTTCTGAAAGAAAAGGAGTACTTCTTTTTGCAAATACAGACTAACACAACTGTTACTCTGAAAGGTTTCAGATGAAGTGAGCTGTAGCTCACGAAAGCTTATGCTCAAATAAATTGGTTAGTCTCTAAGGTGCCACAAGTACTCCTTTTCTTGTTACTCTGAAACCTTCTGAAAGGACGCCCACATTCTATGGCCTTACCTGGAGATACATACACGGTTTTGATCAGCTCAGTATAACAAACGCAGCAACCCAGATAAGTAAAACACCAAGTTCAGAATTCACCCATAATAGCCCTTAGATACCACCTCTGTGCCATGTTAACTTGCCTCCCAGTCAGGACCCTGCTCAACTGCAGAGTATTTAACCACAGACCACAGTATTGTAGTCATTAACTTTTTATATTTCACTGAGCCTTCATCCATCCCAGGTGACATTCGTCAATCACAGAAGAAACTACATCTCTCAGCAATATCCTCTGCAGCTGTGATCATGGGAAGAAAGAAACTGCAGAGAGTTTCACTCAATTCCTAGAATTCCCTAAAGGCAGACCAGAAAGCAGTGCAGAGAGATGCTACACAAAGACAGACAAGCGAGAGGAAGAGAAAAAAGCGAAATGGAGAGGAGACAGGACACTGAAAGGCAATGAGGAAGGCAAAAAGACATTGGAGACAGGTTATGGGGGACAGAAGTGCAAGTCTGCGAAGCCTACCAAATATGGATCTAGCATAGAGATAAATACTTAGGTCCTTACTTGTTATACCATTGATTCCAAAGGGAGTTTTGCCAGACTGAAGGCTGAGTAAGAACAGAGTAAAGACCTCAGAATTTGACTCACAGATTTTTTTAGTTTGGGGAGGGAGGCTTGGGTAGGAGTTGGAAAGATATAGATTTTTCTGTGCAAAAACCTGTCCTTCCAGCTTGTTCTCAGCTTTGTATTCCATCCATGCTTACACATGATTTATTTCCCTGAAATGCTGAGGGAGAGGGAGAAAACCTGGCTGAGTTCGGACATTAATACAAAGCACAGTCCTGGTCTGCACAGAGTGTGAAACTATTCATCCAGGTCAGTACAAAATATTGAGGGAAAATGTACATTTGATATTTATATTTAATGCTTTGAAGAGCTGGATGTATGGTGTTTAGATTTTGTGTGCTGGTTGCAGGGGGTTAGCATTGTGTATACTATTGTGACACAATACAATACACAATGGCTCGGAGCCACTATTGAAGTCAATGGAGCTATGCCAGTTTACATTAGCTGAGAACCAGCCCAATATCAATAACTTAACTCATACCTTTTATACCCAACTATCATTAACCTACCACAGTGTGATATATGGCTTTGTTTCCCACCCTTCATTTAACCTTTCATCACTTGTCCTCCTCAGCCACCCCCAATCCTAGGGTTTCATATCATCACATCTTCTAATTTAGGTCCCAATCCTGCAGGGTACTGAGCACCCCCGGCAAGGTGCTGAGTGCCCTCATTCCCTGCTGAAGTTAATGGGAGTTGCGGGCACTAGGTAACTGCAGGAGATGCTCAGCAACTTGCAGGATCCGGCCCTTAGAATGTAAGTGTAACGCTAATGCTCCAGGGTGGGTCGTCAGCAGCAGGGATCAGACCTCTGGATCTTAATACATAAGGATCTACTGTCTGAGCTAAAAGACCCAGCTCTCGGAGCCAAGGAGGTAGCAGTAGAGCTTATCAGTCTCTAGCTGCTCTAGCCACCACTAGAGGGGAACAGAGTCCCACGTGGAGTAGGCATCGCTTACTAGAGAAAAGGAGTACTTGTGGCACCTTAGAGACTAACCAATTTCTAAGGTGCCACAAGTACTCCTTTTCTTTTTGCGAATACAGACTAACACGGCTGCTACTCTGAAACCTGTCATAAACTAGAGACCACACTGATGGATGCCACTGCCAGCTGGCACTCTCTGCACATCACTTGTAAGGCTCTTAGGCAGGTAATTAGGGAGTTACCAGCAGAGAGAAAACTCATTACATGTCTTACAAAGGGATATCACATGAACTGGGACCGAGGGTGCTTCGAGCAACCTGAACTTGTCACTGCTTTTGTGCAGTGTATTTTTAGTGCACACCAATTAATGTACGTTTAATCTTATCACCCCTTGCATAAGTCTTTGTTAGCACTTCCCCAAGCTTCCTAACTTTTATAAGGGCCAAGGGTCACTGATCCAAGGGCCACTGAAGTCAAGGGAAGCCTTTTACCTGGATTTCAAAGGGCTTTAGATCAGGCTCATAGCTCCTGTAATAAGATAATTATTTATTCTGAATGTGTGGTATTTGATTTCATCCCTTCTGGGAACAACATCTCAGGGGAAAGTCCAGCGGCAATGAAAAATGAATTAATAATGATTGAAACAACAAAAGTCACCGAATAAGGTAAGAATTTCTTTGTCTTTCTATAGGATCCTCAAGGATCTCAAAGCTCTTTACAAATGTTAATGCATTATAATACGGCTCTACCCCAAAGGATGGCAAAGTGATTCAAATGGTAGTGAGATGGTCTGTTTCTTGTGTCTCAGTGCCCTACAGACCACATGTACTCGGTGAATAGAATGTGTTCAGGATTTAAGCCAGGGGTGGGCAAACTTTTTGGCCCGAGGGCCACATCGGGGTTGCAAAACTGTACGGAGGGCCGGGTAGGGAAGGCTGTGTCTCCCCAAACAGCCTGGCCCCCACCCCCATCCGCCCCCTCCCACCTCCCACCCCCTGACTGCCCTTATCAGAACCCCTGACCCATCCAACCCCCCGCTGCTCCTTGTCTCCTGACCACCCCCTCCTGGGACCCCCCGCCCCTAACTGCTCCCCTGGGACCTCCCCCTTATCCAACCCTCCCTACTCCCTGACTGCCCTACCCCCTGTCCACACCCCCACCCCTCACAGGCCCCCCAGGACTCCCATGCCTATCCAACCTCCCCTGTTCCTCAACCCCTGACCGTCCCCCGCAGAATCCCCAACCCATCCAACCCCCACCCCCCTGCTCCCTGTCCCCTGACTGTCCCCAGGACTCCCTGCCCCTTATCCAAACGCCCCCCACCCCCCAGCTCCCTTACCATGCTGCTCAGAGTGGCAGGAGGTCACAGCCCCTCCGCCCAGCTGGAGCCAGAGCGCTGCCAACACGGCAGCTTCGCTGTGGGGCAGGACGGTCCTATGGGCCGGATGTGGCCTGCAGGCCATAGTTTGCCCACCTCTGGTTTAAGCCAATCTCTAACTATTAGAGGTAAGCATGAGACAGATGTGGGGGGCAGATTATCCCACATCTGCCTACTGAGAGGTTCTTTCACTTTCCTCTGAAGCATCTGGTACTGGTCACTGTCAGAGACAGAATACTGGACTAGATGGACTTTGGGTCTAATCCTGTCTGGTGATTTCAGTTCCTGTGCAAGTAAAAAGATGTTTGTTTCCCCCCTCACTAATTGCCCTGGAAATTCAACCTGGAATCTGAGGGTCAAGCTGGATTCTTTCTTTCTCATGCACTATCACCTGTTATAAAGATTCTGCAGGCTAAATTAAGCTCTCAGTGACCCCCATACAAACCATTTTCTTTAAAATTAAGTCCTTTGTTACATCCGCACAGTTCCACCTACTGCCTTCTAGGGGTTGGACCTGGTTGGACCTTAATAAATAGTTCTGATGCTAAAACACCAAACGTCAGCTGCAGGCAGGATCTGGTCCTGCATTGCTGATTTGAAAGATTCAACACTAAAAATAAAGGTGGGAGGATTTTAAACCACTGTGTAGTTACTGTGCTCAATCTGTTTTTCCTAAATGCCAATTGTGTCTACACATTGATTCGCCCTTCACACAGGTGTAAATCAGGAATAACTCCACTCAAGTCAATGCAGCTATTCCAGTGTTTCAGAGTGGCAGCCATGTTAGTCTGTATTCGCAAAAAGAAAAGGAGTACTTGTGGCACCTTAGAGACTAACCAATTTATTTGAGCATAAGCTTATGCTCAAATAAATTGGTTAGTCTCTAAGGTGCCACTAGGCCACTAGTACTCCTTTTCTTATTCCAGTGTGAAATCAAAGCGATGAAAGAAATAGGGCCCTTATATATACACACAGTGTGTAAAAATTACACATTATCCCTTTAAAATAATCAAACTTCATATAAACAAGAAATGATCATTTGGGGTCCAATCCCACATGTTCTTTAAACAGGCAAAATTCCCTTTTAATTCAATATTTTGTCTGTTTGGGCAAGGACAGCAGAATCAGAACCTCTCAGTGTAATTATCGGGATGCTGCATAACCCCATTAACAGCCTGCTCAGCAGTGGTGCTGGAACAATTTGTATAGTGGGGGTGCAGAGAGTCATTGAACCAAACTGTAAACCCTGTATATAATGGAAACTACTTCAAGCCAGGGGGTGCGGCAGCACACCCAGCATCCCTAGTTCTAGCACCTCTCCTGCATAGTGTAATATAATAATAAGCTGCACTCTCTTATATAACGTCAATGTTAGCATGTACATGGGCTACTGAGTACAGGGCCTCCTTACCTTTAGCAGCAGCCCAGTGCAGTGGTGTCCTGTCATTCCAATCCGTATCTTTGTAATTCACATCAAAAAGCCCTTTTTTCAGAAGCTTATTCACTAAATCGTAATCGCCCAGAGCTACAGCTTCATGAAGCTCTGTCATGTTGCACAGTTCTGACAACCCCTAGTACAAGAACAACAAAACAACAACTTCATGCACATGCTTTATATAGCAGTTTTCAGTAACTGTGGCTCAGAAAAGCCTCAACCCAAGAGACAATTTGAATGGATTAGGCAGTGTCCACACTGAAAATTCAGACATTAACCATCTGTATCAAAATTCTATCGAAGGCCAGAACAAGAAAGGCAGAGAGACAAAAAGAAAGAAAGAAAATTAACATCCACAGTTAACTGAACCTAAACCAATCACTGATTGCAGTCTGCTGGTGATGTTTGCTAGGTATTTAGTCTCCAAGTTCAGGGAATTCTGTTACAAAGTGTGACTCAGTAAATAAAGAAAACCACAGATAAAATCATAGTGCATTTCTCAAAGATGTCGCTGAAGATCTGCCAGCTCACAACACACAGTTGGCCTCCAAGTCTGTTGTTACTTATTTACCATGGAAACTGGCTCCTCCCTTGTTAAAGGTGCAGGTTTATTATATAGATTTATTTTTTTTTAAAGAAAAGACGTTACTGATCAGATATTTCCCATGTTATTCTGGGCAGATCTTGACACACCACACTGCTTATAAAAAAACATAATGCTGTTCTCCCCCAGGGGCATGCTCTGCATGCACAGACACCGTCCTATGAATCCAGCTGGGTGTGAGGCCTGTGCAATGGGTCCCCCATTGTGTTAGGTGATCACTTAGTGGCTGCTTTGCTGACAAATTATGTGCATCCCCAGAAAACAAAACTAGCTCTTCTAGGAACACAGGGTATTTCCTCCAGTGATGTACCCAGCTGGAAGGATCATTGCTAAGGAAAGCTCTCCCTTCTTCCAAGTGTAGAATGTAGTACTCATCTCTTACCAACCAGGGAAGCTAGAAGCCAGGCTGGGGATATTGATGTAGGTTTTAGTATAATAGATGCACAGGGTCTACAAGCATAGCCCAAGCTGAAGGGGTAAAGGGATCATCTCCTTTAATGCAAAGGGTGATATTCACCCTCCTAACACAAAGCCTCAAGAGGGAGAAGAGCCAGATGAGCTGAGTGAGGCAGCTAGTCCAGGCAGGCACAGAAAGAACACGGGCTGGACAGCTCAGATACAATGTGTATCCACCCCCCCGCACCACCACCCCCCTTCCACACACACACTTCACAGAGCAAAGCCAGTGGGGAGGAAACCAGTCAGTGGGACAGACCAAGGCAGCTGGGGCATGAGGTAACAGGGGGATGTAAATTGCAAAGTGGGAGATGAGTTGTCAGGGGATCTCTGGCATCAGCCTGAGAAAGAATTGTTGGCCAAAAGGTCCAATTCACTCAGCACTGTTGTACATGGACCACCCCACTGCTGGAAGGGAGCACACACGCTCCTCCACAGCCACAGAAGGATTGGTTCCATGGTCAGAGAACAGACAGAAGGGGCTAATTAGCAGGCCCTTTCAGAGGTCCAGAGAGGCCTGGGCCACTTCCAGCTTTTGAGGCCCCTAGCCATAATAAAAATTTAAAAATGACAACACATGAAAACAAAATAAGGCGCCAAAAAAAGAGTGAGACATAATTTGAATATTTTTTTATTTAACAAATGCTTTTCTAGCTTTTTTCTGTGCAAATGCACTAATTATTGAGGGAAAAGCTAGCTTTTGTGCAGTGCCACAGTGGATATTAAGCATGGTGAGCCCATTCAAACGCTCTTGTCCGACAGTTGGACGGTGATAGTTCTTTACCTGCCTCAACATGTTGAAGGTGCATTCAACTCAAGCCACTGATGCAGGCAAACTGACAAAAATATGCAATACAATTGTGATATTAGGAAACACCCCAGAGAGTCCAAGTTCAAATATTTCTTGAAGCAATTCCTTTGTCTTGCAATCCAATTTAAAGTTCATGGAATATATTTGTCTAAGGAAGATGACCTCGTCACTGAGATCTTTTGAGATTTCTTTGTTGTTGCTGAAATTGTTCAGCTGCAGAAAGTAGATCTTCATTATCAGTCTGTTGAACTTCCAAAGAAGGGTACAAATTAGTTGCAGTGACTCAAACTGACATGTAAGACCTGATTGAATAGAGTCAATGATGACAAGGAAGACATTGACCCTATAATGCTGCTTGGCATCGGATTTGGTACGTAAGTTGTGATTGGTGGAGAACTCAGATGAAATGGCAATATTCTGTGCTACTAATTTGGACTCAGTCAGGATCGCATCCCATTGTCATGAATCTGTTGAATCTCATTGATAAGACTTTCAATGTTATCCCTCTCAACATCAAGAGTAGCATTGCATGCTTCAATTACTAGATTAGTTTGGTGGATCATTGTAAGTAGCTTCATCCACAAAGATGACATCAGAATGCAGTCACATTTGGACATGTGCTTCTGAATAGATTGAAGTTCAGTTTGAGCCTGTGCAGTGAGATTGAGAGTTTCAAGCTCATTTAAAGCCTTTCTCACTGAATTCAAATGCTGTGCAACTGGTTGAACACCATTAATCCGTGCAGACCATCTAATTTTGGACATCCCATGCAGTGAAACAGGAGGATATTGCTTCAGAATTTCCCACCTTTGTGGATGGCTACTGGAGAGATTGTACATTTGCTGAACAGTTCCAAAGTAAGTAATTGCCTCCTTGCATGATTGAGCACAGTCAACACCTTCAAGGTTTAGTGTGTGGTTTCCACAGCTGGAGAAAATACAGTCTGAATTATGCTCATGCAGAACTGCTTGTACACCTTCATACTGCCCAGCCATATTAGATCCACTGTCATAGGCTTGACCAATGCAGACTTGAAAATCTAACTTAAAACCTTCTAGAACTGCTAGTACTGGAGCAGCAGTTTCTTTTCCAGTTTTTTTCGTGAAATTATCAAACAAAATAAACCTTTTTTCAATTGAAAATTTTGAGCTGTCTATAATCTTAACATATCAAATAACGATAGTAGTCTGTTCCTTGTGAGAACAATCTGGAGTGGCATCGACAATTACTGAAAAATACTTGGCATTTCAAATCTCATCAAGAATTGTTGTTTTTTCGAATGACGCAAATAGCTCAATAAACGCATTTTGTATGCATGTGGAGAGATAATGGACTTGCATGCACTTTTGACTCTCTTGCGATTCTTGAACACATTTAACATGCTCTGATAAAAGGGGGTCATATTTGCTGAGGAGCTCAACTATGCCCAGAAAATTTCCATTTGCACAATCACCAATACATTGACTGGAACCAAAGAAAGCCAATCCCCACACAGAAAGAAAAAGGATGACATTCAGGATATGCTCAAGAAGTTTTTTCCAGTTATTAGTTTCTGTAGAGAGTTCAGTCAAGAGTAAATTCTCAACTGAACTTTCAGCTTATGCTGCCCTACTGGCTGATTTCCATGCAACATAGTTTTCTTTCTGTGATGTTGAACTCTCATTTGATGGTATTCGGTCTTTCAACTTCCTCCAACCTCTGTTGATGCTCCATCCTGATTGATGACAGAGAACTGATTCATTTGCAGCACTTTTGTTCAAAATGAAGCAGGGTGCACAGGACAGAGATTGTTTTTCCGTACTCCAGCATAACCAGTCTCCGTACTCTAGCATAACCAGTCTCTAGTCTCTAATGTATTGGTGATCTCACCATTTGGAAGAGTTTTTGTCAGCAGACGAGTAGGGAAAGCATGATTATCAGCATCTCGTGAACTCTTACTTGCAATTTCAAAACAACTAATTTGAAGAAAAGATTGCATTTGGGCAGCATTGCTCTTGTCAATAGTTCCAATGTCAGTCACAATCAAACCTGTCGTACTCATGAATTGCTCTTGCTGTGTAAGATCTACATCTTTCTGTTGCTGTTGAGTTTCTTGATTCTACACAGGATCTTCTGCTGCATCTGTTACTGCTGGTACATCTCCTTCTCGACTACTGTCCTCATGTTCAGGTATTGGCACTGAAATATCACCTGTTGCAGTTGCGGAGTTTTCATTATCGGTAGCATTGTTTGTTGGGTAAGGTGTGTTTTCCAGTGGTTTGAGAAATGAAGTTACTGGCTTTGAGCTCTTAGCTGCCGCTTCACTCAGTTGTTTTTGCCATCTTTTGCTTGTACCACTTTCAAATCTCCTCTTCATAGTGATCTATCTGGCCAATATGTAGCCTATCCACACTTGAAATATTCTGCTGTAAATAAATAGCTTATCTACACTTGAAATCTTCTACTGTAAACATGTAAACAAATGCTGAATGGTACACAAATGCTGAAAAGACTTAAAACAAAGGAATACTAATTAAGAACACAAAATGAAACAGTCAGTTTATTATCGTTATCACTGAATCAAAACTCAAGCACGCAAGGTATAATATCACAGGCTGAGCTGAAGACAAAGGGATGACATATATATAGTGAACACAGATACAGAGAGAGGAATAATGTCCAAAAATTTCAAACATGTGTCCTCATGAAACTCACTGTACAAGATCGTCCTCACAAATTTCAGCTTGAATCTTGGCCTAAAGACTATGAAAGCCTATGATGATGGCCAAGCTACCAAGCTAGGGTTCAACCAACCAACCAGTCACCTCCTTTTAGCTACTATATGAAGATAATAATGAGGAATTCTCAAACATAAATAATTCCTTAGTCAACTAGATGTAAAACTATAAAGACACTAAAATGTAACAATTCTGTATCTTTCAACATGCACATGATCCAGCACCAGCCACTAGTATTGGTTTGTTTATATAATCAGCTTATCTGAGAGGACACATTCATCACGATCTAATCTTGTGCCTTCAGAGCTGATACCTTTTTATTAATATTTATGAACATTTTTAACTCTTTAATAGGACAAAATCTATATCAGTTAACAAAAAAATTATGTCTTTTACCAAAACACATCTCTTATTTGCTTAAATTTGCAGCTCTAAGCTGAGAGAGTGTGTCACATTTTGGTCCAATAGGAATGCGCATAAAAAAAAGTTGCAAAACTTATCAAATGCCAAAAAATTAACAAGTGTCTAAATTTGAGGACCCCTTTGAGCTTGAGGCCCAGGCCAAATGGCCCTCCTGCCTCCCCCCTCCCCCGATTGGCCCTGCTAATTAGAGAGGCGAGGTGTGTGAGGTAATATCTTATATAGGCTAATGGTCTTTCTGATAACAATCCCTGGTATGAGCAGACTTTCACAGCTCAGCCCGAGCTTTGCACCAACTGAAAGGGACAGGGAAAAGGTGACAGGGTAAAACCAAAGTCAACAAGATTAGGCCCCATATCCCCACTTCACCCTTACCCTGTGACCCCCATGGATTATATGGGGGGCTGTGTATTTTGGGAGGGTTCTCAGCTCACTGTCGTGTGCCCCCGCCAACTGCCAGTGAAGGGTTACCCAGCTGTTCACATTTGGCCAGAGCATCTGGAATCTTAGCTCCCAGCTAAGATGAGGGTGCAGGGGGAAATCAGGCTGGGGGCATCTTGGAGGGTCTCTGGGTCACAACAGGCCATCAAGGTTTACAAATGGGTCCTGAGCTCAAAAAGATTGAGAACCACTTCTTTAATGGCCCTTGCTGTCTTGTGTTTCAGAAGCGACCAGAACCTTGTCAGAGCAGTGTGTATTTATATAGCTAGGCTGCGCATGTTGTAGAAAGTGAGTCAACACAGTTATTTGGACTCCACTGTATCCATGTGGTTCCTTCGTATGATGTCTGATGCCCCAGTTTCCCCATATATAAAATGGGGATAATGATACTGACTGCCTTTGTAAAATACTTTGAGAACTACTGATGAAAAGTGCGAGATAAGATCTAGGTGTTTAGGGTGCATCTAAAAAAAGTCATATGTTGTTGCCATAGGAAGTCACAAAAGTGTCATTATTTCAGGTTTCAGAGTAGCAGCCGTGTTAGTCTGTATCCGCAAAAAGAAAAGGAGCACTTGTGGCACCTTAGCTCACATAAATTTGTTAGTCTCTAAGGTGCCACAAGTACTCCTTTTCTTTTTATTGGTTTCAGGGTTTCTGCAGCACTGATGTCACATGTATTGTATTCCCCTCCACCACCTCTCCAACCCTGCGATTGTTCTTGCTGAACCTGTTTCTTGAATAAACACAAGTCTCCAGGGCTGACCTTTTACAGACATTAAATTCTACCATACAAACTATATGCTCTGTTGGATCCAACCCTCAATTAGGACTACAGCTGGTAAGAAAAACAGGGGGGAGTGGAAAGAAAAGGAGTACTTGTGGCACCTTAGAGACTAACCAATTTAGAATCCTGAAAATGTTTACAAACTTCATTCTCGTTTTCAAGCAAAAATGTCTTTTAGATTTCAGCCAGCTTTCTGTGCAGTTCACACCTAGTGATATTCACACATGCGTTGGGCAGCCACATCCTCTCCCACCCTCCAGGGAAGCAGTCTCAGAAATCTGTGAAGTTCACTCTGTCGCGCTCCCGCTCTCCCCTTCTCACATGCCAAAGCCCCTGGCTTAAAGTGGTTTCCATCATATGCAGGGTTTGCAGTTTGGTTCAGTGTTCGAGCACCCCTGCAGCTGAGAGCAGAATTTGGCTCAAAGTCACTCCCACAAGGAGCTTTCAGTGTCAGAGCTAGATCCTACTCATGTATGTGGTACAACACAGGGGTGCTGGGCCTGGAACAATTTGTATGGGGGGGAGGGGTGCTGAGCGTCATTGAACCAAACTGTAAATCCTGTATATCAGAGGTTCTCAAACTTTGGTCCGTGGACCACCAGTGGTCGGCGAGCTCCATTCAGGTGGTCCGCGGATAGTTCCCTCTAAGGTGCGCACCTGGGCGGCCACACACGAGAGAATGAAGGGCCACCCACCTAATGCGCCGCGCAGGCATTGGTCCACTATTTAGGTGCTTGGACCCTGGAGAAGACGCACATGTAAGGTGAGGTGGCGGCCTTGGGGGGAATAGGGAGTAGTTGGGAGGGGGTGGGGGGAATTTGGGACGTGCAGGGCTGCAGCGGCCAGAGAAAGAGGCGACTTTCCCCAGCTCCAGGGCTGTGGCTGCCGGGGGAAAGACGCCTCTCATTCCCAGCCTCAACCCTGTGGCTGCTGTGGTGGAGGAAAGACCCCCCTCCTTCCCAGCCCCAGCAGGGGACAGAGGGCACATCCATCACATTAGAAAGGTCAGACTACTGATATTAAAATATGAGTTGTGCGCTCTTATTTGTAGAACAACAAAAAAAAAAAACCGTTCATTATTATTAAGGTTTTTTTGTGTAGTGCTTTTACCCAAAGGGCTTTACAATGGTTAGCTAAGGATACAAACAAGGCTTGGAGAGCTCATTAAGTGGCCTGCCGAGACCCTCAGCAATTTTCAAGTGAGCTGCGGAAAAAAAAGTTGGAGAACCGCTGCTGTGTAGGATGGAAACCACGCCACGCCGGGGTGGCAGCCCCCCTGGTCCCAGCACCTGGGCTCAGCTGCCCTGATGCCACTGGGGCTGACGGCAGCACTGGATCCCTTGTGATGAGCCGTAAAACAGCCACGGGGCTGAAGAAGTGGGACCGAAATGAGCCCCAGCCTGGCTGCGTGTGAGTGAGCGCCAGCCCCCGGGATGTGCGCTGAGTTACACAGCCGCCGGGAAACACACAGCGTCCCGATGGAGAGGCCCTGCGGTGGCTTGCCGGGCGCCGGGCGGGAGCGCGGCGCAGAAGGAAAAGCTCCCGCTGTGTAAAGAGGGTTGCAAGTCCCTCCCCTCCTGTGGGGAGCGAGGCCGAGGCCGACAGAAAGAGAAACAGCCCCGGAGCAGCAGCCTGCTGGGGCGCTGGCTGTCTCGGGGATCCAGGCTGCCACAGGACTGCGGCAGGCGGGCGCAGCTCCCCCGCGCCCGGGCAGGCCGCTCCCGGGGACCCCGCGCAGGAGGTAAGGGGCGTGGGAGAAGGGAGGCAGAGGAAAAAGCCCCAGAGCGGGGCGGGAGGGGATCTGTAAAGGGCTCTGTTCTAAGCCCAGTGGTTCTCGCTGCCGTCTCTCTGCCTTGCTCCTCTTTCTCAGTCCAGTCTTCCCCAGGCTAGCCCCACACCCCCGACCTCTGCCCAGAGGCTGAGTCTTATGCCAGCCCCCCTTCCCCCCCGCTACTCAGACTATCATCTCGCCTCCTCCAGACTGGCTCCTCATCGCCCCCTGCTACCCAGAGCGGCATGTCCCCCAGCTCCTCACCCAGTCCCGATGCCCCCCAGACCTGCATTTCACCCTCCCTGCCCCTGCACAGACTAGCATCTTGCCACATCCCACAGGGCTAGTCCAGCAGACACAAATCAGGAGCGTTTAGTGATTAACTGGGGCCTCTGGGTTCAGTGTGCCACCATCTCCCCCTCAGCTACCCCAATTTCTTGTGCCATACCTGCCGGGGGAGGGGAGAGTCCTTCCTGTTGGACTGGGAGGGCGAATGGGTGACTTGGCTTGTATCTGGTGTGTGTACAGAGGGAGTTGGAGGAAGAGTGGATGAAGGCGTCCCAGAGCCAGGGGAAACTACTTTGTTCTGGGGTGTATAAAGAGGGAGGTAGCCTGGGAGTCCGGGGGACTTTACATTGTCACCAAAACTCTGCACGAAGCAGCTTGTACCCTACCCCACCTGGCACTGGCATGTGGACAGTTTACATGCAGTTACTGAGGAAGCAACTGTAGGTAGAAACAGGGGCTAAAGTGTCAGCTGGATTTACAGCTGTTATAATATTATTTGTATTACCATAGTACCTTTGCACATCACTCAGGGATCAGGACCCTGTTGTGCGAGGCACTATACAAACACAGAACAAAAATACGAGCTTCCAATCTAAGTTCCAGACAAGAGACAGCTGATGGATGTAAACTGACAGGGGGGAAAACACAAGGAAACAATGAGACAATACTGGTCAGCATGATAAACAGTGGTGTCAGCAGGTCAGCTGCCTAGCCATTGTCAGATTTCAGTAGACATCAGGGCAAAAGAGAGTTTTAAGGAGCAATTTGAAGGAGTGTAATGATGTAGCTTTATGGCTGTGGTGGCAGATCCTCAGTAGAGCTAGGCTGATTTACACCAGCTCAGAATCTGGCCCTCTGTTGTGTCTTATTAACATTGAAACCAAAAAGAAAAGGAGTACTTGTGGCACCTTAGAGACTAACAAATTTATTTGAGCATAAGCTTTCGTGAGCTACAGCTCACTTCATCAGATGCATTCAGTGGAAAATACTGAATTTTTAGGTATTTTTCTATTAAAGAGGCATTAATGTAAGTAACCCTTGTGCCAAAGGGGGAGTTATATTTTGTTACACTGTAAAGAAGGGTGAGGGGCAGAAACTGCTTCCAAGGGGCAGAAAGATCCTTTCCAAGTAAACGTATCCAACTGGGAATTACACGTTTAATTCCTGGCTCTGGCAAACATTTACAGTATGACCCTGGGCAAGTCACAGCCTTTCGAAGCCCCATATTCCCATCTGTACAATCTTGCTTTTCCTTGTGGAGTTTGATGCTACAGTGACGGCTGCTAAAGACATATGCAGGCTTAATTTAGTCACTTTGTGTAAGATGTTTTCAAACATCAGCTAGAAGTTGCTATAGAAGTGCAAAGTCTTACTGTCTACCAGACTTGGTGCCTAGAGCAGCCCTTTTGTATTTCGCTCAATTGTGCATGGCCCCCACAATACGAAAGCCTTTGGCGTAAGGACATTCTGTGTCATCAGGCTCCCTCAGTCTTATTCACCACTTATCCATGAGTAAATATTTAATCTCTCTGACTAAACTCTTCCTCTCTGTCAGCCTTCCTAATAATACAACATCCTGAGTGGAGGTTATGGACAGGGCCAAGGTCAGAAAAACTAACAGAGTTTGATTAAAGATATTAACTTTCCAATCCTACCCCCCCTAAAGTGTGAGAGGTTTCCAGTTACTGGAGTGGGGAGGAGGCTGTTCACAGGTTAATTTGCACGGACGTCTCTTACCTTAGCCCCACATTTACATTTATCTTTTATATATGCAATCCTAACTCAGGCCTGACATTAGCAGTGCTGACTCATGACAGGCTGTAATAAAGTGCAGCATGCATTCTTATACACAGTTTCAAAATGAAATTCTTGTTTCCAGCTTCCTTTGCTGCAGCTGTTTTGCATCCTACACTTTAGGTGGATCACATGCTTTAAAGATCTCACGGACTGGGGAACTCATTCATCCATGTAACAGACTTTGGAGCAAGTTAATGTTGTGCCTGGGCCAGTCACAGACACTAAATTGCATTGTGCCACTGTAGCCTATGTTTATAAACTTCCTTGTGGTCAGGGTCACTCACTAATATTGATGATTGTCCCTCTTGTCCATAACAAACTGAGTAGCTGGCATACATCATAGAAATAAACAGGCAAGGGAGCATCTAATGATAATCACATCTAGGGCCTAATCCTGCCACTCTGACATAGATGTAATTCTCACTGGAACCTATGGGAGTTTTATGTATGAGAGAACTACAAGAGGAGGCCTAAAGTGGCCAAGTGAAGCCAGACCCTCAGCTGATTCAGCTCCACTGGTCAGTGCTGATTCACTCTAGCTTTGGATCTAGCCCTTGGGAGTTTAGAAATGAATAGTTACCGTCATATATGTATTGAATACATAAAGGAGAGGCCTCCCTGACTTCTCTCTGCTTCTTTCAACTGAGCTCTTGTGACCATTTCCCTGAGGCCCTCCATATGGATGGGCAGTGGTTTGCCACCACTGAAATTGCAGGAGTGGTTAACATGGAAAATTATGTGATAAGCAGCATTCTGGTTCCTCCTGTGTCTGATGCCAATTGACATTCCTCCCCACTTTTCCCCAACTCTCTCCTTTCTGCACTTACTCCACTAATTCCTCTTCTTACCCCTCTGCATGGCATTTAGCTGCAGACATGTTGCCCTATATTATACATCTGTACACTCACTATTCCTCCTAACTTCAGACCCACATGTAATAGTGGCAAGAGAGCATTAAACTAGGAGATGCCTATAATAAAGTGTCACTTCAGTCAAACATTACCAAAGAAAGGCCCTTGTCAGCATAATGCAAAGTGTAGCACCTTAAAATACACTGAAAGGAAGCAGTGCTGATCAAATCAAGGTCGGGGTGGTTGTTTTTTTGCTCACTTACTTCCTTTAACTATGTATCTCCTCCTCTGCAGTGCCACAAACTTACTCTCCTTTTACTTAAGTATCAACATGATTGGTTCACATACAGAAAACCCCTTGCAAACAACGCTTGAAGTTTATCTGCTTATTACCATTTCCTTTGACTAGTAACTAATATTTTGGTATGTTGCTGTTGTGCATAGTTTGTTATTTTTTTGAAAGCTAGAAGACATTCTTCATAGCGCATTTATACAGTGCAGTTTTTATGGTATGCCCATGTATATGATCCAAGGAAGAGTTAGAGTTGGGGGCTCATCTACCTTCAGATACATCTCACACATTGTGTATGCCCTGAGCACACGCACATAAGTGGCAGGATATACTGAAACAAAGTACAGTATTGGGCCTTTACTGTCTGAAGCAGCAGCTAAGGGACCACAGTACCATTCCCACATCACACAGAGTCTTTCTGGGGAAATCAGTTAGAAATAATTGCTCCTCAGATTAATTTAACTGGCTACAGCATTGGGAATTTAGTCTCTCTGCCTCAGTTTCTCCATCTATAAAATAGGATTAATATGTAACACATTTGCAAGGAGTGCAGGGGTGCTTAGAAAGAAAGGTTCAAAGAAGTAGTATGATGATAATGAAACAGACTGATGCTCACAAATGCCACTAAAGTTAAGGATTTCCAGTCCCCCATTTTATTACTAACTCTGCCACAGAAAGGTGTTGGAAGATGACATGAGGGTTTTTCCTGTGGGATTCAGGCTGATTGGGAAGCTCCCCCCAACGTACTGTGACCACTGAAGTACTACCATCATCTTTCAGTGTTTAACTCTGCCCTCCAGATAGACACCTACAATTCCCCAGGGCATCACCAGGAGTTGCTTGGGTAGATGTTATAGCACAATTGCGCCCTTCCTCCTAAAAGTAGGGTTCTGGCAACTACAGCTCCCTGCCACCACAAAGGGAACTGGCTGGCCTGGCAAGGGCAGCGGTGGTGGTGGGACCTGGGGAAGGTGCGCGCCCGGCTCTTCTGCCATGACTACACCCGGGGCGCCAGCCGATGGAGGGATGCAGCGATAGGACAGTTGGAACGGGAGGTCTTAGAGCTGGAGAGGCGTCTGGCCGCCAGCCCCAAGGATCCATCCCTCTCCAGGGCATGCCGGAAGAAGCAGAAGGAGCTCCGGGCCCTTGAGGACTATCGGGCCCGGGGTGCCTTTGTTCGATCCCGCATCCGCCTCCTTCGGGAGATGGATCGTGACTCCCGCTTCTTTTACACCTTGGAGAAAAAGAGGAGGGCCAAGAAGCACGTCACTTGCCTCCTAGCAGAGGACAGCACGCCCCTCACGGATCCGGCGGAGATGTGCGGGAGGGCCAGGGCCTTTTATGCAGGCCTCTTCTCCCCAGATCTGACCGATCCTAACACTTGCAGAGTGCTCTGGGACGAACTCCCAATGGTCAGCGCGGGCGACCGAGACCAGTTAGAGCTGCCTCTCACTGTGGCCAAGTTCTCGGAAGCCCTCCACCGCATGCCCACCAATAAATCTCTGGGCATGGACAGGCTGACTGTGGAGTTCTACCGTGTGTTCTGAGACCTCCTCGGCCCAGACCTAGTCACCGTCTGGGCCGAGTCTTTGCAGAGCAGGGTCCTCCCTCTTTCATGCAGGTGAGCCGTGCTCGCCTTATTGCCGAAGAAGGGGGACCTCCACAATTTACGAAATTGGCATCCCGTCTCGCTCCTCAGCATGGACAACAAGGTTGTAGCGAAAGCCATCTCGCTGTGGCTAGGATCCGTGCTGGCGGACGTGATCCACCCAGACCAGACCTACACCATCCCGGGCCACACCATCTTCGACAACCTGTATCTGGTCTGGGACCTCTTGGAACTCGGGTGTAGGGACGGTCTGTCGTTCGCACTCCTGTCCCTGGATCAGGAGAAGGCGTTCGACAGGGTGGATCACAGATATCTCCTGAGCACTCTGCGAGTGTTTGGCTTCAGACCCCAGTTTGTGGGTTTTCTCCAGGTGCTGTATGCTTTCGCAGAGTGTCTGGTCAGGCTCAACTGGACCCTGGTCAGCTTCGGAGTATGGCAGTGGTGCCCCTTCTTGGGCCATCTGTACGCTCTGGCGATCGAGCCCTTCCTCTGTCTCCTCCGTAGGAGGTTGACGGGGTTGGTGCTGCGGGAGCCGGAGCTGCAGCTGGTCCTGTTGGTGTACGCCGACAATGTGCTCCTCGTGGTCCAGGACCCGGGCGACTTGGCGCTGGTGGAGGCTTGCCAGGCCATTTACTCGGCAGCCTCATCTGCCAGGGTCAACTGGGTCAAGAGCTCTGGCTTGGTGGTAGGGGACTGGTGGCAGGCAAGCTCCCTCCCACCCACGCTTCAGGCCATCCGGTGGAGTGCAGGTCCACTGCTCTATCTTGGCATTTACCTTTCTGCCACGCATCCATCTCCCCCGGAGAACTGGCACGGTTTAGAGGGCAGGGTGGTAGAGTGGCTCCGGAGATGGATGGGACTACTCTGGTGTCTCTCCCTTTGAGGGAGGGCACTGGTGCTTAATCAACTAGTCCTGTCCATGCTCTGGTCCCAGCTCAACACTCTGGTCCCAGCCCCGGGTTTCCTAGGCAACCTCTGGACATTGATTCTGGAATTCTTCTAGTCAGGGCTGCACTGGGTCTCTGCAGGGGTTCTCCATCTACCCTGGAGGAGGGAGGGCAGGGCCTGAAGTGTCTCCGCACTCAGGTCCATGTCTTCCGCCTCCAGGCCCTGCAGAGGCTCCTTTATGGTGCAGGTAGTCTGGCGTTGAGAGTACTGGCGCACGCCTTCCTGCGCCGCTTCCGAGGGCTCTGATATGACCGGCAGCTCCTTTATCTCCATCCGAGAGGTCTTCCGCAAGACCTCTCCGGGCTGCCGGTCTTCTACCAGGACCTCGTCTGGACTTGGAAACTGTTCACAGTGACCAGGTCCATGGCGGCCTCCGTGGGGGAAGAGCTCCTCGCGGATCCCCTGCTACACAACCCCCAGCTCCGTGTGCAGGTGGCGGAGTCCCCTCAGTGCACCAGAGGTTGGTCCTGGCAGAAGTCACTAGAGTCAGAGACCTCCGGGACTACGACCGGGGAGACTGGCTGGAACCCTTGATGCTAGCTCAGTACATGGGGCTCTCCAGACCTCGTACTCCCCTGCGTGTACTTCAGGAGGTGAGGGCCGCTTTGCCGCTCGCTGCTTGGGTTTACCTCGACCGGATCCTAAGGAGGGGCATGCCCCGCCCACCCTCCACGCCAGGCCCTCCGGACCTTCTTATCGGGCCCCTGCCCCATGGACCCAACCGACCCCCCACCCCTTCACCGTGAGCCAGCTACACGAGCTGCAACCGGTCCATTTCCAGACCACGCCAAGGAAACATCTATACACGCTCGTGCTCCACACCCTTCATGTCCTCACCCTCGCGTCCTGCCCCAAACACAAAGTGGTGGGACCTCCTGCCACCCCTAGAGGGTGAGGAGCCCCGGTGGGCTGGCCTATATTCCACCTTGGTCCCGAGGCCTGCCGGGGATATCAGTTGGTGGCTCCTTCATGGGGCCGTGAGTACGGGCGTGTACTTGGCGCGGTTCACTCCAATCCCGGACACTTGCCCCTTTTGCGGTGTGAGGGAAATCCTGGCGCATGTCTACCTGGAGTCCGCCAGGCTGCAGCCCCTATTCCAGTTCCTCACGAGTATTTTGTTAAGATTTTGGTTGCACTTTTCCCCTCACCTCCTTATCTATGCACTCCCTGTCCTTGGCCCCACTAAGTCACAGGACCTCCTGGTCAACCTCCTCCTGGCCCTGGCTAAAGCGGCCATCTATAAAACCAGGGTGAGGAGGTTGGCAGATGGAGTCTCCTGTGACTGTGGGGCTTATTTCTGATCCTCCGTCCGTTCACGCCTCTGAGCAGAGTTCCTCTGGGCCGTGTCCACTGACTCCCTTGACACCTTTAAGGAGCAGTGGGCACTGTCCAGGGTTCTCTGCTCGGTGTCCCCGGTCCTTCGTTTGACCCTTTGACCACACTCCTGTCCCTATGGTTCATTAGTTGTCCCCCGTAATTATTTAGTTTTCCAGGTCCTGTGGACCCCCTCTTAGGCTGGGGGGGATCCTTTACTACTTCCTGGATCCCAATAAGACAGCTTCCTACTTTCCCCACCTCTTTTGGAGTCCTAAAAAATACATTTTTCACTTAAGGATTTTTAAAAATTCCTTGTTTTACTAATATCTTGATTAAAATGGAAAGAAGTTTGAAAATCTAGTTTGTTCCATTGCCATTTATGGTAGTTTATTCAAACTAGTGCACACACTACTCAGCTTGAACAAGATTAGACTGTGAGGTTTCACTTTGTGACTCTCATACTCTCGCATGGTGCTGCTGGGTTTAAGTTTCCATCCTAAGAGGGGAATGTTTTTAAGGTCAGGCTTGACAAAGCCCTGGCTGGGAGGATTTAGTTGGAGATTGGTCCTGCTTTGAGCAGGGGGTTGGACTAGATGACCTCCTGAGGTCCCTTCCAACCCTGATATGCTATGATTCTATGTTTAAACATGCTACCCATCCCGCTTAAAACATCTGTGCAAACCTTTCTATTTATAGTCAGGATTGGAATGGAGATGTAGGCTAGTGTCCAGGCACAGGAATTTTTGGAGTTTACTCCAGCTCCAACACCAACTTCCTTTGTAGCCGTGGTTAAAGGTGCAGAAAGAAATTTGAAAATAGAAATCTTTAGTACCAAATTTATTATATACATATATATTTTTATAAATTGAAATTAGCATCTATTTAACTATCTGTGGTTTCATTGTAAACTTTTGTTTTTAAGGTCATCCAGAAGGAAGATAAAGAATAGAGTCTACTGGCACATTTAATTATCTTTATGAAATTTCAAAGAAAGGCTTACAATTATTATGTCCAAAAATACATGTACCCTTTTCTGGCAAGGCTACAATTTCACATATTAATTTTGGTTTGCTCAGTTCCCGTCTGGGAAAGAAAAATGTAACTAGGTAGTTCCTAGTCAATTTGAAAGCTGTGGGTAGCTTATTAGTGCCAATTTGCATTCAACTTATTTTTCACTAAGGTCAGCTACAAAAACTAATTATTAATGTGAGAGTCTTGCTAAGACTAGAATTATTGTCAATGGCTTTACTCATTTCAGTGTCCAGTTTAACCAGCAGTTTGCAACATTCATAAGTCAGTGGTGTAAAAAAAGAGGTTATAGGTTCAACTCTGGAGCTTACTCGGTACGTGGATATATCAAAGATACTCAACTCACAGTGCTTCTAAAGTCAAACTTCTCTTCAGTCACCAGTTAGAATCTTTACTATAAGTTATGGAGAGTTGGTTTTTCATTATTTTTAAATCTACCTATGGCTTAACCCATAGGACAATGAGCACATGTTCATCCTCACCACTTGGGCCTGAGGGATTTTGTGCCAGGTCCCTCTTCTCCTTGGCAAAGGGCCCCTATGTCCTCCTTCCTGAGATTGCTCTCCTCCTACAGTCCTGCTGAGGAGCTCACATGGCTGTGCATGCTCTGTAATAGCAGTGCATACCAACTCCCCAGTTGGCAGCAGCTCCCAGCTTCTGGAAGTAGTTGGGAACCTGAAGCAAAAGGGGACGGTACGTGACAGAGAGTGAGGGTAGAATGTGGAAGGTTCCTAAAAAAAACCAGAAGTGGTAGCAGGTGGGAGAAAGGGACTTACAGCAGGCATGAAACCAGACCCAGTTCCTCCCTATCTAAACAACCCCACATCAGCAGCAAGAAACCCAGGACATTTGTTAGTTAGACCCTGTGTGACATACGGAGAGCAGCTAATTTTCAAAGGGTTAAAACAGCAAAACTAGGAGAGATTTTCCTCTATGTCAGAGTCCTGGCACCACACAGCCATGAAAACTTCCAGCATTTTAGCATGTTAGTGCTGACCAGAGATAAGGAGGTCATACCATTAGTTCCACTGCCATACACTGTCTCCTTGCCTGCATGGTAGGCAAAAGATAGATCACAACCTTGCTATTTATGCATTGCTTTACATGCTTTGCTCCTTTTCCTCAAACTCCATGCCACCAGTATACCAGTATCACGGAAGAATAGCTACTTCAGTAGAGGAAAAGTTTAAAATTCCTTCATGGCATAAAGTATTAGTGACCCAAAGTTTTCCTGGGTAACTACCCACTCACCTCTTTTTCACATGGTTAGGTTTAAGATTTTCAAAGCACTTCTCAGTTTGCTTTGGGTTTATTCTTTTAAAAATAGGCATTAGTATCATCCTAGATAAGATATTTTCTCAAAATTATGAATGACTTACACCCTGGTTGGCAGAAAAATATAGTTACATCCATGCTACTAAAATATATATAGTATTTCTCATTTAATAACTTCCCCTTTTATCATTAAAGGGAAAGCAGCTTTAAAAACAAAAAACAAACAAAAAATACACAGTAGCACCTACCTCTGCTACAGTTTGATAAGATAAAAGGAAAATATATTTCCCTTGTCAGTTTCATGTTGTGGATTTAACAACATGTACTGAAGACAACTTTATGATTTCCTTTAGTCTTTAAGCTATTTAAGGTTATAAGCCACAAAAATTGTCAGGGAGAGCAAAGTGAAGATACTTTTAACTCCGTTTGAAATTCACTAGATTTCAACTTGGTAAAGTGGGAGCGGAGTTCACTCTGCCACCTACTTTTAAAGTACGCTTTTGTTCAGCTGGATTCCCTCACCATCTACTGATGCATTAACCCCTATCAGCAGGGAGCTAAGCCTAAACTCAACTTTCCAACCATACCAGTATTGAAGAACTGCAACTCAAGTTCCACAACAGCGATAGCACTGTGTTGCCAGTATTCCACTCTAATCACATGATCCATGTGTGAAACTTGTATTGCAAGTGATAATGAATATGTGAGAGGCGGCATGGGGCAGTTCTGAAGCACTAGCCTAGAACTCAGGCCTCCTGGGTCTAATTCCCTGCTCTGTAACAGACTTCTTTTGTGACGATAGGAAAGACCCTTAGTCCTTCTGTGCCTCAGTTTCCCTTCCGTAAAATGCGTATGCTCATACTTCTCCCACCTTGCTGCAGAGCTGAGGATAAATAAAGATGCCCAGACACTACGGTAATGGACATGTAAGTGCTTTAGGTCACAAGCATGCACGTTATTCAGTTTAAGGCCTTATCCACACTAGAAAAGATCTGCTGATTTATTTCTACTTCCTAGTAACAAGGCCAGTTCCTACCAGTCCCCAAACAAAATAAGCTATACCAGCAAAAGCCCTTGTTTGACTGCATAGTTATGTCCGATTTTTTTTCTCCACACTAAGCGACACAGCTATACCAGCAAAACTCTTCAGTATAGAAAAGGCCTTCACCCCTCTAAAGAGAGGATTTAACTTTCTGAGCTCCTTAGGGCAAAATGCCTAGCACATAAGTAGCACTACCATAAACAATAAATCCACAAGATGTAATAGACACTATGCAGCAAAACAACAACAATAAAGACAACAGGAAATATACTTGTGACCATGATGAAGACAGAATATACCTAGCCAGGTGCCTGAAAATCCACAGAAAAAATTAATAATGAACCATTTAAAATGTAGTTTGGTTTAAATTATTGGTTAAATGCCTGTTCCAGTTCAAAACTGAAACAATAACATTCAATTTTATTACTTTAGGGCAGGAGAAAACAAATACTACAGGGAAAGACAGCTCAGGTCTTGCTTTAAAGAAATCAAATGAATGCTCTAAGAAAAGTAATTTCAGCTTTATTAAAAGTGAGAAAGTCATGAGGACTATGTTAGGTATTGCTGCTGATTACAATGTTAGCATAACTAGCGAAGTTGAATTCTGAAAACAGAACTATCCCTATTGATTTATTTTTGAAAGAGTGACTATTGTGAGAGACAAGCCCCTTGACAAGGCAAAAGTATAAAACCTGTATCTCTTCCAACACCACATTTGAGCAACAAAATTTAAATCTTCAGTTGCCCTCTACATTGTTTTCCTGGCTAGGAGAGCATTTGTTCATTAGTTCCTTCTAGATGGCCCTCTGATGGTGACAACAGAACAACACCGTTCTGCCTGTTTTGCTAATGGTCTTTGCAGCAGGAGGGTACAATGTCACAGAGGAGACAGAGGCTTGCAGAGAGCTTAGTAGCCCATCTGGCCAGAAGTCCCTTCCTACAGGAAGTGGGTGGTATTGGGCTCAGCCCATCTGAGCCAGGAGTCCCTTCACAGGGAGGTGGTAGGAAGCAGGCATGGTGGCACAACTGAGCCAATAGCCCCTTTGCAGAGGAGGTGGGTGGTACTGGGGCTCAGCCCATGTGGGCTATGAATCTCTTCCCAGAGGAGGTGGGTAGTATCAGACAAGGCCCATCTGAGCCAGGAATCCCTTCGCAGGGGGAGGTGGTACACAGAACAACTGGGCCAGGGCAGCACATGCAGGTCAAGCCCCACTCCCAGTGGCATGGAGGAGCAGCATATCTGGGTCCAGAGTCTCTTCCCAGGCTGGTGGAGCCTATTAGCCAGCAGGGCCCCTGCTCTCCTAACAGGCCAGGTCGAAGTCATCCCTCTCCTGGTTGTAGTTCAGCACGTGTTGGCGGATGCGGGAGGAATCGGTCCAGGTGATGAAATCCTCCATGGCCCGGCTCACCAGGCAGGCGGGGTCGGTCACCACCTCGGGCCCCACCCGCACGTGCCCCTGCTCGATGAAGGTGATGGCGTCGCGCAGCCTCTGGGCCATGCGGAGCCGCAGCAGCAGGCAGGGCAGGCGGCGGCGGCAGAAGGCGCTGGCCGAGACCCGCTCGCACTGCTCCAGCGAGTGCTTGGAGCTCACCAGCCCCAGCCCGTAGAGCTTCTCCAGCAGCGCGGCGGTGCAGCGGGCCCGGAAGGCGGCGTCGGCCTCGCCCAGGTCGCGGATGCGGCGCGCCAGCTCCCGCACGGCCCGGCTGAGCTGGTTGTAGCGGGTGTAGTCCTCGCGGCGCTGCAGGCGGTAGCGCCGCAGCACCCGCAGCTCGGCCAGGTTCCCCGAGGCCGCTTCCCAGCTCACCAGGTCCAGCCGCTTCAGCAGCTTCTGCTCGTGGAACTTCAGCTTCCGCACCATCCTGCCGCGCGGTGCGGGGCCGCGGGCAGCCGGGCGCGGGACGGGGGGGTGGGGGCGGCGCGCGGGAGCTGCCTGTCACGTGCAAGCGGGCGCGGGACCCCGGCGCAGTCACAGCCCCGGGCGGGGGGAAACCGGAACTGCCGGCGCGCGGCGCTGGGAGCGGAAGCCCGCTGCCCTTCGCTCTCATTGGCCAGAAGGAGGGGCCGCCCACCCGTCACATATTTCGACGGGCGGGGCGGGCAGCGGCGCGCGGGGCGGTACAGAGGGGCGGGGAGCCAGGGGGTGCGCGTGGTCTCCGCTGGCGGCGGCGGCGGCGCTGCTCGTGTCTGCGGGCCCGAGCCGTGGTTACTCTCTCAGCCTCTCGGGCGGATCTCCGGAGCCCTTTGGGAGCGCGGGGACAGCATTTCTGGAGCCGCCCCAGTTCAGACAGTTGCGTGTGGAAGGCAAAAGGCCACCCCGCCACCCTGACAGCAGGGTGGAAAGGGCGTGGGGTGTTTTGCAAGGTCCCAGCAAGTTACGGGACCCGCCGTTCAGCTAGTGCGGTATCTAGAAACATGTAACAGAATTCAAGCAGAGAAAAGCATTTCTTAACCAGGAAAATTTAAGAGATTCAAAATACAAGTGTCTTCCCTAGGGTTGGGTTTCAGTTTTCCGAATTATATTTGTTTGGCACGAATAACTTCTTGAATATTGCAATCAGCCTGTCCTGCTTTATTCTTTGCTACCCTGCTTCCTTTTCTGTTTAGGGGTATGCATGTCTTTTGTGACTCAAGTAGCCTCTTTGCTGAGTCTTAAGTGTAACAGTTTAAAGTGTCTCAATGTCTCTGAGAGAACAGACTTTGCGCTGCTGTCATGCTTTTCGTACAAGGCTCTTACACAACCTTACAAATAATGAACAAAGCCTCACACACCCCTGTGAGCTAGGGAAGTATTCTTCCCATTTTTCAGGCAGGGGACTGAGGGCTTGTCTGTTCTTAAAACGCTACATTGGCACAGCTGCACTGCTGTAGCCTTTCAGTGTAGACACTACCTATGCCGACAGGAGGGGCTCACCCATTGGTGTAGATAGTCCACCTCCCCAAGAATTGTTCCATTGACCTAGTGCTGTCTGCACAGGGATTTAGGTCGGTTTAACTACACCACTCAGGGGAGTGGATTTTTCACACTCCCAATTAACGTAGCTATGCGGACCTAATTTTCTAGCGTAGATTCAACCTGAGACTGGAGAGATTAAGGACCCAATTCAGCAGGGTACTTAAGTAAGCACATATTTAACTTTCAGTTCTGAGTAGTCCCATCAAAGTCAATGGTGCTTGAAGTTAGAAACATATTTAAATATCTTGCTGAACTGGGGTCTTACGCTCAGATCCTCAGAGTATTTAGGTTCTTATAAACCTTTGCAGACCTGAGCCCTAGTCACTTGCCCACGGTTGCATAGCAAGTCTGTTGCAGAGCTAGGAAGAGAACCCAGGTGCCCTGACTCCTTAACTTGTGTCTTTATCACTTAACAGTATTTTCTTTCATTGTCATTTTGGGCATAAAATCACAATCATTTATAGGCTGTGGCTGCAAGCTAACTGGAAAATAAGGGCTTGTCTACGCTTAAAACACTACACAGCACAGTTGTGCTCATGTAGTGCTTCAAGGTAAACACTATCTATGCTGATGGGAGAGATTCTCCCATCGACGTAGGTAATCCACCTTCCTGGGGGGCGGTAGTTAGGTGGATGGAAGAATTCTTCAATTGACCTAGTGCTATCAACACAGGGACTCAGGTCAGCTTAACTACACTGCTCAGGGGTGTGGATTTTTCACATGGCTGGGCAGCGTAGTTATGCTGAACTAATTTTCTAGTCTGTATCAGCAAAAACAATATGGAGTCCTTGTGGCATCTTAGAGACTAACAAATGTATTTGGGCATAAGCTTTCGTGGGCTAGAACTCTACTTGGCTACCACTCTAATTTTCCAGTGTAGATGAGGATTCAGTCACTTCAGATTCAGATTATGGCCCTGATTCTCAGCAGCTCTGCAGTCTCTTTACATCACTCCTCACACACAAAAGGGTTCATCTACACAGAAACCCCTCCCACCCTGTGACAGTGAGTCTCAGAGCCCAGGTTAACTGACTGGAGCTTGCGAAACTAAATATAGCTGTTGATGGAGTGAAGTCAGGGCTTCAGGATCCTTCCTCCCCCTCGCAGAGGTTCAGAGCCTGGGTTCCAGCCTGAGCCTGAACTTTGTCACCACAATTTTTAACCTCCCCCAGGCTCTGAGACACACTATTGTGAAGCTGTACCCTAAGGGTATGCCTACACTGCAATAAAAGACGTGGCATGGCCGCAGTTGGTCCAGGCTAGCTGATTCAGGCTTACAGGGCTCAGGCTGCGGGGCTATAAAATTGCAGTGCAGAAGTTTGGGCTTGGGCTGGAGCCTGAGTTCTGAGATTCTGTGAGGGGGAGGATCTCAGAGCCCAGGTTCCAGCCTGACTTTGAATGTCTATGCTGCAATTTTTCAACCTTGTAGCCCAAGCCACGCAAGCTCAAGTCAGCTGACGTGGGCTCTGAGACTTAGTGCCGTGGATTTTTAGTTGCAGTGTGGACATGACCACAAGGTCTAGAAAACAGCTAGGATTCCCCCGGCACAGGGGGATTCTCAAAGAGGTGAAGGGACAGCAAAACAGGCTTTTCCCTCTTGCAGCTGTGATTGTAGGGGCTCTGGGGGTGGTATAGGGCCCAGAAGAGCGGTGCTGTGGGAGGAAAAGTGTGTGGCTGGGGTATTCTCTGCTCCAGCTGTTCTGGGCTTGGAAGGATTAGATTTTTATTGGTAAACATCGATTTCATCACACACACAGAAACAGATAAAAAGATATTTCCACTAATAATAACCAAAATTTCGAGATAGGCAAAGTAAGAAAAATGCTGCTTGAGAACTTATTAGTGTTTGATTTAATGATATTTACATTGTATGTTTTTACATGTGACATTGACTGTTGGTGTTTTAAAGATTATAAAGCTTTAACTTTTTGAATCTGAACATCTGCTGTCATTCAATAATTATTGTCTGGACCCCCCATCCATAATGTCTCACAGCTATGAAAATTTAAACAGATTAAAATAAAAAAACTTAGAACCCATCATTTTGCATAACTGTGAAGATTTAAATCAATGAAAATTAAATATTCTTTAAAATATTTAAGAATTTATGATGGTGTCCCTAGCCTTTGTTTGCCAGAAGCTGGGAATGGGCAACAGGGGGTGGATCAGTTGATGAGTACCTGTTCCGTTCATTCCTGTGAAGCACCTGGCATTGGCCACTGTTGGAAGATGGGATACTGGGCTAGATGGACCATTGGTCTGATTCAGTGTGGTCAGTCTTACGTTCTGATAAACATTGATATTATCTGTTGAAATTATAAAAAAATAAAAGCTGAATTCTGCCAAGCCTACCAACAGGGGGCCTTGGGAAGCTGCTATAAAAACCTGCCCAGGAACTGCTCTAAATTATGCTCTAGACTGATTGGGCCCAAACTTATCCCAGAATCCAGGAGGCATGAAAGGGGCGTACAGTTGCCTTTACCTCACCTCTATGGGCTCCCGTAAGGCACAGCACAGAATGTGGGCTGTAATGACCAGTCAATGTAATTATGATCTGATGGCTCTGTGGTAGGGGTGCTGTGTGAAAAGCGCTGATGCTCTTAGTCCAGGTTGTAGTGAAGCAGGAATGAACATCACAAAAAAACAGCCCCCACAATTGGCTCTCTTGGTAGACTCAGCAAGGATTGAATGGCCAAGGAGACTGAGCGAGGCTCCCAATCTTCTGCTAATCCAGATGCCACCCTTAAAAGGAAAACAAAAACTACATTGCTTTTGAATATTTGTTGCTTATATGGTTTTAAATTATTTGCTTTGACAAAGATTATGAAGCTGAAAGACGTTCGTGAATAGAAGTGCGCGAATAGAAGATGCAGTCTTCAAAGTTTCATTTACTTTTCCATTTCCGTTACTGGTTGCTCTGGACTAGCATAGGGAAATTGGGAGAAATTAAATTTGCAGGTAAGAAATGTATCCTTCAGTGTTGCAGCTATTATTAATTTGTAGGAGACTAACAAAAAACAAAAAAAGGGGGAGAAATGTGATTTTGCACTTGTTACCTCAAAGCTCTTAATTTATGTGCAGACTACCAGTTCACTATGCATCCCAGTCAGTAACTCCTCCATGCATGAAGTTTCATGCAAGCAACATCTGCAGAATTGGGGCCTATTAGTGCCTTTGGGTATTTAATGGAACATTATTTTATGAAGAATAATGATCTTGTGGCGATAACACAGGACTGGGAGATAGAAGATCTCATCTGTAGTCCCATCTCTAGCATAGACTATTTGTGTAACCTTGGACAGGTCACTTAACTGTTCTGTGCCTCAGTTTCCCCACATGTGAAATGGAGATGATTCTTTATTGCCTTGCATTTTATGGAGTCATCTACACCTATGCAAAGAGACCGCTAGCATTTTAACCCTGCTGTTTCTCCCTTTACATAATGTAAATGACTACACAAGGGCCAAGGCAATAGAGAATCTGGCCCAGTAAGGATGGTCTAAACCTCAGTTCATTACTGTTTGTAAAGCACTTTGAGACCCTAGATGGAGGTCATCATAGAACTGCAAAGTATTATTATTTTATTGTTATCACACACAAAAATTAGCCCATCCTTACAATAACTATAGATACATTTAACATTCTTCTTGATCCTGAAATATCCATCAGTTCTGAACGTGATCTGAAACACTGATACAGTTCCGTTTTCTCAGCTGGGTAAGCCATTATCAAGCATTCCAGAGTACTGGTCACAGGCATGTGTAAGCTTTGAGAGTGATTTTCAGAGTGCTGAGCACTCAGAGCTACTTACCGGGAAATTGTGGGCACTTCACAGTTTTGAAAATCAGGCTTACTTTGTGCTGTCTCTTCATTCATCCAATTTCACACAAATGAGACATGCAGTCCTCCAATATGAAGGAGGAAAATCTCCTAATCCTAGGCCAATTAGCCTTTGAGCCTTTTAATAGCAGACAAAATGCTGAGGTTTGCAAAGCAGCCACTGACCACAGGCATGTATTTCCATGGGGTTTTATAGTATGCACATATTCTCTGCCTGTGAATTAGAATAAGGTAATTGGTCTGTTTTTATTTAATATTTCATGTATTTTTATGTGACTATGAAACTTCTGCCAAATCAGTGGTGAAAAGCAATAGGCTGGCCCTGGTAGTGTAATGGATATCATTCAAAGTAATTTTTCCAGTGGATCCCGATGTGAGTTATAAATGCTACTGACTGTACCTACTGGTGCTATCTGTGTCAACTAATTATTATGCACCTTAGAAAGATTGATCTAGAGGAAGAGTTGGCTATGTTACCACCACTCGCCTCCCTCAGGGCTTTGCTGAAGGCTGGGCTGTAAAGTGTCTGATATCACATGAGACATGCACACATTCAGAAGACCGGTCATGCAGATCAGCAGTCCTGTTTACAAGTCACACATCAAGCCGGTCTGCAAGGATTCTGCTGGAGTTTCTCCTCCTGGCCACCAGGGACAGCTATGGTGAAAGAATTGCGGACCCCCAAACTCCATCTCCCCTGCTCTTGCTGCTCCCCTGCAGGATGCAAACCATTATGGAGCTGCTGGAAGGAGGAGGTGGTTCCAGTTGGCAAGGGAGCCAGGAGTCAGGAGGAGTGGCTGGGGGAGGAGACAAGTGGGAAGCCAGCTCGGAGAAGGAGGGGGACAGTCTCAGGGGATAGGCCGAGGACAGGATGGGTGTCGGGTTGAAAGGTTGGGGGAAGCATGGGGATCAGAATGAAGCAGGAGCTGAAAGGGGACAGGGCAGGGTGGAGAAGATTAATGCAGACAAGGCAGAGTGTGGGGCGGCTTTAAGGTAACAGTGGTAAAATGGGGGCGGCTGAACCAAACTCCTCCATGCAGGCTGCTCCAGGATCTCCTAACCCTGCCCCATCAAACATTGCTCCTGGCCGAATATCACTGCTCATCCCCCCAGCAATCCCAGGTTTCTGCCAGCTTCCTAGTCCCCACATCACTCTGGTAACCCCTGCCCCGGCTCTCATCTCCGCCCCTCATCATTCCCACCCAGCTGTCTGTGGCTTGCCCAGGTGAAATTCTATGGCCTGTGGTACACAGGAGATCATAATGGCCCTTTCTGGCTTTAAAATCTATGAATCCTGTGCCTATTTCTCATCACCCTGAATGTCAGCTCAGCCCTGAATCTCAAAGTCCTGAATCTTTAATGTCCTTATGTCCTTTTCAGCAGGTATGAGTCTCATGTTCTGTTTTTTCCCCCCAGGCTTGTCTGTTAATGCACAGAAGGAACTGGGGAGCATGAGCTCTGCAAAGTTTTATAGAATCCCCGAGGGGAAGGGGCCTTACACTGTTGGCTGCACGGACCTGATGACTGATCACACGATTCAGGTATGATAGCCAAAACCTTCCTGTCACTCCCTACTTTATTTTGACGTAAGTCACAAGTCCAACATTGCAGCCTTTGTCATACTACTAGGTATTAATTAAATGAAAAGTTCCTCTGGTTCTGATAGGTGGAAATTCACCCAGGCAGAGGGGCAGGATAAAGCCTCCAGGCATTTTACTTTTTGTGAACAAAATGTTTCATATGAATTAATTCTGACAGAGGATGGCTACTGTGGCACAGGTATCGCGAGAAGTGTAAGGCTGTAATGACAGGAATATACTGTAAATCAGTCAATTTTGTCAGATACTAGGATATAGATTTTATAAACTGAAGTTGGCAGGCAAAAATGTCTGGATATAGACACTATCATTATTAACCTCCAAAACTCTGGAGAAGTTCAGAACTGAATCCTTATCTAAATCTGAGCTTTGTAGCTTGGACCCATCTCTAAGTACAATTTAAGAGCCTGATCCTGCTTTCCTAGTTAAGGCAATGCTCCTTAGCCAAGATCCTCAAAGGTATTTAGACACCAAACTCCAACTGAATTCACAGCTCACCATAGAGAATTCTTTGGAATGGGGCAGGAAAACTCTTCCTGATTGTTCCATGTGCCGTAGTGAAGGTGAGAAACGTGGTTTGCCACCCCATGGAATGAGCCAGAGGCCCTGCCCCTGATCCTGGGAGATATGCAAGACCATTCACCCAGAGCCCTCATACCTCTGGGTTCCTGGCACCTGCCCCCATCCTTCCTGGCAACTTAGCTCCAATGGAGACCCACCACCAAGGTCTCCCATGACTGCAGCTGTCCCCATCAGAAAAGTCCCCCTAGCATGGCAAATGAGGGATGATGTATAGCATTTCTGCTGTGTGTTAAAAAGTAACAATTATGGAATTTGTACCCATTTAAAAAGAAAGATTACTGCCTTCAGAATTGGTATAGAACCATAACAGAACCAAGCAATTATATCTCTCAGGTTCCCAAAAATGCAGATAAAGTATTAAGCAGTTAATGGGCCTGCAGCCCATTCAGCCTAGTCAATGCTGATTTGCATTTTCAGGTACAGTAGCCTCACAATTTTTCTACTAAGACACTCTTGCCCTTTGTTGTTGGTAGTTCCTGTAGCATTGGCATGGCATTTTTAAACTCCAAGCAAAGCTAGTATGGTAGAATTTGCTTGTAGTGATTGTGGTGAGTAGGGATCATTTGGGTATTTTTGTCTGTGAATTGTATAAGGATTTATTGTGTGCCTACATTACATAATGATTGGGTAGTTCACATGGTAGAGTTTAACTGCTTCAAATTAGCTTTCGTGCCTTTATTAGGTAAATGATCTGGATTATTAACATTCACTAAAGTCTAGATTATGAAATTTACTCACACTGGTAACCAGTTATTCACCTGAGTAATGCAATAGGGACTGTTCAGGTGAGTAACTCCTCATCACTGTCAGGGTTTTGCAATCTGTTCCTAAATAAGCCTTTGTCAAAAATGGCTCATTCATTACAGTGTGATTTGTAAATAGAAGATTCATCAGCTAAGCTCTTCATGTGCATTGGGTAATAGATCAGAAACTTAAAATTCAGGCAATCTGACACTGTTTTTAAAAGTCCAGTTTAAAATAAGTATTGTTCTTAACAGCCATCTTGCCCTATTGTTTAGGGCATTTTGCATGCACTCCTACAGTTAATTCACCAAAACACAATATAATCAGTGAGCGATTTTGAATAGTGTGCTCCAAAGTCACTTTTGTCCTAAAGAGCAAGAATGCAAACTGTACATACTTTTTATCTGATGGACACCTTCTTTATTACATTAAATTACTTGTACGTAGTCCCACCCTGTGGTCCTTGCAGAAGAAACATTCTATTGAAAAAACATACCCAATGGCATACCCAATGGCATACATGGTTCACAAGAAGAGAAAGGACCCAAAAGGAAGGAAATTGAGAGGGGAGAGAGAACAGTGGTAAGACTTTGAGAGAGAGAAAATACTACTAATAAAAATATGTATAGGGGAACAGAGACCACAGCAGATATGAAAACATCTTGAAAGAGATTGGTTTGGAGGGGAAAATAATCTGAAACACTTAACAAAGAAGAAACACTATAGAAAATTATTAATGGTAATATTTTGTATTTATGCAGCTTTCATCTGTAGCTATCAAAATGCTTTACAAAGAGGGTAAGTATCACTGTCCTCAGTTTAGACAGAGAAACTGAGGCACAGAGGAGTAATGGTCAGACAGCAAGTCAGTGCTTAAACTGTGTATAAAGGTCAGATCTCCTGACTCTCAGTCTGTGCCCTATCTGCTGGAACATATTGCCTGAAACAAGTCTGAGGGAAATGCAGGCTCTGAAGAAGTCTGAAGAAATATGATGCAGGAGGAAATAGGAAGAGAATAGGGAAAGAAGGAGAAATAAGAGAATGGAGGCAGCAAATACTCTAAAGTTAATAGAGAGTTTGCACTGTACATTTTGAAATAATGCTGTAATGGTATCCTGGGAGGGAATGTTATCTAACTTTAGCTGGATGCCAGAGATCATGTCTGTTTGGTTCCCAGGTATGAAAAATACAGTAACATTTGGTGGCAATCAAAGCTGAGCCTTTATTGTTAATTTTCTCGTTGGACTCTCTCTTACACCTTGTGGTATCATTTTAACATGTTAAACTCTTAGGTAAAAATATTTTTCTTCTTTAGCAGCTTCAGTGAGAAAATCTGTTTCTTTTTCTGATTCAATCACAGGGAAGCTTCTTTCGTCTGTATTATCCTTCACAAAATGGCACAAGTAGTGAAGAAACCAAGTGGATCCCCAGGAAGGAATATTATCGCGGACTTTCCGACTTCCTCAACGTGTACCGGATGTTAGGAGAGACAGTTTTTCAGTACTATGTTGGTAAGATGAGTTTATTTCTAATTGCCTTACCAGTGAGACATTGTGTGCTATGGTCAGTTTAGTTATGGCACCTGTATGTGAGGAATGTGTTAATACTGCAGGAGCTCAAGGGAATTTCCTTTGCAGAACTGTTTCTCCTCCTCTTCCTATGGGGCAGGAACATTCAGGTGACTGTGACTGTGACTGTATGTTTCACTGCACCACGTGCCCAAATATCACTGTCATGGGTGTCTGGGAATATTCCCAGTAGTAAGCCCCATGGGTAAAATTCATCCTTGAGCAAAGGGCCATCACTTAAGCCCTATAGGGAATCTTTTTGAAGGCACAAAGGGGAGGCTAGGTGCCCAGCTCTGATTGAAAGTCAGTAGGAGTTGGATGCCTAACTGACTTTGTGCCCTTGAAAATCTTCCCCTACAGAATTTAAGTGGGAGATAGGCCTTATGCTGGCTCTCTGTATGGGGGGGAATTTCACCCTTTGCCCGGTAATAAGTGTCTGTAGGATCAGGCTTTTTAGTGCAGAATACGAACTAAGGCCTTTACTCTTATTCTCCTTGTGTATCTCACTCAAAAATCTAATTTAAATCAATGGGACAACCTGAGGAGTAAAGCAGCTACTCAAGGTAAGGGAGGGTATCAGAACGTGTCTCAAATAAGTGGTTACATGAGAAGCCACACTAACTGCAGATATCCTTTTTTATCTAGGCTCAGTGACATGTCCTGCAAAATGGAATGCTGCTTTCAAGCCTGGAGAGAAATACCCCCTCATTATTTTTTCCCATGGACTTGGAGCTTTCCGGTAATGCTGCAGTTTGTGGCCTCAGACCACATGGGGACAAGTGACTCTCCAATGTAACTCCACTGCACCCAGTGGACTTATGCTAGGGAGGAATTTAGCCCAGGAAGTTGACAGTTCTTGAGAATGGTTTTGAACACTATTCCAGTAAAGTTGCATTGGATCCATCACAGCATTAGCTAAAACTGGTTTTAAAAACAGTGGGCCAGATCCTCAGCTGGTGTAAAGTAGTATATCTCCATGGAAATCAATGCCAATTTATAAAAACTGAGGGCCTGCTCCAATTTTGGTTTATTTATATGTTTCCCTATTTGAAAATACTTGCTTCTTAGGAGTGTTGCGAGAAAAAATTATTTAAGGTTTGTAAAGCACTTTGAAGATGTAAAGTATTGTGCACATGGTATTATTATATATAATCATTAGTTTCTCTTCCTCAAAAAATCCTCTTCAAAATGGGTGTTGGTATAAAGATAGAGAGGCTGTATGGCTTAGTGGACAGAGCACTGGACTGGGACTCAGGAGACCTCAAAGGGATTCCTGGCTGAGCCGCTGGGTGACCTTAGGCAAGTCACTTCCCTCTCCCGTGCCTCAGTTTCTCCATCTCCTTTCTCAAACACTTTGAGTTCTATGCATGAAAGCACCATATCAGAGCTAGAAATTATTATTATTCCTGTGGGACTTTGAAAATGTTGTACAGACTTCCACATAAAAATCAGTCCCTTAGTAACTTGAGAAAGAAAGGAGGCATTGATCTACAATGTACAATATTAAATTAGGTGTAGTACAAGCATGGCCTATATGTTATTTCAGGAGCAAGGTATTGAAACTATGTGTATTTAAGCAGTGTATTATTTTGATTTCAGGACTATATATTCTGCTATCTGCATTGAGATGGCATCTCAGGGTTTTATAGTTGCTGCTGTGGAGCATAGGTATGTATAGTACATCTGCTTCTTTGGGTTAGAAGAGGCGAACAGTTATTTCACAAAGTCCTATGCTTATCATTTGATCTTGCAAGGTGCTGTGTGCAAAACCTGAGACCTTCTGAAATTTGAAAAACATTTATTTGACTGGAAGAGATCATTTTTCTCAGCAACGTCTTTAGTCTAAAAGATGCAAAAAGAATGTCGTGTTTATTGTACAGGATAACTTGGATTTATTTTCAAAGACTAAAATAGTATTAATTTTCTTCAAAACCCATGTAACTCCCATAGCTCAACTCTCAATCTAAACAAAGAGCAAGTTACTTGAATTCTTTGACTAGGGGAGCTGGCAGTAGTCCATGTAATTTTTTTTAAATGCTCTATTTGTGGCTGTTTAATATTAGATTCCGGCAAAACAAGGTCTGTTTTCTTTTCATTTAGACTTTATTATATACATTCAATTATAATGCTGCTCTAGTTATTTTCTTGATGCCAGGAGCCAGTCTTTCTTGATAGGGGGTGAAATCCTAACCCCATTGAAATCAGTGGCACTAGTCCCATTAACTTCATTCGAGACACAATTTCAGCCCTGAAGTCCATGTGGGTTGAGTACTGTTGGCATGAGTGTGAACTAGCCTTCACAAGTAACTTTTTTTCTGTATTATAGAGATAAATCCTCTTCTGCTACTTATTACTGTAAAGAAAATCCTGTTTCTGAAGCACGAGAAGAGGCTACAGAAAATCCGGAAGAGGAATGGATCTTCTACAGAAAACTAAACCAAGGTGAACAGGAATTTCCTTTACGCCACCAACAGGTATGTGTTGTGGAATGCTGATCTAAAAACTGAGGAAGATGCAATCTATCACCCAATAGGTGCCAAGGGATAGATTAAAGCTGACATATTTGCAAGGCCACTAACCCATCAGACTTCCTACCTCAGGCCAGGTCTACACTACAGACTTTTACCAGCATAGCTATGTTGCTGAGGAGTGTGATGAGGAATGATTTGTGACTGACAGAGCTGAGCTGGCAAAAGCGCCTAACATAGATGTGGTTATACCAGCACAGCTGTGCTTTTGGCAGTATATTTTGCTCAGAGGTGGGGGACGGAGGGAGGCCTCGAATAAGCTATCCCAGCAAAAGAGCAGCTTTGCTGACATCCCCACACTAGGAGTGCTTAACAGGTATCGTATACCCATATAGTTATACCCACACAGCCTTCCAAGTATGGAGCTGGCCGCAGAAGCATGCCAGCAGTTTTTCTCCTGTGTTCCAATCCCCACTTAAGTCAGCAGAGGTCTTTCCATTGACTTCAATAGGCTTTGGATGAGGTCCTTAGTGAGTCTCTGGTGACAGTGTGCACACCAATGAGGCAACAACTGACCTCTCATATATACATCCAATATCCTGTTTGTGAGCCTAAATTCACGCCAGTTAGAGAAACATTGGGAATAACCTGCCGAGTTACTGCCTATTGGAATGATCTCTCTGGTGGAGCTCAGCAGGTGTTTCTTTCAGGGATTCATAGCGATTCCAGCGGCACATAGGCCTCATGCTGGCCATACACAGTGGGGCGAATTTCACCCTCACATAGAAAGCTGGTTCCAAAGAAAGAGAGAGATTATTTTTCTTGATTGGTAAAATATAAAAATCAAAAGGAATACAAAAACATCCTACAACCCTCATTAGGTAACGGGTATACAACACAAGAAGGGCTCTCTGATCGGTTCCCACTGAGGGCTTGTCTAGATGAAGACAAACAGCATATTGACACACTTTAAAGCTCCAGTATAGACAGGGCAAGTTGTACTGTGTTACGAATTATACCTGGTAGGACACGCACACAACTGCTGCGAATTACACCTGGTAGGTCACGCACACAAATGCTGCGAATTATACCTGATAGGACACGCACAGTTCAAATCTAGGCTGAGGCACATAAACAAAGTCCACAACTGCAGAGTTCCCAAAAGACACTAAGTTTATTACGCTCGAGCGTGGTGCCCCCCTGCTAGCCAGGAGGGGACCCCGAATACAGATTATACAAAGGTTATATACTTTTTAGCAAAGCATGTTGCCCTCGTGCATCGGAAACCTTAGCCAATAAACAAACCCTTGTCTTATCTACCACCTATCCCTGCTTGGTGCATTCCTCCTGCTAAACTAGTATGTTAATTACACAGCATGGTCCTAAAGCCATGCATCAGTAACTTTTATTATCCGGATGGGAGGCCTCACATCAAAGGCCAGGAAATAGGGAGTTAGAGACTGACAAAAAACAGATACTGGGAGTCAAGGCAGGCTGGAGACGAGGAGGATTTTCACAGGGATGCGGTGTCTAAGGAACACTCCTCCTGGTGCATGATGTGCTTCCTTTTAGACAATGGTGGGCCCCAAACCAAAATGGAGTCACATGTGCTAACTTTTCCTTAACAACTGTAACACGATAGCTCATTCAGGTGAACCCCACAAGAGAGACAAGGGATCATCTGGACCAGCCAAGTTTTAAATACATCTTTCATCCAAGTCCTGACAAGCCTGCTCCTGAAAAGTACTGAGTCTATGGGAGTTGCTCTCATGGGGCTAAATTAACTCTTGTGCAGAGTAAGCTCAAGGCCACTGGCACTTCAGTCCTCAGGGCCAAATTCTCTGCTGGTTTAAACTGGTACAGCTCCTTTCATTTTTTTCTATTTATGGATCCAAGCTCCAGTTCTGCAAAGTGCTTATCTTTGAACATGAGCGTAATCCCAATGACTTGAAGCCCTAGATGTTTCTAAGATTTTTTTCTAAGTGTTTTAACTGAATGTCTGGCAGCTTGTTTTTTCTGTCCAGAAGGATAATTGTTGTTTTTTTATCTATGTCTAGTTGCAGCAGAGAACAGAGGAGTGTATCAAAGCTCTTGACCTCATTCTTGATATTAATTCTGGAAAACATGTAGTGAATGTACTATCTTTAAACTTCGATTGGACTCTCTTAAAGGTGAGTGAAGAGATCTAGACTCCTTTTAATAATAGCCTGACTGCCTTTCTGTTTTCTCTTTCTGTGATCCCCACATCAGCCAACCATATTAGTTGTATGACTGTTTCATCTCATGTGATCCTGAAGCTGTGTTTTTATAGCTGCTATCTTTCTATTTCCATTCTAGTAGTCTCTAGCTTTTAAAATAGATATGCCGTAATGACTAAAAGTTGGGAAAGGAACGTTCCTCACAGCATCTTGATTTCTTTTACAGGGTTCTATTGATAGTGACAGAATAGCTGTGATGGGACACTCTTTTGGTGCTGCTACAGCCATTGAGGCTCTAAGCAAAGAAGCTAGATTCAAGTAAGTATCATAAAGCAAAGGCAAGTCCCAGGCTTTGGGATGGCATCGAACTGCATTTAAGCTTTTTGCTTTTCTTGGCTATGCTGAGATCTCATTTAACTAGTACTAACTGTAATGATTACAGCAATTGTAAAGAAAATGGCTTTGCTTACTAGGGACAATTTTTTCCTTACTTACCCCCTGCTTCTGTGAGCTCCAGGGAGCCAGAACATCTGAAACAGACTCACATGCTTTCTCATTTCTTGGTACCCTGTGGAAGCGTCTCTGCCAGAGCTTCACGGGGCCAGGGACAGGACTGAGTGGAACATCGGCCTGCTCCCCGCCATACCAAATGGATTTCCAGTCTGCAATGAAAGCACGCTATCCCTTCAGGAATTCTTATAGCCTATTTATCCATGTACACTGTAACTCAAAGCATACTGAGACCACCCTATGAACCATTCTATGTCAGTGATATGATCGCATAGCTCCTTTTTTGCAGGTGTGGCATTGCTCTGGATGCATGGATGCTTCCTCTAGATGATGAAGTTTATACCAGGGTCCGCCAGCCATTGTTGTTTATCAACTCAGAAAAATTCCAGTGGGCTTCAAATGTTTTAAAGATAAAGAAACTTTACTCCACTGGCACAGAAAGAAAAATGATCACTATCAAGTAAGTATTACAGCACTATAGTCCTGTTTTCTTCTCTAGAGACTGGATTCTTTGCTTGTAAAATCTACAGGAGGAAAATTACAGGCTTCTGAGGAGAGTTGGTGGTTTACCTGTGGGAATCTAGCAGTGCCAGTTATTACAACCTCACCAGAAGTATTTACCATGCAAGGCATTTTCGTTTTCAAATCTCTTCATATAGAAGTCTGGCGTCAAAGCAAAGGGCTTTGTGCACCAAATCAATACAGACTTCCAACCAAAGATGCAAGATATCTGTTCTACTGTATTCAGGTTCTTATGCTGTGCCCATCATCTGTGTAACCTGGCTGTGAGAATGGGGGCTAGAGTAGCAACTGGAGCCCATTGTGCAACACCCAGGTGGAATTTGTGACCCGTGGATCTGCATACCCCAGCCACTTCCCCGGCCTACTCACAAATCCTTTCAATTGAAGTTAGGTGCTTAAATACTTCTGTTTGAACTGGGCCATGTGACTTGCCCAAGGCCATAAAAAAAAAGTCCTTTTTGAGGCCTTCACCTCTCCTAAGCAGAGAACACCTCTGTAGCCAGTACTTAAGAGAAATGCCTGATCCATTCACTGGCACAGATGGCCCTGAAGGTGATGGGATGGAGAAAAATATAAGAATCCCACACAAGGGGTGTGTATTCCTTCAGTGACACAGAGAACAAGGATGTTGATAAACTGGAGAAGGTTCAGAGAAGAGCACAAGATTGATTAGATTAGAAAAAACATGCCTTATAGTGATAGGCTCAAGGACAATGGTGGGCAACCTGTGGCCCATCAGGGTAAGCTGATTGCGGGCTGCGAGACATTTTGTGGACATTGACCGTACATAGGCACGGCCCCCCACAGCTCTCATTGGCCGTGAACGGTGAACCATGGCCACTAGGAGCTGCAGGGGGGCCATGCCTGCAGATGGTCAACGTCTGCGAAATGTCTCGCGGCCCGCAATCAGCTTACCCTGATGGGCTGCATGCAGCCGTGGGCCGCAGGTTGCCCACCACTACTCAAGGAGCTCAATCTATTTAGCCTAACAAAAATTAAGAGGTAACTTGATCACAATCTATAAGTATCTACATGTGGAACAAATATTTGATAAAGGGATCTTCAGTCCAGCAGAGAAAGGTACAACATGATCCAGTGACTGAAAGTTGAACCTAGACAAATTTGGACGAAATAAGGCATACATTTTCAACAAGGGTAATTAACCATTGGAACAATTTACTCCAGGCCATGGATACTCCATCACTAGCATTTAAATCAACACTGGATGTTTTTTCTAAAGATATGCTCTAGGGATTTTGCGGGGGAAGTTCTGTGGCCTGTGTTATACTGGAGGTCAGACTGGATGATCCCATGATCCCTTCTGGTCCAGGAATCTGTGACTCTATTAACAGTTTCAAGGGTCCTTCAGGGGGCATTTGGAGGCTGTGGGGAGCAGATCCAGTTAATACGATTATTTGGATCCACTAGACAACACATCCCAACCAACTGGGCAAGAACTGTGAGGGGCAGAGGATTATTGCTGCCCTAAGGATCTCAGATTCATACACAAAACTGCAGTCCTTGACTTCAAGGCTAGTCATGTAGACATGTACCTCAACACAGAATTTACCCTTAGGGTTCTTCCTACACTTGAAAGCTATTCCAATTAAGGCAGGTTTCGAATTTAACAAATAAAAGCTATTCCCAAATAACAGAGTATGGAAAAGCCCTGAAGCAGCAGTAGCAATAGAGGAATACAAGTCTCCTATCCCAATTAAGTATATAATCCATGATTATCTTTGCAAATGACTTGATTTACATGCATTACCTTTTATTGCAAAACTGCCTTCCTGTGAACTCATTTAAAACTGTCTCTTTTCTGTTTACAGGGGATCAGTACATCAGAGTTTTCCAGATTTTACCTTCCTGGCTGGTACCATTGTTGGAAAGATTTTCAAATTAAAGGGAGAAATAGACCCAAACATAGCTATAGATATTAGCAACAAAGCTTCATTAGCCTTCTTGCAGAAACATTTAGGTGAGTAGCAGTATTAAAAGGTAGTTTTGTTTAAAAGGCTCAGGTGACCATTAAGACGGATATGACTAAGCGTTAATCAACTCTTTATTGCTATGCAGCCCCTCAAACTAACCCACCATTTTCTATAGGACAAAAATTAAAATGTGAATTATCTCAGTACCTGCTGACCTGCCCCTTGCTGAAAATGTGTGAATACTTTGACAGTTGACTCTTTTCTCTGGGTTTGTAACTTGACTGTAAAAAGTTTCTCCCAGCTGCAAGATCGGGTTAAAGTGCCTCAAGTTAGGAACATTTAAATTTTCTTCATTTTATTCATTTTTAATTTATGAGATGTGTAAATAGTTTAAAGTTTCCCCACTTCACATTTTATTTTGTTCCAACATCTTCCAAACCAGTTTGATTTAAAAGATGAAATTGGCAAGTAATTACCTCATTATCTGGTAGTTTGATTTTAATAATTTTTGCATTTGTCTCCTTCAGACAGTTGTTGTTTTTGGTCACATTTGTTTTGCTTCCATGTTTCACAGGTCTGGAGAAAGGTTTTGATCAGTGGGACGCTCTCCTGGATGGCGAAGGTCATAATGTCATTCCCGGAACCAACATTGATCTACCCTCAACTCAGCCTGAATCACTAGAATGAAGAAACTGATAAACAGTGCTTTAGTATGCACGGTATTAAGTCTTCAACAAGATCTTACTTAGAAGTCTAGTACGGCTGGCCAGCTACTTCCCACAGCTCCAGCGTATTTTTTGTTCTTACTTATCAAGACAGGTGACTGTGAGGCAATCTCATTGCACGCTGATAAAAGAGTTGCAGGGGTTTAAATTCATACCAGCCTATAAACTTGTTATTGAAAATACTGTAAAACTTTTGCTTTCTACAAATTAAATATTAAATCAGTTATTAGATCGATGTCTGACTCTAAATTAGGAAAGAAGCAGTGTTGCCTAGTGTTTACAGCAGGTGACTTTCATTCTGGCAAGAGTTTGGGCAAAATGTTTATCCTCTCTGTTCTTCAGCATCTCCATCTTTAACATGGAGACAATACCTAACCAGCATATCAGATGCTTTGAGCTCTCCAGCTGTAGAGTGCTACATAAGTATTGAGGGGGGAAAAAAATTACTAGACCTAAGTTAGCCTGACTTCAAGAATATCAAATGGGAAGCCCTGACTCAGTTTCTTAAGAGTCTGATCCTAAATGAAGATAGATTTTACAAAATATTTCCACCAGCACCCCTGGAAGCCTCTTGAGAGCATACAGTGTGTATGGTAACACCCATTGTTTCATGTTTTCTCTGTATATAAAATCTCCCCACTGTATTTTCCACTGCGTGCATCCGCTGAAGTGAGCTGTAGCTCTCGAAAGCTTATGCTCAAATAAATTGGTTAGTCTCTAAGGTGCCACAAGTACTCAGTTTCTTTTTGCGGATACAGACTAACACGGTTGCTACTCTGAAAACTCTTGAGAGCACTTGTTCTTGGGAGAGTTCCTGTAAGACTTCTGGAAGTTTGGCTCTTCTTATGAGGTTTCAGTTCCATGGGAACTGCAAACTGAAAGAAGACTCCTTCTAGTTTTGGATTTAACCCAGAACCAAAATTGCAAGGACAGATTGGGATCTAGGGACTTTAATCACAGTCCTGCCTCCTAAAATTCAAACCAGTTTGGATTGTAGGTGCCACATATGGTATATTTAGTAGTTAATAACTGATTCTGTTTTTTAGAAGCCACACTGCACATGCTTAAGCATTCCTGCCATGCTTTAGGAAACTAAAACTGCAAACAAATTAGCTGAAATGTTTTCCCTCAATGACAGACAATGCAAGACTAGCAGAATTTCTTGTCAAGATTACAAAGCACAGGGAGCACTTAGGTGCTTTGGAAAATCCAACCCAAGTGACACAGGAGCACAAGTCCCCTAAAAGTCAATGGGATTTTGCACCTTCTCCATCCAGCTTTTGCCTGCTTTGTAATCATCAGTTGGGGATGAGGCTGATACGGGAGGGAAAATTGAACTCTCAAGGCAATGTAGTCTTCATCTTTAAGAGTAATTCTTTTGTCTTCACATACATTTACCTGCTTTGTACAAATGCCATCTCAACCTACTGTGACATGCACTATTGCATTTCGGGATGCTTTTTTACATGTCATAAGCAAACTGTAGCCAGGTTCCAGGACAGTGGAAGTTTTCTGACCTTGTGCGTGCCCTTGCAATACAAATCTATGTTTTCAACAATAAACAAGCTCTTGAGCTGGAATTTGCTGAACAAGGGAAATAGAAACGTTTATTTTTAAACTACATTCTAAGCTACATTATCTCCAACTTAAAATTGTGCTTACTTCCCTACAAGGGGTCATTTTGGGTCTGTTAGAACTCAGGAGCTCTCCCTTTTAACTCCCCACAAATAAACACCTCCCCCCCTCATAGAATCACTGTTCTGGCAAAGGACAACTGAACTCCTTTCATAGAGCCATTAGCAGTCAGAGGAAGAGAGCTTTACGACCATGTCTACTGCACAGATAGAGTACTGTTCCTCCTCAGTGGAGAACCTGTGGAGTGGTGGTTAGGGACTATTTAGAAAAGCTGAACGTGCACAAGTCCATGGAGCCGGACGAGTTGCATCCGAGAGTGCTGAAGGAATTGGCGGCTGTGATTGCAGAGCCATTGGCCATTATCTTTGAAAACTCGTGGCGAACCGGGGAAGTCCCAGATGACTGGAAAAAGGCTAATGTAGTGCCAATCTTTAAAAAAGGGAAGAAGGAGGATCCTGGGAACTACAGGCCAGTCAGCCTCACCTCAGTCCCTGGAAAAATCATGGAGCAGGTCCTCAAAGAATCAATCCTGAAGCACTTGCATGAGAGGAAAGTGATCAGGAACAGCCAGCATGGATTCACCAAGGGAAGGTCATGCCTGACTAATCTAATCACCTTTTATGACGAGATTACTGGTTCTGTGGATGAAGGGAAAGCAGTGGATGTATTGTTTCTTGACTTTAGCAAAGCTTTTGACACGGTCTCCCACAGTATTCTTGTCAGCAAGTTAAGGAAGTATGGGCTGGATGAATGCACTATAAGGTGGGTAGAAAGCTGGCTAGATTGTCGGGCTCAACGGGTAGTGATCAATGGCTCCATGTCTAGTTGGCAGCCGGTATCAAGTGGAGTGCCCCAAGGGTCGGTCCTGGGGCCGGTTTTGTTCAATATCTTCATAAATGATCTGGAGGATGGTGTGGATTGCACTCTCAGCAAATTTGCGGATGATACTAAACTGGGAGGAGTGGTAGATACGCTGGAGGGGAGGGATAGGATACAGAAGGACCTAGACAAATTGGAGGATTGGGCCAAAAGAAATCTGATGAGGTTCAACAAGGATAAGTGCAGGGTCCTGCACTTAGGATGGAAGAACCCAATGCACAGCTACAGACTAGGGACCGAATGGCTAGGCAGCAGTTCTGCGGAAAAGGACCTAGGGGTGACAGTGGACGAGAAGCTGGATATGAGTCAGCAGTGTGCCCTTGTTGCCAAGAAGGCCAATGGCATTTTGGGATGTATAAGTAGGGGCATAGCGAGCAGATCGAGGGACGTGATCGTTCCCCTCTATTCGACATTGGTGAGGCCTCATCTGGAGTACTGTGTCCAGTTTTGGGCCCCACACTTCAAGAAGTGGATAAATTGGAGAGAGTCCAGCGAAGGGCAACAAAAATGATTAGGGGACTGGAACACATGAGTTATGAGGAGAGGCTGAGGGAGCTGGGATTGTTTAGCCTGCAGAAGAGAAGAATGAGGGGGGGATTTGATAGCTGCTTTCAACTACCTGAAAGGGGGTTCCAAAGAGGATGGCTCTAGACTGTTCTCAATGGTCTCAAGTTGCAGTGGGGGAGGTTTAGATTGGATATTAGGAAAAACTTTTTCACTAAGAGGGTGGTGAAACACTGGAATGCGTTACCTAGGGAGGTGGTAGAATCTCCTTCCTTAGATGTTTTTAAGGTCAGGCTTGACAAAGCCCTGGCTGGGATGATTTAACTGGGAATTGGTCCTGCTTCGAGCAGGGGGTTGGACTAGATGACCTTCTGGGGTCCCTTCCAACCCTGATATTCTATGATTCTATGACCTAGGGCAGGCCATTGGCCCTGATGCAGTGATAAAATTTCATTTTTAAGAATGCCAAGCGGTCATTTGTGTTATGGACATGAGTTCCCCAGCCACATTACCCCTACTAGAGATGGTCTATTCCCAGTTCTGCCCATGGCATTGCCACCTTCCCCTTGCTCCCATCCTTCCATTCGGCACAAGTAATTGACACACATACTTCCTAGTCAGTACCCATTAGGTTGATATATTTAGAATACTACAGTGGCAATAACATCTGCATGATCAGCCACTGCCCTTTCCCTTCTAGCTTCCCTAGAAGGCATCATCGGACAGTTTTGTTTCCATAGCTGTGGCAAGGAGTGGCTATAGTACTCTTAGGCTATGTCCACGCTACGGACCTTACAGCAGCACTGCTGTACCGCTACAGCTGTGCTGCTGTGAGGTCTCCCGTGAAGCCGCTCTTTGCCAGCCGGAGAGCGCTCTTGCCGGCATAATTAAACTACCCCCAACAAAGCAGCATTAGCTGCGTGAGCAGAAGTTCCCCTGCTGACATAGCGCTGTCCACAGCACTTTTGCCGGTGAAACTCATGTTTGTCAGGGGTGTGGGTTTTTTTCCCCACACCCCTGAGAGACAAAAGTGGTAGTGTAGACATAGCCTTAGGCATTCTCACCACTAGCAGCCTTATGCTGCTTATGCTATTACCAGTGTTGCTACTTGCCGTGTCTAGGTGAGACAGTAGGCATGGGAAAGCACTTGATAGACCTTTTAGAAGCCGCTGTGCAGCTCTGATCTTCAGAAGAAGCGATCTCCATAAGTAATTATCAACATGGAGAGATGGGTGGACAAAGCCACGGTCCTAAGATCTTGTTTTGTCTACAGGTGGAGCAAAATTAAATCAACTTTCAAGAAGAGTTTAATAAGACTCCTAATCTTAAGAATAAACATTGCAAAATGTTGCCCCCTTTAACCATAGTTCATTTGATTCTAATGTTTATATACAGCGTACAGCAGAATTAGCATTTGTAAGATACTGCAATGAAGTTTTAGAAATACATTTAACAGTATTTTTTTCAATAAAACCACCTCCCTCCAGGCCCATTTTTATGAATTTACTAACATACTGTAGAATAAGCCCCGTTACCAACAGCATAAAGATTTACCAAAGAGATTCAAACAAACAAAAAGTGACAAGTGGGATTTTCCATAGTATTTAAGGAACAAGTCCCACTGACTGTCAATGGGACTTGTGTTCCTAAATCACAATTGCATGGAAAAATCCTACAGCTTTGTGGAGAATCTACCTTACCTGATTATGGCACAAAACAGGTTTTAATCTTAATCTTACCAACCTTGTGAGAATTCTGACATATTACTCATAGCATAGCAGTGTCCTTTGCCTCTAAGAGAAAATGGTAATATCTAATGAAACTTGCTCTGTTCCATAGCAATTTCCACACATGCAACAGAAAAAGTTTATTTCATTCACTGTGCTTACAATTCTGTTTGAAGGTTTTGTTCCTACTTGTAAAGTGAGAACAAGCAAGTCAGTACTTTTGCATACACATTTCCAGTGTTTGGAAACGTTTAGAACAGTGCCAGATGTTGGAACTGGATAATGGGGGATGAATCACCCAAATTGCCCTGTTCTGTTCACTCCCTCTGCAGCACATGGCACCAGCCACTGTTGGAAGAGGATACTGAGCTAGATATATGAGGGAATTCTGCGCCAAAAAGTTAAAAATTCTGTGCACAGTATTCTAAAGTTCTGCGTATTTTATTTGTCAATAAACAAGATGGCGGCTCCAGCATGGCAGTGGGGAGCACAGTCCACTGGCTGCACAGAGGTGGAAGATCACCCTGCATTTCCCCCCCATCCCCAACATGGACTTGGCCATGAGGTTGACCCAACTGACAGTGCAGGAGCCAAGGCTTGCCCCACAAACACCCCAGGGCCCTGTCCCTCCATGCCAGGTGCACCAAGATAGTAAGTGAGAGGGACAGTCTCTCACACATGCTCAACCCTGGCCCCCGATCCAGGTGTGGGGCAAGCAGGCTCAGCCCAGCAGGATACAAGTGTGGAGGGGTTTAGTGCGGGGGGATCCAGGTGCGGGGTGAGAGGGTTCTGTGTGGGGCAATTTGGGTGTGAGTGGTTTGGTGGGGGATCTGGATGCACAGGGGCTCGTTGAGGGACTCTACAGGGGATGCTGGGGGAGTGGGGCTTAGTGTGGTGGAGGTCCGGGTGCAGCTGGTTGGGCACAGTGGGGTGGGGGTCTGGATGCAGGGGGGAGGACCTTGATGGCGGGGTCCCAGTGTGGGAAGTGAGGCTCGGCAGGGGGTGGAGGGAGAGGGGGGTTCAGGTGCAGAAAGGCTCTAGATGCAGGGGCTGAGGCTCAGCATGGTGAGTGTTTGAGTGCAGGGGACTGTGTGTGGGGATTCTAGGTATGGGGAGTCTGGATGCAGGTGGGATGAATGATAGGGGCATGCAGCAAGAGGGAGTGCAGAGCTTCCTGCAGTCAGGGGAGGGTTCTGGGGGTGGGTCTGACCTGGCCCCAGCAGCTCCTTGTAAGGGAAGAGGAAGTTCTGTCCTTTCCCGGCCCCCGCAGCCCAGCCAGGACTAGCAGCTGAGATCAGCACAGGGTAGGAGTCAGCGGCCAGGGTCTGCCCAGCCCCTTCTCCACAGTGATTTACCTCTCCACCAACTGCTCCAGGTGCCCAAAACGACACGCCTACACTGCTGGGGAGGGTTTCATGACCACTCTTCTGGCTTCCTTGTCATTTTCTGTGGGGAAGCAAAGAAATCTGCAGAGAACATGAATTCTGTATGTGCGCAGTGGCGCAGCATTGGCCCAGGAGTATAGATGGACCCATTTGTCTGACCCAGTATGGCCGTTCTTATCCTCTTATGTTTAATATTCCTGGGGTGCTCTGTACTTATTGGCCCTGTTTTTAAAAAGGGTGTTCATCCAACAGATTGTAGTCAATTAATTATAGATGAAGGAAGTATTCCTTATACACTAAAGAAAGTAGTGGAGAAATCAAAAAGATCAAGACCAGATAACAATGCACCAGCATCAGCTTTATTCCATCTTGTTCTATTGTTAGTATAGTAGTATAAATGCAGAGTTCACACTGAAGTATATATTGTTTACCATAAAGGAGGACAAAACATTCAAAGTAACTGGTGCAAAATATCCTCACATTTTTTTTAGGAGAGCTATTCTAGCAAAGAAATCTCAGCGCTCATCAGAAAGCAGTGTTGCATAATGTACAGTCGTTTGTATACATCTGAGTAACCTTCATTTAAGCAAACCCAAACTTAAATCAAGTATAGTTCCAGTAGAAATATAGGACTTAAGCAATCTACATATGCAAAAAAGTTTAACATCAATCTAGTTATTACAACTATTGGTACAACAGACTAAAACATTCAATAGCTGAAACTCCACTGGTCAAGAGCTGCCCAAATTCTCACTTAAATGAAGGCAGCACAATTTTAAGAAACTACATGCTGGAACTATCAAAACATCTGTAGATTCCATGTAGGCATTTTGTTAGCACTTCACACTTGTGTAACACATTACAGAAATATGACATACGAGTTAGATATTACTTGCACAGCTGTATGAAAACCATGCTCAAAATACTTCTACACTGTAGAATTCAGATATCTCGGGGAAGTACATGTTCATAAGACTTTGCTTCTCCAACACATGACACTAGTGAACTAGAAGCCTTACTCGGTGGCATTTTCAGGACTGCTGGACAACATATATGGATCAACCATTACATCTGTGCCACAGCTGGCCTTTTTTTCTAGGAAAAGAGGAGAGAAAGACAGAGGTAAGAATAGGACCATGAAGATCCAAAAATATACTTATGCAGTAACAGTCATTAAAGAGCGTGACCTGTATGTTTTTTGATAGTCTGAAAGATTGTAGTACAATTTCAGACCAACTTTGTCTACTTCATGGTCCTGTACTAAGTTTACCCCAAAGATTACACAGTTGAAAGACCATTGTGTACAATGATTAACTATTAACTAAGGCAGCTGGAACTTTAGTCAAAGGTGAAATGTTTACAAGACTGTCTCGAGTTTTGTGTTGTATTGTTCAGTTTAAGAGATAACCCATTCCACCTGCAGGGGTCAAACATAATAGTCATAGTAGATATTTAAAAACGTAGTTTAAGATAGATGAATTCAAACTGGAACAGGTACAGAGAAGGGCTACTAGGATGATCCAAGGAATGGAAAACCTGTCTTATGAAAGGAGCCTCAAAGAGCTTGGCTTGTTTAGCCTAACCAAGAGAAGGCTGAGAGGAGATATAATTGCTCTCTATAAATATATCAGAGGGATAAGTACCAGAGAGGGAGAGGAATTATTTAAGGTCAGTACCAATGTGGACACAAGAACAAATGGATATAAACTGGCCATCAGGAAGTTTAGACTTGAAATTAGACGAAGGTTTCTAACCATCAGAGGAGTGAAGTTCTGGAACAGCCTTTCAAGGGGAGTAGTGGGGACAAAAGACATAACTGGTTTCAAGACTAAACTTGATAAGTTTATGGAGGGAATGGTATGAGGGCATAGCCTAATTTTGGCAATTAATTGATCTTTGACTATTAGCGGTAAATATGCCCAATGGCCTGTGAAGGGATGTTAGATGGGGTGGGATCTGAATTACTACAGAGAATTCTTTCCTGGGTGTCTGGCTGGTGAGTCTTTCCCACATGCTCAGGATTTAGCTGATCATCATATTAGGGGTTGGGAAGGAATTTTCCTCCAGGGCAGATTGGCAGAGGCCCTGAAGGTTTCTCACCTTCCTCTGCAGCGTGGGGCACGGGTCACTTGCTGGACGATTCTCTGCACCTTGAAGTCTTTAAACCATGATTTGACAACTTCAGTAGCTCAGACATAGGTTAGGGGTTTATTACAGGAGTGGGTGGGTGAGATTCTGTGGCCTGTGTTGTGCAGGAGGTCAAACTAGACGATCATAATGGTCCCTTCGGACCTTAAAGTCCAGGACTCTATGGTGTTTTATCAATAAAATGTTGATTCTATTAACATGTACAGTTTGTATCAGACATTCAGATACTGTGACATTCTGTGGATAGATGAGTTTGTATCTGAAGGTTTTTTAAAGTTAAAAAACAGTCATTAACAGGACTGAGTGAAAGGGAACCGGCCACCATTTGCAGACTTATACACACTTGATTTTAAGATATTCTGATTAGAGCTCGCTTGCTCTCTCATATGCACGCATATAAATTTTTTGTAAGCACAGAAAAACTGTTAATAGAACATTACAGTTAAAAAGTCAAATGCTCAAGAGTTAGGAAATGCCAGCATGACGGTTACCTGTGCACTCCTTGTGCACATGCATTCCAACGGTCTAATTACATGATCACATGCTATTGTTTCCACAGGACCCCTGCTTCATTCTATGCACAAGATGGATGGTGCTCAATGATCAGATATTCAATATCTTATTTTATCCTCATTCCGCACCCTATATAATGCACACTATTCATACCCTGCTCTGAAGACAGGATTATTAATTCCAATATGGCACTCTTGGGAAGGTGGGGTAATATCCCCATTTTACATCTGGCGAGTTGAGACAGAGAATAAGGTCAAAGGTATCAGCTAGTTTTGGGTGCCCTGAGACACCTAGGATCTGATTTTTCAGAGTACTTAGCATTATATAGCACTCTACAAGTTCACAGCACAGCTCCCATTTATTTCAGTAAGATGTGAAAGCTCAACACATCAGAAACCATGCCCACAATTTGGGCATCCAGAAAATGAGGAACACAATTAGCGACTGCCTGTGGAAAGTTTGGTTTAAGAACACCCCAGTGTAACCCCAGCATCACACAGGAACTCTGTGGCACAGGCAAGGATAGAATCCGGTTCTTCAGGGTAGCATTCACTTCCCTGAATCACCGGACCCACTTTCTCTTTCTGCAATGCACTGCCTCATTCACTACACACCTTTCAACTTCTGCAACAAATAATGCAGGACCTTACAGACAACCGTCTCCTTTACCACACAATCCTAATTCATCCCCAGAGCAAGACCACCCTGTACACTGAATGAGGCAAAGGACCTGTGGAAAAAATAATGTGATCATGTAATTAAAGACCATCAGAATGTATATGCAGCAGGGGGCCAAATTAAGGTTGCACCTTAATCATGGCATTTCCTCACTTTTGAGGGCTTGACATTGCAGCCTCAATTTTTTCAATGTAGTTTTGTGTGTAATTTCTTGGGTTTTCAGAAAAAACAAATGAAAAAAAACTAGAAATTCCTTCATATGGCATGTGATCCATCTAGGTGTCAATAAGCAGTGGTGGAACCTTTTAATCTCCTTTTGATCCACCACAGATCTCAGTCACTTGAACTAGTGGAATTCCTGATTGCCGTAGTAGGTTGCCAGCACTAAAGGGCAATGAAACACATGCTTTGCCAGAGTGTTTCACAAATATTTATTGACTGCAGTGAGAGTGAGTCAGTCTCACGAATCTTGGGTTCCATTCCAGGCTCTGGAGGGGAGTGTGCTCTAGTAGTCACAGACTCTTCTGCCTATGCCACCCCCATACTTCACCCCTTCTGCCCAGTCCCCTCCAGCAAGTCCTTGTCCCAGCCCTCTCTCTTCCCCATGCTTGTTTTTGTCCCAGTCTCAGTTTCTTTGCCCAAGTTTGGCAGAGTTAGGAGTAACTGAAAACATGGTCTTATAATGGGAAGTGTTGGGCAATCATAATAATAGGCAGTGCTACCATTCCCGTCTATCATATAAATTGTCAACGTGACCTTTCAAACAAAAAGACTCAGGAGAGAATTTACTTGTCCATATCTTTAAAAGCCAATTTCCTAACTTCTGTAACAAGGATACCTTACATTACTGAAAAAATTAAAAAAATTAAAAAAAAAAACCCCACAATCCTGGCAATACACCAGACAAACTTAAGTAAACCGGTGCTAGTAGTAGGAAGGTCTATACACCTTTGACTCAAATGAGAAAAGCAGATTAGCTAATAGCTTTTCAGGCACTGTAAAAAGTCAGGAAGAAAGTATCACCAGCTAAGCTTTTTATTCCTAGTATCAGTCTACAGGTTGGCAAGTTAAACCCGATCATCTCAGAGAAAAAAAACAGAATGACATAAGGTTTCTTGTACTTTTTTTGTAAGAAAGAACAAAAATAAAGGAAGAGCTACAGAGAGACCACATGCCTCAGGTGATCAGTAATGGATACAAAGACTTTCATGTGACAGTCACTACCACTTTACAAAGATTTGGGAGCCTACAAGACCCGACTTGTTATCATGGTTCAATTCTCCAGGTGGAAAAGTACCCAAGAGATAAGCCTCAACCGAAAGGCCAATGATTTGACCAGGCATGAAAACAGAACTATTATTTCCCCTTAGGGATAGTCCTTCCAGACATGGCAATATGGGGAGTCTTGCACTGTTACTGGCTGTGCTGTACCTGCTAGTGAAAAACCCAGAAAATTATTCTACAGTGACCAGTTAGTCCAACCACATTTCACAGCTGGAAGTTCTGTTTAAAATATACTAGAATATCATGCTTTTAGCCTTTTGAAGCATAAGACAGGTACTTAACATCCAACTAACAATGAACTTTTCATATGGCAGGAGTTTAGAAAATAAAATTTAAGTACTACCTTTCAACACTGAGCCTTCCGCTGATAAGGAGTGCAAGTTATCTGTCACATGGAACTCTGCCTAAAACAGAAACAAAAACAGGTTTTGCTGAAAGGGACAAAAACACAACTGCTAAAAAACTTTTTGTATTTGCATCTGATTTAAAAGTAGACTGGTTTTTACATTAACACTCAGGTATTCACTCATGATCAGTAGGAGAATTATTTTCCTATCTCAAGCACTAGAACTGGCTTTGTGTCCATCTTATTTCTTCAAGCCAGGCTTCTGTCGCAGGAATGAAGAAGCTGAAAATTGATTCCACTCCCTTCTTCATAATAATCAGCATCTGTGACAAATGACTCTGGCATAATTTAATATTAGGTTCCTGGATGTATGTGTTGCCATAACAGCACTGTCCACAAAGCAAAATACAAATGCAAGACCCCTTTAAGATCATTTCTACTACTAAATAGTTATGAAATATTTCATTGTTCCTTATGCAATGTTTCTTTAAGCTCTTTGTTAGCACTATATTGTCAGAACTGATGCCCCAATAGCATTATTCAGAACTGTCAAGTCTGACAGCAATAAGCAGCTTTCTGCACTTCCTGATATTTCTTCTGCTTAACACTGTGTTTACTCACTTTCAATATCACCCGTTTTCTGGAACTGGGTTTCACACAACCCAAAATAATAATATTCCTTATCCAAGTAACTGGCTGAGGGCTAGCCAGTTATACTCCACTCTTCAGGTTTTAAAAAAGGAGGGCCACAGGGGTCACTTAGAAGCTACAGTGTATCAGGCAGTTTGGTAAAGTTTTGATAAACATCAAGATTTTCCAGATAAAGGTTGGGTGGGTTGGTGTTGGTGTTATCCCTCATGATCACACAAAGATTACAACTCAAAATTCCAGATACTGGATATTTTATCTCCATTAGGTTTCCCCAAATATTTACCAAGAGCTATAACACTGTACCTCAGATGGACTCTTAGTCACTTCAGGAATACCATTCCAAACATTCTCAGGATTCACTATCTCCTCATTGCCATTAGAGAGATTCAAAACCTATATAGATAAAACATTAACCTTAGTCTAGTAGGCACTACCAGTTTATACAGAATACACAACACAACATGTTAATGGAAAAAAAGTCCACAACTGGCATATCATGTAAAACACTAAGTATACAATTCCTGTAAAATGCAAGAAGGGAGAAAAGAGTATATAGTGTTCAGTTTCTGGTTCAGACATTTATTCGTCTAAGGTGTATAAACAGATGTCTGCAGCTACTCTTCAAAACCATTCAAAAATCAGACTAGGAAACAGAGATTTAATAGGAAGAGTTCTTGAAAACCTTTACATTGGCACCTCCTGGCATCTACTTACCAAGTGAATTTCCATTGAGTAACTCTATTTACCAATATAAGAGGCAACTGTAACTATGTATTCTAGAAATCCAAAAGCAGCAAGCAACACTAACTACAGTGGAACCTCAGAATTACAAACACTCTGAGAATGGAGATCGTTTGTAACTCTGAAATGTTCATATCTCTGAACAAAACGTTAGGGTTGTTCTTTCAAAAGTTTACAGCTGAACATTGACTTAATACGGCTTTGAAGCTGTACTATGCAGAAGAAAAATGCTGCTTTCCCTTTCTTTTTTTTAGTAGTTTGCATTTAAGCCACTACTGCACTGTATTTGCTGCCTTTTTTTGTGGGGGGTAGGGTGGGGTGGTGGTCTCTGCTGCTGCCTGATTGCGTACTTCCGGTTCCAAACGAGGTGTGTGGTTGACTGATTAGTTCACAACTCTGGCGTTTGTAACGCTAAGGTTCTACTGTAACTATTTTAATCTCTGTAACCTCTCTAGTAATCTGAGAGTCTGGAGAACGTGGGATGCACGTGGAGCAACCAAAGCATTTCTAATGTACATGGAATCTTTTCTACACATGGAGAGAGCTCTGAAGTCCTACTTACCCTGGTGCCTTCATCAGATATCTCCAAAATCCGAGCCTCACACCACTTCAGACATGTCCACACCATACATTTGGAGCCAACAGCAAACCCCTCTAGATTACAGGCATGCTCACTTTGCTCTACAAGATTTGAAATGTCACCAAAATTTGCTGTAACAGTTTTAGACTTGATTAAAAACTGTCAGTGTATTTAACTGCCTCTGCCTGCTGCCTTTTCAGTCTCTATTTGCAGGTAAGAAACTACTCTTATTTGTTAGAGTTAGTAATGGACACATTTTACAGGAGATTTTGCAGTGCTAACTCATTACTAAAACCCAGGAATTCAAGAGGTTTTAAGGGTGGAATAGATCTAAATCAAGAGTGTCTCATAGACCACATAACACTCTGTTCATATATTATTCCTTTAAACTATAGCACTTTTTATGTATCTTACCTCACAGACCTCATTTCCCCATCCCCTCCCCACGTCTAATCTTAACATTAGAATTAATTTCTTCTCCAAAACACACCCCAGTCAAATATTTTATAAACATTTAAGCTAAATTTTGCATTTGCAACTGTTGATTTTTTAAAACAAAATGTTACTGTGCTGTACAGTTTGAGTCTATCTTTAAAATAATTAAGGTATATACCTGCATCATGACCAGCTAAAGTTACATCCTGCTTTCCTCTTATTTCAATTTCTTCTTCATCGGAGGGCTTATGCCTCAAGGACTCTCCACTCACAAGAGTATTTTTATACTCTCTGAACACTTCATGCAAGTCTGGTTTCATCGGTTCTGCACAACTCTTCTCTTGCAAAGTTAGCCATTTCTTACATTTTTCACCTCTGCTGTCAGCTTGTCCTACATCACAAAGCTCTACAGGGCAAGTAGACATTTGCTTTTTAAAGTCAGTTTTGGGGAATGAAAACTTATCTGCAGAAAGCTCTAAAAGAGATGATTCCAACTCTAACAGGTCCTTCCTTGTTTCATCACCAAGAGAAGCCTGCACCTCAGATGGCACCAGTTCCAATTCCTCTTTTCTTTCAGCACCAAGCAAAGATTGTACTTTGTGCGTCTCTGGTTCCAGCTCCTTCCTGGCTCCATTACGAAGTAAAGTCTTTACTAGGGAAGACTCCACTTCCAACTCAGTTGGTACAGCTTTCATTTGATGAACTTCAAGCAAGTCCAAGTCCCAATCCACACTCTCCTTTGTTTCTTCACCCAAGGAAATCTGTACCTCACATGGTATCAGTTCAAATAGTTTCCCTCTTTCATCACCACATTCAGGCTGTATTTCAAGTGACGACTCCATTTCCAACCAATTCTCTCTATTACTAAATGAAGGTGACACTTCAAGGGATTTCAGTTTCATTAGCTCCCCCGTTTCATCATCCAAAAGCTGTATTTGGAGTGATTCCACTTCTGACAATTTTTCCTTTGTTTCATCAGTCAAGGAAGTCTGCATTTTTAGTGACTCCACTTCCAGCACCTCTTCTTTTGTTTTGCCACCCAAGAAAGGGTGCCCTTCGAGTGACTCTAGCCCTTCAAGTGACTCTAGCTCCAGTAAGAGCTTTTTCAGTTCGTCAAGTGAGGAGTGCGTTTGTAACTGCTCCATTTCCAACAGCTTCTCATTCTCACCCAGGGAAGGCTGCACCTCAGCTGATGGAAGTTCCAACAGCTCCTTTCTTTCTTCACCCAGGAAAGATTGTACTCTAAGTGATAATTCTAACATCTCTGCTTTGAGTTCGTCATCCTCCAAGAACTGTGCTTCAAATGGCTCAAGAACTAAGTCCTTTGCTCCACTATTGGCAAGAAGCTGTGATTCAGATGTTTTTGGTTCTGCATATACCTTTGTTTTGCTATCGCTCTCTTTTTCCAATAAAGGATTCTCTACTTTATTAAGTATTTCAAAATTGGTCTGATGCTCATCAGCAGTTTTGAGACTCACTTTTTCTTCAATTTCTGCAGTATTTAGACATCCATTGTCTGTCAGGTGGAATGGTTCTGCACAGAGTAAAGCATCCTGCAGAGCACTATTTTCTTGCTCAGCATCTCCAGTAGAAGCCGCAGCTTTTTCAAGGCAAACAGCATCTGTATTATCTGTCCCTGGACCCTCATTCTTTTCACTGAACGTGTTCTGAATGTTTGCCAAAGTCGTATCAGTGTTATGCTTCCAAAAACATTTCATCTCCTCATTAATGTTTTTTCCATTACATTCCAGTTTAACAACAGATAAGGGAATTTCAGAAGATCTATCCTTTTGTATTTCCATTATTGTGACCTCTAGTAAATATTCTGCAGTCATGTCATAAAACTTGTCTTTTGCTTCATTACTCCATGAACTCTCTGGGGAATTAAATCCAGACAGACAGCATGGAAATGCTTGCATAGGTATTGTAAGCAATTGATCAGGAATTTGTCTAATCATCTCTCTGCCAACAAGTTCCTCAGATCCATAATCCACATGTCTCACAGTTAGGTTGTTACCTTTTATGCTGCTAACTTTTGCTCTGTAAAGTTTTCCATCTTCACTATACTTTGCTATGCAAATATCACCACTTCTAATACTAGATCTGAAGTCATCCACACTGCTTATTTCAAGTTCTCCAGTTTCCTGTAGTTTTTTTTTTAAGTAGTTTATATTTTCTGGATCAGCCATCTGACACCAAAAGTATTCTGGACCCTTTACAACAGTGACATAGGTTTCTACAATCTGAGCTACCTCTGGAGTCTTCCAGAAGAATGATTTAGTGTCCGTTATACTAGAAGCTTTATTTTTCTCATCAGAAGGCAGAGGTTCACACTGATTTGCCACATCAGCACCACTCTCTCTCCTGTCAGGTGCTTCTGTTGACTGAGATTCTTCTCTCGTTGCAAAGGTTTCATTAATCAAATCTACTGCTATCATACCTTGCTCATCATAGAGAACAATTTCCCATCTGTCTTTGAGTTTCTCTACAAATTCACAGTTTATTTGAACTTCACTTGTTCTTTCTGAAAAATAACTCACTGCTTCGTGTGTCCAATTTGTAAGCTGTTTAGACTGAACTCCAGCCAGCGAGGAATGAATACTCATCATTGGAATTGATGAATATTTTTCAAGCAGTCTATTTGTTTCACAAACATTAACTACTGAAGTGTTGCCATAATCTATATATTGTACACTGATCTGTTCATCAGATAGTTTCTGTTTTACTACAGCTCGATACCACAAGCCGTCTTCTGAAAAAACTGCACAAATTAAGTCTCCTACTTGCAACTGTTGTTGACTGAGACTATCTGTTCCTGTTTTATTGTTTAATCCTTCTGAAATATTGTTAAGTTGAGGCTCATCACTTGCTAATTGGATATAAAAATCTGAAGGGTTATTTACATGAGAAATGTATACTAAAGTTTTCAGACCAGGCACTAAGTTCCTTGGAGGCAAGTCACATATGCTTTTAAGCGGAAAGAGTGTACTATTTTCTCCTTGATTTCTAGTTTTAAGAGTATCAGGTTTAACAATATCAGACTTTCTCTCTTTCTTTATAAAGGGTAAAGATTTATTTTCACCTACTTTTTTACCCACTAAGGGAGTACTTGTTGAGGGAAAATCTTTGTTAGTGTTAAATCTTTCCACAGATCCTAGAAATTTGGTTGACAACTCTCTTTTTGCAGCAGGTTCGAAGTGTTTTACATCCTTACATACAAAATTGGTTTTGGTATTGCGCTCCTCTCCTTGGATTTCAGATCTCCAAGTTCTATTCTCAGACTTTCTCATGTATGTTGCTGATAACTTCATGTTTTCATTCCTCTCTTCTTTAGCATTTATGTTTTTAGAATGTAGAGTTTCATTTCCTACATATTTGTTAGACTCTCTATTTCTTGGTAAGCTTAAACCCTCTTTCATTTTTGCATTAATTTGAATATTGCCATCATACAGTTCAACTATCAGCTTTCCATCAGATTCTTTTGCTACCACTACCATCTTTAAAGGCTTATCCAAGACAGCGGTTTCAAACCATGTGGTAGCTTCTTTTGGTATATTAGAGATATCAGATAGTGAACATTTTATGGCTTGCATTGGCAAAAGCAAGATATCGTATGCATCGCTGGGTATAGGAATCAAGTCTTCTTTCTTTACCACCTGTATATTCCCAAAGTCTACAAAGAAGACTTCCTTATTAGGCTTGGTTTTCAAAACTACTCCTCTGTACAAGTGATTGTCAGTGTACCTTGCAAGATACAGGTTTCCAGGGTTTTGTGACATTTTTAAACTGTGCATTACTTTGCTTAGTCGACCAATGTTATTTGTGAGCTGTTCTAGAACATTTGCGCTTCTGGCAAGTTGGCAGTAAAATTTCCATGGATTGTCAACATGTGTTACATAAATCTCTTCTTCACTTCCAATTTTGATGTCATGTGTAGAATAATAATAAGAGTGTAGCTGAACAGAGGATGCCAGAGGTTTTTGAGGTGGTACAGGTCTGGCCAACCCTTTCTCGGTTAAAAAATGGCACACACTCTGAAAAGGCGTAATTAAGTCCACAACATTAAACAGCTCTTTATTGTTTATGGCAGCTAGAGCAAATATTGTACACTTCAGTTCCAAATGATCTGCTGTCTCATCAACAAACTCCTGAAAAGCTAGGATTGCTTTTTCATCCCAAATAAAAGGATCCTGACCATTTGGTTGGATTAAATTGTAAAGGCTGCATCTGAAAGCCTGAGCCTTTAATTTCAGAAAATTTGCATTAATTGAGCAGAGATTCTTTACAGAAACCAGCTCCTTGTTCCCATAGTCAACATATATCACTTCTACCTGTTCTGTAGAATACTCTCCACTAATAATCAAAGCTCTGTACCATTTTTCATCCTCTGAATACTTTGCTAAACACACTGGACTTGCCCAGTGATGTGGCTGTGTTGAAGTCTTGCAATAATCTTGAATTTCAGCCATTAGTGTCTTAAGTTCTTGGTTGTTGCTACTCAACTGACACCAAAAGTAGCCAGGACTTTCAACATAGGATATTACCACCTGAACTGTACTACCAACTTCCAGCTGACCTTCATAAGGAGATCCTGGTTTTATTTCCAAGTAGTACTGTGTAAGAGAGGAGGGCAGATTTAGGTTTCCCTTAACTTTTTTTTCATCAGGAGCAGAGTCACTTGATAAATGGCAAGTTTCTGCAGTAGGCTGGTCTTTGACAGTCAAAGGCACAGAGGGATTCAGCACTATGTTGTCTCTTATTGTTTTGGATCGCATTCCACTCCTCCTGGCTGTTGAACTCACTAGCTCCCCCTCGCCAGCACGTTCTTTGGGATCCTGCCCCAGAGACTGAGCAGATAACTTCTGAAGAGCCTCTGGAATCTCAGCCCCCTGGAATTTTGCATAGCCTCCTTGGGACAAGATTTTGCTTATATTTTTCTCCCCCGTTTGAGACTGGTCAAGAACTTCAATCACATGCTTGTCACCCTGCGTAGCCAACACCTGGATCACCAGCTCTTTGCTCTGCACTGTCCTTTTAAAGTGAGCCACAGACTCTTTACTCCATGCCTCTCCCAGGGGAGAAACATCTGCCAAACAGCACTTCAGAGCTACAGCAGGCAGCTCCCTGAATTGAGGCAGCAGCTCCTTCACCTTATACCAGTCCAAGATCTCCCTGTTGCCTCTATCTACCAGGTGCACTTCCACCCCATTCCGCAGCACCCTTGTGATAATGGCCCGATAGTAGGCGTTCTCCTTCCACTTGGCGCAGCACAGGGATCTCGGCTGGGGCTCCAGGACGATGCCGTCCAGCTTCTGGGCTGGGGAGTAGAAGTCGCTCATGCTCCGCATCAGCTGGCTGAAAGGCAGCAGGTGCTCCTTCAGCCGCAGCCAGAACTCAGAGGGGTCTCGGACGAAGGACACCTGGGCATCGTAAAACACTCCCACCTTCAGCCGCACGCCTGGTAGGTGGGCAGCGGCCGGGTCCCTCTGAGCCGCAGTTGCAAGGAGTCTGTCTGGCGGCGGCGGCCCCGGCTCCTTAGGAGGGTCGGTGTCCTCCTCTTTCGGCTGCTCCTGCGCTCCCTGGCCGCCCTGCAGCAGGCTGTGGGCCAGACAGCGGGTTTGCACCCCATAGAGGCAGTTCAGGTTGAGGCCCTTCTCCCCGTACAGGTTCACGTAGTAGAGGTGCTCGAAGGGGCTGTAGGCTTCGATGCGGGCGCTCACCGCCTTGCCCAGCAGCAGCGCCTTGAGCCCGCTGAGCTGGGAGCGGGACCAGCCGCAGCCCCCGTCCGAGATACCCTGCAGGGCGCACGGGTAAGTCACTACCGGCATGCGGAAACACTCCACGGGCAGGCGGCGCAGGTTAGCCCCGGTGACAAATTCCTTCCTGCCGTAGTCCACACAGATCACCTGGGCCACCAACCGACTCTGCTCCCCGGGGAAGATCTCCAGCAACAGCGCGCGGTACCAGCGGCCGTCTACGCCGCGTGCGGCGCAAGGAGAGCCCGGCTTGGGTAGCGGATCCTGCTCCCACCTGACCGCCGTCTCGTACATCTGGTGCAAGGAGTCCGAGAGGCGCTGGATCTCCTGGGACAGGCTCTGCAGCTGGCAATAGACGCGGTGCGGGTCGGAGATCTGGGTCACCAGCACCGGCTCAGTCACCCCCAGCTGAAGTCGTGGGTAGAAGAAATCCAGGGCGTCCGGGCCCGGCTGGGGAGCGGTAGCCACAGGGTACTGCGTAGCTGAAGTAGGGCCAGGGGGCTCCGGCTTGGGCTGGCCGAGCAGGCGGGGCGCCGCCAGGCAGCGCTTGAGCAGGGCGCGGAAGCAGCTGGGAGTGACCTGCTTGGCCAGGCCCAAATGGTGCATCTGGGCCAGCAGCCAAGGCAGCTCGAGCAGGACCAGGCGCTGCGGCATCAGCACCTCTCGCACCAGCCCCGACACCTGCTTGGCTTGCAGGTAGCCGAGGAACTCCAGGGCGCCCGCCGTCCAGCTGGCGGCCGGCTGCTCCCCGCCGCCCGCCCCGCCCGCCCCGGCTCCCGGCGGCACCAGGTCGGCCAGCACGCAGCCCAGCACCTCGGAGGGCAGGTGGAAGAATTCGTCCCCGCCCCGAGCCAGGTAGTAGGCGCCGGTCGTCACCGTGCGACCCTCGTCCAGCAGGAAGACTCGGCAGTGCTGGCCCTGGCGGCTCACGACCCGGCAGCGGTGCCAATGATCCCCCAGTTCCACCAGGCACAGATCCCCCGGGCACAGCCCGGCCCCCGCCGCCGGCCAGATGGCTCCCGGGGCGCCGACCAGGCGCGGACCGGCCTTAGCCTGGATGTCCTGGTGCAGGCGGGCATACTCCTCCCGGCGCTCGCCCAGCAGGCCCCACAGCCGCACCAGCGGCACCTCCGGGTGGACGTCCACGAAGGAGACCCTCAGGCTGACGGTGGTGCCGGGACTGGGGATCCCCTGCACGGAGCACATCCCCCAGCGCGGCCGCCCCCTCAGAGCGACCGACCGACCGACCGACAGCGCCCTGGGAAGTGAGCTAGCGGCCGTTCCGCAGGTAGAGAGGCACGTGACCACCCCCCCCCCCCAACTGTCCGGCACGAGGCCGGCCCGCTACGCTCCACTGTTATAGGCTCTTCTTCCTCACGTGACCCTTCCCGCCGCCGTTGGGTGGTCCGTGGGCCTCCCTGGAAAGAACGTCCGTTAAACGAATGAAGTCTGTGTCAGGAGGGAGGTCGCATTGGTCCAGTCTGTTTTGCCCAGGAGGAGGGGGGTAAGAACGGGCTGGGCGGCCCTTACCGTCAGAGGGGAAGGGAGCGGGTGAGGGTCAGCAGTACCCCTCAGGCCCTTGGTGCGGGATAGGCGGGCGGAGGCCTGAGCGGTGTCTCCAGGCTACTGGGGCTCGAGGCAAGCCATTAGGGGCTGGCATCTGGTCTAGAGTGAAGCATAGCATGCCGGGACTTGTTTACATGCTGCTTGACATCAGGGGAGAGCATTGCATGCTGGGAGGGAGCTGCCTTTACAGGCTAGGTGGGCTGAGGACCAAGCATTGCATGCTGGGAGCTGTCTCAGGCAGCTCAGGCTCAGGGTGAAGCATTAAGCTATGGGACTTGAGTACAGACTCCTTGAGGTCAAGGTGAAGTGTTGGATGCTGGGACCTGTCACTACATATTGCTCAGGGTGAAGCATTTTATGCTGGGACCTGTCTCTGTAAGTTGCAGTTTGGGCTCAGGGTTAAGTGCTGCATGCTGGGAATTGTCTGTGGGCCGCACCCAGCTGCTCAGTTCAAACAGTGGTTGTGATGGCAGTGCACAGTTGGGAGCATGTTTCGGTGTGGATGCAATCTGTGTTACACCTCTACTAGCTGGAGCACATGGTTAGCATGTAAAATTTCTCTAAGGCACACAAACCGAGGGCTGGGTGCTAAGCCCAGCTCCCCTAAACCACAGGACAATAAGCTCCTAATATTAGCCATTAGGTGTCATAAAGTAATTTTGCAAATTAGCAGGATGGGGACAGCTGTAACTTAAACAGCTTCCCACATCTGTCTGTGGGCCACTGCACCGTCCCAGAATAGCCAATGCACAGAACTGTGTGTACCCCAGAGCTGCCCCTGATATACCCCTGCAGCAGGGCTGAACTGGGGCAAATGAGTATAAAGGTATTACACCACTCCTGTGTTCTCCAGGGAGTCATCCTTAGCCTGGGGAATTCTAGTTAGGATGATCTATCTGCATTCCTGTGGCATAGAGAGGGAATGCAGCTCAGAAATGAGGCCAGCAGGTCTAAACACATTTTAAAATGTAGTGTTTCAAGAAATGTGATATACTACATAATTGACAATGTTGACCAAGTAATATGTGTAAACAAGGTTAAGATTTTGTCACAAATATTTTTAGTAAAAGTCATGGGCAATAAAGAAAAATTCATGGAAGCCCATGACCTGTCCATGACTTTTACTAAAAATATCCTGTCGGGGCTTAGAGCTCGAGGATCCCCCTGCCACCCAGGAGCTCTGGGATACCCCCGCTGCCCGCAGCAACCCAGAGTTCTGGGTAGGCCCCCTGCTGCCTGCATCTCCCTGCAGGCAGGGAGACCCTGCTGCTCCTGGCTGCCACAGGCTGTAGTCGTGGAGGTCACTGAAGGTCATTGGAAGTCACAGATTCCATGACTTCCATAACCTCTGTGAAAAAATCGTAGCCTTACATATAAATGTACACCAAAAAAAAAAAAAATCAAACATAGGTGTTTAAAACAAAGCACCTAAATAAGAGTGGCCTGATTTTCAGAGATGCTTAGTTTCCCACCGAAGTCAATAAGAATTATAGTCACTTTACATTGCTGAACATCAGACAATTTATTCAGATGTCTACTGGATTTGAGTGTCTAACTTTGGGCACCTACGTTTGAACTTTGCGGCATGGGTGTTTATTACTGTACATCAGTATATTTGGCACTTAATTTGGCACATCTTTTAATACTTATATTTTAATTCATTTGTAAACATAAAGCATGCCAGATTCCTGCCATCAATATTAAACTTTATTAAGCACTATGTTTCTTCCTTAAATATTTCTTGCCTAGGTATAACTTTAGTAAGAGCCAAACAGTGTCTTTCATCAAAATGCTGTAATACACTGAAAAGTGATCATTAAAATAGCATCTGAAGAGATAACTACCTATGTGTATCCACAGTTACATCTACTTGGGTGGTCAGACTTGCAGGGCCACTGAAGGTGAGGGCAGAATTTTGCCCACAGATTTATTATTGATTGTGATGATGTGTGAGAAATAAGGAACTCAGGTTGAGTTTTCAGGACAGTTAGAAAAAAAAATTCTGCTTATGAACAGAAAACATTTGACATCAAAGACACTGAGACATGAACATGGGACTTTACATTTTTACAGAGCAATTTTTCAGAGCAGGATTGGACTTTGTGTTCCAGCACACTATCCAAATGCTGGCTAGTGTCAGCTGGTCGTATCCTCCCCCTCCTCTGAAATCCAGACAGCATTTGGAGGGTGTCTGGTTAGACAGGCTACAGTTTTGATCCTCCCATTGCAGGATGTTGTTCAGTTTCCATCCACCCTGATTAAGATACTCAAAATATTCATAACATCATTTAACCATTTGTAGGTTGAAAATATTTTGTGGTTATGAAAGAGAATCCAGTAAGATCTAGGCAAACTGAGGGCAGGTACTATACATGTTTTTACACAAACCTCTGCTGGTACAAATTAGTGCTGACCTGCTAATGTACCACTGGGATTCTCAAAAGACACCTGTCCAAAAGATCTTCAGTCTCTAATCATTATGATTCCCTCTGTACTGGTGAATTTCACCAGTAGCACAGTAGTGTGTCCAAACATCATGTGAGATGATTTAGTTGGCGATTGGTCCTGCTTTGAGCAGGGGGTTGGACTAGATAACCTCCTGAGGTCCCTTTCAACCCTGATATTCTATGATTCAAACAGGTAGTGGTGGTGTGAAGAGGGTATACATCCATTGAGAAATAAGTTGAACCTATCAATTCCTTTCACGTGTTATATCAAACTTATCTGCGGCCAAGTCTTCACAGCTGAATCTACTGTATTAACTTATTACAGCACCTAGTACTTAATGCTTGGTTTGCTAAAAAATGACACACCTCTAATGAAGAGGTAGCTACAGGAGATGTATTTTCCTTTATTGTGTACATCTGTGTGTTTGTCTAATTCTAATGAAAGGCTGCAAAATTTACACTTGAGTCTTTTATTTATCCACAGAACATGTATAATGCACGATTAAAAACGTACATTCTATAGAAGTATCTAGAGCTCAATCAAGTCTCATCCTTAGCTACAGGAGCCCTCTCTCTAGGATTAAAAAGGTAATTTAGTGTACTTGCTTAGTAAGTTGTTTTGCCTTTCCTGAATCTTCCAGCATGGCTGACACTTATTGCCAGGTGGAGTTGTGCTTTTTGTCATAGACAGTTATGCCATTGAGACCACCAATTCTATATACTGCTTTAGCAACCACCTCCGAAGAGAGACCACCCTGTCACAAGCAACTACTTGTAGAGGACACAGAAAGTTTTCCCCCTATAATTTAACTGCGAAGAAACTGTAAAGAGGGATGACCTGTCATCTGCAACCAGTGACCACATTTTCTTACTCCCATTCATAAAAACAAACCTGTAGGAGAAACTGATTTTTGCCTATCAGTAGGGATCTAGTGTACCATACCATGCCACCCTTACTTCTGCACTGTTGCTGGTGAGAATGGCCAAGCGGGGCACTGGGCCAGCAGCCAACGCTCTCCCGTGTGCAAACCTTTGAAGAGTGGCCATCTCTTACAAGAGACCACTTTTGCTAACTCCCATGAGTGGTCACTCTTGGCAGGTTTTACTGTACTGTAATCTGTCAAGTGGCAATCAGAAGGTAATATTAAATCACTATCAACCAGACTGAATTTGAAGTGATGACGTAAAGGTGAGAGACTATTGCCAGTCTCCTAAAATAACCAGTTTCCTTAGGGATGGAGTGTTTTATTGATGATCTGCTGGATTTCCAACTCTGTTTTATTTGTTATGTGATTATTAGTATATGCTTTCAAGATCTTAAAAAGAACTAACTCCACAGATCCTTCTGATTTGTTCATAGGTAAGCCAGAATACCAATGACCAAGGAGCCTGCAAAAGTAACCATACAATTTATTACAAACTAAGAACAGAGGTAACATTTTAGTAAGTATTCATTAGCCAGTTTAACAGGGATAAATACATAACTATATTAAAGTCTTTGTCTTAGCTAGATTATAAGAAGTTTATGGAGGGTGTCATATGTTGCCTATAGTTAAGGTTGCCCAACCTCTCCCATAAGACCCTCTTTCCAATTTATTTTGCTAAAATGTAACCCTTTGGGCTGAAATTTTCCACGCTGCAGGCTGAATATTTTCAGAAAATTTCAGCAACAATTGTTCAGCAGTTTCCAAAAATAAAATTAGGGGAAAATACATAGTTTTGCCCATGTTAAAGAAATTCTTACAACTGTTTAGATCAGCAACACTCATACCAACAATACATGCTGACTCCATGGGTGCTCCGGGGCTGGAGTCTGAATAGGGGCAGGGAGGGGGCAGAGTTGGGGCGGGGACTTTGGGGAAGGGGTTGGAATGGGGGCAGGGGCGGAGTCAAGGCGAGGCGCCTATGTACCAACATACTTCGGAGAAAGGAACTGAAATTTGACAAGGTGCCTGTCTGTGTCAGTGGTGTGCTTTTGCTTTTTTCCCCCATAAAAAAACACACAAAATTTGGCCAAATTATAAACCTTTGAAAAAAATCTCAGTTGGCACATGCTCAGTAGAGACTTGTTAGAGTTTGGCTGCTAAATTCTCTGAAGATTCCATCTGTACTGGACATAGTCCAGCCCAGGGATGCAGTAGCTGAGCAGGACTTTCCTTGCAATTGTTCTTTCCAGCTGCTGTGATACCAGGCACAGGAACTGAGAGCAGAAAGATTTTCTTTCCTGTGCTCTCTTTGCCAATGCCCAGGCACCCTGAAGGAGGAAGCTCCTTGACTTGAATGCAGAGAACAAGCGTCAGACCCCGGGGGAAAGGGAAGTGGAGGGAGTAGATTAGTGCCAGTGGGAGTGGGACTGGTTGGCAAAGGAGTCTGGGACCTGGGGAAAAGAAACCAGGGGATTGAGAATAAGTGAGTGGGTAAAAGACTGACAGTGGTCAAGGACCCGGAAGAGGGGGAGACTGGCTCTGACCGAGCGGGGAGACTGGCTCTGACCGAGCAGGGAGACTGGGACAAGGAGCCTGGGGGAGGTGAGAGTGGTTGGACAAGAAGACTGGGGCAAGCAGAGTAAAAAAGTCACATTAATTTTGGAATAGAGTGTCCACACAGAGAGTTACACTGACATAGCTTTAGCAGAATAATTATCCTGCTATAGCTATGCCTGTCTGCTTCCCTGTGTAGACAAGCATGTGGCTTATGAGATCTGAGAACTTGACAATTCAGGATGAATGAAGGCAGGCACATAATGAGACACAAACCTCTGTCAGTACACATCAATCTTGATCTGCAACATCCCTATTACTCCAGGCCTGGGACCACTTCTGAACGAACACTGACGGTCATGTCAGCCAATGTGGTTGGTGAAGTGAATAAATGAGAACTCTAATCTAGCTAAGGAGTTACAGTGCCTATCATGAAGGTATTTAAACACAGAGACCAGTCTTTCCATGTAACTGGAGGCAATGCTTGGGTTCATGCCTCCAGATTTAAATGACTAGTGTACTAAGAATGCACACTAATTTAATTCATTTTTAAAACCTCATATTAATATTTTCCAAGTTTAACGATACAGTGAATGCAACAAAGGACTATGAAATACATACTTTAATATCATTATTGCTGTAAGATGTTCTGTGTAGTTCTCTAATTCTGTTTTAGGACCCAATCTTGCAGGGTGCTGAGTGCCTCCTACAAAGCGCTCCAACTTCAGTTCTCAGCAAAGTCAATGGGAATTGAAGGCATTCAGCACCTGGCAGGATAAGGGTCTTGATGCATTGAAGGAACCCCTGTAGTTGTACAACACTGCATTACAAACTATTTCGTTCTAAAGAGTTTATACTAAAAGAGGAAAAGTCATTTACCATTCGCATCCAGGTTGGTAAAAAGCCTTTGTATAGAGACATAAATCCTTCACCTTGTATAGCCTGTATCAAGCAGTCTGTAGAAGACTTATACAGCAGTCCCCTAGCAACAAGGAAGTAGAACAAAATGAAGTTGGTGTTACAAATACACAAGTAGACTGTAGGAAATGAAAGTGTTTCAGCACCATCACCCCCACCCAATATAACACCCCCAAATCTTCCATTAGGGTAGTTCCTATGAAAGGTTACATTTAGAAATAAGATCCCTGGCATAGACCCACTGAAGTAAATGAAGCTATACCAGGGATTAATTCAGCCCCCAAAAGTAAACTATATACTTTAAGGAAGAACTTTATATAGTTATGGACCATTACTACAAAAATAGCTTTTATATGCAAAAATAAACACCAAGACAATAGGCAGAAAGATTAAGAGTAGACTAGAGATCCAAAGCCTGCTGTATCGAAGAAATCAATGTGAATCTTTCCATTGACTTCATTGGGAGTTCAGTTCACGTCCCAAATTACTACTGAAGCTGGGAAATACCCTCTCAGAAATATCCATACCTTCCCTGTTTATCTCTTGGTTGGTTCATTATCCGCGTTTTGATGACATCAGCAGGAGTTCCCAGGATAGCAGCTACCAGGCCGGAACATACACTATCAATAAAAAACACTATTTGAAGAAAAAACACATCAAGATTTATCATCCCAATTCAACCACCTACATCTGAGTTTCAATAATAAAGACATTTTTATGGCTGTTGTCATTAAACCATGATTAATGCCCCATAACTTAATGTGGGTTTCCCAGTTAGGACAGAGCTGGGAAGCATTGCCTCAGCATCCTGCCCAGCCCCAGTGGAGTTCCTCAAGGATTGGTTTTGGGACCAATCTTATTTAATCTTTTTATTACTGACCTCAGCACAAAAAGTGGGAGTGTGCTAATAAAGTTTGCGGATGATACAAAGCTGGGAGGTATTGCCAATTTAGAGAAGGACCGGGATATCCTACAGGAGGATCTGGATGACCTTGTAAACTGGAGTAATAGTAATAGGATGAAATTTAATAGTGAGAAGTGTAAGGTCATGCATTTAGGGATTAATAACAAGAATTTTAGTTATAAGCTAGGGACGCATCAATTAGAAGTAACGGAGGAGGAAAAGGACCTTGGACTATTGGTTGATCATAGGATGACTATGAGCCGCCAATGTGATATGGCCGTGAAAAAGGCTAATGCAGTCTTGAGATGCATCAGGAGAGGTATTTCCAGTAGGGATAAGGAGGTTTTAGTACGGTTATAAAAGGCACTGGTGAGACCTCATCTGGAATACTGTGTGCAGTTCTGGTCTCCCATGTTTAAGAAGGATGAATTCAAACTGGAACAGATACAGAGAAGGGTTACTAGGATGATCCAAGGAATGGAAAATTTGTCTTGTGAAAGGAGACTCAAGGAGTGTGGCTTGTTTAGCCTAACTAAAAGAAGGTTGAGGGGAGATATGATTGCTGTCTATAAATATATCAGAGGGATAAATACCAGAGAGGGAGAGGAATTATTTAAGCTCAGTACCAATGTGGACACAAGAACAAATGGATATAAACTGGCCACCAGGAAATTTAGACTAGAAATTAGACGAAGGTTTCTAACCAACTTCAGAGGAGTGAAGTTCTGGAACAGCCTTCCATGGGAAGCTGTGGGGGCAAAAGATCTATCTGGCTTTAAGATTAAACTTGATAAGTTTATGGAGGAGATGGTATGATGGGATAACATGGTTTTGGTAATTAAATATTCATGGTAAATAGGCCCAAAGGCCTGTGATGGGATATCAGATGGGGTGGGATCTGAGTTACCTAGGAAAGAATTTTCTGTAGTATCTGGCTGATTAATCTTGCCCATATGCTCAGGGTTTAGCTGATCGGCCATATTCGGGGTCGGGAAGGAATTTTCCTCCAGGGCAGATTGGAAGAGGCCCTGGAGGTTTTTCGCCTTCCTTTATAGCATGGAGCACGGGTCACTTGCTGGAGGATTCTCTGCTCCTTGAAGTCTTTAAACTACGATTTGAGGACTTCAGTACCACAGATATAGGTGTGAGGTTTTTTGCAGGAGTGGTGGGTGAAATTCTGTGGCTTGCATTGTGCAGGAGGTCAGACTAGATGATCATAATGGTCCCTTCTGACCTAAATATCTATGAATCTATGTACAAGTTGAGGGCAGAAGACGAAATGAAGATAAAGTAGTTTAGGACCGAACCCTACCAGATCATTTAAGGTATCACCTAATTTTTCCATACACACAGTTACACTGGTCTCCAGAGAAGCAGCATATGTACATAGTTAAAAACAGCCTATGGAGAGAGGTCCAGAGAGCCATATACAGTGTGTCTGATTTTAATACTCCTCCCATTGAGCAGATGGAATAAGATGCGGAGAACGTGATCTCCTGAGTCCCAGACCATTGCCTAAACTGCAAGTCCATCCCTTCCCTCCTCTCTCCTGAGGATATCTGATACCTTTATTGGAATAGGATTTGCCTTGGTGCTCAGTAGGCAGTATACCATCCTGTTCTCTACATCTGGCCCACTTCTGCCTAGGATCAAGTTCTTCACCAAGGAGACACCTATCAACATTAGGTGCATCTCCTGTTCTTTCTACTAGTTCCCTTTCAGTTCTTGCTTTTTGGTTACTGGTCAGCTACTGTCTATTCTCTGTCTGCTCCTGCTCCATCTCCAGGTACAATACTTAGTCACAGAATTCCAAATATACTGTGTATAATTTACCACCACCTAGCACTTTCATATGCAATCTCAAAGTGCTTTGCAACATTGGGTAAGTAGCATTATTTCCAGCTACAGCATTGGTAACGGAAGCAACAAGAAGTAAAGTGATTTGTTTATGACTACACAGCAAGTTACTGGCAGAGCTGGGAATAGAACCCTCGTTCCCAAGTTGCATTTGAGTGCCCTGTTATGGCTACCTCTGAAGAAGCAATAATTGGAAGACAGAGGGAAGCAGCAATGTGACTGTCCTGAAAATTATAACATCACTGAGTGATTAGCTTGTGGCTAAAAGTTATCTCCTTAGAGAGGTTGGAGGGGATAATAAAATAATAAGGCACCTTGCAATGCTGTGAGTCGCACTATTGTCCTGAAGTGGTGTGTTCAGAAGTAAAAAGTGTTTCACTGAGTCATAAGTAGTCAGATCTGTAAAGACAGTAATTAGTGGAAATAAGCATAAATGAGAAGTTACTTGGTGTTCAGGCTCCTTGTTATTGATTTAGGAGATAAAGACCTGTGCTAAATAAATCCCTGGTGTAACCTATTGACTACAAGAATTGCACCAGGCTGGCATATACCCTGTTCCCCTTTTCTACTGCCATCAGCTACATCTAGAGCCTCCTCTCTGCTTTCCCCCTGCCTCCATCAGAAAACATATTATTGGAATATGCATATAGAATAATTGAACTCTCTCTCTTCCCGAAACCGCCCACCTTTCCTCCTGTTTAACATGAAAACAGTAACTTGGAAAACAAATGACCAAGGGGAAATTTGGCAAAAATGTTGTCAAACAAAATTGGAAACATTCATATAACTCTAAAAAGGATTTTTTTCCACTTCTCTATCACTTTTCTTTCCCTGTGTAGGCACCATTATCCCCATTTTGTAAATGGCAAAAAATGACAATAGAGGGCATAAGGGGGTCTAAATTGGGATAACTTGATAAAGGGTTGGAAGGAAGTGTAAGTTAAAGTGACTAAGGATTTAAATGAAGACCAGCAGTCTCCTAGAAAATTAATGATAGATTTAGGAATAGAAGACAGGTGTCCTGACCTTAGATATGGTGCTTTATCTACACCAAGGGAAGGTCATGCCTGACTAATCTAATCGCCTTTTATGATGAGATTACTGGTTCTGTGGATGAAGGGAAAGCAGTGGATGTATTGTTTCTTGACTTTAGCAAAGCTTTTGACACGGTCTCCCATAGTATTCTTGTCAGCAAGTTAAGGAAGTATGGGCTGGATGAATGCACTATAAGGTGGGTAGAAAGCTGGCTAAATTGTCGGGCTCAACGGGTAGTGATCAATGGCTCCATGTCTAGTTGGCAGCCGGTATCAAGTGGAGTGCCCCAAGGGTCGGTCCTGGGGCCAGTTTTATTCAATATCTTCATAAATGATCTGGAGGATGGTGTGGATTGCACTCTCAGCAAATTTGCGGATGATACTAAACTGGGAGGAGTGGTAGATACGCTGGAGGGGAGGGATAGGATACAGAAGGACCTAGACCAATTGGAAGATTGGGCCAAAAGGAATCTGATGAGGTTCAATAAGGATAAGTGCAGGGTCCTGCACTTAGGACGGAAGAACCCAATGCACAGCTACAGACTAGGGACCGAATGGCTAGGCAGCAGTTCTGCAGAAAAGGACCTAGGGGTGACAGTGGACGAGAAGCTGGATATGAGTCAGCAGTGTGCCCTTGTTGCCAAGAAGGCCAATGGCATTTTGGGATGTATAAGTAGGGGCATAGCGAGCAGATCGAGGGACGTGATCGTTCCCCTCTATTCGACATTGGTGAGGCCTCATCTGGAGTACTGTGTCCAGTTTTGGGCCCCACACTTCAAGAAGGATGTGGATAAATTGGAGAGAGTCCAGCGAAGGGCAACAAAAATGATTAGGGGACTGGAACACATGAGTTATGAGGAGAGGCTGAGGGAGCTGGGATTGTTTAGCCTGCAGAAGAGAAGAATGAGGGGGGATTTGATAGCTGCTTTCAACTACCTGAAAGGAGGTTCCAAAGAGGATGGCTCTAGACTGTTCTCAATGGTAGCAGATGACAGAACGAGGAGTAATGGTCTCAAGTTGCAGTGGGGGAGGTTTAGATTGGATATTAGGAAAAACTTTTTCACTAAGAGGGTGGTGAAACACTGGAATGCGTTACCTAGGGAGGTGGTAGAATCTCCTTCCTTAGAGGTTTTTAAGGTCAGGCTTGACAAAGCCCTGGCTGGGATGATTTAACTGGGAATTGGTCCTGCTTTGAGCAGGGGGTTGGACTAGATGACCTTCTGGGGTCCCTTCCAACCCTGATATTCTATGATTCTATGATTCTACAGAACCATGCAGACTTCCATAATACTTTATAGTAGGGCTGTCAAGCGATTAAAAAAATTGATCACAATTAATCGTGCAATTAAAAAAATTAATCGTGTGATTATTTGCACTGTTAAACAATAGAATACCCTTTATTTAAATATTTTTGGATGTTTTCTACATTTTCAAATATATTGATTTCAATTACAACACAGAATACAAAGTGTACAGTGCTCACTTTATTTTTGATTACAAGTATTTGCACTGTAAAATAACAAAATAAATAGTATTTTTCAATTCACCTAATATAAGTACTGTAGTGCAATCTCTTTATCATGAAAGTTGAACTTACAAATGTAGAATTATGTACAAAAAATGCATTCAAAAATAAAACTGTAAAATTTTAGAGCCTACAAGTCCACTCAGCCCTACTTCTTTTTCAGCCTATCGCTCAGACAAACAAGTTTGTTTACATTTGCAGGAGATAATGCTGCTCACTTCTTGTTTACAATGTCACCTGAAATGTCACCCGAAAGTGAGAACAGGCGTTGGCATGTGTCAAGGTTCCTCCCCCACTCTGAACTCTAGGGTACAGATGTGGGGACCTGCATAAAAACCTCCTAAGCTTATCTTTACCAGCTTAGGTCAAAACTTCCCCAAGGTACAAAATATTCCACCCGTTGTCCTTGGACTGGCCGCTACCACCACCAAACTAATACTGGTTACTGGGGAAGAGCTGTTTGGACGCGTCCTTCCCCCCAAAATACTTCCCAAAACCTTGCACCCCACTTCCTGGACAAGGTTTGGTAAAAAGCCTCACCAATTTGCCTAGGTGACTACAGACCCAGACCCTTGGATCTTAAGAACAATGAACAATCCTCCCAACACTTGCACCCCCCCTTTCCTGGGAAATGTTGGATAAAAAGCCTCACCAATTTGCATAGGTGACCACAGACCCAAACCCTTGGATCTGAGAACAATGAAAAAGCATTCAGTTTTCTTACAAGAAGACTTTTAATAAAAATAGAAGTAAATAGAAATAAAGAAATCCCCCCTGTAAAATCAGGATGGTAGATATCTTACAGGGTAATTAGATTCAAAAACATAGAGAACCCCTCTAGGCAAAACCTTAAGTTACAAAAAGATTCACAGACAGAAATAGTTATTCTATTCAGCACAGTTCTTTTCTCAGCCATTTAAAGAAATCATAATCTAACACGTACCTAGCTAGATTACTTACTAAAAGTTCTAAGACTCCATTCCTGGTCTATCCCCGGTAAAGACCAGCATATAGACAGACACAGACCCTTTGTTTCTCTCCCTCCTCCCAGCTTTTGAAAGTATCTTGTCTCCTCATTGGTCATTTTGGTCAGGTGCCAGGGAGGTTACCTTTAGCTTCTTAACCCTTTACAGGTCAGAGGAGCTTTCCCCTGGCCAGGAAGGATTTCAAAGGGGTTTACCCTTCCCTTTATATTTATGACAGCATGGCACTGTTGTAGCCAGTGTCACAAGATATTTACGTGCCAGATGCGCTAAAGATTCATATGTCCCTTCATGCTTCAACCACCATTTCAGGGGACGGGCTATGAAGTTTTACTTTTTTTGGTTTGAGTGCAGTTATGTAATCAAAAAAAAAAATCTACATTTTTAAGTTGCACTTTCCCGACAAAGAGATTGCACTACAGTACTTGTATGAGGTGAATTGAAAAATACTATTTTTCATTTTTACAGTGCAAATATTTGTAATAAAAATAATATATACCGATTTCAGTTACAACACAGAATACAATATATATGAAAATATAGAAAAACATCCAAAAGATTTAACAAATTTCAATTGATATTCTATTGTTTAACAGTGCGATTAAAACTGCTATTAATTTTTTTGAGCTAATCACGTGAGTTAACTGCGATTAATCGACAACCCTACTTTATAGTGTTTTTCAGGACAAATGTATAAGGTGGTAGAAGTTACATGTTAGTAAACAGATGCAACTAAATGTAAGAGAGTCTGAATTGGTATAGCTTTTCTTCTGAGGGATGGAAAGACTAAATTAGTGTGTGTGTGCGTGTGCGTGTGTGTAACCCCTAGACATAAGCACCCTCCAGTGACCAACCTCAGCAACACAGGCATAAATCTCCTCAGTTTAACCACAGGCGTGGGTTTCTATACAAGAATTCCACCAGTCTTTAGCTGTTCTGACAACCAACCTGGCCTTTTATATTGGCACAATTTTACCTTCTTACTCCAACAATTACAGGTGGATTCCCCACATTCAAACACCCAACGTACAGAAACAATAACAGGCTCTTCTTCCCCAGAGAGTTCTTCCAGTCCAACCATTCCTGGGCTCTTCTTCCTTAAAACTGTCTTAAAGCCAGTCCTTAATAACGGTACATCCAGACTCCCTTCATAAGGTGGTTCCTCCCAGGGCTTTCACCAGAGGCAGGCTTCTTCCCTTTCCCCAAGTCAGGGATTCTAGGTGCCCCTCACAAGGCCCATCCTGCTGGTCCTTCCAGTATCATGCTAGCCTCCTTCTTCCTAATAACTATCACATGATCCCCTTCTAAACTTAGTAAGAGGTAATTAGTTGGCCACAAGTGGACAATGCCCACATGTTCTTAAAGGACCAGACTCACCTGTGACAATGGATACTTTAACTTTTATACCTGCTTGTTATCCTTTCTCTAGCCTTAGTGATGTATAACTTATGCCACCTCTGACCCTGGCCCATCAATCTTAAAAAGGGATTTACATACATCAGCAACAAATACTTAAAATAGCCTTGGGTTAAGTGGCCTAGAAATTACCAGCCATTCTGCTAAGCAAATTTAAACAGGCCAACAAAAAAATGACAGAAGGTCAAAAGTAAACTGATGCAGAGAAAGAGGCTTCTACTGAGCATTGGGGGACATGATTATGGAGGGCACTCCTTAGGCAACAACCCTGAACCCAGAAGACCTCACCATCCTACAGATAAAACCTCAGGAAAGATGGCAAAGACAACCCAACTTATCTCAATGGTCCTGGAAGGACAAAGGAAGAGAGAGTCACTTAAGGAGCTCAGGCCTACTTTATTATGTTTACCTCCCATGTTTACCAGAGCAGCTCTTTGGACATTTGGCACCCAACCTGCCCAAAGGCCCTGAATTCCCCCTTCAGACAGGATCTTCACAAATGCATGGTGAACTCCATGAAATCTGAAATAAATAACATTTGACATTTCTCTAGCATCTCATATGTCTTTACAAACATTCATTCATACAGCTAATGAGTAGAGAATTCAGTGATGGACAAACTTCTGTTGTACACATGCAAGGAGGACTTCTTGTGCTTTCTGTAGCACACATTTTAAAAAAAAAATTCATAGGAATGTTCGTAAAGGTTATTGACCTGTTACAGCCCTGAAGACTGAAGTCCTCTGTTTATCCACAGAAGAGATCCTTTATATTAAGGGCAGTGATAATCCAAGCTTCCCCACACTGCCCCACCAATGTGCCTCAACCATGACTTGAAGAAACTATTTTGATGGGAGTTCAGTCTCCAGCCAGATCCTTAGCTGGTATAAATAAGCACAGTTCCATCGATGGAGCTATGCTGAAGTACACCAGCTAAGGATCTGGGCTTTGTGTGTCATTTTAATCACTTAAGCTCTCCTCTATAAAAAAAAAAATACTTGCTTAAACCACAAGGTTTTGTGCAGTAATGGTATGTATAAATTAGGTGCATAAATATGCATATATTTTTGCACATACAAAGTCCTAAAAATCTGTCTCATACTGCATGGCACTTGTCAACATCCACAGAATGACCACTGACAACAACAAAAAAATGCCAATTAAAATGAGCTTACTTGAGAACTCACCGTAATGGTTTCCCTTCTAGTCTCCTCTTTCCTTCCATTTGCATCTGCACCTTCACCAGATCAGTTGGACTGGCAAAAAACTGACCAATGGCACCAGCTGCCATCCCTCCAACTACAGATTTCCTGTACAAAAGTAAAGTGGGACCTAAACTCCCATTTTTCTCCAGAATACATTCAAGACGTTAACAACTATGAAGTCACAATGCCTGTTTCCCCAATGAAAATAAATGCCTCACCTAATGAGCTCTGTAGCATCTTCCACGTGAAATGGAATCTTAAACAACCACTTCTCATGTGAACAGCCAGAGCTTAATCAATGATTGTAGTAACTCCAGATGGCTAATATAGTCTATAATGTTCTTGTCAGTTTTATACAGTGTTAAAGGTAACTTGGAAATAAAATATTTAATATACATTACCAATATATGCTGGTTGCACTCAGGAAACATTGAAATAGCCAGAAGTTAGTCCCTTCCCCTTAATTGCACTTTCCCTTTATGATTTCTCTTTTTTATTTGGGAAGAAATTGGTATCAAATACTTATAGTCTTTTTCTGTTTTTTGGTTTGCTTGTTTTTTTTTTAAGTGAATTTGCACAGCAGTGGGGTGTGGGTCTCAAGAATGGTCTTCTTGGAAACTCTTGCTATTCCCATTGCATTCCAAGTTGTTACGTTCATGGCTACACCATCTGTAGCACCTCCTCAAGTTCTGTGATTTTTGGAGGTAGCCCCCAGAAGTCTGAGCTCAGGCAAGTAATGCAACTAGCCAGGTGAGATGGAGGGGTATTCAACATATTAACACTTCAAAGGGAAAACCACGAGGAGTCCTTGTGGCACCTTCGAGACTAACAAATTTATTTGGGCATAAGCTTTTGTGGGCTATAACCCATTTCCTCAGATGCATGGAGTGAAAAATACAATAGGCAGGTACAAATATACAGCACATGAAAAGCTGTGAGTTGCCTTACCAAGTTGGGGGTCAGTGCTAACAAGGCCAATTTAATCCGGGTGAATGTGGCCCATTCCCAACAGTTGACAAGGAGGGGTGAATATCAGATGGCAAATTACTTTTTGTAGTGACCCAGCCACTCCCAGTCTTTATTCAGGCCTAATTTGACAGTGTCAAGTTTGCAAATTAATTCCAGTTCTGCAGTTTCTCACTGAAGTCTGTTATTAAAGTTTTTTTTGTTGAAGAATTGCCACTTTTAAGTCTGTTATTGAGTGTCCAGGGAGACTGAAGTGCTCTCCTACTGGTTTTTGAATGTTACAATTCTTGACGTCTGATTTTTGTCCATTTATTCTTTTGTAGTTTGGCCAATGTACATGGCAGAGGGGCATTGCTGGCACATGATGGCCAGGACCTAACCACATGATAGGACCTAACCACATCAGCCACACCATCAAGGGCTCGTTCACCTGCACATCTACCAATGTGATATATGCCATCAGGGTTGTACCGTATGACTGGAGAATTGCTAACATAGTTCCTGTTTTTAAGAAAGGGAAAAAAATTGATCCGGGTTACTACAGGCCTGTTAGTTTGACATCTGTAGTATGCAAGGTCTTGGAAAAAATTTTGAAGGAAAAAGTAGTTAAGGACATTGAGGTCAATGGTAAATGGGACAAAATACAACATGGTTTTACAAAAGGTAGATCGTGCCAAATCAACCTGATCTCCTTCTTTGAGAAAGTAACAGATTTTTTAGACAAAGGAAACGCAGTGGATCTAATTTACCTAGATTTCAGTAAGGTGTTTGATACGGTGCCACATGGGGAATTATTAGTTAAATTGGAAAAGATGGGGATCAACATGAAAATCGAAATGTGGATAAGGAATTGGTTAAAGGGGAGACTACAGCGGGTCATACTGAAAGGTGAACTGTCAGCCTGGAGGGAGGTTACCAGTGGAGTTCATCAGGGATCGGTTTTGGGACCAATCTTATTTAATCTGTTTATTACTGACCTCAGCACAAAAAGTGGGAGTGTGCTAATAAAGTGTGCGGATGATAAAAAGCTGGGGGGTATTGCCAATTTAGAGAAGGACCAGGATATCATACAGGAGGATCTGGATGACCTTGTAAACTGGAGTAATAGTAATAGGATGAAATTTAATAGTGAGAAGTGTAAGGTCATGCATTTAGGGATTAATAACAAGAATTTTAGTTATAAGCTGGGGACACATCAATTAGAAGTAATGGAGGAGGAGAAGGACCTTGGAGTATTGTTTGACCACAGGATGATTATGAGCCGCCAATGTGATATGGCTGTGAAAAAAGCTAATGCGGTCTTGGGATGCATCAGGCGAGGTATTTCCAGTAGAGATAAGGAGGTGTTAGTACCATTATACAAGGCACTGGTGAGATCTCATCTGGAATAAATACTGTGTGCAGTTCTGGTCTCCCATGTTTAAGAAGAATGAATTCAAACTGGAACAGGTACAGAGAAGGGCTACTAGGATGATCCAAGGAATGGGAAACCTGTCTTATGAAAGGAGACTCAAGGAGCTTGGCTTGTTTAGCCTAACCAAAAGAAGGCTGAGGGGAGATATGATTAGTCTCTATAAATATATCAGAGGGATAAATACCAGAGAGGGAGAGGAATTATTTAAGATCAGTACCAATGTGGGCACAAGAACAAATGGATATAAACTGGCCATCAGGAAGTTTAGACTTGAAATTAGATGAAGGTTTCTAACCATCGCTCCAACCCAGTGGCCTGTGATGGAATGTTAGATGGGGTGGGATCTGAGTTACTGCAGAGAATTCTTTCCTGGGTATCTGGCTGGTGAATCTTGTCCACATGCTCAGGGTTCAGCTGATCGCCATATTTGGGATTGGGAAGGAATTTTCCTCCAGGGCAGATTGGAAGATGCCCTGGGGGTTTTTCGCCTTCCTCTGCAGCATGGGGCACGGGTCACTTGCTGGAGGATTCTCTGCACCTTGAAGTCTTTAAACCATGATTTGAGGACTTCAATAGCTCAGACATAGGTGAGAGGTTTATTTCAGGAGTGGGTGGGTGAGATTCGGTGGCCTGCATTGTGCAGGAGGTCAGACTAGATGATCATAATATTCCCCTCTGACCTTAATATCTATGAATCTATGTGCCAGCAATGCCCCTCTGCCATGTACATTGGCCAAACCGGACAGTCTCTATGCAAAAGAATAAATGGACACAAATCAGACATCAAGAATTATAACATTCAAAAACCAGTAGGAGAGCACTTCAGTCTCCACAAGGATGTAGAGACAAAATCAAAAATGCTAAGGCACAAAATGAGTTATACCTGGCAAGGGACATAAAAGGCAATAGGAAGAGCTTATTTAAACACACTAGGAGCAAGAGAAAGACAAAGGAAAGTGTAGGTCGTCTACTTAGCGGGGAAGGAGATTTAAAAACTAGGGCTACGAGTTTGTCACAGATGTCACAGAAATCACAGAATCTGTGACTTCCAGAAACCTCTGTGACTTGAGCACCCTGCTGTAGGGTCGCCGTGGCTTGGAACTACGGGGCCCAAGCTCCCAGCTGCAGAAGGAGGCAGGATGCCCCGCAGCTCCCAGGCAGCGGGGCCGCTCTGCGAGATCCTGGCCGCGGCGGGCACTGGGGCCCCTGAGAGCTCCCAGCCGCTGCAGCTGCTCTGCAGCTCCTGGCCCTGCAGCTGGCGGGGGTGCCTGGGAGCACGAGCTGCCACAGCAAGCAGGGGTGCCCAGGAGCACGGAGCCGCTGCAGCCGGTGGGGGTGCCCGGGAGCACAGAGCCATCACAGGTGGCAGGCTTGGAGCCACTGGTGATTTGGGGACCCTGCAGCTCCAAGCCAGGCACCCCTGAGTGGTGTGGGGAGCCTGCAGCTCCCCATTTTGTCATGCATATTTTTAATAAAAGTCACGGATAGGTCATGGGCTTCCATGAATTTTTCTTTATTGCCCGTGACCTGTCAGGGACTTTTACTAAAAATATGTATGACAAAATCTGAGCCTGGGAAGGAATGAAAGCCAAAATAGGGAAAGAATGGGTTGAAAATATTTATATAAGTTAGATATATTCAAGTCAGCAGGGCCTGATGAAATTCATCCTTACGGAATTAGCTGAAGCAACCTCAGAGCCATTAGCAATTATCTTTGAGAGCTCCTGGAGGACACAAGAGGTCCTAGAAGACTGGAAAAGGGCAAACATAGTACAGTACCAATCTTTAAAAAGGGGAACAAGGAGGACTGAGGGAATTATAGACCAGGCAGCCTAACTTCAATACCTGGAAAGATATTAGAGCGATTATTAATCAATTTTTAAGTACCTGGAACATAATAGGTTTATAAGGAATAATCAGTATGGATTTGTCAAGAATAAATTATGCCAAACCAACTTAATTTCCTTCTCTGATAGGATTACTGACCTAGTGGATGGGGGGAAGCAGTAGAAGTAATATACCTTGATGTTAGTAAGGCTTTTGACACAGTTCCGTATGACATTCTCATAAGCAAACTAAGGAAATGTGGTCTAGATGAAATTACTATTAGGTAGGTGCACAACTGTTCGGAAGAAAATACTTGAAGAGTAGTTATTAGTTAAAACCAGTTATTAGTGGTTTGCTGTCAACTTGGGAGGACATACCAAGTGAGTTAAATACAGGGTCTATCCTGAGTCTGGTACTATTCAATATTTTCGTTAATGACTTGGATAATCGAATAGAGAGTATGCTTATAAAATTTGCCGATGACACCAAGGTGGGAAGGATTTCAAGCACTTTGTTGGACAGGTTTAAAATTGAAAATGACCTTGACAAATAGGAGAATTAGTCTGAATTAAACCAGATGAAATTCAATAAAGACAAGTGCAAAGTACTTCACTTAGGAAGGAAAAAATCAAAAACCACAACTAGTACTGAAGAAGAGGATCTGGTGATCATTTAGCACTTCTGCCATTTCCACATTTTCTGTTATTGTTCCCCCTCACTCCCCACCATTGAGTAACAGGCCTACCCTGTCCTTGGTCTTCCTCTTCCTTATAATGTATGTGTAGAATGTTGTTATTCTTTATGTCTCTAGCTAGTTTAATCTCATTTTGTGCCTTGGCCTTTCTTATTTTGTCTCTACATGCTTGTGTTGTTTGTTTCTATTCATCCTCTGTAATTTAACCTAGTTTCCACTTTTTGTGGGACTCTTTTCTGAGTTTCAGATCCTTGAAGATCTCCTGGTTAAGCCAGGGCTGTCTCCTGCCATACTTCCTATCTTTCCTGTGCAGTAGGATAGTTTGCTCTTGTGCCCTCAGTAATATTTCTTTGAAAAACTGCCAACTCTCTTTAATAATAGGGAGATTCATTGCAAATTACTGACTTGCAAGTTAGTGATTTAGGATGAAATTCACTCTGTGCAAACAACCAATGCAAAGACTATGCACCACTTAAATCTTCAAAGTAGAGATCAAATAGTAACCTACATGTTGCATAAGCCTTGTGTTGGCCAACTGCATATGAATTAATTTCACTCCAGGCCCTTGTTTACACAGGAAAGTTGCACAGGTTTTTAAACTAATTTGGTCAAACCAGTGGAACCCCTGTGTAGACACTCCTATTTCAGTTTTGCTCAAACCTGTTCCCAGTCGACTTAAACCAAGGGAAGCTGCTCTTCAACTGAAATAAAGAGTTCCTCACAGATGTTTGCACTGGATTAATTAAATCAATTTAAATTCACACCTTAGTTAAACCGGTGCAGCTTTCTTGTGTAGACAAGCTGTGAGAGACAATTTTCCAGGGCCTATAGAACTGCTGCAATGACAACAACCCCAACAGTAGGCAGTAGCACATTTACCAAAGAGGAAAGCTCTCATCTTCAGCTCCACCAAGCACAGAGTCACGAAGGTGCTCATATGTAACCATCCGCACTCCGGAGTATACTACAGAAAACAAAACCACAAGAGAATTTTTAGGGCAGCCCTCTCTCTGTTTGTACTAGAATAGAAAGCCAAGAGATTAATTGTAAAACATCTACCACAATGGGACCCTTGGTTCTGACTGAGGCATTTGGTTGCTACTGTAATAACAAATAATCCAAAAGGGGAGGAAAAAGAGGCTGAATGGAATATCTGCCCCAGCCATGAACTTGTTAGTGTAAGGGAATCTCTTTTGCTAAGTGGTATTTCTTGTCAAAGATATGAGATGTCTCAGCACTTTAAGACACTTTACTTCACCGGACATCTCACCACCAATCTGTGAGATTTCTTTCATTTCCAGCAAACTAGCCATTAAAGAATCCTCTATGTGTGTTCCCTCCCACAGGCGCAATCCCTTTAAGATTTGCTGCTGTCATTGTATTTCCAATTAAAAAAAATACAAACCAGCTATCTCTGAGAACCTCTTCCTGCTAACGAGAAGGGAATGTGATATAATGGATGGGGCACTAGACTGCATTTCAGATTTCATGGTTTCAAGTCCTGGCTCTGCCATGGACCTGCTGGGTGACCTGGGAAAAGTCACTTCCCTTCTGTAAATTGAGGATAATGATACTGACCTCCTTTGTAAAGCATTTTGACACCTACTGATGAAAAGTGCTGTATAACTATCCACTTCAAAATGCCAACCTTTAGTTAATTTGGATTACTTTTCTTGGCTGTCCCCATGTAGACAAGCCCTTTGAGTCCTGGACCTCAATGGAAAAATAGGGGGGTTAATTGAAAATGTTTGATTGGATGATTTGACTGCACATTCCAACTCAGGCAAGAATGTAAGTAACAGCGAAAAGGCTTGGAGATGGAGCACTTGGCTCCCTCTAGAGGCTATAATTAAGGCTGTAAGTCTGTCCCAGAGATCCTGGATTCCATGACTGTCCGGAAATTCCATGACTCCTGCAGCAGCCGGTACGGCTGACCCCAGGGCCACCCAAGCAGCTGCTGCTACTGCACTGGCTGCTGTTCAGGTGGCTCCAGGCAGCTGGCCTCTGGGGCCACCAAAGGAGCAGCAGTCCCAGGTGATGTCCCGAAGCACCGGGGCAGCACCCCGCCTCACTGGGCTGCCCAACCCCCAGAGCAACAGCAGAGCCCTGGGCGGCCTCCCTTCCAGAGCAACATCGGCACCCCTGAGCAGCAGTGGTGCCCCAGAACCCTCCCCACCCCTGAGCAGCAGTGGCACCGCAGGTGCACCCCAGAGCACCTAAGATTTAGTCAGTGGTATTTATAGTACAAGTCATGGGCAGGTCACGGCCGTGAATTTTTGTTTATTGCCCATGGTCTGTCTCTGACTCTTACTAAAAATACCCAGGACTAAACCTTAGCTTTAATTATAATGTTGTTTACTCATAGTTCGACCGACTGTATTGGAACTAGTTTATATTTTGATTGCATGAATGATAACAGATTGTAAGACATTACAAGCAGTACAATCTGGTTAGGGAATGCAGTTCAAGTTCAGCAAGGTAGAGTTGGGAGAACTCCACTCTAAAGACCAGGAGCTTTATGCCAGCACGCACGATTCTGTCTCAGGGTCTAGTGTTCCTCCATTCCCTACCTGGAGATTCCAAACCCTGCGCAGAGTGATTCTGTAGGACTGAACTGATGGCAGTGGCAACGGCAATGAAGCCACACTGTAAGGCCCGACTAGTCCAGCTGTGGCAGGGGTGCCAGAACTGACTTTACAGCAACACGTGACCAGACCAGCTGTGACAGGTCTGCAGAACTGACTTCACAGTGAGGCCCACTGGACAAGCTGCGATGAGGATGCAGAACTGACTTCATGGCAAGACCCAACCAGAGCAGCCATGTTAGGCAGGCCATTCATCCAATTTTAGGTCAGACAGCCCTGTTTTTAAATTGTTTGTCTCCTACCGTGTACTGAGACAACACAGGATGTGGTTTTGTCTGGTATCATGGCTAGGGGATGCCATTTTGAAGATCACACTCCCACACCCATGCCTGCATGACCTACCATGCACCATGCAGGCCAGGTCATTCTGGCGAGAGTGGAGACATGCAGGCGGGGGAATGTCCCATCTTCTGGGGTTGTGTAAACAGCATTCTTGGCAGGAAGGGTGAACTGACTTCACAGGAGATCCAACTAGAGCAGCTGGGGCAGGGATGCGGAACTGACTTAATAGTAAACCCATGTTAGGCCAGTCATTCATCCAGTTTTAAGCCCGATAGCCCTGTTTTTAAATGGTGTGTCCCCTGTCTGGTACTGAGACAACACTGGATATGGTTTCGACTAATATCATGGATGGGAAATGCCATTTTGAAGAGAACACCACCCCACCCCTGCTGGCATGACTTCACACGCACCATGAATGTGAGGTCACACTGGCGAGGATGGAGTCATGCAGGTGGGAGTGAGGGGCAGACCCATGCCATGGCCAGTATTCTGGGGATGTGTGAATGACCACCCTAGCCATGGCAGGGATGCAGAACTGACTTCACAGTGAGATCCAGTTAGACTAGCTGAGACAGGGGGTGCAGAACTGATTTCTCAGCAAGGCCTGACCGGACCAGCTTTGGCAGTGGTGAAGAACTAACTTCAAAGCAAGGCCCGACTGTACCAGCTTTGGCAGTGGTGTGGAAGTGACTACACTGTGAGGTCCAACTGGACCAATCCAAGTGGAGGTGCAAGAACTGACATCATGGCAAGGTCTGACCACACCAGTGGCAGCCAAAGTACAGAGCTCACATTTCAGTGTGACCCACGCAGGGGTGCAAAACTGAGTAAGTTCTCAGTGGCAGAAAAGCTGATTTCTTGCAGCTGAACTAGGTAGCCTCACAATGGAGCAGGACTTCTCTGGATCGGAGCAGACAGATGGAGGAGAGCCACCCCCTGACAGCAACTGAGTCTGAGACCACTTCTAAAGTGAATTAAGCTAAATCAAATCGAGACCACTTTAATTCTGAATAAGAGCATTCACTCAAGTGTTTAACTAATCTACTTTAAATCCGCTTGGATTAAATTTCCTGAGTGTCCTCATTCAGGGCACGTCTTCATTAGCAACGGCTTGTGTAGTCGCAACAGAGTGCTGGGAGAGAGCTCTCCCAGCACTATAAAAAACCCACCTCCATGAGGGGAATAGCTACTGTCACGGAGTCCCTGGGCGATGGTCTGGAACTGCTCCCCATGAAGCCAGTCAGGACTCTGGGGCAATCTCCTTTCTGTGAGCAGCCTGCCTTCTGGACACAAAGCTCACACAGCTTCCACCTTCCTGGGTCTGACCTCGGAGCATTCAGCATCCTCTGCCCCTCCGTGCGCTTCCCACAGCGAGTCCGCTCAGGCGGGCCTCCTGGGGAAGCCAGAGGGTCCTGCACCCCAACTTCGCAGTCAGACGTGACTCTCAGCCAGCCAGTAAAACAGAGGTTTATTAGACGACAGGAACATGGTCTAAAACAGAGCTTGTAGGTGCAGAGAACCGGACCCTCAGCTGGGTCCATTTTGGGGGGCAGTGAGCCAGACAACCACGTCTGCCCTTCACTCAATGCCTCCAGCCAGCCCCAAACTGAAACTCCCTCCAGCCCCTTCTCCTCTGGGCCTTGTTCCCTTCCTGGGCCAGGAGGCCACCTGATTCCCCTGTTCTCCAACCCTTCAGCTCTCACCTTGCAGAGGGGGAAGGGCCCAGGCCATAAGTTGCCAGGAAACAGGGTGTTGGCCATTCTCTGTGTCCAGACCCCTGCCCTCTAGGGCTCCGCAACGATCACATACCCCTCCACCCAGACACTCAAGAACTGCACAGGGGAAACTGAGGCACCGTCACACTATTCAGAGGAAACATTAAGAACAGTCCCACTTCGTCACAGCTACCAACACTGGAAGCTTGGCTCCCAGCGCTGGTGCACTGTCTACACTGGCACTTTACAGCACTGAGACTTGCAGCACTCAGGAGTGTGTTTTTTCACACCCCTGAGCAAGAAAGTTGCAGTGCTGTAAAGTACCAGTGTAGACAAGCCTTCGGACAAGCCCTAAGTAGAGCTGGGAATGAGGTTTCAGGTGGGTGGGAACTGTTGTGTGATTAAGGGTCCGCAGTAAGCTGGTCACTTACTGTTTGGGTCTGGAGGGCTGACTGAACACTGATTGGGTTTGGGTTGTTGTGTTGCATGTAAATATACGTGCAGTGATCATGCTTTGGGATTTTTTTTCTTTTCCCCCCAAATAAAAGGAACCAGTGGTGCTGAGTGCTGCCATCCCAAGGATGCTGAGTGCCTGTGAGTGGGGAAAAACGACCTGCAAAGGTAAGTGGGGAGGTTTTACTTTAACTTCTCAGAGTCAGAATACGGCTCTGGTTGAGGGCTCAAGCCATAGTTTAAGAGGACCTCTAGGCACATTGAATGAGCCCTTATGCTGCCATTGGCACTAGCCAGAAGGGTTACAAATTGACATGGCAGGATTATGACACAAGACAGTATAGCTGTGGGACATTATCTTGGCCATTATCTTTGAAAACTCGTGGTGAACGGGGGAAGTCCCAGATGACTGGAAAAAGGCTAATGTAGTGCCAATCTTTAAAAAAGGGAAGAAGGAGGATCCTGGGAACTACAGGCCAGTCAGCCTCACCTCAGTCCCTGGAAAAATCATGGAACAGGTCCTCAAGGAATCAATCCTGAAGCACTTACATGAGAGGAAAGTGATCAGGAACAGTCAGCATGGATTCACCAAGGGAAGGTCATGCCTGACTAATCTAATCGCCTTCTATGATGAGATTACTGGTTCTGTGGATGAAGGGAAAGCAGTGGATGTATTGTTTCTTGACTTTAGCAAAGCTTTTGACACTGTCTCCCACAGTATTCTTGTCAGCAAGTTAAAGAAGTATGGGCTGGATGAATGCACTATAAGGTGGGTAGAAAGTTGGCTAGATTGTCGGGCTCAATGGGTAGTGATCAATGGCTCCATGTCTAGTTGGCAGCTGGTGTCAAGTGGAGTGCTCCAGGGGTCGGTCCTGGGGCCGGTTTTGTTTAATATCTTCATAAATGATCTGGAGGATGGTGTGGATTGCACTCTCAGCAAATTTGCGGATGATACTAGGAGGAGTGGTAGATACGCTGGAGGGCAGGGATAGGATACAGAGGGACCTAGACAAATTGGAGGATTGGGCCAAAAGAAATCTGATGAGGTTCAATAAGGATAAGTGCAGGGTCCTGCACTTAGGACGGAAGAACCCAATGCACAGCTACAGACTAGGGACCGAATGGCTAGGCAGCAGTTCTGCAGAAAAGGACCTAGGGGTGACAGTGGACGAGAAGCTGGATATGAGTCACAGTGTGCCCTTGTTGCCAAGAAGGCCAATGGCATTTTGGGATGTATAAGTAGGGGCATAGCGAGCAGATCAAGGGACATGATCGTCCCCCTCTATTCTACATTGGTGAGGCCTCATCTGGAGTACTGTGTCCAGTTTTGGGCCCCACACTACAAGAAGGATGTGGATAAATTGGAGAGAGTCCAGCGAAGGTCAACAAAAATGATTAGGGGTCTGGAACACTCAGTGGTTTGAGCATTGGCCTGCTAAACCCAGGGTTCTGAGTTCAATCCTTGAGGGGGCCATTTGGGGCAAAAATTGGGGATTGGTCCTGCTTTGAGCAGGGGGTTGGACTAGATGACCTCCTGAGGTCCCTTCCAACCCTGATATTCTATGACTCTATGACTTATGAGGAGAACTGGGATTGTTTAGTCTGCAGAAGAGAAGAATGAGGGGGGATTTGATAGCTGCTTTCAACTAGGTGGTGGAATCTCCTTCCTTAGAAGTTTTTAAGGTCAGGCTTGACAAAGCCCTGGCTGGGATGATTTAATTGGGGATCGGTCCTGCTTTGAGCAGGGGGTTGGACTAGATGACCTCCTGAGGTCCCTTCCAACCCTGATATTCTATGATTCTATGACATAGCACACAGCAGTGGTTTTCAAACTACGGATCGCGACCCAGTACTGGGTTGCGGAATGGAAGGCACTGGGTCGCAGCAGCTCTGATCAGCACTGCTGACTGGGCCACTAAAAGTCCTGTTGGCGGTGCTGACCGGCTAGGGAGGCTAGTTCCTCCCTGTTCCAACACCGCACTGTGCCCTGTAAGCAACCAGCAGCAGGTCCGGCTCCTAGGCGGCAGGGCCATGGGGCTCCACATGCTGCCCCTGCCCTGAGCATCAGCTCCGCACTCCCATTGGGCGTGAACTGGCCAATGGGAGCAGGGTGGGGGGAACGGTGCCTGCGGGTGAGCGCTGCGTGGAGCCGCTTCCGCACCTCCGCCTAGAAACTGCACCTGCTGCTGGCCGCTTCCAGGGCGCAGTGCAGTCCACAGTGCCAGGACAGGCAGGAAGCCTGCCTTACCACCCCTGATGTGCCACTGACCGGAAGCCGCCCAAGGTAAGCCTACGCCCTAACCCTGCACCCCAATCCCCTGCCTCAGCCCTGAGTCCCCTCCCCAGACCCGGAGCCACCTCCTGCACCCCAAAACCTCAGCCCCACCCCAGAGCCTGCACCCCCAGCCCAGAGCCATGACTCCCTCCCACACTCCAATCCCCTACCGCAGCCCAGAGGCCCCTCCCATACCCTGAAGCCCTCATTCCCAGCCCCACCCCACAGCACTCACCCCTGCACTCCAACCCTCTGCCCCAGCTCTGAGCCCCTCCCACTCCCCAACCCCCTAATCCCCAGCTCCGCTGGGTCGTGGGCATCAACAATTTTCTTCAACTGGGTCATCGGGAAAAAAGTTTGAAAACCACTGGCATGCAACATTCTGACTCATTGCTATGGGAGAAGATAATCACCTATGTGTCTGTAGACGGCAGGTGTTGCTCCTTGCCAGAGTTTTAGTAAGCCTTCCTCTTGAACAATCCCTGCTGCAGTACGTAGCATGCCACGGTAGGGTACAGCTCTTCTGGCAGCAGCTCCATATCGACAAACAGCAGCTTCACCTTGGATCTGCAGCCGTGTTTTCGTGAGATCCAGGGGAAAGGTTGCTAGCAAAAAATATCAGGGAACACAGCTGAACAAGGGCACATCCTGCAGAACAGATTGTTGCGAAACACAGGCTGGCAGCATTTGGTTTGCCGCAGGCACTGTTAGCAAGTGCTCATCCTGACTGAGACAGGAGGCTCATTATTCATGGTGCCTTTTGACAAGATAGCAAAAAAATACATCAATCGCCTTTCATTCTATCCCAAGTTCTTCCCCTTCCAAATCCAATGCTTACCACCTGCCCCACTTTTGAAGTTTCTTTGGAGAAGCATTTGGAGTTTCTGGAAGATGCTGGAGCACGTCAAATCCTTGTCAGTTACTCCCACCCTTTTACATACTCTGTGACCAAGACTTTGGTGTACACAATGCAGTTGGGCAGGTCAGGCACCCCCTTATTCTCAAGTGGCCACTCTGCATTTCCAGTCTGTGCCCAGAGGGAAAACACACTCTGCAGAGCCAGTAATCTCCCCATCCCCATGCAGGGGAGCATGAAATGGGAAGATGTTTGACTGGCTCCATCCCACGATGTGGGGAAGGTGCTTTGAGCAGAGGGGGAAGCAATCTTCTATTGGCGTGGATTAATAGAAGATTACTTTTCCCCATTGGAACAAAGCAGAACCAGGGAAGAAAGTGTCCCGCAATCCCTTCCCTATGCTGCTTCTGGGGCAGTGCAGTTACACGCTGCCCTTACATTAAAAAAAAAACTTGAGAACAGCTAGGCTGCTGGTGTGCTGAGACCACCGCTTCCTCTGCTAACCAACATTGCCTTGTATTTCCCAGGCTGTCTGTATCCATCGGTTGTCACTTGTTTTATACTTAGATTGTAATCTCTGTGTAGTACAGACTATCTCTTGGTTCTATGTTTGTACAGAGCCTAGCACAATGGGGTTCAGGTCCATGACTAGGGCTCCTAGGCACTACAGTAATATAAATAATAAACAACACTAATAATAATACTTAGGGATGCCAGTAAAGTCACAGTATAGTCCCATATTATAAGTTATTATTTCTTGTACTGGGTATCTTTAAACAAAAGAGAACCCTTAAATCACTAGGACATTGCACCAAGTTTGCATGTACAAATTAATAGTTTACACTACATAGATATTACAAAATATCAAATTATTTATCACAATGCAGCATTGTATAGGCGTTTCCTCTCCCGTAAATATCTGCTATCATTTTATTGCACTGACACCTGTCTCTAAAGACAGTTCTGCTGTAATTGGAAACTAGATTAGATCTCTTTTTGGGGTGAAGGAGGAGTGCTACTCTAGGCAAATTACTCACAGTCAAGTTCAACGGATTGTTCTTCGTTTTTGGTGTTCTATCAGAAATAAGAGTACATTGCACATTTAAATCACTCACAACTTGTCTTGGTTTGCTATTGCATCCCACTGTTCTCAACAGCAGAGATTTAGGGCTAGTCTACACTGGCAGTGCTTTAACATGGCTTGTGTGGTCATGGCACAGCTCTCCCAGCGCTCTAAAAAAAACCCACCTCCATGAGAAGCGCGGCTCCCAGTGCTGGGGTACTGTTTACACAAGCACTTTACAGTGCTGAAACTTGCTTCACTCAGGGGCGTGCTTTTTCACACCCTTGAGCGAGAAAGTTGCAGTGCTGTAAATTGCCAGTGTAAACAAGCCCCCAGAACTGAAATACCTACTGCGGAGCAACACCAAGTTTGCAAAGCTGCAGACCCGGAGAAACCATGTGATGTAATATATTTTGCAACCTGCAATACACAGACAAGTATAAAGAGCAGAGGCCAGTGTAACAAGTTCCCTGCGCTGGGAAGTTGTTGAACGTTGAGGCAGCAGTGAACAGAGAGCTGGGGGAATGGGGCTGAGTATTTTCCCTGCCTCCCACCCCAGTCAATCACGACTCCCTTCCCTCTAATAAAATCATAGTGGCTAGTACCTAGTTCTGCAACCACCGCTGCACAGGCTGACAGGGTGAACTTACTGGCTCGGGGCCATCTCTCTGGGAAAGGCAAACTCCTCTCCTCCTGGGGTAGCATTGAGCATGTAACATAACAGGCTCACTCACCTACCCACCCGAAATAATTAAAAGTCAGTGAGTGAGTCACTCTCCTGAGGTCATTTTCCTAAAGTTCCAGCCGCACCAAGGAGCACTCACCCCACACCGTCTCCTGATAAACAGACTCTAAAGTCTCTGCTCAGTGACATAATTAAGTCCTACAGAGAGGCTTCTGGGAAATGTAGTCTTTCATCTTATCTCGTTTTCACGTGCAGTAGTGAAAGTTGGTTTTTAAACACAGTTATTTATTGCCAGTTGCTGATATTCAAAAATCATGAGTCAGGTCCGCAAAATCATGAGATTGACTTAAACATAATCATAGAATAGAATCACAGAATATCAGGGTTGGAAGGGACCTCAGGAGGTCATCTAGTCCAACCCCCTGCTCAAAGCAGGACCAATCCCCAATTAAATCATCCCAGCCAGGGCTTTCTCAAGCCTGACCTTAAAAACATCTAAGGAAGGAGATTCCACCACCTCCCTAGGTAATGCATTCCAGTGTTTCACCACCCTCCAAGTGAAAAAGTTTTTCCTAATATCCAACCTAAACCTCCCACACTGCAACTTGAGACCATTACTCCTTGTTCTGTCATCTGCTACCACTGAGAACAGTCTAGATCCAACCTCTTTGGAACCCCCTTTCAGGTAGTTGAAAGCAGCTATCAAATCCCCCCTCATTCTTCTCTTCCGCAGACTAAACAATCCCAGTTCCCTCAGCCTCTCTTCATAAGTCATGTGTTCTAGTCCCCTAATCATTTTTGTTGCCCTCCGCTGGACTTTTTCCAATTGTTCCACATTCTTCTTGTAGTGTGGGGACCAAAACTGGACACAGTACTCCAGATGAGGCCTCATCAATGTCGAATAGAGGGGAATGATCACGTCTCCTGATCTGTTTGGCAATGCCCCTACGTATACATCCCAAATGCCATTGGCCTTCTTGGCAACAAGGGCACACTGTTGACTCATATCCAGCTTCTCGTCCACTGTAACCCCTAAGTCCTTTTCTGCAGAACTGCTGCCAAGCCATTCGGTCCCTAATCTGTAGTGGTGCATGGGATTCTTCCGTCCTAAGTGCAGGACCCTGCACTTGTCCTTGTTGAACCTCATCAGATTTCTTTTGGCCCAATCCTCTAATTTGTCTAGGTCCCTCTGTATCCTATCCCTACCCTCCAGTGTATCTACCTCTCCTCCCAATTTAGTGTCATCTGCAAACTTGCTGAGGGTGCAATCCACACCATCCTCCAGATCATTTATGAAGATATTGAACAAAACCGGCCTCAGGACCAACTCTTGGGGCACTCCACTTGATACCGGCTGCCAACTAGACATGAAGCCATTGATCACTACCCATTGAGTCCAACAATCTAGCCAACTTTCTATCCACCTTATAGTGCATTCATCCAGCCCATACTTCTTTAACTTGCTGGCAAGAATACTGTAGGAGACCGTGTCAAAAGCTTTGCTAAAGTCAAGGAACAACACATACACCACTCTCCCCTCATCCACAGAGCCAGCTATCTCATCATAGAAGGCAATTAGATTAGTCAGGCATGACTTGCCCTTGGTGAATCCATGCTGACTGTTCCTGATCACTTTCCTCTCCTCTAAGTGCTTCAGAATTGATTCCTTGAGGACCTGCTCCATGATTTTTCCAGGGACTGAGATGAGGCTGACTGGCCTGTAGTTCCCAGGATCCTCCTTCTTCCCTTTTTTAAAGATGGGCACTACATTAGCCTTTTTCCAGACGTCCGGGACTTCCCCGGATCGCCATGAGTTTTCAGAGATAATGGCCAATGGCTCTGCAATCACATCCGCCAACTCCTTTAGCACTCTCAGATGCAGCGCATCCAGCCCCATGGACTTGTGCACGTCCAGCTTTTCTAAATAGTCCCGAACCACTTCTTTCTCCACAGAGGGCTGGTCACCTCCTCCCCATGCTGTGCTGCCCAATGCAGTAGTCTGGGAGCTGACCTTGTTCGTGAAGACGGAGGCAAAAAAGCATTGAGTACATTAGCTTTTTCCACATCCTCTGTCACTAGGTTGCCTCCCTCATTCAGTAAGGGGCCCACACTTTCCTTGACTTTCTTCTTGTTGCTAACATACCTGAAGAAACCCTTCTTGTTACTTTTAACATCTCTTCCTAGCTGCAACTCCAAGTGTGATTTGGCCTTCCTGATTTCACTCCTGCATCCCCGAGCAATATTTTTATACTCTTCCCTGGTCATTTGTCCAATCTTCCACTTCTTGGAAGCTTCTTTTTTGTGTTCAAGATCAGCAAGGATTTCACTGTTAAGCCAAGCTGGTCGCCTGCCATATTTACTATTCTTTCTACACATCGGGATGGTTTGTCCCTGTAACCTCAATAAGGATTCTTTAAAATAAAGCCAGCTCTCCTGGACTCCTTTCCCCCTCATGTTGTTCTCCCAGAGGATCCTGCCCATCAGTTCCCTGAGGGAGTCAAAGTCTGCTTTTCTGAAGTCCGGGGTCCGTATTCTGCTGCTCTCCTTTCTTCCCTGTGTCAGGATCTTGAACTCGACCATCTCATGGTCACTGCCTCCCAGGTTCCCATCCACTTTACTAATTCTTCCCGGTTTGTGAGCAGCAGGTCAAGAAGAGCTCTGCCCCTAGTTGGTTCCTCCAGCACTTGCACCAGGAAATTGTCCCTTACCCTTTCCAAAAACTTCCTGGATAATCTGTGCACCGCTATATTGCTCTCCCAGCAGATATCAGGGTGATTGAAGTCTCCCATGAGAACCAGGGCCTGCGATCTAGTAACTTCCGTGAGTTGCCGGACTATATATATAATTAGACTATATATGTATATATATTTGCCTTCAGTTATTTGAGTGGTTAGAGTTCACGTTTTCAAACTCTGCTCTGGAATCATGAGGGCTAGAAACTTTTTTTTCCGAGATGAAAGCTGAGATTCTCACATAGTCAGGACTCCAGCACAGGGGTGCTATTTCAGATTTTAACCGTGATTTCAGAGGCTACTTAGGCACCTGAAAACTCTAGGTGTGATGTTTTGTTTTGTTTTTTGTTTTGTGTTGCAGATAAGTTAGAAATTAACTGCTTGGAACACTGTATCTAATTCCTATATAAAGAAAGAAAAACACCAATTAAAGCCATATTTTAAGTTTATATGTAAATTTAGAACAATCTGGAGAGAATACCTCAATGCTTGGGTTTGGAAATATCTTGTATCAGTTTTGGAGCCTTAGCACAGATATCAGAAACACAAGTTTGATACTTTATACACTACCTTTAGTAGAGATAAATAAAAATAAATAAAATTTGCCTAATATCTGCTTACTTTCTCTGACACACACTGTGTTACCACAATTATCCACTCTATTTTAGTCAATTGTTTTTTCACTCCACTAAAAAGATATTTACTTAATTTTAACATGCACAGTTAAGTTTTTTCCCCCTCTTTAATTAAGAATAGGAATTTGTTTAATTATTTTGGCATTTCTGTTTACTGATCACAATCATATATGTTACTCATTAATATTTGAATCCATCATTACTATTAGTATCGGACTTGGAACTGCATTTATTTTCATGTAAATTTTAAGTTATTTTACAGATATAATAAAAAATATAATTTGAAAATAAGCAACCTTCATCTGCACAGTGCCTAAAGTTTTGTGTTTAGCTTTTTTTAAAAAAAACTGGCACTGCTAAGGTGAGTACAAGCTAAATTTAAATTCTAGAAGGATACTATTATTTGATGGTGTGTGTGTTGGGGAGAGTGTGTGGGAGACTGAAGGTGTGTGTGTATGAGATTGTGTGTGCTGAATGATTGTGTCAGCACACTCAGGCTGGCCTTACCATGAGGCAAACTGAGGCGGCCACCTCTGGTGCCAGACTGGGGGGGGGGGGCACCAATAGGACCCAGAGTGTAGAAAATTGTGTCTGCTGCTAGTGCATATGTATTATTTCTGCTCTACATGCACAGGGATGGTGGAGTGCTGTGCTGGAGGAAGGAGGGTACAAGAGACTTAACAGGCAGGCAGGAGAAAAGGTGAGAGGGAACAACAGAAAGCAGCAGGATCTGCAGGGAGAGAGAGGAGGAGGAGCCTCTTATGTACCTCTGTAGCACCCCAGGAGCCTGGACTGGTTGACACCAGCTTCTCAGGGAGCTTCCTGTTTCCTGCTGCTTCCCTGAACCCTCTTGAGGAGAACAGGCAGTCAACTGAAGTAGTAGGAGCCAGTTAGGCCCTGCTACCAGCCTGCTTATTTGTCCCCTTCAACTGAGTGTTGAGAGCCACTATCGCTGGCACAGAACAGCAGTCATGAGTGAAAAAAGAAAACACCCCTCTGGGGCAGCATTCAGAAAAAGAAAGCAAGCAAAGGAAGCTTTTCTAGCTAAGCAGGAAGCAGTTCTCCTGAGATACATAGACACAAATGTTCACAGTGAGCCTTCCGGCCCCAGTGAGGATGTGAGTGGTGAGGAGATGCCTGATCGTCCAGTTAGTCAGAGTGCAGGTGACCTGGCAGCTACTGCAGCATCCATATCTCCATCTCAAATGGATGTAACCATGCACATTTCTGAAGAAAAGTGTAGATTAGAGAAGAGTGTGGTGGAGGCGCAAGAAACAGGTGCTGCTGAGTTTAGTTCCTTAAGTTTAGATGATCCAGGACTGTGGACCCAGTTGAGCAGTAGCCTGAGGGACTTCCCTGTACTGCATGGACCACAGCAAGTGAAAAATGTCATGTTCCCCACAGACAATGAAAATAGAAGTTTTCATTCAACACATTACTGGCGTGAAATCCCCAATGGTGACAAAGTGGAGAGGCCATGGCTTATGTACTCAAAAACCCAGAATGCTGCATACTGTTTTTGTTGCAAACTCTTCCAGTCTAATGTTCCAGCCACATTGGGTTCTAGAGGAACAAAGGACTGGAAAAATCTGTCTAGAAATCTGGCATGCCATGAGAAGGCAGGAAATCACCAGAGAGCATTCCATAGGTGGAAAGAGCTTGAGATGAGACTAAGGTTAAGGGCCAGCATAGATGATCTGCATCAAGAGAAGATTGCATCAGAGTCTCTTTACTGGCAAAATGTTCTGAAAAGGCTCATTGCCATTGTGAGAATGCTTGCTACCCAAAACCTAGCACCGCGTGGCACTTCAGATCAGCTGTATGTGCCAAACAATGGAAACTTCCTTAAAGTTGTGGAGCTGATTGCTGAGTTTGATGTTGTACTCCAGGAGCATCTAAGCAGAGTCACCACCCAAGAAATGTACACACACCACTACCTTGGAAAAACAATTCAAAATGGGATCATACAGTTACTGGCAACAAAAGTCAAACAGAAGATTGTGGCAGATCTGAAGTCAGCAAGATAGTACTCTATTATTCTGGACTGCACACCTGACCTCAGCCATATGAAACTGTAGGGAGCCAGGGTGGCTTCCCTCCGAACCAGAGGGTAAAGAGCCACCCTCTCAGCCTGAGTGGGCGGTGCCAGACCAAGCTTACGCCAATCCCCGGAAGGGAGGGGTGGGACAGGAAGTACAAAGGGCAGGACCCTTTGCCCAGTGAGGAGAGCACCAGGGAGGGAGACAGACACAGGCTGCTCCCTCGCGATCCTGCTGCCGACCCAGGGGAGGCCCGGGCCCAGGAGGAACCTGACCGGGAGGAAGGCCTGTGGCGACCAGGACTGCCAGCCGCTGAGTACCCGGAGGACCTGGAGGGGCCAGGCGGTAACCCACGCCAGCATGAGCCCGACACAGAGAGGGAGCTGGAGCTGCCAACAGCGGAATACCTGGACGAGCTGGAGGGACTGGAGAGACCCACTTGAGAAACCGGGTAGGAAGTAGCCCAGGGGCAGAACTGCTCTGTGGGGTGGGTGTGTTTGGTCAGCGTGCGCGGATGGCCCCCCGCTGACCCAGCAGCAGGACCTTCACCTCCCGCCACTGTCAGGGTCCTGGGCTGGAACGCAGTGCAGTTGGGTGGGCCTGCGTTCCCCTACCCTGGCCAACCTGCCTTGGGTAGCAAAACTGTGCGCTACCAACCCGTGCCGGCGCTCCCCGGCCCAAGGGGCGCGCCGCAGACTCGTGCCGGCGCTCCCCGGCCCAAGGGGCGCGCCGCAGACTCGTGCCGGCACACCTTTCCCACTAATTCCCCAGTGCCCGAAAGGTGTGACTAAGGCCTGCCAGTGGGGCCATAGCTCTCCATCGCCCCCTAGGGGCTCGAAACCTGTCACAGGAACAAATGACTTTAATGGTGCATTTTGTAAGAACAGCAGAACCTAGTGAAAATGTCCCTGCAATGGTGACTGTCAGAAAGCATTTTCTAGAATTTATTGACCTTGATGATACTACAGGAGCTGGTATGAAAAATGTGCTTCTTAAAAAGCTGGAAGATATGGGAATTGCGATAGATGACATGTGAGGTCAGGGCTACGATAATGTGTCAACATGAGAGGAAAGAACAGAAGAGTGCAGACACGGATCCGAGAGTTAAAGCCTCGAGGTTTTTTTGTCCCATGCAGTTCTTATTCATTGAACTTGGTGGTCAGTGATGCAGCATCAGCTTCTAGAGAGGCTGCTGAATTGTTTAATGTAATTCAAAGCATCTATGTATATTTCTCTGCATCAACTCATCGATGGCAAATTTTGAAGCAACATCTGAGAACATCCTCCTGACACTAAAACCACTGAGTGCCACACGATGGAAAAGTCGAATGGAGGCTGTCATAAATATAAAGGGAAAGGTAAACCCCTTTAAAATCCCTCCTGGCCAGGGAAAAGCTCCTCTCACCTGTAAAGGGTTAAGAAGCTAAAGGTAACCTCCCTGGCACCTGACCAAAATGACCAATGAGGAGACAAGATACTTTCAAAAGCTGGGAGGAGGGAGAGAAACAAAGGGTCTGTGTGTCTGTCTATATTCTGTCTTTGCCGGGGATAGACCAGGAATGGAGTCTTAGAACTTTTAGTAAGTAATCTAGCTAGGTACGTGTTAGATTATGATTTCTTTAAATGGCTGAGAAAAGAACTGTGCTGAATAGAATAACTATTTCTGTCTGTGAATCTTTTTTGTAACTTAAGGTTTTGCCTAGAGGGGTTCTCTATGTTTTGAATCTAATTACCCTGTAAGGTATCTACCATCCTGATTTTACAGGGGGGATTTCTTTATTTCTATTTACTTCTATTTTTATTAAAAGTCTTCTTGTAAGAAAACTGAATGCTTTTTCATTGTTCTCAGATCCAAGGGTTTGGGTCTGTGGTCACCTATGCAAATTGGTGAGGCTTTTTATCCAACATTTCCCAGGAAAGGGGGGGTGCAAGTGTTGGGAGGATTGTTCATTGTTCTTAAGATCCAAGGGTCTGGGTCTGTAGTCACCTAGGCAAACTGGTGGGGCTTTTTACCAAACCTTGTCCAGGAAGTGGGGTGCAAGGTTTTGGGAAGTATTTTGGGGGGAAGGACGTGTCCAAACAGCTCTTCCGCAGTAACCAGTATTAGTTTGGTGATGGTAGCGGCCAATCCAAGGACAAAGGGTGGAATATTTTGTACCTTGGGGAAGTTTTGACCTAAGCTGGTAAAGATAAGCTTAGGAGGTTTTTCATGCAGGTCCCCACATCTGTACCCTAGAGTTCAGAGTGGGGGAGGAACCTTGACAGAGGCGATAAAGCCTATCAAACACCAAATTGGGAAGATAGATGATGCTATAGTTGCCGTTATGGAGGATAATGCTATGACAGGAACTATTTGTGGGAGAACAGTGGCAGAGGGAAATAGAATCACCAGAAACATACATAACTTCAAATTTCTGTGTGGCTTAGTGTTATGGCATAACATACTGTTTGAAATAAATGTTGTAAGCAAGAGACTCCAAGGTGTTGACCTTGATATAGCTGGAGCAATGGAACAACTGGACAAAGCAAAGTCATACCTACAGTCTTACTGGTCAGATGAGGGATTTCAAAACATTCTGAAGAGTGCATAGAAGCTGGCAGAGGAACTTCATACTGAAGCTATTTTCCCACCCGTTCAAGAATACAAGCGTCACCGAAGAAGACGGCATTTTGATTACGAGGCATGGGATAATCCCATAAGAGACCCCAAACAACAATTCAAAGTTGAATTCTTTAACCAGGTGCTAGATTGTGCAATACAGTCACTTGAGGAACGTTTCATGCAGCTCAAGGAACACAGCGGTATATTTGGGATGTTGTATGATATTCCAAAACTCCTCACTATACCTGAAGAAGACCTACACCAGCAATGCAAGGCACTAGAGACAGTGTTGACCCATGATGACATGTGCTATATTGATGCGAGTGATTTAGGTGATGAACTGAAAGTCCTTTCAAGATGCATTTCAGCAGGGATCAACTCCAAAGGCTGTTCTGGAATGTAGGTGCACAAATAAGATGACCACCCTCTTTCCAAATGCTTTTTTTTGCTCTGCGTATACGTCTAACACTTCCTGTAACAGTTGCCAGTGGAGAACGCAGCTTCTCCAAGCTGAAGCTAATAAAAACACATCTACACTCCACAATGACACAGGAGAGGCTGGTCGGCCTTGCAACCATCTCAATAGAGCATGAGCTGGGCCAGACTGTGGACCTTCAGGAAGCAGTTCAAATCTTTACAACCAAGAAGGCACCGAAAGCACCACTTTGATTATTCAAACAGATAAAAATGCCAGTGTTTACTATGCAGACAAGAAAAGTTGTTGGATCATATTAAAGAAGTTCTGTATTAAAATCACAAATGAGTTTGATTCCCCATGGTTTAAATTCCAGGCTATTACTAATTAAGAGGTCTCTTGGTTTTTGGTACTGTTTCTCTTCCTCTATGTGTGAAACTTGCAAGCTGCTAATTGCCTTAGTACATTTTAAGACAGAGTCTGTTCTCAAAGCAATACTCTGTAACAACAGAAACAGCACCCAGAGACTCCCCGCCCTTTTGTTGTATTAACAATTGTGATTAAAATAGAAATAGAGGATGTATGTGGATGGATGCTTGGTGTGGATAATAACTGAATGATCAGGGAGGTGCCAGCCTAAGAATCCAGTGTTCATCAGCTGAAGAAGGCGTCAAGTGGAAATAACCAGAGGACCCCCCGGAGGGCAGACTGGAATCCACCCAACCGCCTCAAGAATGGGAGAACCAAAGAACAAGATAACATCTAGCAGCACGGAGCCGTCAGGAATGTGCTTTCTGCTGATTGATTCAGCAACAGCATGATGAAGCAATTCCCATAGACTGGCATAGGAAGAAATTCCTATAAAAATGGACTCTAGAAAGTGAGAACTTTGGGGTCTGATTCTGCAAACCAACTTCCAGGAGCATCAGATGAGCATCTGACAAGGCCCTGCTCCCTCCTCATGTCCAGGCCACCTGGCCAGTGGCTTGGCATGAGCAACTCTAAGGCTGGTAACTATGATAACAACCTTGCAGAACCTGTGTGTGTGTGTGTGTGTGTGTGTGTGAATGAATGTGTGAATAAATATGAGATTGAATGGAATGTTCTAGCTATAACTAACGGCTTACTATGATTCTTTCTGTATCCACAATAAATGTGGTATTTTGCCTTTTCCCCTTTAATAAGATCTTGCTGGTTTTTATTTTATTGGTATAACAAAGTTACATTTGCTGTTCAGGCATTTGAAAGTTAAGTGTTACTTAAAATTTTTGAACAAGGCATTTTAAGTTGTTAGTTCTCTTTTATTGGGGTAGGTAGAAGAGCAGTACCATGAGAGGATTAGAACAGGAAGAAGGCAGAATTGAGACCTTTCAAAGTTTTGGCCCAAGCGAGGGAGCATGGGCGCATCATTTGAGCTCCCCACCTCAGGTGCCAAAATGTTGTGAGCTGGCCCTGAGCACACTGTCTCTTTAAGCCAAGCATGTAGGAGTCTGAACACTTGTTCAGTACAGCAGTAGCAGCAGCTCCTACTCCTGAGTCAGAGGAACATGCACAGTCAGGCATCTGTCCCCACCTCCCTAGCTCAGCAGAGACCCACTCGGGCACAGCCACCTCTAGCATCAGATGAGCTCCTCTAGTGCTGCACCAGCCGTGGATCAGCTTCCCAGGGAAGAGGAGACTGCCAGGGTGACAGGAGCTGGGCAACCGGAGAGTGGCGGCTGCTGGCTGAGCAACCAGCTCTGGGAGGGGTGCTACAGGTGGGGGCTGAGACAAATTTTCAGGTGGCTATAGTCCCTGCAAATCCCCCCTTGCACCACCCTGTTTGTAAAATTATAATGTGGTACAAAACTTAGGGGTGGGGGCCAGGTCCCCCCTTCCCTTCCTAAATGGTGCCCCGATCCAGGAGCTGGGGCTTCAATAAAAACACCCAAAATTGCGAGGCTCATGAAAAAACTAACAAGAGTTGACAACACTGTTGGACTAAACTCTATAATGGAGACCTGCAAAACAATAAACAACCATACTTTGCATTTAAATGGCACTTCACAGCCATAGATCTGAAAGTACTTTACACAGAAGTATAAGCATTACTATTTGTATTTTAAAGATGGGGAAGCTGAGGCACGGAGCGGGTGAGTGAATTGCCCAAGGTGACACAGCAAGTCAGTATTAGAACCAGGAAAACAACTCAGGGCATCCAACACTCACAGCTACATCCTCGCACTTCACCATGCTGCCTCCCAAGAAGTAAGCATGCTACAGAAAGCATAAGACGTCTAGTTCCACTGGCACCCCTTCCTGTTTCCAAAATGGGGCAGCCCTGCCTTGCAGAAATGATACAAGGGAGCCAGAAAGGGGGCATGCCATGGAATTGCTTCTCCCTTTCTATGCCCCCAGCTGAGTTCTCCTTGCTTTGCATCCTCTCCTGCCATAGAAGCACTGTGGAGAATCCACCCTTTTGCAATTACATGCCTTTGGTTAAATAAAACATTCTGATGACATTAGGTTGTGGCTCCTACCAGCCTCCTTCTACACCCCTTACTATGATGAACCTGTATTTCATATCACTGGAATTACATGGGTGGATAAGAGGTTACTCCACATCAAAGTGAGAGAATAATAATGGTATTATTATTTATCATTTGTATTTATCGTAGTCCGGCCAGCCAGCCTAGGAACCTAGTTATGGACCAGGACTCCATTGTGCTAGGTGTTGTACACACATAGAGCAAAAAGACAGTCCCTGTCCTGAAGAGCTTACAATCTAAGTATAAGGCAGAGACAACAGATGGATCCAGACAGTTGGGGAGTACAAGGAAACAAGTGAGACAGTATTGGCCAGCATGATAGGCTGTGATCTCAGCACTCCAGCAGCCTAACCGTTGGTAGGGATCACGACAAAGGAGAGTTAAAGGGGTTTTGAAGGAGGACAAGTAAGTTTTACGGATGTTTACAGTGAGCTTCTCCTGAGCATGAGGGGCAGCATGGGAGAAAGAACAAATGTGCCGGTTTGCCCTTACACCCAGTTCCTGCATGCACTTACATATATTAGGAGCTTTGCACATGCATAGTCCCACTGAACACAATGGATCTACTTACATGTGAAAAGTTACTTATTTGCATAAGTGTTTGCTACAGTGGTGGCTTCAGGGCAAAGATTGTATTGCCTGTCTGTTCTGCAAAGCCCCTTGCTTTACATAGATCAAAAGTGTGCTAAAAGCTGTAATGTGAATATTACATTTTTGCTACTCAAAGGGGTATACACTAAAGGAAGTAGTTTTAAAAACTCTGGCCCAATCCTTCACCCACTGAATTCCCTGGGAGTTTGTAAATGACTTCAGGGAGAGCTGAATCCCACTGCAGTGCCAAATGAAACTAGCAAAAGGTTAGTCGTGTCAAAGGGATGCTGTGATGTATTTTGCAATGTTTTATTGTAGACTGTAATCATTACTCTGCGGCTCAAGTGTTGCTCTGTGTACAGTATTTTGATGTACTTGTAAGAGTTCATTTTGATTCTCCTCTGCTGTCCTGTTGAAGATGCATCCACTTACCTGAATAGCAATCCCACTAAAGTTAATTTGACACCTTGTTTGCTGAGATTTCCTAAAGGACATTTTTCTCTCTTTTGTACAGACAAAAAAAAAAAAAAAAACTCCTCAACCCAAAGTATCTCAGAGTGATAAACGCATAGTGCCAAATTCTTATCTAATTTATACTTCCTGCTGCCAACGTCAACATCAACATCTCTAAATACAGGGCTCAGTACAGGTAATGGGGTGAAATGTTATGACATGTAATATACAGAAAATCAGATTAGATGATCTAATAGTTCCTTCCAGCCTTAAAAAAAAAAAAAAAAAAAAACTATGAATCTAAAGTTTGTCCTTTATTCTCTATCCCTGTTCATCTCTCATGTTGACGGCTATAGCCCCCTTTCTATACTCCCCAGTCTAGTCTATCCAAAACAGGGTTGACACAATCATCTTCCTCTCCTGTCATTCTGACCTTATCTCTTTATGGTACTTATGTGGCCTCCATCACCATTGTATCTTAGTACCTCACCATTTTTAATACATTTACCGTCAATACATTTACCTTCCCCAGTGAGGTGGGGAAATGCTATTATTCCCATGCTAGAGATGGGGAATTGAGGCACAAAGAGACTGAGTAAATTTCCTAAGGTCATAGAGGAAGTCTGTGAGAGGGCTGGGAACTGAACCTGGCTCTTCCAACTCAGTCTAACCACTGGCCACCCTTCCTCTATTTGCTCTAGCTTACTTCGCCAGCTTCCACATCAAATCCAAGCTCTTCATCGTCATTGCCCGGGCTACAAAACTCATTACATGCCTACACATTTTTCCTTCTACACCCATACTACTATTAGCTTCTCCCTTGGACCTGATCTAAGGCACACTGAACTCAAAGGGAATCTCTCCATTGACACCAATGAGCTTTGCATCAAGCTATATCCGTCCTGCATCCACACCTAGTATTATGTCTTCTTCTAACCCAATTACAACTAGGAGAATTTCTGAATTAATGATCAACCAACCCTTCTCTTTTATGCCACAAACATTTTTCACATACTCACCCACTCCATTACATGTGCTAAGTAACAGCCACACCCCATTCTTCATTTATCCTATACAAAACAGTTCTTCAGTTCAGATATATTCAGCACATTTGCCCTGTGTACAGCCCTGCGTACACCCATGTGCGCTATATAAATACTACAATATATCATTAAGGGAGCCGCAGAAGCAGCAGCAGAAGCCAGTTTGGAATCAACAGCAACATTTCTCTGAATCATCAGTCATAGGTGTTGGGGAGGAAATGGACATAGATGTTACTGCCATCTTGTCTTTAGTCCTTGGACTTATTATTATCATGTATTTTTTGTTTCAGCCAAAAAATCCAAATTCCCCACCTTTTATCCGTGGTTGGATCCCTTGGTTTGGAGCTGCATTTCAGTTTGGGAAAGCGCCTCTGAAGTTTATAGAACAAGCCAGAATCAAGGTAATAAGCTGGTAGACATAACTGTGTGAATAAGTAATGTATTATTGGAGAAATGGGATACTACCATGTAACTGAAGATTGTGTTGTAATGTATAAGCAAAAGAAAGAAGACTTCAAGTTGAATATTTAACTTTCATTTTTGCATTTCCTGATTTTTGACCATTTAAATTTATACCATTAGCTGAGCTTTTCTATTCTAATTTCTATACTTTGTTTTTAAGCCTATAGTTATTAATGCTGAGAAGAATACAAGGCTCCCCTTCCCGCTGATCTTACAGACCAGGCTTTGAAACAGCTTCCTTTTCCCGTACAGCAGTGATTTTCAGCCTGTGGTCTGCGGACCCCACGGAGTCTGTAGACTGTGTCTAAAGGGTCCGCAATAGGTTGTCATTATCATAAAACAGTGGTTTTCAACCTGGGGTCCACAAACCCTTGGGGGTCTGCCAATTATGTTTAAGATTTCCAAAGGGGTCCACACATCCATTTGAAATTTTTAAGGTGTACGCAAATGAAAAAAAGGGTGAAAAAAGGGGGGCAAGGACACTTGGGCCTAGTGCGAGGGGGCTTCATCGACACTCGTGGTCTTCCATCCCCTCGAGTTACCTAGTGGCCATGCCCCAGTGTCCCCAACAACATCAATTTTTTTTGAGGTAACATGTCAATTTTTATTGACATTTTGACCAGAAAACATTTGAAACTGTCAAAATCAGAATACAGTATTTTATTTTGACTTTATTGTTTCACTTCATTTTGACATTCTTGTTTAGTTCAGCTCTAATTCTCATTTCGTTTAGACTTTTAATTTATTTTTTAAAAAACTTTCATGTTATTATACTTATTTAAATTGCACATGCATATATTATATTTAGTAGTGTAATGTTTCAATATTATCAAAATGAAAACTTTTGATAAGGTCTTTGCAATGTTTCCAAATTGAAATAGTTTGAAATTTCCATTCCATAAAATATTTTGAGCTTTCAACTGTTTGTTCTGATTTGGGATGATTTTTCCCCCTGCAACACGTTGGAATTTCCCAC